>NC_050577.1:73219402-73913985 GCF_011100635.1 Trichosurus vulpecula | reverse complement strand
TTGCCTTTTGTGAACACACTATGAACCTCTAATAATGTCCCTCCAGACGTACTAGACAGCCTAGCGCGAATTGCTATATATCTCATTTTTATAATTGTATTCCCCTAGCTTAGCATAGAACCTGGCAGATAGGAATTGCTTGATAAATGCTTACTTGTTGCAGTAAAAGCAATTGATATAATTTTGCCTGCTCTCCATATTGTGTTGGTAATAAAGAAAAGTTTTGTGGGTTTTTTTTAACTTTAGAATGGAATAAAAAAGTTTTATGAGACTTTATAGCTTTTTTAGAGTTGGTTGAATTTGAGAGTGACATTTTCTCCCAATTTCTAAATGTGTAATTCAAATTATGCCATCTGTTATACTACATATACTTTTTGCGATACTATTATTGAAATTAGAGATGGAAGGGCTCATAGTGTTATCTGTCACAACCTCCAGTCTTCATGGTACAGCAGTGCTCAGAACACCACCTGGTGCTTTGCTCTTGGGAGTTTTAAATCTCTTCAGCAATTGGCCCAACCCCTCCATCCCCGGGGACACAATTTTACCACCTTCTTTAACAGTTCTACATACTTGGAAACAGTTTTCTTTTCTCAGCAATCCGTAGCTAGCTGCCTCATCTTACTTCTCTGCTTGCACTTAGCTACATAAAGAATGTGATACTTGTAAATATTTATTTTTGAAATGTATTTTTAAAGGGACAATGTGAGTCCATTAGCTAGAGACTTCACAGAATATTAGCTGCAAAATTATCTGCTTCCCCCTCAAAGTGTTATCTAGCGATATTAATATTAGTATTATTTTATAAACTATAACATTCATAATATGCTAAAGTAGGTAGGGATTTAAAAAAACACACCAAAGCATTCATTACTCCAGGAAGCTCTGCAATTTCAAAGTAATTAAAAGGTATAGAACCAGGAATCAAAATGAATGAACAGAATTAACAATAATTGCATTATAGCTAGATCTGGCTTGGTGGATAAAGGACTGGCTTTGGTGTAAAGAAGACCTGAGTTCAAATCCTGAAACCTAACACATTGTTATGTGGGGTAGGATCATAGATTTAGCTCATCTAATCATCTAATCAACCCTCCAGGAACTGCACAGGTTCTATGTCGCTTTTGAACTCAGCCTGGGACAGAGCTCCCCTAGATAGGAGGGTGAGTCAATCTTCACCCAATCCTATTTCTAGTCAGCCCCAGACTCCCAGGTCATGTTTCATCCAACCTAACCATCTGTAAGACACTAGACAGATAGACAAGTCAGGGCATCTTGCCATCTGCCTCTCCTTGTCACACCCCTGCTTCAACTCTGGCTCCAAAAACAAAAACTAAGTCAATATTAGCATTGCTACTCACAAGGAGATGCCAACGTATTACTGCCAATGATTCCTCTTAGAGTCCCCATGACTGACAAAACCAAAGGCCCCTTTCCCTGGCCCCCACTCTTCTCTGTGTGTTGCATCCTCCAGTAGCATGTCAATTCCACGAAAGCACAGACTGCCTGACTTTTGTGTTTCTATCCCTAATGCTTAGAATAATAATTAATAATAATAATACCAGCTAACATTTAGATAGAGCTTACCATGTGCCAGGCACTGTGCTATGTGCTTTACAATTGTTATCTCATTTGCTCCTCATAACAACTATAGGTGCTACTATCATCCCTGTTTTAAAGATGAGGAAATCGAGGCAAACAGAGGTTAAGTGTCTTACCCAGGATGACACAGCTAGTACATAGCGAGTACTAGCTATAGTATATTTACATAACATATAATTTATATAACAATTTACATTTGTTAAATAACAAATCAATTAATTAAAAATAAAATAAATAAGAATTGATTGGTTAATTAGATTTGTATGATATGTAATAAATTGTTGTTGATCGATTGACTTAGTCCGACCTCCTTATTTTACAAATGAGAGAGCTGAGGCCTAGAGAAATGAAGTGACCGGTACACAGCCAACGAGTTACAGAACCAAGATTCAAATCTGGGTCCTCTCCTGCCAAAGCTCATACTCTTTCCAGAAGAGCTGTGTGAACCTGAGTGAGACCCCTCACTTCTCATTACCCTGAGCAGCTCTCTAAGACTGCAAGTTGCCACCAGGGATTTCCTTATGCCCATTAAATGGCAAATCCAGTCACTTCTCAGCCCCAGTGCCCCCAGCCCCTCAGCAGATCAAACCTAGACATTGCTAGCATGGTAACGAAGTCTCCAGTGCGCCAGAACAAAACCAGTGTGTTTTCTGAAACTATTATCCAGCAACAAAGCGAGAGTGCCTCTGCTTTTGCTTTTTCTTCCCTTTCTTCTTTTTCTTCCATACTTGATGTATTCTCTCCACTTCTCTTTCATCTGCTTCCCCTGGGCTTTTCTAAATGGAGCAGCATTTCCCAGCACTACCTGGAAAGGAAGCAGCCTTTGTTAAACCCAATGCCAGGATCATCTTCTTCATAAAGCATCCAATAGCATTATCCTCTCTAGTTGCCCTACTCACTGCTCATGTTGCAACTCTAATAATCATCCCTTTAGGGGCCAACTCAAGAGGTTTAGGAAGATGCTATTAGTACACTACTTAGGAAGACAGTGGTTGTGCAATGTTAATCAAATGTTTTGGCAAGAGGAAAGCCAGGGAAAATGGTTGTGAATCCCAATGTGTCCTGACCCCATTGACTTTTTTATCTGTCTTGGGAAGAATCTTTTCGACCAAAATCTTGGGTGGTATGGCGGGGAAAGAAGGTGGTGGGAAAATCAAATTCCATAAACTATCAGTACTCAATACAGTGGGGAATGGGGCCTAAATGTACTGTACTCTCATAAAACAAAAACCTGAGTCAATATTCGAATGTTTTTCTCCTCCCTCCCACTCCTCCCAGCCTCAGTGATTTTGCTCTCTGCTTTAAAGGACTTCAACTGAAAGAAGAAATCAAGTTAACAATATCTCTCCCATGAGCCCCAAACCCTCATGCAGGGCTCTTTGATTAATGAAACAAAGAAACAAGACCAGACCTGAGTTCATCCCAGCCTCTTGGCACTATGTGCCAACTTTCAACTCAGATCCCCTCACGACTTAGGAAAGTTCTTGGAGCATGAAGCATGTGGTTCTTTAAAAACATCAACAAAATAAATAGACTTCTTTGCTGTTTTGGAGTGCAGCTTCTTAAAAGCATATGTCCGTGCTGGCATTAGCATGACTGGTTTTTAAATATCTAAAAATTATTCTGTTAGTGGGAGCTCACTGAAATGTGCAGGATATTATGGTCCGTTTGGAGAAACTGTGAGACCAGCACATAGTAGGGTGTTCATTGAAGTTCGTTGACTGCATCCTCAGCTTTAAGGATCTCTAATGTTGTTGCACTGTTCCTCTTAAATCCCCCACCTTCCTTTACTGCTGCCCCATAACTTACATTTCATATTTCTACCTTTTGTTTTTATGTTACCTTCATTTCTGAATATATCCTTCCCCCCATTCACACTCAGCAAACCATTTCTTGAAATTAAAATGTTAAAAGAAAGAGGGGAAAAAAGCAGTTCCGCAAATCTAATCGACATATAAGCCAACTGTGACACTCCATTCAATACAACTCACATTTTGGACTCTAGCAAGGACTTTCTGGAAACTTCTTTCTGTTAGATCTGTCCTCTCCTCCTTCCAGACTTTCCCACGCAACCCTATCTGTGACTAAGGATTCCTTTCTAACTGGTGTTTGCCTTTGAGATTGCAGAATAAGTCTCTGAGTGACTTTGCAGTCCTACCAAAGAAAGCCCTGCACCTTCTCCTTCAGAGAGGGTGCCATGTTCGATGTGACCTAAGTGCATGGGTTAGGCTTAGTGTAAATGTGCACACTATCCATGAGAGAAGCAGAGATGGCTCACCCAGTGCATTCACCACTGATTTCTCTGACCAGAAAAATGATGTATCTTGACAATAGCAGACAAATTATTTAATTTCTCTTTCTATTTAGAAATGAAGAACTACGGCAGAAAAAATTTTAAACAAACAAACCCTCTCTACCATCAATCAATAAGCATTTAAGTGCCTATTATGTACTAAACAGGGAGGCTAGATGGTGCAGTGGATAGAGCCCTGGGCTTGGAAACAGAAAGACTCTCTTCATGAGTTCAAATCCAGCCTCACATACTTACTAGCTGTGTGACTTGGGGAAAGTCACTTAACTCTGTTTGCTTCAGTTTCCTCATCTGTAAAATGGGCTGGAGAAGGAAATGGCAAACCACTCCAGTATCTTTGCCAAGAAAAACCCTAAGGGGGTCATGAAGAATCAGACACAATTGAAACAACTCAGCAACAAAATATACTAAACACTAGGGATACAAAGCCAGAAGGGAAACAGTCTCTCCCTGGCCTCCAGGAGCTTACACTGTATGAGAAAGAGACATCATTTACACATCTAAGTATATATAAAAGATATAAAAATTCCAGACAATTTGGTGGGAAAAGTGCTAGCAGGTGAAGGGATTCAGAACCTGTCGAAGGAGAATACTGATTGCAGGTACAGAAGGGTGATGAACTGTCATGGATGAGCAACAGTAAGAAGGCTGGTCTGAGCAGATGGCCTAGTTCAGGAGGAGGAGTCATATATAACAAGATTGGAAAAATGGCTTGGGGTCAGATTACTAGGGGCTTTAATAGCCAAACACAGGAGTTTACGTTTGACCCAAAAGGCAAGAGGAAGGTGGCTCTGGTAGAGTGAAACAAAGCATCGGACGCAGAGGGGAAAAATCTGGGTTTGATTCCTGGCTCTTCTTCTGAATGGTGGCATGACCCTGAACAAGCTGTTTTTCCATTTTGAGTCTTAGTTACCTTAAATAACAAGTGGAAATAATAATACCTAACTCACAGGATCATTGAGGATCAAAAAAGATATATATACCTTTATATATACATATATCTATATCTATATATATATATCAAATGTTTTGAAAGCTTTATAAATTTCAGCTGCTATTATTATTATTAGCAATGAAGAACCTTTTCACTAAAGTTTGCTTCATCAAATATCAGGATGCTTATCTTTCTCCCTCCTATGGGCTGCTTCGGGCCATTTTCACAGCTTATAACCAAATCTGTTCCAACTTGTTCTCAGCTGTTATTTAGAATACAGCTGTGGCTCTGTGTAGGCAATGCCCCAAAGTGATTTTTAGGTTTTTTTCTCAGCTTCAAAATTGCCTCTCCCTACCTCTGATGCCTTCAAACCTCCCTCTGCCCATTCTCTTCTTCTCTTGTTCTGAAATGAATCCGAATAGGTTCTTTTTTGAAGGAGATTCATGTCACACCAGCATCTCCCTCACCCCCAACACATCCCAGTTGTTGATTTTTTTTCAGAGCCACTCTCTCTGGGTGAATGATACTGTCTGGCTTTTGCATCTTTTCCAAGCCACAATCCCCATCCCGTATTGTGTCCTGTCCCTTCCTTGGAACCCTTTCCTTCCCATGGTTTTGCTCTTTCCAGGTCACCCTGTTCATACCACTGTAATGGTTTGATATATACTGGGGCATTGGTAATATTTGTGCCTTTAAGTGTTTTTATATGCTATCTTTGTCGTCTCTCCTAGCAGCCTTGCCTCTTGACTGGATTGTAAACTACTCAAAGGAGGACCAGGTGGACTCAGTAATTTCATTTGGGAATGTCACCTCACTAATTAATCACCTGCCTGACCCTTGTTATCCATGTTTCCTTCTGTAAGTGAACTGTTTCCTCTTCCCGGGGTTGCTAACAAAATGATTGCTGGGTGCTTATGAAATGCTGTGAACATCACATGAAAGGTCCTATTTAGGACGAAAATGCCATTTTGAATGGTTGCTAAGGGGAACATGGAGAGTCATGCTGTTAAAATGCTATATTTCAAAAATTGTGTATTTGCCAGCTTATCAAAACTGTCTTGCTTTTTGATTTTTAGAGTCTGTCCCATCATCCCTTCTGTGAGCTCTGATATCAATAACTGTTCTGTATGAAAATTCAGAGTAGACCTCAATTCAGCTCAGCACTTCTTCAGGGTCTTTCTTTGCTCATTGTTAGCTCATTAGGCTGAAAAAGAAAATAATAATAAATGTTATTTATTATTATAAAATAATAATAGCTGGTATTTGTATAGCATTTGAAGGTTTGCAAACCATTCTACAAAGCTCTTTTTAAAAAAAAAAAAAAAACTTCCCAATAACTCCAGGAGGTAGGTGCTATTATCATCTCCATTTTACATATGAGGAAACTGAGGCAGGCAGAGAGGTCGACTGGCCTATGGTCACATAGCTTGTAAGTTTCAAAGGTAGGATTTGAAATTAGTTCCTTCTTAGAGCTCAGGATTCTATCTACCATACCACCTAACAGCAGAAAGAAAGAAACGAATCAGGGAAAGAGAGAAAAGGAGGAAATGAAATATTTTGTAGGGAAAAAGTGAGAAAGGTAGGATTATCTATTATCCTTTTTCATAACATTTGGGATTCAGTATTCCAATGCTCTTCTTGGGTCTTTGTTCTGAGGGTGTTCCTCCCAACCATGCAGATCACAACCCATCAATACCTACCCACACTCTCGTTCATGTCCTCTCATATGTTTAAGGAATTATGAAAGAGAAAAGGCATAAAGGATGCCATCAATGAAATGTATGCTTCACATGCCATCCAGCTCTCCACCCCAACCATATTCTTGCCATCTCCCCTGCAACTGCATCCTCCAGACCATCAGACCTCCAGAGATCATTCCTTGAAGGACTAAATCTGCTAAGTTTTGGAACTCCCACTTGACCTGAGTCAGTAAGTACAAATTCACATATCATAAGTGTTCAGGCTAGTCCCCTGGTAGTTTAGGTTCAATATTGAAACAAAATGAGATACTCATAGGTCATTCAATATTTAACAAAATGAAATTTTTTTTAGTCAAAGCAGGAGAAAGATATTCAACAAGGATTGGCATTGAACAGCCCTTGAGTTGACTCAGCTAAGCAAATCTCCTATCACAATCCACCAGACAAGTTTCCGAGAGCCTCTCCAACTAGCTCCCCATGGCTGCTTTGTACTCAGGTGATGAGGAAGGGACATCAATAGTCTAAACCCTTCTTCCCTTAAACCAACTAAGTCTTGAGAAATGACTTAATGCCTTTAAAGGAAAAACTAGCCTGACTTCCATTAGGAGAGAGGTTAGGATGTTGTCCCTATCACAGCACTATATCTTGCTGGTCCCTCACTGAATGATGCTTCTGACCCAATCTAGCTATCTACTCTGAAAACTGTCACCAAATCAGTAACTGCCATAGCTCTGGAAAAGTATATTTCTTTCTACTCTCTTTTATTCTCTTCACCATCCCTGCAGCTTCCTGGACTAAAACCCTTTTCTCTATCTACCACTCTCCTACACATGTTGTCTCTTCCCAGTAGAAGGTAAACTCCTTGAAGGCAACCTGTCTCACCTTTATATTTTTAATGAACGTGCTTAGCTGACACATGGCAAAGACTTCATAAATGCTTTTCATTCATTCATTCACATTTGAAAAAGAAACTGGTCTGGTCATGTTGTGGGAGGGAAGGATAACCACATGCCAGTTGGTAACCTTGGCATGTCAGTAAAGCTTAAAAGATGGCCCCCGGAATACTGGGTGGACCTCCTTGGCCAACTGGTTTAAGGATAGTTTTTAAAATCCAGAATATTCTTTTTTGGATATGAGTCTATGTTGCAGAGTTATGGGGAAGAAATATAACACTTATTTCTCTCCCACACTTGGAATGAGTCCTTCCTCACCTCAGCCTCTGAGGATCCCTATTCTTTCAGGGCTCAGCTTAAATATCATCTGGAAGAGAAGTCTTTCCTTTTTTGCTGGTTTTTTTTTTTGGAGGCGGGGAAGACAGGGCAATTGAGGTTAAGTGACTTGCCTAAGGTCATAGGGCTAGCAAGTGTGTCAAGTGTCTGGGCCCAGATTTGAACTCAGGTCCTCCTGACTCTAAGGCTCTACTCACTTCGCCACCTAGCTGCCCCAGGAGAAGGCTTTTCTGATCTCCTTAGTCCTAAATCCTCTCTATCTCCTCAAATTGGAATGCTCGGGTATTGAATATTTGGAGAGGCTTAGACCTATGATTTCATTAGTGTTAGAGTTGGAAAGTCCTGGGCTTTAGACCTGGATCTAACACACTAGCTATGTGACCAGAGGCAAATCAATCTTTCAGTTTCCCAGGCAACTCTCAAAATCTGGAGATTTAAGAGACTAAAATAAGTTGAGTTGCTAATTTGCCTAGTACATAGTAGGCTTTTAAATGCTTGTAGGATTGGATTAAATTAAAGATTTGGGAACAAGAGAAGAAGAAAACTTAATGGAAATGTTAAGAATAGGAGAAAGCAAAAAAAAAAAGGGAGTGGAAAGGAGGTTAAATAAAGAGGGGGACTATTATAAATACAAAAATAAACTATGAAGGACCTACAAAGGAAGATGCTACCTACTTCCAGAAAAAGGACTGATAAAGAGGAGTATGGATAGAATGATTTTACATACATACATACATACATGCATACATATATACATATATGTGTGTATACATGTACACACATATACATATTTGTGTCTAATGGTAGCCATGGGAGGAAGAGGGGAGGAAGGAAAAAAAAAGAAATGTACATGATAACTTTATTAAATATTTAAAAGCAATATCAAGTTGTATATAATAAATTTGCAGTTTCATGTGTAATCATCTATTTTATTATACTGTGTTATGGAAATGCTTATCTTATTCCAGAAATAAAAAATAAAATAAAATTTTTAAAAAGGAAAAAAAAGGAGGGAGGAGGACAAAGCAGTAATTACAAAAAAGGGGGAAGTGATATAAAAGTAGAAAATGAAAGGATAATAAGGCCTTTACTTTTGTGTTTTAGATTCTCTCTCCCCCCTCCTTTTTCTAGTCTTTTGCTCAAAATTCTAAGGGAGGATTAGCAGAGATTCAGAAAATAAGGTTGAAGGAGACTAAGGCCAACACCAGGTAGCAAGTAGCAATGAAATTGACCTTGCCAAAACAACTAAAAGTTTGGAATGGATTAGTGTGTTGAGGTGGGATGACAAGGGGAGGGTTGACCAAGTTGGGGTATTAAGAAGAATGTACATTAAGGATGTGTCATGGTGAAGCTGGAGCCACGACGGCTATGTCAGATCATTTATGAGAAATTTTGCTAATACCTACACTAATGCTTCTTTTTAAACTTACCACCTGCTGGAGGGCAAGTCAATAGAAAATTGGTTGTGTAGGTATTTCAGAAATATTTTCTGGCACAAATATTTACACAGGAGTACTTGTATTTACATTGTGTGGCTTTGGATTTTGGCGAGCCTATTCCCGCCTCCCAGGACGAGTAAGCACAGAATACATGCTTGACACACCCATGAGAAAGGATCACCCAGGAAAACAGTGACATTTGCAAATAACTAGAACTATCTTCTGCTCCTCAAGCAGGATTGAGAGCTGATGCCTTTATTCTGGTGAGACATTAAATTGTCAAAGCTTTAAGTTGGCCCCATGCATGGCCAATGTTTTTAGTATGCATTCTATTGGAGAATTCCATTTTCTTGGTACCCCAGAAATGTAGTGCTTGTTTTTTTTTTCAACTGTCACATTTAACATGATAACGGTGCTTTGTTTCAGATGACAAAGAAAGTACCTTTTGAGCCTGAGGTTGTTTCTGTTCCCCACATCCATGTAAGTCTCTGCTTCTTGTTCCTTTTGGGAAACCTTTGAAGTCTGTCACAATGTAGCCCTCATCACTCTTGCCAATGAGGGGATTGGAAAGAGCTATCTTCTACAATGTCTTCTGAAGGTGAGATCATGACTGGATACTATTAAGGCTGATTTTCCTTAAATAGGGGCCAGAGATAGTACCTATCTGGATGTTTTCTGATTATCAAAATGATGCATGATTATCAGTGAAGATGTGAACCAAAGAAAACAGAAGAAGAACTTGTATAGAGGAAAGACACAGAGCAATAAAGAGGAGTATAAATGATAACATTTTGTCTGGGGAGTAACCTTGGGAGTTTTGATCTACATAAGACTCCACTGAGCCTAAAAAATGAACTGAATGTTTCAGGGGACCTAGAACAAAACTGGTCTCCTTAAGGTTCTTTATTATAGTAATGATGCAGCGGAACCAAGATGGCGGTGGAAAGTAGGGACTTGCATGAGCTCCCCACCATGTCCCTCCAAAAACCTATAAAAAATGACTCTAAACAAATTCTAGAACTGCAGAACCCACAAAATAGCAGAGGGAAGCAGGGATCCAGCCCAGGACAGCCTGGATGGTCGCTGGGTGAGGTCTATTGCGTGCATGGAGTGGAGGGGAGCAGAGCTCAGCATGGGCGGTGGCAGGACCAACCAGACAGGGAGCCAGGCAGAATAGGCCCTAGCGCCCTGAATCAGTGAACTGTGGCAGTTACCAGACTTCTCAACCCACAAACACCAAAGACAACAGAGAAGGTTAGTGGGAAAAGCTGCAGGGGACAGAGTTCGCAGTTTGGCCACAGCCCTAGGGGCAGCGGGGGTGGTGCAGCTACAGAACTACAGCTGCAGTTACTTCCGGCCCCACGCCCATGTGGTAAGTGGAATTATGTGGCAGATCAGAGCAGGAGTGCAGAACCTGCTTAAGATTTGAGTCAGGTCCGGGTTGGTGGTTCTTGAGGAAGGAGGAGTGCTGGTGTGGCAGAGCTGGCTGTATAGAAATAGCTCTGAAATCAACGGCGCATCCCCTCAAGCTTGGAACAAAGTACTCTTTACTCTACAAGCAGTCATACCCCCACGAAAAACTCAAGGGTCAAGTAAGTTGGCTGGGAACATGGCCAGGCAGCGAAAACACACTCAGATTCAGTCTCAGACTTTGGAATCTTTCTTTGGTGATAAAGAAGACCAAAACATACAGCCTGAAGAAGTCAACAAAGTCAAAGATCCTACACCAAAAGCCTCCAAGAAAAACATGAACTGGTGTCAGGCCATGGAAGAGCTCAAAAAGGATTTGGAAAAGCAAGTTAGAGAAGTAGAGGAAAAATTGGGAAGAGAAATGAGAATGATGCAAGAAAACCATGAAAAACAAGTTGATGACTTGCTAAAGGAGACCCGAAGAAATACTGAAAAAAATATTGAAGAAAACAACACTTTAAAAAATAGACTAACTCAAATGGCAAAAGAGCTCCAAAAAGCCAATAAGGAGAAGAATGCCTTGAAAGGCAGAATTAGCCAAATGGAAAAGGAGGTCCAAAAGACCACTGAAGAAAATACTACCTTAAAAATTAGATTGGAGCAAGTGAAAGCTAGTGACTTTATGAGAAATCAGGATATTATAAAACAGAACCAAAGGAATGAAAAAGTGGAAGACAATGTGAAATATCTCCTTGGAAAAATCACTGACCTGGAAAATAGATCCAGGAGAGATAATTTAAAAATTATTGGACTACCTGAAAGCCATGATCAAAAAAAGAGCCTAGATATAGTAATGATGCAGGAAAAAATTTGACCTAGCTGCTGCTTGAAGAAAAGCATCAGAAAATTTCTCACTCCTTCCCTCCTCACCCACTAACATCAGCGGATCATGTCAAACCTAAGAATTGAGGGCAGCTAAGCTTGAGGGACAACAAGCAGCAAGATGGACAAAAGCCTTAAAGATTTTCCCAACCTCTGGCCTGATTTGAGGCTCTTGCAGGCAGGAAACAGACCTCCTGGGCTGTGGTTGAAAAACTATTCTGGTATACTTTAGTTGTGGCTTAGAAAGAAGGAAAGAGAACCGAGTGAGACCTTTTTGAGACTGTGGTTCCCTATCTTAACCGAGCTCCAAACAAAGGTGCCCCTCATGGACTGGATCCCACTACTCTTTGGCATGCGAGCTTTGACCCACTCTGTTTCTAATCTGGAATGGTTTGCTCACAGCCTGGTGCTCCCCCTTTCTGCTTTCTGGGGTTTACCATATAGGTGCTAGACTTAGTGTGCATACCCAATCAGCTCAGCATTGCAGCTCAGAACTCCTGAACTCTGGTGATCCTCCAACCTCAGCTTCCCCAGTAGCAGGGATAGCAACTATGCACAAGGAGATGAGACATGGTGTTCTAGTATGCCCACATGGTTTTCCCTCTATGTCTCCATGTTAGCATGACTTCTTATCCTTCTATCTTTCCCTGTGTCTGTAAGGAAGTGAATGATGTGTGTCCCTAGAGAAGTCTTGTAGCTTGGGCCATTCTGCAAATGCCTGAGGTCTTAGGCACAGGGAATGCCAAAAGTTTGGGGCAGTGATGAATCTGTGTCACATGGTCGGCCACAGCTGCTTCTTGGATGTTACCTTCTGAGCCCTCCCTCATTCTTTTGGTCAGGCCTGTGTCAGAGGTGGCTAGACCCTGACAGACAGAGTCTTTGAAATTGTCTTATAAAAATGAGGCCTTGGGATCCCTCACCAGGTGATGGGGAATCTCTGTAATCCTTTCTCTCATAGGCCAAAGATACCAAGACATTGTGTTATGTCAGCTGTCTCAGAACCCTGACCTCCTAGGTTCTGAAGAGGTTACGTTGTTTTCTGAAAGATTATTATTTCCCTTCTCCTCTCTCAGTTCTCCCCAAAGTTTCATATTATAATGGACTATAGTATAGCAAAACTCCAATGTAGTTCTTAAAGATTTCCTTACCATTTGGTTTGCTTTATGAGAATTTAAATAAAACTTATTATTCTGTATTATATTGCTATACTTCATATAGTGATAAACATAGGGTATGAATATCTGTTGTGCTCTGTGCTGTAATTGAGCCCTTTGTGATGGAAAAAAAACTGCCTCTAGAAATAATGGAAAGGCACCACATCTAATTTTCCTAAAGAATTGTATTAACAACTACTACTACTATTCACATGTACCATATAGAATATTTTAAGGTTTACAAAGAGCTTTCCTGGTTCTTTCCCTTGAGGTAAGTAGTACAAATATTTTTTTTTTTTGCAATCCTATGGTTTAGGAGACTGAGGGTCAGAGAACAGATAATATTTTATGCAATTTTATAGAAGCTTTATATTGTTTTAAATTTAAAACTTTATATTACAAAACTTTAAGGTTTGCAAAGCACTTTGCTTTATTTCATTTGTTCCTCAAAGTAACCTTGTGAAGTAAGTGCTTATTACAATCTCCATTTTCCAGGTGAGGACAGTATGGCTGAGAAAGGTCAAGTGACTTGCACAAGGTTATGCAACCAGTGTCTATGGCAGGATTAGAACTCCAAAGCCAGAGCACTATCCACTGTACCACCTGGCTTCGTCAGAGAAATAAAGCAACTCATGTAGCATGTCAGAGCCAGGTTTCTTCCTCACTGATGCCTCAAGGTTGGAATAGGCTTTGAATTTTGCTGATGTGAGTTGGAGTTAATTTGATCACAGAATCAGAATTTTAGGGCTGGAACCTAAAGTCATACTGTTCTCAAGGTGCTGAGAGATCAAGGTATCGTCTTTGGTTTTCAATCATACTATCACCATTTATTTCTTAAGGAAGCTTAACTGATGAGAATTAGTCACCACAACAAAGAGACCAAAGAGCATAGAAACTGCCTCGGCCAGAAAATTCTCCTTCTCCTGGCCAAGTAAAGAGACACAATAGCCAAAGGAAACACTGGTTTTAGAATACATTTATTTGTAAAATCTTAGCAAGGGAGATGGTAGAAGATTTTAAACAGTATCACCTCATAAAACAGCAGGAAGAAGTGGAGGGAAAAATTAATTTAGAGAAAGCTTGAAAAAAGACCTAATTAAAACAGGTACTCCCCAAGATATCTGAGGATGAAAGCAGGAGGAGGATCACAAACATAAAAAAAAGTCAAAGATCTGTTAAGATTGCTAAAACTAACTTTTCCTTTATTGATCACAGTGGAGCCAACACATTTGTACTCCAACATTATAGTTCCTATTATGCTGAAAGAGGAAACAGCAATGACATTAAAGAAAACAAAAACAGGAAAAGCATCTGGATTAGACCAAAGTATATACAAGGTAAGACGGAGGCAGCACAATTTTTAAAAATTTAAATTCATTTTATTTGTTTCATTAAAAATTTTCCCAATTTTATATGTAAAAGAAAGAGAGCAGACACAGGGTGAGTTGAGGATGAAGGGAAGATAGCTAAAAGAAATAAAATGAAATTAAGGGATGAGAGAGTAACTTACTGAGAGAGGGAGATAGGGAGAGATAGAATGGGGTGGATTATCTCCCATAAAGGTGGCAAGAGGAAGCAGTTCTAGGAGAGGAGGGGAGTGGGCAGGTGAGGGCGGAATGAGTGAACCTTGCTCTCATCAGATTTGGCCTGAGGGGGAATACCATACATACTCAGTTGGGTATCTTACCCCACAGGAAAGAAGAGGGAGGAAGATAAAAAAAAAATAAAAGGCAGGGGGATGATGGAGTGGAGGGCAGATGGGGGTGGAGGTATCAAAACAAACACTTTGGAAAGGGGACAGGGTCAAGGAAGAAAATTCAATAAAGCGGGATGGGTTGGGAAGGAGCAAATGTAGTTAGCCTTTCACAACATGAATATTGTGGAAGGGTTATACATAATAATACATGTGTGGCCTAGGTTGAATTGCTCAACTTCTTAGGGAGGGTGGGTGGGAAGGGAAGAGGGAAGGGAATTTGGAACTCAAAGTTTTAAAATCAGATGTTCAAAAACAAAAAACCTTTTTGTATGCAACTAAAAAATAAGATACACAGGCAATGGGGCGTAGAAATTTATCTTGCCCTACAAGAAAGGAAGGGAAAAGGGGATGAGAGGGGAGGGGGGTGATAGAGGGGAGGGCTGACTGGGGAACAGGGCAACCAGAATATACGCCATCTTGGAGTGGGGGGGGGAGGGCAGAAATGGGGAGAAAATCTGTAATTCAAACTGTTGTGAAAATCAATGCTGAAAACCAAATATGTTAAATAAATAAATTGCATTAAAAAAAATTTCCCAATTTAAAAATTATTGACATTCATTTAAAAAAAATTCAAGTTTCAAATTGTCTCCCTCCCTTCCACACCTCCCCCACTCCTTCAGAAGGCAGGTAATACATCAATTACACATATGAAATCACGCAAAAGGTTCCCGTATTAGCCATGTTGCAAAAGAAATACACACACAGATAAGAAAAATAAATTAAGTGGAAAAGTATGTTTCAATCTGCGCTCAGAGTTTATCAGTTCTCTCTATCTCTGAAGGTGAATAGCATTTTTCATCATGGGTCCTTTGGAATTGTCTTGGATCATTGTCTTGGTAGCTAATTCTTTCATAATCACACATTGTCACAATATCACAGCACAGTTTTGTTTTTTTTTGGAGGGGGGGAAGGCAGGGCAATTGGGGTTAAGTGACTTGCCTGCCACCAGTGGCTGTGGCACTGAATGGCCAGAGATGGCTGTATATGGCAGAGAATGAAAAGATTACACAGGCCAGGTGGGAGAGTATAGGACAGCTCCGTTTATTAAGCTGAAGAAAAGGGCTTACATACCTTTTTAGGCAAGCAGAATTGCAAATTCACGTGCGAGACACTTGTTATATAGCATGACTTCCTCATGCTTTTGTTCCCCTTTTGCCATAAACAATATTGTGTTAATAGCCCACAGGTGGTGTTTAGCATGTGTGTGCCAAGGGAGCTTTGGAGAGAGCATGTGTGTGCCAAGGCGGGGGTTTGGAGAGCCCACACGCTGAGTTATCAGCCCAAGGGCAAGAACAGGCTTCAGGGAAAACCTGGCCTGTATCTTATCCCAGAATGCACTTTCTCAGAGTTGGCCCTCTACACTTGCCCAAGGTCACACTGCTAGTAAGTGTGTCAAGTGTTTGAGTTTGGATTTGAACTCAGGTCCTCCTGACTCCAGGGCTGGTGCTCTACTCACTGTGTCACCTAGCTGCCCCAGCACAGTTTTTTTTTTAAAGACATTAAGGGATTGATTCTGAAGGTATCTAAAAGAGCAGAGGATACTAAGTGTTTAGGGGAAATAACAGATTTTATTATTCCATCCAGAAGATGACAGATATAATCAGTAACTGTCAACCCATATATTTAATTTCCCATCACTACAAAAATCACAGGACCTTAGACATAGCTGGGAATTATTTCAGAGGTCTCCCCTTGCCCCTCTTTTTTTTTTACGGGTGAAGAAAAGGAGACCTAGAATGATTTGTGATATGGCGAAGACCATGTTCATAAGAGACACAGCTGGGATTTCAACTCCAGTCTTCTGACTGTAAAGGGAACACACCTCTCACTGCATCACACTTGATATTAACAATCACATGAACTGAAGGCATCCTTGGTGACAGAACCATGCACAGATATTCTCTGCCTTCTTCCAATGCAATCATATGGAACTTTGGTGAGTCAGTTTCTGGTCATGATGACTCAGGGGTCAGCACTATAGGATGATTTTTTAAATGTCTTCTAATTAGTTATGGAACCAGAAGAAATGATGACTCAGGAGCTGATGAAATGGGACTGAGTGACCAGACAATAGGTGTGATGGGCCTGACTCTCAACGTTTTTTCTTTGGATGAAGCTTAGAGTAAGGAGAGTTGTTTTGAACTTCTAGGTAGGGGAAAAGGCAGCGATCCTGTCTCCTACCTTATGACCTTGTGTCCATGAGCACATGGCACCTCTGTTTCTTGTTAGTTCATTCTTTCCTGTTTTGGACTGAATGAGTATTTTAAGATGGAAGTGCTGGGCTACTTGGTATGGTCAGGAGATCCAAAGGCTCCATCAGGGGACCCAGCAGTCATTGGAGTCAATAGTGGAGCCTGTGGAAACAGCGACTGGAGCAGTAGTGGCTATGGGCAGTGGAGAGTGGGCCTGGTCACAGAAGTAGTCAGTCAATCAATACAAATTTTTATTAAGCACCTACTGTGTGCCAGGCACTGTGCTAAGTGCTTGAGATACAAAAAGAGGCAAAAGACAGTTCCTTCTCTCAAGAGAGAGACAATAAGCAAACAAATATGTACAAAACAAGCTATGTAGGATAAGTAGGGAATAATTAAAAGAAGGAAGGAACGAAATTAAGAGGGGTTGGGAAAGGCTTCCTATAGGAGATGGAATTTTATTTGGGACTTGAAGGAAATCAAGGAAGCCAGGAAGCAGAGGATTCCAGGCATGAGGATCAGCCAGAGAAGATGCCCAGAGTCAAGAGAAGGAATGACTTGTTCTTGGAACAGCAAAGAGGGTAGTGTCACTGGGGACACTAGCAGAGGACGTGGCAGGGAGTAAGATATAAGAAGACTGGAAGGTAGGAGGGGGATAACTTTTAAAGTGGTTTGAATTCCAAATACAGGATTTTGTATTTAAGCCTCAAGGCAATAGGGACCTGCTGGAGTTTATTAAGTAGAGGGACTGACATGGTTGGACCTGTGCTTTAGGAAAATCATTTGGTGGCTGAATGGAGGATGGGTTGGAGTGCAGAGAAATTTGAGGAAGGCAGACCTACTAGCAGTCTATTGCAATTATTCAGGCATGAGGTGATAAGGTCCTGTAGCAGCCTGGTAGCAGTGTCAGAGGGGAGAAGGGGGCTTATTTGAGACATTACAAAGGTAAAATCAGCAGGCCTTGACAACAAATTGGCTGTGGAAAGTGAGAGACATTGAGGAGCTGAGGATGACACCTAGGTTTGGAGCCTGAGGGACTGGGATGATGGTGTGGCCTTCTACAGTAATAAGGAAGGTAGGAGGCGAGGATTTAGGGGGAAAGATAATGAGTTTGGTTTTAGATACATTGGATTTAAGATGTTTAGTGGACATCTACTTTGAGATATCCTAAAGGTAATTAGAGATGAGAGACTGGAGGTCAGCATGCATTAGGACAGGATCCATAGATTTGGAAATCATCAGCATAGAGATGGTAATTAAGTACATGAGAGATAATGAGATTACCAAGTGAAGTTGTTGTTATGGTTGTTGTCGTTGTTTGTCAGGAAGGTGATGCCATGGGTTACAAGCTACTTGGATGAGGTAGGGCTGTGCAAAGTCACCAGCCTCACTTTCTCCTCCTGAGCCATCTGGGTCCAGTGGCAAGATATAGATCAGGATGACTGGAGATGGCCCCCACCAAATGAAGGGATACAGAGGGAGAAGAGGACACAGGAGAGAACCCTGTGGGACACTTACATTTAGAGGTCATGGTCTGGAAAAGGATACAGTAAAGAAGACTCAGAAGGATTGTTCAGTTAGATAGGAAAAGAACTAGGAAAGAATGGTGTCCCAAAAGTTTAAAAAGAAGAGAGTATCAGGGAGGGGGTGACCTACAGTGTCAAAGACTTGAAGAGAAGTCAAAGAGAATGAGAACTGAGAAAAGGTCATCGGATTTGACCACTAAGAGATCATCAGTAACTTTGGAGAGAGCAGTTCTGGTGGAATGATGAGGTTGGAAACGGGATTGTAAGGGTTTAAAAAGAGAATGAAAGGGGAGAAAATAGACTCACCTATTGTAGATGACCTTTTCGAGGACTTTAGCCACAAAGTGCAGAAGAGATACAGGACAATGGTGGTGATGGAAGAATCAAGTGAGAATTTTTTTCGAGGATGGGGGAAACATGGCCATGTTTGTAGGCAGCACAGAATGAGCTAGAATATCTGCACATGCTTCAAGAACTGGGATAGGCAGAGAACATCTTGCATGCTTCAAGGACTGGCCTTTATAAGCCAATCCACCTATCTACAGATGATGAGGGCCTTCAGGTCTATCTGATTACACATGATATTTCCTTGATTTAATTAAGCCCTATAACAATGCAGAGTGTCCCAAGTGCGCCCTGTAGTCATTCAAGAAATTCTGACCTAACTGCACAACAGAAACATCCAAACAAATGAAGAATACTTATTGTCCAGGCTCTTCTGTGGAATATATAGAAACAATGGTACAGAAGAAAGAGTGCTGAGCTTGGAGTCATAGAACCTAAGTTAAACCCTGACAGACATATTGGAATGTTTTCTACCTACTCACCTCCCCTTCCTCATTCTTGTCTTTTTGGAAGAGGTGGAGTAGGGGGAGAGACAAGGGGAACAGAAAGAAAGAGAGAGAGAGAGAGAGAGAGAGAGAGAGAGAGAGAGAGAGAGAGAGAGAGAGAGAGAGAGAGGGAGAAAGGGAGAAAAAGAAAGAAAGAAAGGAAGAAAGAAAGAAGGAAAGGAGGAAAGGAGGAAAGGAAGGAAGAAAGAAAGAAAGAAGGAAAGGAGGAAAGGAAGAAAGGCGGAAAGGAGGAAAGGAAGGAAGGAAGAAAGGAAGGAAGGAAGGGCAAACTACTTTGAGAACAAGACTGATTGGCTGGATTTGGAAGAAGGAAGTCCTGAGATGAGGTCCAGCCCTAAATTATCCCTTGTAATGATTGGCAGTGGGCAATAGAAGAGTTGGGTATTGGTGTTGTCTAATTTTTTCACCCTAGGAAAAAATTCTGTGGCCCTACCCCAGTTAAGACTCTATTCATTATTATCCTAAAAATACCTCCTGTTCAAATACCTATGAAAGTCTTAGTTTGCTTGCAGCAAGAGTTTAAATCTGGCCTCAGACATTTACAAATTGTGTGATCTTGGTCAAGTCTCTTAACCTCTGTTGGCCTCAGTTTCTTCATCTGTAAAATGGAAATAATAATAGCACCTACTTCTCAGGGTTATTGTGAAGATCAAATGAGATAATATTTGTAAAATACTTAGCACAGCGTCTGACACATAATAGGCACTATATAAATGTTAGCTATTATTATTCCCTCTGGGGTAAGTTAAAATGAGGAATATTATTAGAATTTTTCTCAGTAAGAAATTCGAGTTTAGAGGTAGGAACTAAAGAGATGAGTTATTATTGATAATCCCCAAGGTAGAACTTAGTCTAGCTGTCAAGAGTAGAGACATTTAAGGGGCTCCCTTAACGCGCTCTGGTTAACTATCTATCTATCTATGTATCTATCTATCTATGCACCTATCTGTATTTGTATTTATATTTATATTTATGCTTTATATCATTTTTAAAGTGCTTTCATATGTGCAATCTCAATCCTTACAAGAACACAGGCAGGTTGTCGCCATTTCACTGATGATAAAATTGAGATTCAGAGAGATTAAATTACATACTAGGATTCTAGTCCTTTAACTCTCTTAACTCCCAGTCCATTTCCCCCTCTTCCATGGTTCAATAAAGATTTATTAAGCAATTTAATAATTTTTCCACTAAAAAAAAGAGGATTTCAGTATAAAGTATGTCCTGTTAAAGGTAGGAATTTGCCACTGATTTGCAATACGACCTTATGCAATATACCTGATTTAGATCTCAATTTCTTTATTTGTAAAATAAACAAGCTGTACCAGATGATCTATAAGGTCCCTTTTGAATCTAATTGTACAGGAATTCTTTTCTTTCTTTCTTTCTTTTTTTTTTTTTTTGCTATAATCGGCAGAAGCCAGAAACATATTTTTCTTATTACATGATAAATAAGAGAAATTGAAAATGGCCTATGCAAATACCAAGAATATTGCTTGTATATGAGCAAAAATCTTTCCTTTTCTTGTTTTTTAAAATTCTGAATTTTAAATGTCTTTTTGGCTGATTCCATTTGGCTTAAGCAGCCTGGGGGCGTGAACTATGACTGCCATTTGGTTAACATCAAGAGAGTTTTTAGCTAATGATTTTTAGTTTTAATTGATGAGTCTTCCTTTCTCTTGATATGTGACTGCATATAGTTTCATGAAAATTCTGACTGGCCTGTGTATTCTATAGTTTGTTTTTGAAACAAGCAAGAGTTCTGCAACAGGGGTGGATACTGTGATTCACAGTTTCAAAAGAAGAAAGGGAATACAGATCTCAGCCAAGCAATTTGTAAAACTGAAGTTTTGACAGAAATCCAGGAAGCAGCAGGAAAACAACCCTGCAAAAAGGCCCCATCTAATGCCTTGACGTAACTGAAGTTATACAGTGAAATGAGTCCCAGAGTGAAGTCAACTTATGATATTGAGAAAGGGATTTAAAGAAGCCAGTCTTATCTTGAAAAGCTAAATTAGAATGGACAATCTGAGTCTTAAAAATACTTAGCTAGCTGGATTCGGCATCTCGTCTGACATTCTGGTAAATTAGCTCACATTAACTCTTTTTATTGTAGGTCTGTTTAACAATGGGAAACAGGAACAATGAATTTCCTGTAAATGGGATTTCATACTTTAATTAATTTCCTTGGTACAATTAAATTCTGAGGCATCACTTAGCATTGTTCCAGACATATGTTTGCCTGTATGTGCGTGTAAAGATCCACATAATTTCCCCTACATTAACAATAAAGAAAACCTTAATTAAAAGGGAATTGATTATCAGTTTTTATGAGTGGAAGATTCAGCCACCTTGTTTTTAATTTTTCAGTACATTCTTTAACTTCTCCAAAGTTCTTTTTACATGCAAAAGAAAACCATTTCTTTACTTTGGGATCCCCCTCCCTAAGTTTACATTGTATTTCCATTTATACAGTCTATACCAAAGCTCCCAGGATGTAAGGAGGACTAGCATCTCTGGTGTGAGGGTTTGCTGACCTCTTTTCAGTGCTGCTCATTCATATTTGGTGTCTACCAGCACTCAGCTCTCACCTGTAGGTCCAAAAAGCCGTAGCTGCACAGCAGCCACACCCCAGTAAACCGACGGGTTAAAGCAGGTTGAGGGTAACCAAGAGGTCTCAAATCCATCAGTGAGTTATGAGGTGTCTACTCCAAGCAGGTGGAGACTTTCCCTGGTGGAATGAGTGGCTAAGAAAATTTGTTCCAACGGCCATGAAGGCAACTGAAGCAGCTACTATGGAGTACTTAGAGCTTAGTCATGCATCAAGGGCCAAGGTCATCCACTGCAACCTGGGTCATCAGCAGACATCTTGACTTTTGACTTGCCACTGGACTTCACTGATGCTGGAAGAGAGAGTGAGGCTGACTGACTTTGTGCAACTCTGCCTCACTTAAATCCAATTCACTTGCAAGTCAAGACATCACCCTGTGATATCATTGGTCCTCTTCAAAAATTATGGATGGACAACCATAATAACCAACTTAACTAGTCTGAAAAATAGAAAAAAATTAAATGACCAGTGAAGATAGGATTGACTTTGATGGGAAGCGCAGCATTGTAAAGTGGAGGGATCCCATAATTTGGTGTGGGAAGACCTCAATTTTAAGTCTAACTCTTAGGTTAATAATTTAGGTTAATAATTTTAGATCTCTGGGTCTCAGTTTCTTCACTTGCAAAACAAGAGTGTTGAACTAGATAGTTGTAAAGGTCCCTTCTAGATTAAAATTTAGATTATTAGATTTAAATCTAAAGCCATGCATAATTCCTTTTGATGACAATTTGCTAACATGTAGTGACTTTTACTCATGGTTACCAAATGGTACAATGCAAACAAAAATTATTATCTTTTTATTATGGTGACAAAAGAAATTACAACTAAATGGAAGGATGGTTAACAATTTCTCCTTAGAGAGACAGGAAAACAAAAGGTGGCAAAGTTGGCCTTACAATGTGCCCAAAGGCAATGCAAAACATATTTTCATGGGACATTTGGTTGCTTCATTTTGTAATACTCATGATGAACATAAGCAAAAAGAGTGCCATAGAATGGACTACAGCTAACGTTCCAATATCTGTTGTACAGGATGAAGAGATAGAAAAAAAATCTGTGAAATCATACCCTTTGACCAATTGATCACACTACTTGGCATACCCAGGTAGGTCAATGACAGAAAGTAAAGATTCACATACATTAAAATATCCATAGCAACATTTTTTGGAGGAATTAAAAACTGGAGTCGAAATGAGTACCCGTCCATTTGGGAATGACTAAGTGAATTGTGATATATGAATGTAATAGAATATTACTGTACCATCTCAAGTGATGAACTTAAGGAAATCAGAGAAACATGTGAAGACTTAAATGTTTGGTAAACTTGTTTTTTATTAGAGAGGCTTCTATGTGTGTGAATAGGGATGCGCTTTGGCAAGTGACAAAGGTAGGAAAAATTTTCAATCTAATTTTTTTAAAAAAATTGTTGACAAATATGACTTAAGTTTAAGAAACAAGAGGCCGAGTGTTTGGATACTATTCAGAAGACCCATGCCTATATATTACAATTGCTTTCTTCTAGAAGAGAGTCAGAAAGCTCTGAGCAGGGCAAACACCAAAAATATGTTTTCTAAAAAATGAAATTTACCATATTTTAAAAGATAGGAAATGACTGTTTACTGATGTGGGACTTGTATTAAAAATTAATTGTGTGAATGCAATCAGACCATGTATTAGTTAGAACAAAGACCAAAATCAATATATATTGCTGTTGTTCAGTCATATCTGACCCTTTGTTCTCCCCACATGGGGTTTTCTTGGCAAGGATACTGGAGTGGTTTGCCATTTCCTTCTCCAGCTCATTTTACAGATGAGGAAACTGGGGCAAACAGGGTTAAGTGACTTGCCTAGGGTCACACAGCTAGTAAGTGTCTGGGGCCAGATTTAAATTCAGGAGGATGAGTCTTCTTGACTCTAGGCCTAGCACTCTATCCACTGTACCACCTAGCTACCCCCCAAATCAATATAAAATGAAAATAAAGGTTAAAAACCATAGATTGGGAACTAGAGACCTTCTAATCCAACCTCTTCATTTTACATGTAGCACCTTCAATAATTATAAATTTGTCCTTGCATTTTAGGGTTAGGTCTCCAGAGGGTGGCTGTTATCTTGGGTTCTAGGATTAACCCAGTGGATTTGTGCACCTAGCGCTACATCTCACAAGTCTGTCCTCCCTTCCCCCCCACCCCACGTGCTTCAAATTAACAATCAGCCAGTATATACAATTATCCCTAAAACAGTAGATATAAATCCCATCCCCCACTACCAAAATGGGACATACTCTTCTGGAGATACAAAGTTGATTGGAAAAGTTGACATCAACTTAGAGTTCGGCAATGGTGAGGCATATGTATGGGTAATACATGTGTCAAAGCAGCTCAACTCAGTTCCAGAGCTGGAGGGCCTAGGAGTCCTTTCTCTCTTTGGTCAGTCTTCTCTGTGGTTCAGTTCCTGATTACCAGTCTACCTCTCCCTTGGGTCAATATTTATAAACTCTCTTCTCATCTGCCCAGGGGTCATGCTTCTTGAAGCTGCTATCTTCCTCAGGTGATTGTCTCTCCGTATCCACATTTATCTGGAGTATGTGTCTAGTCCCTCAGCTGAGCATTGAACTCTCTCATACCAACTTTCCAACTTCTGAAGTAACAGTATGGGTCCTAGCCCCTAAACACTTAGCTTCCTACTAGAGGCTGATAGAGGTGGAGAGAGGAGAGAAAGAGTACCCTATATAGATCTATCTCAACTACTCCCACTCACGAACTTCTGAATTGCCTTCTTTTTAAAAATATAGGCCCAAGAGGCATGACTGACTCTCCCCCTTTTTGTCAGTGGTTGCCTTCATCCACTATCAAGGTCCCATAATTCAATCAAGTTGGTTTAGGAACTCCATCGCAATCTATAGTATTATAGGAAAGCTCCTTAACATTTTCTTTACCTACAGATGATTAACTAAGGACTGGAGACTAACTTGCCCACAGTCACATATCAAATGCCAGAGGTTCTCTCAGCCTAGAGCCAGTGATCTTTCCATTACAGCCAACTGCCTCCCCCAAAACAGTCCTTATTAAGTCTCAGAGACCTTATATTTTGCTAAGGGATATAGTATGTGAATTTTTTGTTTTTGGACCTGTGATTTTGTTGGTGTAGGAAATCCTTGGTGGGAAATTTTCTATTTCACCATCAGGGAAAGAGAACACAAAATATTTAGACCCTTGTATCTCAGTCTCTGATATGTTATACAAAGAAATAAAAATGGCACTGGTGAAGATGAAGCTGGGATTAGCAGCTGGACCAAACCAAGAAAACATTAAAGAAGTCTAGGCTCGAGCAGAAGTAATTTTGAACACATTGAAATTTTATAGTCTCAGGAAGAGGAAGCTATCAAAATAATGGGGAGAAGCACCATAGGCAACTCAGTGAACATTGATAACTACTGTTCCAATTCCATGCCTACTTTCTCATCTTTAGAAAATCTTTGAAAAGCAGCATGGCATAGTGTTGGGCAGAGAATCAGGAAAGTCCATGTCCAAATCTCACCTCTGATATACTCTCTGTAGCCAGAGAGAAGTCATTTAATCTCTCACTGTTCTTAGGATACTCTCCAAGACTATAATTTGTAGGCAAGTACCTAATCTGAACCCGTAGGGGAAATTTTCATCCTGGGAATTCCCTAGGTTGATGTACTTAGAGGTCTGGACCAAGAAGAAATAATTACAGTCTTGATGAGAATGGTCTACCTGCTCATCAAGGCCATTTTTGAATGAAAATATGAGAATGGAACAGGCAGACTTTTGTAAACAGTTCGCTATGTCAGACCATATCTTTTAAATCATACAGTTAAGTGAAAGATACAAAGAACACAGGATCCAACCATGCTTGATATTTGTTGACTTAAGCATTGGACTTATTAGAGTCTTAAAGAAACCCCTCCAACAAGGATCTTTGCACCTCTGTTAAAGTTATAGAAGATTCTTCGATAAATATGACAATATACATTACATAACTGGTCAATAACCTTTAAGTTGTAAACACCAAGCAAGGCATAAAACAGGGAGCAACAACCTCGACAAAGTTATTCAGCATTGTCATTGAGGATGTCTTGTGCAAGGTACAAATGGAGGAAGGATTCCCTATAGACAATGTAGTCTTCCTGGTATCCCTGTTCGTGAATTATTGTGCTGATTTCATTAGGTGTCAAACAAAATAGAGTATCCTTAATGAGATCCATGATTACTTAAAAGAAATTGTCCTAATAGCAAAACTAAGCAGAGAAAAAATAGCTACTGTCAAGGCTATAACATGTAGTATGTACAGTCCATTGAGTTAGTTCATCAGTGTGTATATTTGGAAAAGATATTGCAAATGGAAAATAAGTTGGGTCCAAAACTGAATAGGAGAATGAAAGCAGGGTCAACTTCATTTGGGAAATTGCTTAGCACTTTTAATAATCCCCAGTTGCTCCCTGTTGCAAAAATGTACCTTTTCAACACAAATCTTCTCTTGGCAATGCTCTATGACTGCAAGTCTTGTAACATGACAACATTTGAGGAATTAAAATTGCAAATGATCCACAAGGCAAATGCTAAGGCACATGGTAGGCACAAGTAAGCAATAGCATGTTTCCAATAATGATCCATACTCGAGAAATAGTATAAGGGGATATCAATGAGGAAATGTATAAGTGGAAAAGGAAATGGATCAGTCATGTGGTACAAGTGAAAGATGATAGAGGAACAATCTACGTGCTCTATTTATACCTTTAAAATGTAAAAAATTCGAAGCAAAACACAAAAACCCATATTAGAAAAAGACCACCAGCACGATGAGTTGATCTCTGGAGTTTCTAGAAAGCCATGAATACATTGGGATCCATGAGATCATAAATCCATAATGATATGTTATTATAGATGGGCAAAATAAGACAAACATTGCTCAAAATCAATTACAAATCTAGGATCATAGCCCTATCAGTCCATCTTATAGCCTAACTTAGAACAATTCAGTATCCCACTGCCCCCCACAGGCTTTAAATAAAGAGGAGAAAATTTATCGGTATAATTGCTAACTGTGACCACTTTTGATCATCAAGCCAAGGAAAATTAAGTGATGATCACTCAACAGTTACCTCCTGAGTTGAAAAAGTCCAGAAGCTATCTCAAATTCAATTTTATAGGCATTAATATTTAGTGTGAAATCTTCAAATATGATAATGCAACTAGGGCCCAATTAGTATGAATAATCAATCCTCCTGCAGTGGTCATATTATTTGAAATCTCACTGCATTTTTCCATTGGGATGGAACCAATTATCATATTTGACAAAATTACAACTTCAAATGGTGAGAATTTGAATAGATACGATCATTTCAGGTGAGTTCAGCATTTGAAGTTAGTTAGGACCTAGCTATACAGATCTATAATTCTTTATCCTACCCCTAGTCATCTCTCAACACTGATACCCTCCATATCCATTTAACACCACCTGCTAGTGCCCCTGCCCATATCTTACAGATGGGACATTCACATAGCCCTTTAGTGAGGATTTAGGCATACATGTTTGAACATAGGAGCTTGCTATCTCAGTAAATCACACCTTCTCAATTCCCATGTCTCTTGACCACGGAAAGGGGAGGGAACAGACATTTATTTAGTGCCTACTATATGCCAGGCATTGTGCTAAGTGCTTTGAAAATATTATCTCATTTGAGCCTCACAACAGCCCTGTGAGATACCATCTTCTTGATGCCATGGTCCTCTTTGAGAATGAAGGGCAATGAATGAATGAACAAATGAACACTATCCTTGGGGGGGGGGGGGTGTTTATTCCCATTTTATAGTTGAGGACACTGAGGCAGACAGAGCTTATGTGACTTGCCCAGGGTCACACAGCTAGTGTCTAAGGATGGATTTGAACTTGTCTTCCTGACTCCAGACCCAGTGCTGAGCTACTTAGATGTCTACACAGAGATTCTTAACTTGGGGTCCATAAACTTTTTTTTTAATTTTTAAATTTTTTTTTGCAGGGGGGAGGGCAGGGCAATTGGGGTTAAGTGACTTGCCTAAGGTCACACAGCTAGTAAATGTGTCAAGTGTCTGAGGCCAGATTTGAACTCAGGTACTCCTGACTCCAGAGCCAGTGCTCTACTCACTGCACCACCTAGCTGCCCCAAGGGGTCCATAAACTTAAAAAAAAATTTTAATAATTAAATTTCAGTATTATTAATTTCCTTTGTAATCCCACATACTTATTATCTTAGTTTTACTATTATTAATGGAACTTCTGAAAAAGCAGACTAATTTATCAATATTTATTCTAACCCAAGCTGGGGAATTGGCCAGAAATGTTGCCACTCCTTAGCTATACCTTAGCACGTTAACTCATTAGCTATTTTAGTAATTTCCTTACTGAAAAACTATACCATATATATCTGCTAACTCCTTACCAAACTCTATTAGTAGACAAGCATAGCAATAATTTACTTTTGTAGGCTTATTTTTCTCCATCATCTCTCCTATAGGACCTATAGAACCTCTCCTATAATTTTATGGTAAGCAGGAAAGCCAAAAAGAGTTGTTATTATTTGTTTCCATCTCAAATTGAAAACATTTAAGAGGATAAATTAACTGAATCAATGGGGAAAATCCTTACTGAGTTATGTAACATCATTTTTCCTTTGGGTAAATCTCCCCACTTGATTAGATGTTCTGAAAATGCAAATGTGAACTGTTAATCTGATTCCAATCTTCAGAGAAGAGGCCATGAAAACATCATATCTCATAGCATACAATTATATTTTTGATTTACAACTCCTACATAATAATTTGGAAACATCACCTAGGAGAAGGAAGTTTATCTCCAGTTCAATTTTGTCAAATATGTGTCATTAACCTTGATAGATGACTCATGTGTGGTTTTTAGAAACATGTTTTCCACATTTGCGTATTTTTTTGTTGACGCAGAATACTTACAGCAAAATAAAGAGATTTGTCCAGGAATTTTTATTCCATTTTTAATCAGATAGTTTCAAAAATATGTTTAATATTCCCTTCTCTGTGCTCTTGAATATTCAACTTCAAAATATAGAATGTAGAGATTTTATTAGGGTTAATTTTCAATTGGATAATTTTATTTTCCTTCGTCCATGCCAGTAAACATTTCATTGTATAAAGATCAAATTTTCTAGTTCAATTTCCACTTCTCATTTTTGTAAGAAACATACCAAACTCCCTTTATGTAATTCTGTGATTGCATTCCCATCTCTATCATCTCTTGCATGGAATTATTTTATGGTTTTGTCAAGTTATTCGCTTTGAGGGATCATCTTATTAATCTCTTAGGATGCTGGTACAAAAGCTGATGTTTATTCACCCTTGTGTGTTTATTACTAGGAATAAAAATTTTGAGTCCTGAACCAACTCTTGATAATCAAGCCATTTTTCCCATTTGGCATATGTTCACTAGTTACTGATTGGTAAATTCTCCCTAACCTATTTACTTATTTTCCTGTTTTTGGACTTAAAAATGTTACTATAAACCTAAAGTATTTATTGACAAAGATGAGTATGATGAAGTGAATCATGTGAAATAAAGAGTAAAATCTGACACAAAGTTTTTAGTATTTAACAAAGTAGTCCTTAGTATTTAACAAAGTATTTAAGCAAACACATGAACCCATAATAAAAGCACCAGAAATGCCGTGGTTCCCTTTTCTTTAAATTTTTTTTTATTTGTCTCTTTTATTTTATATCACCTAAATTTCTTAGGATAACCCTCCCTTTCCCTCTTCTAGAACCATTTCTTAAAACAAATACTTTTTTAAAAAATTTAATTTATTTAATATATTTAGTTTTCAGCATTGATTTTCACAAGAATTTGAATTACAAATTTTCTCCCCATTTCTACCCTCTCACCCACTCCAAGATGGTGTATATTCTGGTTGCCCTGATCCCCAGTCAGCCCTCCCTTCTGTCACCGCACTCCACCCCATCCCATTTTCCCTTCCTTTCTTGTAGGGCAAGATAAATTTCTATGCCCCATTGCCTGTGTATCTTATTTCCTAGTTGCATGCAAAAACTTTTTTTTTTGTTTTTGAACATCTGTTTTTAAAACTTTGAGTTCCAAATTCTTTCTCCTCTTCCCTCCCCACCCACCCTCCCTAAGAAGGCAAGCAATTCAACATAGGCCATACGCGTATCATTATGTAAAACCCTTCCACAATATTATTGTCAAAGACTAACTATATTTTGCTCCTTCCTAACCTAGCCCCTTTATTGAATTTTCTCCCATGACCTTGTCCCTTTTTGAAAGTGTTTGTTTTTAATTATCTCCTCCCCCTATCTGACCTCCCTTCTATCATCCCCCCTTTTAGATCTTCTTCCTCCTTCTTTCCTGTGGGGTAAGATACCCACTTGAGGGTGTATGATATTCCCTCCTCAGGTCAAATCCGATGAGAGCAAGATTCACACATTCCCCCTCACCTGCCCCCTCTTCCCTTCCTACAGAACTGCTTTTTCTTGCCACTTTTATGCGAGATAATTTACCCCATTCTATCTCTCCCTATCTCCCTCTCTCAATATATTCCTCTCTCATCCCTTAATTTGATTTTTTTAGGTATCATCCCTTCCTATTCAACTCACCCTGTGCCCTCTGTCTATACACACACACACACACACACACACACATATATGTATATATGTATATATATGTATATATGTGTATACATATGTATATACACACTATATATATATATATATATATATATATATATATATATATATATATATATATACACATACATACACACATATTCCCCTCAGCTACCCTAATACTGAGGTCTCATGAATCATACACATCATCTTTCCATGTAGTGATGTAAACAAAACAGTTCAACTTCAGTAAGTCCCTTATGATTTCTCTTTCTTGTTTACCTTTTAATGCTTCTCTTGATTCTTGTGTTTGAAGGTCAAATTTTCTATTCAGCTCTGGTCTTTTCACTGAGAAAGCTTGAAAGTCCTCTATTTTATTGAAAATCCATATTTTGCCTTGGAGCATGATACTCAGTTTTGCTGGGTAGGTGATTCAAGGTTTTAATCCTAGTTCTATTGACTTCTGGAATATCATATTCCAAGCCCTTAGATCCCTTAATGTAGAAGCTGCTAGATCTTGTATTATTCTGATTATGTTTCCACAATACTCAAATTGTTTCTTTCCAACTACTTGCAGTATTTTCTCCTTGATCTGGGAGCTCTGGAATTTGGCAACAATATTCCTAGGAGTTTTCTTTTTGGGATCTATTTGAGGAGGTGATCTGTGGATTCTTTCAATTTCTATTTTACCCTCTGGCTGTAGAATATCAGGGCAGTTCTCCTTGATAATTTCTTGAAATATGATATCTAGGCTCTTTTTTTGATCAGGGCTTTCAGGTAGTCCAATAATTTTTAAATTATCTCTCCTGGATCTATTTTCTAGGTTAGTGGTTTTTCCAACAAGATGTTTCACATTGTCTTCCACCTTTTCATTCCTTTGGTTCTGTTTTATAATATCTTGATTTCTCATCAAGTCACTAGCTTTCACTTGCTCCAATCTAATTTTTAAGGTAGTATTTTCTTCAGTGGTCTTTTGGACCTCCTTTTCCATTTGGCTAATTCTGCCTTTCAAGGCATTCTTCTCCTTATTGGCTTTTTGGAGCTCTTTTGCCATTTGAGTTAGTCTATTTTTTAAAGTGTTGTTTTTTTTGGTATTTTTTTCCGTATTTTTTGAGTCTCCTTCAGCAAGTCATTGACTTGTTTTTCATGGTTTTCTTGCATCATTCTCATTTCTCTTCCCAATTTTTCCTCTACCTCTCTAACTTGCTTTTCCAAATCCTTTTTGAGCTCTTCCATGGCCTGAGACTAGTTCATGTTTTTCTTGGAGACTTTTGGTGTAGGCTCTTTGACTTTGTTGACTTCTTCAGGCTGTATGTTTTGGTCTTCTTTGTCACCAAAGAAAGATTCCAAAGTCTGAGCCTGAATCTGAGCGTGTTTTTGCTGCCTGGCCATGTTCCCAGCCAACTTACTTGATCCTTGAGTTTTTCGTGGGGGTATGACTGCTTGTAGAGTACTTTGTTCCAAGCTTGAGGGGATGCACTGTTGTTTTCAGAGCTATTTCTATACAACCAGCTCTGCCACACCAGCACTCCTCCTTCCCCAAGAACCACCAACCCGGACCTGACTCAAATCTTAAGCAGGCTCTGCACTCCTGCTCTGATCCATCACTTAATTCCTCCCATCAAGTAGGCCTGGGGCTGGAAGCAACTGCAGCTGTAGTTCTGTAGCTGCACCACCTCCACTGCCCCCCAGGCGGTGGCTGAACCATGAACTCCTTCACTCTGTCCCTGCAGCTTTTCCCACTAACCTTCTCTGTTGTCTTTGGTGTTTGTGGGTTGATAAATCTGGTAACTGCCACAGCTCACTGATTCAGGGTGCTAGGGCTTGTTCCGCCCAGTTCCTTGTCTGTTTGGTCCTGCTGCTGCCCACGCTGGGCTCCGCTCCCCTCTGCTCCCCTCCGCTCCCAGCTCCGTGCGTGATAGACCTCACCCAGCGACCATCCAGGCTGTCCTGGGCTGGAGCCTGCTTCCCTCTGCTATTTTGTGGGTTCTGCAGTTCTAGAATTTGTTCAGAGCCATTTTTTATAGGTTTTTGGAGGGACCTGGTGGGGAGCTCACTCAAGTCCCTGCTTTCCAGCTGCCATCTTGGCTCTGCCCCCCAACAAATACTTTTTTAAAAGGTTAAAAAAGTTTTTCAAAACTAACCAATGTTTCAAAAAAGTCTGGCCTGTATTACTTTTCAAAGGTCTTTTAAATTGAAATTCCTTTTCAATGATTGGGAAGGAGGGAGGAAGAGAGGTGGTGGGAGAGGGGGCAAAGAGAGGGAGGGATGGATGGAGGAATAGATAGGTAGATGGCAGGTGAATGTCATTTATAGATAGTATTCCAGCTTGCCAGAGAGATGAACAGATAGACTATATAAATAGATATATAGGTAGATGGCAGATCAGATAGATGATACATCAATAGATCAATGATAGAAGGATAGAGAGATAATGGATAGATGATAGCTAGATAGGTAAATATATATGTAATCAATGTACATACAGTTATGATTCCATTTTCTAGAAATCTGTGGAGATCTTTCCACATTTACCTATGTAGCTCATATTTAACATTTTAATAGCACTATAATATTGCATTAATATATCATCATTTATTCAGTCATTTCCCAAATGTTGGCTATCTAGATTGTTTTCAGTGCTTTCTATTTTAAATCAAATAGCTACTAATATCTTCGTGCCAATTCTAAGATTTGAATGGACTTTATTATCTCATCGAGGTTGGTATTCCCTATAGTGATGTAAGTTGGAACCTAAGCATACCTGCTCATTCTGTGTGAATCTTGTTCATGAACTCCAATAAGGTCAGCATAGGAGATCTACCAAATGTGCTGGTTCTCCCTCACTTTCTCTTAGTATCACAAAGATACTAGTGGGACATATAGGCTGTTCATGATTATCCCTTGCTTTTACTACATGACTGAGTTATCTTCTTTTTGCATCTTTTCATCACACTGATGACATCCTTTATCCCTCTACTCATGCTTAGTTCTTTATGATGCATTATAGCCTGCTCATGCTCATCATGCACCTCTTCACTCCCTGTAAGGTGATTCTCAACTTTGGAGATTGTAATATCCAACCATTCACAGCTATACGACATTAAAATTTTTTCCCCTTTTATGTTATCTTTAACATATAGTTTTAGCAAAGGAAATTTTAAGTCAAAAAGTGTGATTGATTTTGAAATTCTTATTCTGTGCTTTCATCTTCCTCTTTGGACTTTTGAGATACTAGTGTAATGATGGAACTTCATTTATTATCCCAATTTAAAAATAATTGCCTTTGTCAGGTAATATTAGTGTTTGATTGAATCAGACAACCGTCACCAAGTGTGAACAGGGCCTGTATATTTACCTGCCTCAATGAAATCCATTGTGTGAGAGACTGAGTAACCCTATGAGAAATTTGTGTAAAAGGAAGAAACTGTCTTAGAACCAGGGGAAGAGAATCTAAAGGTCTAAAGGAAGCATGGCATTCTATTATACTCTTGAGGAGCCAAGAGGATTAACCTATTGCAGAGAAAGAAGATATAGAGGATAGTCATTAACTCTACAGGTATCTCAAAGCAGATTTCACAGACTGAGGAAAGAGAAGGTTCATCTTTGCCTATAGATTTGCTGAAGTAAGGAGAGTAAATATTAAAGCTGAGGGGAGGGGCACAGGGGAAAGTATAAAAGTGGGGTCAAAACCACCCACACCATTTAACCTCTTTTCTTAACCAGATTAGAAAATGTTTCAATCAACTAATCGATCTACCAAAGTGGGTCAATAAACCCACTTCATCACATTGAATGGAGTGAAATAACTCCAGACAAGAGGTCTGTTCCAACTGGTTGTAGGACTTTGTTTTACCCTCTGTGTCCAGCACAAAAATATCACATTAGTTGGAATGGCAAACTTTTTCAGAATTGGGAACGTGTGGCTTCCTAGCACATCCTTGATAAGGAACTGCCTATGAGTGAGAAACCTTAACTTCAGCCAGGTCTCTTATCTTTCCCACCCCCTCCTTTGACTCGAGGCAGAATTTCTAGTTTCAAAGGGTCCAGGCAGGGGTGGAGAACCTACGGCCTTGAAGCCACATGTGGCCTGCTAGGTCCTCAAGTGTGTGCCCAGCACAGATTCTGTGAAGTTTAGATTCAGTCAAAGGGCCACACTTGAGGACCTAGAGGGCTACATGTGGCCTCAAGGCTGCAAGTTTCCCACCCCTTGTTTAGAGGATGTTAGACTTCCCTTAAATATCCTAAATAGTGTCCCTTAACCAGTTGGGTAGAATCTATAGCATTGGTAGCCAAAGTGAGTCTTGACTTACAGTTCTACAAGGAGTTGAGCAAAAAGAGACCACCATGTCTAAGGGTACATTTGTGAGCACTCTACAAATGGTAGAAAAGGACTTCCAGAAACCAATAAGCTTGAGCCTACTTTCCCCTGGATCTTGTATATGCTTGTGAGACTGTGTCACAGATGTTTGGGGAAATGTTTTGTACCAGCTGTACTTACTGTACTATTTTAATGTATATTCCTTTTAAAAGCTTCTTAAGGATGGCTGACTAAATGATTTTTAACTGATAATCTGGGCTGGGGTGGGAGGGGACACCAACAGGGGCTCCAGCTGCTGGCACTAGAGGGGCAGATGTAACCAGCCTAACTCTGGGAACCCAACATGTTAGTGAGAGTAGGAGATAGAAGAATGCCCTAGAACATATAAGAGCTACCCTAGAAAACTGTATACTTCAAGTTCTCATAACTTTACTGTGGCTCATTTTAAATGACAAAAACTAAAGAAGTTTTCAGTTAAATGAAGTGTATTCATGAACTTCTTAGGGATGCTTCATGGCTCAGTGAACTTACAAAGGAGCTTGGAGTTCTATTTCTGCTTCTATAAACTTGCTCTGGTTTGTAATGAACTCTTTCTTCTTTAGTTTCCCTTGGGCAAAATAGATAACAATACTTCTTGTGCTTTATTCTCCACAGCTAGTATGAAAATTCATCAATTAAATTCTGTAAATGCTGTACTTTGAAAAGCAACTACTATGTTGTCCTGCAGGCAGTGGTTTTGAAAATCAGAAATGGTGATGACAGTGGTTGCAGACTTGGAATATAAAGTGATGAGGGCACAGTCTCTGGGAACCCCTTGAACCCTTGAACTCTCCTTGAATCTTCCCACTCGACCTGGCCTTGGCCTGAGGCTATAACCATTAAGCCCAAATGCCTACCTTGCCCAGTCCTCTAATTGTCCAGCTGTTTCCCACCCTTAATCCTGTTTCCCATCCTTAATCCTGATCAAAATATCTATACCCTAGCTCTGTTACCCTAGCCCTTTATGGTCTGTCCTTTCCATATAACCTTCAACTATTTCCCCCACCCTGGAGTCTGACCACCTTCATGGAGGCAAGATGGAGATTATATACACAAAGGTTGTAGAAGGGATTGAGGGGTGGTCTGGGGTGGCCAGAGGAGGGGTCTAGGGAGGGACCCAAGGAGGAGTCTAAGGAGGAGCCTGAAGGGACTGGGATGAGGTCCCACTTCACCTTTGTGCCTCATTTTCCTCATCTATAAATGAAGGGGTTGGGCTTAATGGTCTCTGAGACCTATGATGCTATGGGGGCCATCTGCAGTCATCCTGATCTATATCTGTCCACTGGAGCCAGATGGCTTTGCATAGCCCTCCCTCCCTCAAATCTGATTCACTTGGAAGTCATGGCATCATCTTCCCGATGTCATGGTCCTCTTTGAGAATGAAGGACAGACCACACAGTGACCCTATGAATAAGGATTTCTTATGTGCTGACCATTTATCAAGCACTGAATTAATAGAGGGGAGCATAGGGAAAGATAATCCCAGATAAACTGAGAGGGATGGATAGCTAACACAATAGATGACAGTCAGGATTCAAAAAGATCTTAATGGGCTAGGACACTGATGAATTAAATAAGATGAACTTTACTAGGAATAAATAGAAAGTCTTACCCTTGGATTACAAAAACTATTTTCACAGGGTGAAGAGGGGAGATCCAGTTAGACATTTGAAGGTATTAGTAGACTACAAACTCAAAATGAGTCAAGAGTGGGACATAATAGCCAAGAAAATGAGTATTGTCATAGGCTGCATTGAGAGGTGTAGCTCCCAGGATTATTATTGCCTGCAGTACTGAGAGAGCCTTCTGATTGCCCCTCTACCCCAAGCTTCTCACCACTCCATCATGCGCACTGTTGCCAAAGTGGTTTTTTCTTTAAGCGAAGATCTAAACATGGCGCTCACCTATTCAATCAATTTCGGTGGCTCCCTACTGCATTTAGAATAAAATACAAATGCTTTACCTTTTAAAGCTCTATACAAGATGGCCCCAGCCTATCTTTCCAGCCTCATCGGATATTCCTCCCCCTCCCATACTTTGTGATCCAGCCAAACTGGCTGTCTTTGTGCTCCCCACACATGAGACTCCCTCTCCCTTCTCAGTGACTTTCCACTGGCTGTCCCCCTCCCCTGCTCTCCGATCCCAACCTGGCTCCATAGAATTCCTCAGCTGCTTCCAGACACATTTCAAGCACAATTATCTGAGTGAAGCTTTTGTGATTGGCCCAAATTCTCCCTCAAATTACCTCGTATTTAACTTACATTTATTCTCTTCATATTTATTTTATACACACATATATGCTTATTTTCTTCCCCAGTAAAGTATAATCCCCTTTTGAGTAGGGATGGTTTCTTCATTGTATTTGTATACCCAATGCCTAGCACAGCCCTTGGCACAAAGGAAATGCTTAACAAATGCCTCTCTGTTGATTGGCTGGGGAAGTGAGAGATCTCCAATTCTCTTTCCTGATCAGACCACTTCTGGAGTCTTATGTTCTGTTCTGGATACCACATTTTAGGATGTGATAAGCTGGAGTGTCCAGTGAAGCAAACATAATGAGGAAAGCCCTCAAGATCATGTAATGTGAGGATCATTTAAACAAACTGGGCTTATTTAGTGTGGAGGGAAAAAAAAGGCTTGGGGGGACATGATAGCTGTCTTCAAGTATTTGGAAGGTGTTCATGTGCAAGAGAGATTAGGCTTGTTCAGCTTTACCCCAGAAGGCAGAAATAGGAGCAGCAGATAGAAACTGCAGAGAGTGGATTTATGCTTGGCATAAGGAAAAACAATTAACAGCAATGCCAAAGAGGGCTGGACTATATGCCTTGGGTGGCTTACTCTTGTTAGAGGTTTTTAAGCAAGGGTTTGACCACATGCATCAGTTAAATTGTAGAGGAGACACTCATTCCTGTAGTAGTTGGGTTAAGATGGCTTCTGTCATCCCTTCCAATTCTGAAATTCCAAGAATTAGTAAAAATTTCAGGAATCAATTGTATTTGACTTGGGACAATGAGGAGAGGACTGAGGAACAATGTATATTAAAGTTAGTTTGCATTAACCTAGTCACTGCTGGATGAAGCCGATCCCACCCAGGTGCAAGCAGTATAGCAAATGAATATTAATCTTAAAAGTAAAGCAGTTTTAAGATTTTATTTTTAAAAAATAGGGTCTTTAAATCATTCTATTAAAATCTGATTTAGAAAGCTCAGGGGCATCTAGGTGGCACAGTGAGTGCCACTGGCCCTGGAGTCAGGAGGACCTGAGTTCAAACACGGCCTCAGACATTTGACGCATGTACTAGCTGTGTGACCTTGGGCAAGTCACTTAACCCCAATTGCCCTGCCCCCCAAAAAACCCAGAAAGCTCATACTCAGATGCTCCTGCACATACTATTTTTCATATCCAAATGTTCCCCAAACTCTTAGTGCACTGTGCACCTGACATAGGCAAGATTAGAGGGTCATGAAGAGCATTCAGGTGTGCTGTCTGCCAGGATTTGAAGAATTGTCTTCACACAAACCCTCCCACCCCCACTCCTGGCCCAGCCATGCTGCTAACTTTCCCAACTGCAACACTATGCCTCTGCTGCTTTTTTCTGGAAATTCCCTTAGTCTCCTCACCCTAGAACATTTGACTCCCTTCTCCCATTGGTGAATGCCTCCTGAGACCTTCATTTTGTGGAGTGGTCCAGGCCAGCCAGCCTTCATTCTCCTCCCAGCTCTGTTTCTGGTTTTTTGTTGTTTTTTAGTCGTATCTGACTCTTTGTGACTTAGCAGAAATACTGGAGTGTTTGTCATTTCCTTTTCCAGCTCATTTTACAGATGAGGAAACTGAGACAAACGGGGTGAAGTGACTTGCCCAGGGTTACACAAGTGTCTGAGGCCAGATTTGATGAATTTTCCTGACTCCAGGTCCAGCACTCAATCCACTGAGTGGCCCCATTTACGGCTTTCCAGGCTTCAGAACGATACTTATACCTTGGGGGTGCCTTCATCCCCTATCACTTGTCATCTCTCTTTTGAGTGTTATCTTTGCACATTAGAATGTAAGTTCCTTGAGGGCAGGAATTTTCTTTCCTTTTGCTAGAATTTGTTTCTGTAGTACTTACCAGTGATTAGCATAACACAACACATTTTTTTTTTAATTAAAGAGGCCAACCTTTGACTGTCTTCTTAAACAGGCCTAGTCTAAGCCTTGAATGGGCATTGCCTCAATCAAAGTGAGAACTCAGAAAGACCTTAGCTTAAAAAGGCCAAGATCCCCCATTAGATCCCAGGCCATCTCCAGTCATCCTGATCTATATCTGGCTAATGGATTCAGGTGACTCTGGAGGAGAAAGTGAGGCTGGTGACTTTGCATAGTCCTCCCACCCTCAAATTCAATTCATTTGCAAATCATGGCATCACCTTCTTGACTTCATGGTCCTCTTTGAGAATGAAGGACAAGCCAATTGTTGCTTAATAAATTGGTGCTTAATAAATGCTTGTTTCCTTCCTTCCCTCCCATCTGAATGGCTTTGACCATTCAGATCTAGAAGTTTCCCTATGGTACTTGTGTCTGAGGCTTTTTGATTTGAGGAGCCTGAGAATTCTTTGATGGGTTTCTGACCTCTCCGACTCTTGATTTGGGAACTTTATGAAAACACTCAGTATCGTTAGGCAGCTAGGTACCCTGGACTTTGTAGAGAATTTCAGAATTCCTCTTATTGAGACCAATACCAGACCAGCATGTTTTCACTCTAAAGTCCTTTTTCTTATACTACAGTTTCCGGCCTCATGCAAAAAATATTGTATGGGACAGAAATTTTAAAATAATAGGAGAGACATCTTTAAGAGAAACAAAGTAAATTTATTATACAAACCTTGCAAGACTTGGGCACACCTCCATAAGGGAGGAGGCAAGGCAAAAGGGTACCTGCCTTAATTTATACTCTTAATGAAAAAGATTCCCACCCACCTCTATCCCTTCTCACCATTGGCTGGGGTGGGTGGGCTTACAATCTAGGCGGCGAAAACTACACAGAGGACCAAGATTGATCCGGTTCGTCCAGGTTTTTCCCTATCAGAACTCAACTGCCAGGGTGGCGTCTGAAAGTCTAGGAGGAGAAATGGGATGGGGGAAGGAGAGACCCTTCCCAGAGCAGAGAACAAATAGCTCACAGGAAGTTCATTATCTTCTAACATCTGAGAGAGAGAGAGAAGGGCATGCCTTCCCAAAATTACAAGGCCAAATCCCCAAACCTCTCCATTAGACATACCCTGTGAAGTCTTCACAATTATCCAACCCACACAATATGTCTTGGAGTCCAGAACATACCTTGCTCCCCTGCTCTTTGAACTGATCCATGTCACTGATACCAGGTTTGGACATGGTGACTTCACAGTCTGTTGTCTAGTTTTTGTGTTGCCCACTTGTAAATTAGCGGTTTATAAGGGTGACAAAAACATCCCAGTTTTGACTCTGTCTGCCAAATACCTCTGGAGATTACTTCCTGTCACCTGGATCCAAGGCAAGGCAAAGGAGACAATTACTCCCTGAACATTACCTTATCCTGGGAGAGTGACAGGAGGGGAGAAAAATGAACAGTCTAAACTATACTTACTTTCTGGGATTGAAATGATTAAAATTTCACTCACCGTGTCTAAAGTGACAGCCCACCATTTTCCCTAGGTGCTATTATAACCTTACATCCATTTTCATTGTAAATTTGTCTTCCATTGCCTGAGAAAAGAATATTGCCGTGAGCCCACTTTGCTCTGTAGTCTGTATGCGTGAAATACGGGCTCCTTGAGAGCAAGGACTGTCCTGCTTTTTTCTTTAGATGCTCTGCATTTAGCACATTGCCTTGTACATAGTAACCTTAACTTTATTCATGCACACCTGTGGGAAATTGTGCCCCAGGTTTGTACCAACTGTTCTTACTATAGCACTTGGATGAACAGCACTGTTTAGAAAAGCTAATTAACTCAGTCTGTCTAATTGATATCAATTGATTGTCAGTGGGGCAGCCCATCAATGGGGCTCATGAACTATTGTGCTAGATAATCTCTCCCTCAAGCTTTCCTGGTTACCCTTAATACCATGAAGGATGATGTAGACAGTCTCCCTCCGGAAATCCAAACAGCCAAAGAAAATGAGATTTGGAGGAGTAAGCCCAGAGTCTGTGCTACACATATATGCAACACTTGAAATGGGCGGGAAGCAAATTTCCTGTCCTACGATGCTTTTGAACCCTAAAAAAATGACATGATTTGTGCATGGTCCCCAACCCCCAAAAGTAGCGAGATTGCAACCCACTTAATTCCCCATTCCATGAAGTACACTCTGTGCCAATAGGACAAGGGTGTGGACCAGCAAAGAAGTTGCTCTAAATCAGAGTTCTACAGGGAATGCAGTCCTACTACCTCCAAGGCTGCCACTGCCTACCACCCATGGCTACCATTTCTGCCCATTCCCATGCCCATCCCCACACCCACTGAATACTTTGCCAGCACTAATGAAGGCCAGCAGCTAAGCTGACATTACTATGATTACAACACAGCTAGGTAGTTCTAGCTACGTATTATGAGGAAATATAGTTTTGCATCAATATTATACATGCTTTGTGAATTTGTTAGAATTACTCCTTGGTTTCTCAAGGAAGGAGACATTTATTTAGCACCTACTATGTGCCACAAATTGTGCTAAGTGTTTTACAAATATCTCATTTAATCCTCTCAATGACACTAGGAGGTAGGTACTATTATTATTCCCACTTTACTGTTGAGGAAACTGAGGCAGAGGTTAAGTGATTTACCCAGGGTCACATAACTAGTAAGTATCTGAGTCCAAATTTGAACTCAGGTCTTCTGTACTCTAGGTTCAGCACTATAGCCACTGTATCATCTAACTGCCTCTCCAAGATATGAATAATTAATTTGAGGAGAGAAAAAAGAAATAAAATTGTAGATAACATTGAGTAGCCAAAAATCCACTCCTGAATAATTCCTGCTGAGGGATACCTTGCTAAGTTAATGGAAACAAGATAATAAATGTTGATAAATGAATGGTTCCTGGCTTAGGTATTTCTTCCTTCAAAGATGATTGTAGTCCTCCTGTTCTAGTCATACATTCCCCTGAGGATGTCTTTTATTCTACTTCTTGAACACAATGCATGTTTGGCAATATGCTACAGCCTATTTAAGCCCTGCATGTGTCCCCCTTTTCAGTTTTGATTGTTTGAAGATCATTATGCTTTGTGCGTAATGTTAAAAAAAAGAGATGGGTGTTTATAGCAGCAATTAGTTTTGAATCACAAAAAAACATGGTATAGTTTCCAAAATGCTATCCAGCCTAATGGAAGATATCTATTTATGTGTTGAGGTACTTACTTACTTAGCAGCCATTCAACTGCTTGTCAGAGATGGAGAAATATGATTTTTTTCATCCACTTTGTTTTTTCCCTGCAGATAGTCCAGTCCAGGGCTGTCCAAAGTGCAGCCCACAGTTCGACTTTATGTGGCCCGCCTGTATTTACTATGGGCGTGGAAATTGACATAAATGCTTCAACTAAAGCACTTGTGTCAATTTCTGTGCTTGTGGTGGATGTAGGTGGGCTGCATGGGGGCCAACAGCCCATGTTTTGGACAGCCCTGGTCCAGTGTATCACTTTAATGTTGCTATGCAGACCAATGAGTTTTGGAGGTTCAGAGAAAATTTGAAAAACTTTGACACAGAGAATTCTTCTTTTGTTTGTGTCATGTGTAGGATGTCCTCCAGGTCATTGCTGAACACTTTAGTTGAACTTATGTGTCCCTGATTTATGGCTCATTTAATGTCAATATGTAACAGATCATTGGACACCCCATTTTACTGATGAGCAAACTGAGATTGAGACGTTAAGTGACTTGTTCAGCTTCACACATTTAGTGAGTGTCTGAGGTAGGATTTAATTCAGATCTTCCTAAATCCCTCATCCAGCCCTCTAACCACTGTGCCCTCTAGCTACCGATTCAAGAGAGACACTTTGAGGAGAACTTTCAAGGCTGTATTTTGTTTTGACCAAATCAAATGCTTTGATGGAAGGAGAAGGAAATGGTACCAGCATTTCTTAAGCACCTGTTATGTTCCAGACCCTAAATATAAATGCAGAACAGAGATATCAGGATCTTATCTCCCATATTGTTATGGTTACACAACTGATTAAAAGGTATGGAGAAGCTCACGCAACCATGACAATATAGACTACATTAGCAACTTTTGTTGTTGTTATTCAGTCTTTTCAGTCCTGTTCAACTCTTCATGACCCCATTTGGGATTTTCTTGGCAAAGATACTGGAGCGGCTTGCCATTTTCTTCTCCAGCTCATTTGGTAGATGAGGAAATGGAGGTAAACAGGGCGAAGTGACTTGCTCAGGATCACACAGCTAAGTGTCTGAGGCCATATTTGAACTCAGGAAGATGAGTCTTCCTGTCTCCAGGCTCAGTCAGTGCTCTGGCTATTACACTATGTAGCTGCCCTATATTAGCAATGCTATCATATATTTACATGACACTTTTTATCTAACCCTAATTTAAAGTATAATTTATATTGTGCTTTCCCTATTGATAATATAATTTTTTATCTCCAACAAGGAAAAATTACATGTGAAGGTACACATACTCCAAGCCTGTCTTTAGTTCTTTGTTCTTCTGCACTATTTCCCTGTCTGTTGGCTTCTTGTATCACCCCTATGCAAATCCCCAAATCTGCTTCTCCATCTGGAACTTGTCTTCTGAGCTAAAATCCTGAAATTCCAGTTGCCTTGCTGGAGGCACCCTGGAAAGGATATTGAACCAGCCAGCGTAGAGAGTTGGGTGCTAGCCTTCCCATTACTTGGCAATCTGACTGTATATAAGCCATTCACTTATTTTCTTCCTCTGTAAAGTTATGGGGTTAGACTAAATGGCTTCTAAGGTTCTTTTCAGGGGGATGGGAGGGCAGGTGGGAGGGGCAGCTAGGTGGCCCAGTAGATAGAATGTTCAGATAATTCTGGTCATAAGATTTTATGACAACTGCAAATTGTGTGAAAAAAAATTAACTGGTCTCTCCCCCTATCAAAAAACAAACAAGCAAGCAAACCCCACACCAGCTCTAGCTCTTGACTTCCCTATTTTTACAAGTTTTCTCAGACACTCATGCATGAAGCTGGAATTGTCTTTTCCATAACAATAGTAAATGATATTTATGTCGTGCTTTTTGATCTTAGGAGTGCTTAACGTTCATGATTTCATTTGATTCTCACAGCAACTTATGAGGTACGTTCTACAAATACTATCATTCCCATACTTCAGAAGAAGTAATTCAGCTTTAATGAGGTTCACTGACAGCACAGATCAGAGGCAGAATTGGGATGCTTGTCTCCCCTGACTCTTATTCTAGTACTCTTTCTACTGAACTACTTTCCCCTCTCTTGGTTGTATATCCATTCACCAAATTCTGTTGGTACTCCTCCCTCCACACCATCCATGCCCCATAATATCAGTTCTCTTCCATTCATACAGCCCAGCCAAATCCTCACCATGATACCTATGCTCAGACCAACATCCTAATCTACCCCAGCGGCAACTTGGATGCTGGCCCTGGGTCCCCTGGCTCTGATTCCTGGCCATCAGATACTCTAAAACTTTCCACTTGTTTACCAAATAAAATATAAATATTTTGTCGTGATATCTAAGATTCTTAATGATCTATCCCTTAGCTTAATTTTCAAACTTATATCCCAGTCTTCTCCAGTAACAATACTCTAATTCAGCCAGACAGGTTTGGCTCATTGTCCCCTCCAGACAAGGCCTATGAGTTCTCATTTCTGTCCCTGGGATTATGCTATTGCTCTAATTTGTAGAATGCTCAAAAAGCCCTGTGCAGAGTACAGAAAATCAGTGTGATTTCTCTGAACTCCTCAGCTTGGGCCTGGCAGAAGCTAGGAGGGAAAAAAAAAGAAAAAATGATGCTCAGCAGTGTTTAAAAAAAAAGTCCTGAACCTCACATACATATGCAGGAGGGCAATTCCACACCCCCACAAAAATAATTATAGAAAGCCAAGACTTCTCCATCAAATTGATCAATCAGAGGTATGAAATATATGTGAACAAAAACCTAGACATCTGAATCAAATCAATTAATCAGTCAATCAAAGGCATAAGCTAGGTGCCAACAATCAATCAAAGTAGAAGTGAAATGTTTTTGAGTCATTTGAGGAAAGCAAATTATACCACATGGAAAATGTCTTTGTGGTTGGTTAAGGAGAATCAGTTGTAGCCTCTGGGGCTTGGATAAAATCAGTAAGCCAGTTCCCAATCCTCTTATTTGGGTAGCTATAGGAGAAATGGAGTATCTCCAGCCAAGCCCCAGAACAAGAATTCCTTTGAAGGAGGAGTGCCTTCTCTTCCCCACCCCCATGACCCTTCCCACCAAGGGATGCCTTTGTTTACCATGGAAGATCAAAAGATTTGGACTTCCCATAAAGTGTCCCCAGAACAGCCTGAAAACAAACTAGACAACAGGAAGACAGACAGCTTCAGGATTCTATGAGTATCAGCAGCTACATGGTGCAATGGATGGAGTGCCAATCCTGAAGTCAGGAAGACTTTGGGCTTTAAATCCAACCTCAGACATTTTAGTTGCTTTGTGACACTGGAAATCCACTTAACCCTGTTTGCCTCAGTCCCTCATCTGAGCTGGAGAAGGAAAAGGCCAACCACTCCAGTATTTCTGCCAAGAAAACCCCAAACGGGGTCATGAGGAGTTGGACATGACTGAAATGACTGAATGACAGCATGAGCAGCACACTTATTAGTACTTTCTGAGGATTCCCCCCTAAAGGAGAAAAGGACATCCATTCATCCAGGAGCTGTGACTTACCCCTCTGCCTCATGTGCTCCCTAAGTGTGAGCCCACTTTTCCCTGACTCCAAATGCAGTTGTGGGAGAGTGTGTCCTAGGTTTCCAGAAATATTTCTGTACCACCTGCTTTTATTAGTACAAACCTAGTACAAATCCATTCTAAAAGCTAATGCTGCTTGGCTAGATATTGACTGATAATCAACAAGAACCACACAGGTGGGCATCAGTGAGGAGCAGTACTAGAACCCCCCTCCAAATCCTTAGTTATGCCTAAAACCCTGAGGGGAAAAGTAGTCAGCCACCCTCTGAAGACCTAAGGTGGAGGAAATGAGAAAGTCAGCCAAGTACTGTGTGAATCACCAGTCTACTGTTGTCACCAAAGAAAACTGGATCATCTCCTCTGCAAAAAAAAAAAAAGTCTTTAGCTGCCCTTCATGTTTAAATATAACTTGACCTGTTTTGAAATGTTTAGGGAGGTGATTCCCTGTTTTCCAATTTGCCCTTGTGTTTGCACTCCCCTAAGAAAGTGATTGGACCTGCAGTCTCTCTACTTCTGCTCCACCTGTGTAAATCCTATCCACCTTTCAGTCCCTGGCTCAAGCTCTATATTCTCCATGATACCTTCCTTCACTAAGCTAATCCACAGTCAATCTTCCTCCTCTAAAATCCTATAGAGCATTTGTTGATAGCACTTACTCAGTACCTATCAAATACAGCCTTATCTCATTTGTTATCTTTTCATGTATGTAACTCGGGGTTACACAGAGCCTTTTCAGAGGTCAGCATTGAAGGGTACTTGGGGATGATAGAAAGCAAGTTGTCCATTGGGCAGAAAGTGCCCATGACTCAGTGGAAGTTTAAAAGGGAGAGAGTGATCTACTCTCAATTGCCTTTAACTCTTCACATCTGCAAAACCTAACTGGAACCTTGGAGCCTCTCACTGAGGATGGTAGTGAAAGCAGACGTGGTCATGAACATATATCAAAGCAAAAACATGTATCTTGCTTAGGTAAGTGAGAGGCTAGATTTTGGAGCCCTAGTTGCCTCTTCTGCTTTGGGTTCCTTTACTTGATCATGACTGGTCTGTGATCCTGACCTGGACATGTCCAATCTAGGAGGTGAGTTCACTGGGTTGAAGATCCTAGATCTATTGGGTGAAGCTGGCTGACAAAAAGTGTTGTTTGTTTGTTTTTAACTCATTTCATTTGTTTAGGAGGATAAAACAGGAACTAACTTTTTTTTTAGTTATTTGTATGTGTGTGTGTATGAGAGAGAGAGGGAGAGAGAAAGAGAGAGAGAGAGAGAGAGAGAGAGAGAGAGAAAGAGAGAGAGAGAGAGATATGTATGTATATGTTCCAATTATCATGCATTTTTCTCCCTCCCACCTTTACCCCATCAACTGGGGAAAAAAATACAAAACCCTTGTAACATATAAGCATTGACAAGCAAAACAAATTCCCACTTTGTCCACATCTAAAAATGTATGTCTCATCTTTTCTATATTAGCCCATCATCTCTCTCTCATGAGGTGGGCAGCAGTCTTCATCACTGGTCCTCTGGAATCATGGTTGATCATTATATTGATAAAAATTCTCAAGTCTTTTGTTTATTTACTAATTTACTACAATATTGACATTATAGTGTAAATTATAAATAAGCAATATAACTGGTTCTAGTTCTGCTCACTTCAATCCATTCATTCACACAGGTCTTCCCAGCTTTCTTTGAAATCATCCCTTTCTTCATTTCTTAAGGCATAATAGTGGTCTATGACATTCATACAACATAATTCGTCCAGACATTTCCCCAATTGATGGGCATCTGACAAGGACATTTTCTGCATCAAAAAAGACAACCAATGTCAAGAGATTGAGCCTAGGACCTAGCTTGGCTTGCCAGAAGAAAGAGATCAGGAGTTCCTTAAACAAATGTTCTCATATTTATGTCTCAATTTTTTGGTGCAGTATAACTAGTTAGTATTGCCATTCATCTAACTTGTTTAAGCTTCTGTGTATAACAGTAGGCATAAGTTACTGAATACTGTTTTAAATCACTGTCAACGTGAACTGGTAAGACCATATTGTGTGTAGCATTTCTTTTGTGTGTAGAAAATAAGTACCTGTCCCATATCTGTATATTGCACATTGAATGTCTTTCTATTTCCCAGGAGAAATACACTGAACATAAGCCAAAATATAATATTTTAGTAATTTTCCCCAAGGAAACTGATTTTGGAATGTAACAAGCCAAAGAGTGGAGGTCAATTCCCCCAATCCTGAATTTTATCTGGTTGCCATGCATGTGTAGGTCCAAAGTAAATGGACCCTTGGTTAAGAGGGAGAGGCCACAGTGCCTTACTTAGTCCCTTTGGCCCAGCAATGATTATAATTGTTGAATGTGGTGACTTCCTCTGATGTTTGAGAAGCTGAATCCAAACAACCCTGAATGCTTAATCCTGGATGAGCCCCCTGGATGAGCCATACATAGGACATATGGTAGCCTTGTAAGTTGACTATAAAAAAAGGATGATTAGGAAAGGTAGCTACTCAGTCTTTGGTGGCTCCCACATTTGTAAATAGGGTTACTGGTTTTTTCTAGCCACTCCCTTTCTCCTCTCAGCAGGGTGACCTACTTTCTAGTCATCACCTTTGGCTCCACCTTATATGCTCTTTGTGAACATTAATGGAAAGGCACTATGGGGAAAGGCAACTTGGTTGATGTGGCAGCGCAGCATGATTTTCTCCTCTGGGAAGAAGGATCAGATACACATGGTTTAATCTCTCTCTGCATCTGATAAGTTTATCAAATGTAACAGTAAGATTCTTTTATAGTGCCTGAGTCCCCAGTTAGGGAGACAAAAGAAAATCTCTGGCCTGACAATTGGAATAGCTTATCTGTTCTCTATTTCTTCTGAATCTCTATCATATGCCTGCTACCATCCACCCTCTTCCCCCCTCCCAATTTTTTTAACATCTTTATTTAAAGTTTTGAGTTCCAAATGCTATCCCTCCTTCCCTTCCTCTCTGAGAGAGTAAGCAATCAGATATAGGTTATACATGTGCAATTATGTAAAACATTTCTATATTAGTCATTTTGTACAAGAAGAAGAATAAAAAAAGAAAGGAAGAAATAGAAAAATAGCATGCTTCAGTCTGTATTCAATCAATATCAGTTCTTTCTCTGGAGGTGAGTAGTATGCTTCATCATTAGTCCTTTGGGACTGTCTTGGGTCATTGTATTGCTGAGAATAGCTAAGTCATTCACAGTTTTTCATGGAACAATATTGCTTTTACTGTGTACAATGTTCTCCTGGTTCTGTTTACTTCACTATGCATCAGTTTAAGTAAGTCTTTCCGGGTTTTTTCTGAAATTGTCCTGCTTGTCATTTCTCATAGCACAATAATAATTCCATTACAATGATATACCGCAGCTTGTTTAGCCATTCCCCAACTGATGGGCATATCTTTGCTTTCCAATTCTTAGCCAATACAAAAAGAGTTGTTATAAATATTTTTGCCCAAATAGGTCCTTTCCCCTTTTTTGGGATGTCTTTGGGATATAGACCTAGCAGTGGTATTGCTGGATTAAACGGTATGTACAGTGTTATAGCCCTTTGAGCATAGTTCTGAATTATTCTCCAGAATGGTTGGATCAGTTCACAACTTCTTCAACAATGCATTGGTGTCCCAGTTTTCCTACATCCCCTCCAACATCCAACATTTTCCTTTTTTGTCGTATTAGCCACTCTGATAGGTGTAAAGTGATGCCTCAGAATTGCTTCAATTTGTATTTTTCTGATCAATAGTGATTTAGAGCACTTTTTCATATGTCTATAGATAGTTTTGATTTCTTTGTCTGAAAAATGCCTGTTCATCCTCCCTTTTTTCAAACTCACCAATGACCAAAAAAAGCACCCAAACCAATGGTTATGATCAATGGACTCTATATCTAAGCCAGTCATGGTACTAATTAAAAGAGGAAGGATATCTGATTTTTTTTTAATTGGAAAACTCTAGAACCAACCTCTGTCCCCTTAGAATAAGAGAGGGAATGAGAAGAATCAAGCATCTCCTCATCTGTATGAATTCTCAGAAGGGGAAAGTTCAGCCCAACCAGAACTGCCTCCTTAGTCAGCTCAAGGCGCATTCCATTTTACTTCAGCAAGTGAGGTGGCATATGCTTCCCAGAAGCCCCAGTTGCTACCTCTATACCTTACTCCTATCTCTTTCCATGTCTTTCCTTTCCATCACTCAAATCATTCAGCCTCTTTCCACCTTGCTCAGCTTGCCAAAATGAAACCTGAACCCCCACTGCTTCTGCTGCTGTGCTGAGCCCTCAGTTCAAACTATTCTACCTTTCCTCACTTCTCACTCCACGTGAAGTTCTCCCTCTCCCTTGCAGCTAAGGTTGTACAGTACACAAAGAAAGACCTGAGTTCAAATTGGGACTCTGACACTTGCTATCTATGTGACCCTGGGCAAGTCACTTAACCTCCCTGTCTCTGTTTCCTCAACCATAAAATGGAGATAAATAATAGCACCTACCTCCCAGGGTTGTTGTGAGGAACAAATGAGATGATAATTGTAAAGCTATTAAGTACAGCACTTGGCACATAGTAGGTGCTTAATAAATGCTTATTCCCTCACTCCCTTCCCTTTCTCTTCTTTCTTCAAGATGAGAAAAGATAAGACTATCTTTTCCTAGGACAGTGACAGCTTAGCTCTTCTAGCAGATTGGCACTGAAGACCTTTGCTTCTTTCAATAGAAACTGGTCTCTAAGCACTCTGCTACATGTTTCATTTCCCCAATGAGATTGTAATCTCCTTAAAAGCAGGTACTCTCACTTATATTTCTTTGTATCCAGCATAGTAGTGCTGGATACATAGTCTACAATCATATTGGCTCAACTCATTCAGGAAAGGCCTCATGGACATATCAGCAAAAAGGGAAGAAAGCTTTCAGCAGCCACAAAAAGGCTAAAAGCTTTGGAGAGTTAGGTTAATTTAGACAAAATGGTCAGCTCCTCAAAATAGCCTGAGTCTTTCCCCTTAATCCAATACTGACCTCCCTTCCTCATTCTCCATTCTTAGAACTGACTTACTGTTTGTGGCACAAGCCTTGGGTTTTGGCACCCTGAAATTGGCACCAATTAGGACTGTCCTTTTGTTTTATGCTCATTCAGATCCTGAGTCAGACTATATCCTTTCCCCTGCCCCCTATTACTCCCCCTCAGCCCTTGATCTTTCCCCTACGTGGTATAAGACTGTAAAACATTTAGCAAATATCTGTTGATTGGTTAATGCTATCTTTCAGTCCCCACTTCCCCCTCCCCGCCATGTGAAGGTGGTGTCACTGATCTAAGGTCAATGTTATGTGGGCTTTGAATTGGTATGGGTTATGAATGTGAACAAAGCCTTTCATTCATTCATGTGTCTTATCCTCTACTTCCTAGCCCCACCCCAGTACTTGTGAACAAGGGTACATATTTGAGAGAAAGACTAGCTCAGGTTAAGATTAGAGTCTGTGACTAGTATTTGGTGGGGATTTTCCCCTCATTGTGAAGCAAGCTGGTCTATAAAAGGATAACAATGTTTAGGAGAACTTGTAAGAGTTAAATATTTAACTGTGTGATCTTGGTGATACTTGACCTACCTGGGCTTTTGATTCTCTAAAATAAGCAGATTGGACTAAATTTTCTCTGAGAACATTTTCAGTTGTTCTATGAACCTACTATATGTCTTACAAAACAATCATTAAACTACTTGGGAAAAATGGAGGAGAAAATTATCATTAGAGCTGGATTCTTTAGTTTTTAGTCCAGTACACCTAAGTTCCTTCATTCAGATGATTTCATGATGACTGTCAGTGGTCAGGACCTTGGGGTCAGGTTTCATTGGAAAGTCAATGCCTCCAGTCCCAGAGTATCTTCCAACATTATACTGTAACAGTCTCTGTGCTTACTGACTCATGTGGAAGTGGACCCAATACCTGAGTCACCCCCTAACTTCCTGTAGGTTGCGATGCTTCCTGGACAATCCTACTCTAGCAAGGATCAGAGTGCATACAGCCTGGGGGACCTCAGAACAAAGGAGCAGGACTGGTTTTTTATGTTTTCTTTTTTTAGTTGCTTCCCACTGCCCCAGTTAAGCTTTAGGGGACTTTTGCCTTACTAATCTCAGCTGTTTCAGGAACTTAGAGATTTCAGTCATTTGAAACTACATCAGGGCAGGAAGTATGGCATTCCAATTATCAGCTTCACTGAATTTTCACTCTCTGGGCTGAAGGTGCTTATTCAAGTCCATTTGTATTTATTAGTGATCTGATCAGCCTAAATTCCTTTATTTTTCAGCTTGACCTAATCATTCAGATCAGGTGAATTGTTTTCTTCATTTGTGTGGGTACTCCCTCTAACAGTTGCAAATCAGGACTTAGGCTGCCCTGGTTCTATTCCATTCTTGTCCATATCTTTCATGAAGGACTGATCTGATGTTCTAAAAGCCCATCTCTAGTTGTTTTGTTTCTTGGGAAATAGTACAGCATGAGCTGTGCATCTCTTCCCCTTCCCTTTCTATGCAGTGCTGGTGCACTTCCTTTTCTGGTCACATATTCTTGATGGTGTCACCTCTGGAACATAAATCATCCTTATAGGCAATGTAAAAGCAGCCAGGCAGTGCAGTGGATAGAGCACTGGATGTGAAGTCAGGAAGATCTGAGTTCAAATCCAGCTTCAGACATTTACCAGCTGTGTGACCTTGGGCAAGTCACTTAACATCACTTAACATCTGCAAAATAACTGTTTGCCCCAGTTGTCTTATCTGTAAAATTGGGATAATATAGCACCTCCCTCTCCATGGTTGTTGTGAGGTTAAAATAAAATATATTTATAAAATACTTAGCACAGTGTCTGGTCCATAATAAGTACTATGTAAATGTTTGCTATTATTATTATTACTATTAATGTGCTGCCATCTACTTAGACCTGCCCTGGATCTTTCCATTGACTCTTTGATTCATATCCATTGGTGATTTTTCTGATATTTGGGAGGTTTCAAGACGAGCATTCAACTAGTATCATTAAGAGAACATGTTTTGCCATTCTGTCCTTGACACTCTCCAGCTTCTTTCTATGTTCTCTTTTTCTTTCAGCAGTCCAATTATCATCTAGGGCAGGTCATTACAATATCCACCACAAGTGGTTATCTAGCCTCTAAACATGATGGTCTCCAATATTGAGGAATCCATTATCTCCAAAAGCATCCATTCTACTTCTGTACAGTTCTGACGGCTTACAAGAGTTTTCAATGAGTCAACGAGTAAAAAGATGCAGCCAGTACAGATTTGAAGAGGTAATGCCCTATAGTCTGATCTATATTGTAGTTCAACATTTCAAGAATGGTATGCTGACTTGTATAACAAGAATGTTACTTGCTGTAGAGGTATAAGGTCAATAACACCAGCACACAGGAGGGCTGCTAGCACAAGTTCTTTGATATGCTTTTCTAAGGAAAGCAACTTTAAGGGGTTTACAATCTCACTTTAATTAAACATACATATATTATTTACTTGGTTCAGGGGAGAAAGTCAGTACCCTGGACTTCAGAGAAAACACAAACAGAAATTACAAGCAGAAATTATGTGAACAGAGTAAATAACACAAATCAGCAGATAGGGCTTCTAACAGTCTGTCCCTAGCAATACATACATAGTTACCAGAGAGAGAAGCACCAATATCTGGGTTTTCAAAGCCGGGGGGCTCCTTAATGGCTACCCCAAGTCTCATCTGGCCAAATCACATGAACACTCTTCCAATGTGTAAGCCCCCAAAGCAAAATGCTAACCTCTCAGTACACTTCTTCAGGGTCAGAGGGCATCACGATCCTGTGACTCAAACTCATGTGACTTAGGCTTTCTTGGGACTTAAGCAGATCATCAAAGACTCTTGATTCAATCAAAGACAAGGCTCCATCAAAGGCTCTTGATTGCCTTAGTGCTGAGAAACACTCCAAAAGAAAAAAATAGCGAAAAGTCCCACTTTGCTTGCCATTACAACTTGTTACACCAAGAATGTTACTATGGATGTGGAGGACATTCCAATTGCAAAACCAAACAGAGCATTGCATATGCATCATCCAGATTCAAACCTTTCTTTCCTTGCGGAAACAATTACTTCAGTATTATTCTGGAGGCAATGATCATTTAAGTCCAAGGTATATTGTCAGATCTACCTATCAGTAACTGATTACTAGGAATAATTATCCTGGTCTAATTTAATTAGTTGGCCCTGGATAGAGAATTATTGCCACGCGAAGTAGACATTTGTTGGAAGATGCCCAGGGTCCCAATTCCAATGTTAAATGAGCATTAGAGGTTATCCTCTTTTAAACAAGTCACAGAGTACCATAGACAGTGGCCTTCTTTTTCTTGCATTTTGATTTTAAAAATTGTATTGTTCAGATTGCAGCTAGCACAGCTTTAAGAACTGTTTAAAATGTGAAATACGATGAACCAAGAATCCTACGAAGCTTATTTAATTGATACCTACAGTCCCCAAGAGGTTGACTTTTTTTTTTTTTGGTGCTAACAGGGTGAGTATAGCTTGGATTCCCAATGTTGAGATTCTATGATTTCATGATTCTATGAATCCATATCAAGATAAGCTGTCATAATGGATAGATCAGCCTCAGAGACCTGGGTTCAAGTCTTGCTTTTGACATATTCTGGCTGTGTGACCTTGGGCAAATATCTACCTCTTGATATTACAGGCAACTCTAAGACTCTAAATTTTGGAAGAGGTGCTAATCTGTATTCATACAGGAAATTTTCTACCTGAGGGATCCCTATAACAATAAAATTCCAGGTCTAGTCACTCTCTTTTCCCCCTCCTCTCAATTTTTTTAAAAGTAAGTCTTCACAGTATTATATTTCCCTGGTATATACATCTGGCCTGGGTAAGGAGTACCAATTCTGAATTGTAATGGCTTTGATTTCTCAATAATTTATGTAGAGCCTTAGCTCTGTCTCCTTTTTTTGGCTTAAAAAAAAAAGCAGAGTACTAGTTGGGAATCTAGATAGACAAAGAAAACTCTGCAGGCTCTCCTTAAAGAGCCTAGATAATGCACTTCATTCTTTCTCATTCAAAGCAAACATGTGCCCATAACTAGGTACTCTTCCTGGAACTGAGACAATGGGACCATTGCACTACTTGTGTCACAGTAATTGCTTGTCTTTTTAAAAAAAAAACAACTGAAAACTTCCTGTGGATCTTTGCAAGTACCATGGTCACTTCTATGACCAAGTGCTATGTGTCTGATCTGCTGTGCCTGTATGATCAGTGATAAGGAACAACTAAGTCTAGTTCAAGGGCAGCTAGGTGGTGCAGTGGCTGTAGAGTGCTAGGCCTAAAGTCAGGAAGACTCTTCTTCCTGAGTTCAAATTTGACTTCAGACACTTACTAGCTGTGTGACCCTGGACAAGTCACTTAACCCTGTTTGCCCCAGTTTCCTCACCTGTAAAATGATCTGGAGAAGGAAACAGCAAACCACTCCAACATCTTTGACAAGAAAACCTCAAAAGCTGAAAAATTAGACATGACTCAATAACAACAACAACACAACAGTCTAATTCATTTATTTCCCACCAGGTTATCTTTTGTAGCCAAACAAACCACAGCATCATGTTAAGTTTTTCAATTAATAAAAATGTATTTTCTTTCCCTCCTATATCGCTCTACCCTCTGCCCCCCAAAGAAAAACAAAACTTTAGCAACAAATATACAAACAAAACAAATTCCTACATCAGTGATGTCCCCCCAAAATACATCTCTCTCTCAGTCTGTACCCTGAGTCCATCACTTCTCTGTCAGGAGTTAGGTAGCACATTTCATCATGGATGCTCTAGAATTAAAACTAGTCGTTGAGTTGATTTGAAGTCTTTCAGGGTTTTGAAGTCTTTCCAAATTGTTGATGTTTATCATGTTGTTATCATATAAAGTGCTCTCAGTTCTACTTCCTTTACTCTGCATCAGTTCATACTAGTCTTCCCAAGTTTCTCTGAAATGGCCCCCTTTATCATTTCTTTTAGCATGATAATATCCCATTGGATTAATATGCTAAAATTTGTAATCATCCCACAATTGTTGAGCACCCCGTCCTTAGTTTCCATTTCTTTGCCACAACTGAAAATAGAAATTATAATTTTTTTCATGCATGTGAGTCCTTTACTCTTTCTTTGAATTATTTGACATATAGCCTAGAAGTGGTATTGTTGTATCAAAGTGTATACACAGTTTAGTGAACACTTTTTGTGCATAGTTACAAATTGCTTTCCAGATTGATTGGACCAATTCACAGCTCCAGTGTAACAATGTGTCAATTTCCCTGTTTTCATTCATCCCCTACCACAATTGTCATTTTCTCTTTTGTTAACTTTGCCAATCTGATAGGTATGAAGTGGACCCTATTTAAATTGCATTTTTCTATCAGAATATCTTCTATCAGAAAATCTTGGAGAATTTTTTTCATATAACTATAGATAACCTGGATTTCTTAGAAAACTGCCTGTTCATAGCCTTTGGCCAATTATCAATTGGGGAATATCTCCTGGTCCTAACAATTTAAATTGGTTCTCTATATATTTGGAAATGATATCCTTATCAGAGAAACTTGCTGCAAAGGTTACCCCACCCCCCATTATGCTTGCCTTCTAATTTTAGCTGCATTGGTTTTGCTTGTGCAAAAACTTTAATTTTATATAATTAAAATTGTCCATGTTATCTTCTGTGATGCTTTCTATCCCTCATTTTGTCATGAACTCTTTCCGTATCTATAGATCTGCTAATCTCCTTTCCATGACACCCTTTTAAATAATCATGGCCACATTTAATCTTTTCTCCCAGCAAGTCTTCTTTGGCCCATATCTCTTCTCTAGTCCTTATATGGCATAGATTTGAGTTCCCTAAAAATTCTAGCTACCCTCTATTGGGCATACTCCTTGTTATTAAAGATCTTCCTAGAATGTGATCTCTGGAACTGTGAGCAATAAATGATATGATTTCAACTGGACAAAGTCCAGCAAGGAGGTCACCTCCCTCATTCTGAACACTGTACTTCTATTGAAGAAGTTTAAGACTACTTTTACTTTTGACCCCTATATTTCAGTGTTGACTAATCTTGGGCTTTCTTTTACTGGTCTTCCATTCAGTTACTATAGGAAATTCCAAAATCTTTTGCAGAAAGGGCAAATTCCCAGAACCTCAATTGTAGGACCCATAACACAGTCTGGGAGTCTGGGAGTCTGGGAGTCTGGGAACCTTACTGCCTTGGGTCCCCTGATGTCCATGACAGTGCCAGCTGTGCATTAAATCTGGGGCAGGGAGATAATGGATAGATGAGCCTGAACACTCTACTGTGGCACCTACATGTCCTTGTCCTACAGAGAAGCACAGGAAGTAAATCAGACCGGCAACAGTTGCAGCAGTTGGCAGAAATTATCATAGTCTTTCTGGAGCAGCTCTAGCAAATTAAAATTGTTATTGTTGACAGTTGGATGATGTACATCAAACTAGAAGATAAAATCCATAATATATTGTCATGGATCATTGGGGAAGGAATAGGATATCTAGCCAAGTTCAATATTTATGAATCTTTACGGAAGGAGAGTGCTAAATAGGAGTGAGGCAGATAAGAAAGTAGCTTAAAAAATCTCCAGTTCATCACAGTACTTTGGTAAAGCAGAATCCAGGAACATGGTGTCCAACAAGAGATGAACAAGCTGAATGTAAGGGACAAGAGTCATTTCTGGAGTTGGAGAAGTACTCCTGGATCAAATCATGGAGGAGCTGAATGAGAGATGGGTTTTATTGCAGCTAAGGTAGACTTATCTGATGATCTGACTGTAGAATTTGCAGAGTCCTTTTGCCTTGGTTGGTTCTGTGGCAATTCTGTCCCTTTGGACATGTTAAAGGTTCTGCATTCTCTGATCCCAAACTTGTCCAGATAATCCTTTTATTCCCCCATTACTTTTGGGGATTGTGAACTGTGAATTTCATTTTCTGGTTTGCTATTTCCCACCCACTTGTCAGTGGGAGCTAACTAGTGAACTCTGCATCACTTCTGGTCCTCATTGTTTCCTTATTTCTTTCAGCACCTATCTGTCCTCAGTTCCCTTTAAGAGACTTCTAGGTCATGTGGAGAAGGACATAAACTCCATTCTTGGTGTGACATTCTCTCATTCCTAAAGGTAGAGACCCTTGGAGAGCTCCCTCAACTACACTGGTTCTATATCTGGAAGCCTCTAAAGAAGAAAAACCCAAGTTCACTAGGTTGCTCTTTCCTAGCCCTTTCCCCCCCTAACCTGTTGGCCTCTTTAGGTCTGGCCTTTCTTTATTCAGTAAACCTGTCATCGAGATTAATCATCACCTTGTTGAGAGAGTATAAGATGTGGAGGATAGAATACCCATCTCAATAGTCCTTCAATTCCTTATTCAACCATCCTGGAAAATGACCTGTTTGGGCATAGAGGAGACCACTTTTTCTTAGAAACATAAGGACTGGCCTAAGAGAAAGCAGGAGAAAGAGGACCTAGTCACTTATTCCACAGTAGAACATATCTAAATACAAGGTGCACTGAGATTTTCTTTCTCAAAGGCACTATAACATTTGGTGTCTACACCCTGGAATAAAAGAGGTTAACGACAGCAGAGTTATCCTTTTGGGAAGGTGAACCACAGAGATAGGAGTCCCTGAAGGTGCTGTGTAGGGAAGCTGTCTCCATGGAGACAGGAGCAAGGGAAGAAAGGGAAGGAAAAGAGAGGTAGAGCCTGCAGTGCTTTTCCAAAGTTCAGACCCGGGCAGGGAGCTCTAGACAGAGAGTAGCTAAAACAGACTACAAATCTGAGAATTCTAAGGTAGATAAGAGAAGCCAAGGTCTAAAGAACTCAGCATGTTATTGAACAGGATCACCCTACACAGAAGCCTCCTTTGTACTGAGTCTTCCTTTTAAGTAGGTAACAACTATTATGAGTCCATTTCTTGCATCCCAGCTTAAAGAACTCCTGCCTAAGGTTGTTTTTGGCTCCAGGATCAGGCTCACAAATCTTTGTTGGTCCTTTTCAATGGACGAGAGTAGGCTGGGTTCTTTATTAAGAGCACAAAAGACTGTCTTATGTTGACATGTATGTTGCTGTCTTACTACAACTTCCAGATAAGAAAAGAAAGCTTCCTTGCTATGGAAATGCTGTGGTGTAGGGTGCTCTTTTATGTGGGATGAAGGCAGCCACTGCCAAATCCTTGTGCTGCTCCTGAATGTGTAAGTCTTACCTCTCTTTGCAAAGAGAACAGCAACAGACTTGAGAGTTCTGATTTACTGTCACAAAGACCCAATACATCTGAAGCAGAAATAATCAATCAACAAGCATTTATTAAGGTACTGTGCTAGGCACTGGATATATAAAAGAGTTCTGTCACTTAAGGAGCTTACACTCTCTACTGGGAAACAACACACACACACACACACACACACACACAAGTATGTGCAAAATAGATACAAGGTAATGGGGAGGAGGCTTCTAACAACTAGGGGAATAAAGCAAGGCCTCAGGTAGGATAAATAAATCATCCAGTGAACAGAGAGGCTGAAACTTCAGAAACAACCAGAAATACAGAGCCTTGCTGGCTTTGATGATGTCTGCTCTTCTGTGGATGACCAGATCCAACATTGAATGAGTCCCTTTCATGGAGAGTGTTCTAGATTGGAGGCCCCACCAACACAAACTTGCCTGTTCTGGGTTTAGCCCTGACATCTATTATTGCGTGGGCAGTGTACTATCTTAGATGACCAGCTACTGATCAGTAGCTGTTGATGGTGTCTCCACTGTGTTCAAAACACACTTTTTAACAGCCTGAAATATGTCATCCCTTGAATGGCTGATACCTTCATAAAATAACCAAAGGAAACCTTGCTAAGACCTAGATGCCCATCTATTTTGCCTTAATATTTACTATTGCTACTGCTACTACCACCACCAATATCACCACCACTGATATCCATCCTTCATTTTGAAGAGGACCAATGACATCATAGAGTGATGTCTTGATTTGCACTTGAATTGGATTTAAGTGAGACAGAATTGCACAATCTTCAGCTTTACTCTCCCAGAGTCATCAAAGTCCAATGGCAAGACAAAAGTTAAGACAAGTGACCATAGCCAGGATGCAGTGGATGACCTTGGCATCTTTGATGTCTGACTAAGCTCTAAGTGCTCTATTGCACATACTTTAGCTGCCTTCATTTCAATTGTTCTCATCTACCCATTCCTCCTGGGAAAGTCTTCACATGCTTGAGATAGACATTCTCCTAATTCATTGAAGGGTTTGAGCTCCAATGGTTACTCTCTCTCTCTCTTTTTCTTTTTAGGCAGGGCAATTGGGGTTAAGTGACTTGCCCAAGGTCACACAGCTAGTAAGTGTGTCAAGTGTCTGAGGTCAAATTTGAACTCAAGTTCTCCTGATTCCAGAGCTGGTACTCTACTCACTGTGCCACTTAGCTGCCCTGCTTTCCTTTTTCTTTTTTTTTCCCCCAGTGGTTACTCTCAACCTGGTTTAGCCCTCTGCAGAGATGGTTTTACTAGGGTGTGGCTGCTGTACATGCTACAGCTTCTTGGAGCCACAGGTGAAAGTTGGGTGAAAGGTGGACACCAAAGATGAATGAGCAGCCCTGAAAAAGGCTGTAGTGCCCTCACACCAGAGGTGCTAGTCCTCTCTGAGCAGTCCATACACCCTAACCACTAACCACCACCATCACCACCACCACCACCACCACCACCATAACAACAACAGAGACTGAGCTTAGAGTCAGAAGGATCTGAGTTAAAATCCAGCTTCATACACTTGTTAACTCTGTGACCATAGGCAAGTCACTTAACCTCTCTCAGACTTAGTTTACGCCTCTGTAAAAATGGGGATAATAATAGTACCTACTTTACAGATTGTTATGAAGATCAAATGAGATATTTGTAAAGCACTCAGCACAGTTCCTGATACACAATAGGCCCTCAATAAATTCTTACTCCATTCTAGTCTGCTCCTTTCAAACTTATATAATTATAAAGTTATGCCCCTCATGTGCCAGCCCACACTGGTACCTGTAATAGAAGCATACCCTGATCTGCCTTCTCTGGGGCATTTCTGATAGGGCTATGAATATGCCTTAGCTACGTCTAGTTACTAGCTGGGGCACACTTCTCATGGTACTGAGTATAGGCAGCTAGATAGTGGAATGGATAGGACACTGGGCCTGTGGTCAAGAAGATCTGAGTTCAAATCCAGCCTTAGACACTTATTAGGCAAGTCACTTAAGCTCTGTTTGCCTCAGTTTCCTCATCTGTAAAATGCGGATAATAATAGCACCTATCTCTTAGGGTTGTTGCAAAGACAAAAGGTAAACCTTAAGGTGCTATATAAATGCTATGATTATTATTATTATGTACCTTGATCCCTTCCAATGGCTCTATGGTCACACTTTGGTCTCTTGCTGAAAGGAAAAGAGAAGGCTCCTGGTTGGTTCCTTGGTTCCCATGCCTGGGGGTGGGGCAAGCAAAAGATGATTGGCCACCAAACAAGAAGTTATCCATTAAGATTTTTAAAAAGAGGCAACATTATTATGCTTCCGCTCCCCCGCCCCATCTCTTGGAAATGTCAGAATTCTCCCTCAAATTTCCAAGTTGGGCTGAGGGTGGGAAAGAAGATGCAATCACTGTTTGTGCATGGCAATGAGAACATGTACTTGTCTAGGTGCACATATGACTAGATCTCAAAGCTCTGGCAGACTCTTTTGATTTGTGTTTCTTTCTCTAAGCACCTGTAATTAAGTAGCAACCCTCAGATGAATGTTTCTAGTTTCTTAGAGAAACCAGAGTTTAATAGGTCCAGACCTCTTTTTGGCTGATCAACTTCTTAGAGTTCTGGAGAGCAATTTGGAACCATACCTTGAAAGTCTTTAAACTGCGTACACTATTTGACCCTGAATCACTACTACTAAGCATGTACTTTGTGAAGACAAAAGAATGAGGGTAAGCATACACATGCACAAAAATATTCAGAGCAAAAGCCTTTCTAGAAGAGTTCCATCTAGCCTTTCTAGAAGTTAATCCCCTTTGGGGACACCCTAGAAATGAGTCAAACTTTAAGCTTTAAGAGCTTGTTGTAGCAAAGAGCTGTAAACTAAGGAGGATGCCCATCAATTGGGCAATGGCTAAACAAATTATGGTATGTGAAAGCAATAGGATAATATTACACTATAAGAAATGATGAAAGGGATGGTCTCAGAGAAACCTGGGAAGACTTGTATGATTTGATGCAGAATGAAGTGAACAGAATGAGGATAATAATTTTATATAACTGTTGTGAATATTGAATGAATGAATATGGTGGATATAAATATTGTGAAAAAAAAAACTCCGAGAGACCTTAGAAACGTGTTTAACGAACTGACTAAACATAAATTCAGAAGATCAAGGATGGAGCATCCTAACTAACCCCTGACACAGAGGTGATGGACTAGATGTGTAGAGTAAGACACATGTTTTTAGACAAGGTCAATATGTGGATCTGTTTTGCTGCTGACTTGTTAAATAGGAAGGTAAGATGCTGTTGGGTTTTTTCTTTTTGGTTTGTTTGTTTTCAGTGAGGAGATAATTGGGTGGGATGGGGATTTTATTATAGTGATACAAAGAAAAAGAAAGGAGAAAGGAAGAAAGGAAAATGGAAAAGAAGGAAAATATTTCAAAACATTCACAGAACAAATGGAAGTTCCAAGGAAAAAAGATTAATAGAGTAAATTTTGGGACTATTATGCTGAATTTAGATTATACTTTAAAAAACTCCACAAACAAAAGAAATATCTACATAATGAGGTTTACATTTTCATATACAAGTAATTTTCTGTTTGACCTTTTACATGGAAGTGTTCAGGTTTTTTGGTGTTTGTCAGGTTAAAAATAACAGAAAAATTAAAAGCTTTTCAGGGGAAGACATGACTACTGTCAGGAGGATACCCTTTGCCATATCCTGGCTTGCCAGAAATATAGACTTTGAGTGAGCTATTTGGACAGCCCAGATCTGGGGTAAGAGTAAAATTTCTGTCTGGCAAAGTATTTCATGTTTTAATTTTTAAATTATCAACCTCCTGGGAAGGTATGATAGGACTGATAGATTACTGTTTTGTGTTTAAGTGTCTGTTAATACATATATAAAGATCTTTTTCATGGTAAGCATTTCTTTTGTGATGGAGGAAGTAAAAAAGCTGTCAGACAAAACAGCTGCCTTATACCTGAGAAATCTGTACATTGTGTACCTTTCTAGAAGGGACTTGGTCAATCCCTTTTGGTGAATCTCTAGAATGAATTCACTTTAAGATTTTTTTTTTTTACAGGGGCACTGTGGTTCAGGCCTAGTGAGCCAGAGAGCAAAAGTATTTGGGTCCTCAAGCAGGACATACCTCTGTGTGATCCTATGTGATTGCCATGTGATTCTGGAGCTGGGACCCCTTAAGTAGACCCCACTCCCTTGACCTTCTGTCTTTACATTCTTAATGAATTTGGGTTCATGCTTTTTGGGGAAGGGGGGTATTTTCTGGTAAGCATGAGTCTTGTGACTTGTGCTTCTATCTACATTCAGACCCTGAGACCTCTAAAATCAATTTAGGTCAAGATACTCAATTGTTACCGTACTGTGGTATGGAAAGGCCATGTGGTATGTCAAGAGAAATATCTCAATAAAAATTTTCAGAAAAATGTAAATTACTAAATAAGGAGGAGTAGGAAGAGGACATAGTTTTCCACAGCTGGATGAGGGAAAATGATATATTCCAGTAGTCGAAGAAGGATGAGGCCAGCAGGAAATGAAGAATGTCTGGAAAAAAGAGAGGAAGACCAGAATGTTCCAGCAAAGCAGAAAACTAAAGAAAAGTTTCAGAAACCACATGTGGAGCTACTGTAGATGAGAACAGTGTAACCTCATTAGTGGCAGTGCTATCAGGTTTTACCCAGTAGGAAGGGTGTTGCAAAATGGCCTGGAAGGCAAATCTATTTTTTTTTTAAAAAGGTTATTTTATTACTGACTTCCAATTCTATACATTTGTCTTCCAAGTCTACATATTAAGTCCTTACCTCTGTCCTGTGTACCACTCCCCCATCACCAAATGCCAGGTGAGCCTTTTCTCTTGGATGCTCCGTAGGCATCTCAGACTCAATTCCTAAATGGAAGTCTCCACCCTAGTCCTAACTTTCCTATTTAGGAAAGGGCACTGCCAGTTTTCTCATCACATAAGTTTCCAACCTTAGATATCCTTAATTCTTCTTATCCGCCATATCTAATCAATGGCCAAGTTTTTTTTTTTTAATTCCTCTTTCATCTCCATCTTTTCTCATGACCACCATGCTAGCTATTACCTGTCACTTGGACTATTCCAAAAGCCTCCTACTTAGCTTCCCTGTCTTCAGTCTTTCTCTTCTCCAATCCATCTCCAATTGATATTCCTAAAGCAAAGGGTTTTTGTTTTGTTTTGTTTTGTTTGCCATCCTCCTACTCAAGAATTTTCAATGGCTCTTTATTGCTTCTACTGCAAGGATCCATAAATAGATTTAAGGTGGTCTGTAAACTTATATGGGGAAGGAAAATTAAACTTTTATTTTCACTAACCTCTCATGAAATTTAGAATATCTTACCATTAAGAATGCAGGCACCAAGGCTTTACTCTAAGAAAGGGTCCATATGGCCAAGGTTGTGTCTGACACACACATACACAAAAGTTAAGAACCACTGCTTTAGGATAAAAGACAAACTTCTCATTTGGCATTCAGAGCCCTTCATAATCTGGCTCCAATTTATCCTTCTAATTTATGTTGATTTCATATCCTTGTGTACTGTGTTCATGTCTATTTTCTGTTCCCTATACATGACATCCAATTTCCCAAAGATTGGAAAAGATAGTCTTGCCAGTTTTCATAAAAGTGGGAACAAATAGACTCTGTAAAGTATAGAATGCCAAACTTGACTTTGACGCTGGGGAGAATTTAAAGATATTATATTCAAAGGTTGGCTAGTGGACAGCTAGGAAGGGAAATGCTTGTCACATAGGCTTGATAGGACTTTTTCAAGGCCAATGCATAAGACTGATCTCATTTCCATTTTTTTTTGGACAAGCTTATTAGATTGATGGTCAGTGGAATTTATAGATATATTTAATTATCAGGTGGCATTGATAGCTACTCATTGGGGAGCCCCACATTTACCCTAGTAATTTGCTTATTTCCCCTGGGACATCAGTGCTAAGTGCCACACTCTCCAAGCCGATTCAAGAGAATTTCTACCTCTCAGCTCACCTTCTCACTCTGGGGCAGCAACACTGTGGATCTCAACAGCCAAAACTTTGTTCCAAGATCCCATTCACTGGCTAACCCCACCTCTCTTTCGAATGTACTATATTTCAATGTGCACTAGTCATGTCCTTGGCATAATAGAGTTGTTTTCCCACACAGACACACCTGGTGGAATGCTGTACAGAACATTTTTACATTTCGCTTGTAATCAACATGTAAACAAACAGTATTTGGTAACAAGGTAGTGGTTGTTGTTCAGTCGATTCAGTTGTGCCCAACTCTTTGTGACCTCATTTGGGTTCTTCTTGGCAAAGATACTAGAGTGGTTTGCCATTTCCTTGTCCCACTTGTTTTACAGATGAGAAAACTGAGGCAAACAGGGTTAAGTGACTTGCTCAGTGTCACACAGCTAGTAAGTGCCTGAGGCCAGAATAAGAGTCAGATCTTCCTAACTCCAGGCCTGGCACTCTATTCACTATCCTAGCTGCCCTTGATAACAAGGACACAATGCAAAATAATAAGCAAGTCTGCCACTTTCAAGACCGCTGGTGTCCCTCAGACATGGAATCAATTAGGATTTAGGAATTCTAGCACATAGACCACTTTAGTGATCCCTTAGTAGACAACTGAGCAAAATCTTCTTCCAGGGGTTCAGCTTATACTTTCGTTAGTCCTAGACATCACATACAGTTGCAGAAGCTGTGGAGTTAGGGTCTTGGCTTCCTCATGACATGGGAACATAGAATGTGGCATGTGGTACAAACTGAGACTCAGGAGGGTCAGTGGTTTGGTCTCTGGTAGGGACCTCTGACCTCAGCTGCCCTCATTTCATCATCGGCAAGTGGTTCCCTCTAGGAGCATTGCCACCACTGTCTTTTCATCCATTTCTCCTTGAACATGACATAACAGCTCTTGCTAAAGTTTCACTCTGTTCCTCTTCATTTTCATTCACCACTGTCCATTCAGCTCCAATTCCCAGTTCTCTGAGAGTGGGAGTGGGGAGGGAGAGGCAGCAAAGAGAAAGTGATACCATATATGGTTTCCCTAGGTTTTTAGCAATGCACTTGACAAAATCTCTCATTCCATTTTCGCGGACAAAATGAGAGAGACAGTACAGTTAGGTAGGTTTAGAAATGATTAAGTGGTCTGAACCAAGGAGTTAATTAATAGAGAAATGGGAGTTTGGAAGAAGGTCTCTAGTAGAATACCCCAGGGATCTGTGCTTGATTTTGGGTCATTTGACCATTTTTTCAATGACTTGAATAAAGACATAGATGGAAAACATGTAATTTATAGATGACCAAAAGCTGGCATGGTGAATGATATTCTTATGATTTAAAAAAAAAATTTCCCTGCTAGAACTTTGGACCAGGTCTGATAGGATGTTTTATTTTGTTTTTCTCTTTAGTGGGGATAAATGTTAAGTTTTGTACTTGCAGCTAGGTGGCACAGTGGATAGAGTCCCAGCCTCCAGTCAGGAAGACTCTTCTTTCTTAGTTCAAATGTGGCCTCAGATACTTAATAGCTGCGTGACCCTGTTTGCCTCAGTTCCTCATATGTAAAATGAGCTGGTCAACCACTCCAGCATCTTTGCCAAGAAAACCCTAAATGGGGTCACAAAGAGTCAGACACAATTGATATGACTGAACAACAACAAATTCATACTTGGGTTCAAAAACTCAGCCTCATAAGTATTAGGTCAGGAAGGAATGTCTCTAATACTTTGAAAAAGATCTGAGGATTTTCATGAACAGCAAACTCAGTGAATCGACAGTGTGATATGGAGAGCCCCAAAGCCAGGAGTGGGGAACCTGTGGCCCTGAGGCCACATATGGTCCTTGTTTCGGCCTTTTGACTAAGTTCAAGTTTTACAGAACAAATCCTTTTATTAAGGGGATTTGTTCTCTGAAGTTTATATTCAGTCAATAGGCCTGCATTTGAGGACCTAGAGGGCCTCAAGGCCACAGGTTCCCCACCCCTGCAAGCAAATGAGTTGCATAATGTCCAGGACTAGGGAAATGACATTCCTACGGTACTCTGTGCTGGTCAGCAGACCATTTCATTCAGTTCTATAAACCATATTTTAGGAGGGCTATTCATAAGCTAGATCATGTACAAGGAAGGTTAACTAAAATGATAAAGAGCCTCCAGATTATACCATAGGAGGAATCAGTTGAAGAAAAGATAGAGAAGGGCATGATAACTGCCTTCAAGCATTTGAAACACATAATATGGAATAGAGATTAGATTTTTTTTCCTTCTTGTCCTCTGAGGCCAGGACTAAGAGGAATTAGCCAGGAATCTCAGAAAGGCAGATTAAAACTCATTATAAGGAAATACTTCCAAACAGCTATTTCAAAGTGGAATGGGCTACCTTCATAAGTACCAGATTCCTCCTCACTAGATGTCTTCAGGCAAAGGTCGAATGACTACTTGTTGAGGGACACTGTAGAGGGAATTTTTATTCAGGTATAGGTTGGACTAAATAACCCCAGTTCCTTTTCAACTCAATGATACTGGGATATTGTTTGTGATATTTGTTTATAGATTCATCAGATTTTGCTGATTGGCTAATAAGGGAACTGTCTACATTATCATTCACCATCCCTCCTGGCACCTTTCCGAAGACACTATTCTTGTATACAGCTTTTGTTGAGCCTGAAGCTACAGACTCATAGGGGGCCACTCCTTATTGTATTAATTGTACCAGAACCTTGAGGCTGTTTAGCAATATAGCTACAGCTGCAGAAGACACACACAGAACACTCCCTCCTGCATTCTTCTCAGGAAGGGGTTGCATGCCAGAAGGACACCCAAGTACACATGTGAAGGAATATATCTAGGGACCCCAAACCACAGACAGCTGCGTTTCCTTGTCCCAATAAGTGTTACCTAATTCTTTTAAAAAATATTCCTGGAAAAATTTTGGAAAGTATTTTCAGATAAAATTTTATGGATATCTTCAGTTTTTATATCAATGATGTCTCTCACTGTATGACCTCCCTACCCAGCCCAACCATCCCTTATAACAAAGAATAAAAAAAATGGCAGGGGAGGGCAGGGAGAGAAGTTCTGCAAAACTAAACCAGGTATCAAAACAGTCTGACATTACGGGAAGTATTCCACATCAATATCCATCCACCCCCCCCACCCTGCAAAAAAACAAAATGAGGTGCCTTCTCATATCTATTTTTTGGAGCAAAACTTGGTTATTATAATTTCAAACATTCTATTTCAATTGTTTTGTTGTTGTTCTTTCTGTTTACATGGTTGTGGTCACTTCACATGTTGTTTCCCTGGTTCTACTTTACTTTACATCAGTTCATACAAGTCTTCCCATGTTTCTCTGTGTTCATTATATTCATCCTTTCTTACATCGAAGTAACATTCTATCACTATTGTGAGAAACGTGGTTTTGGGGATCACTGGACTTCCCCAAATTGTGAGAAAACACAGTTTTGGGGATCACTGGACTTCCTAGGCAGGGCCAAACTCCTGAGGAAGAACCCTGTGATAATCCCTAAGGAAGGCTGTGCAGACTACAGGACTCCCAGGGAAAGGCCAAGTGGTAACCCCCCCCCCCCAATCTGTGGGGATCACAGGGCTTCCTAGGGTCAGACCCTAGGAGGACCCAAGTGATGGCTCCTTAGAAGGGTGGTAAGATCACAAGGCTCCTGAGACAGTGCCAGAAGACCCGACTGATGTCCCCTTAAGAAGGCTGTGCAAACCACAGGGTTCCCCAAGGGAATCCAGAGTCATAGCCCTCTTAACACTGCAGTGGGGAATCACAAGACACCCCAAGACAAGATCCAGGAGTATGCCTGAGACAAGTTTCTGCTGCTTGTTGCTGCCCTTCACTTGACCTTAGGAAGATCTATGTGATTTGCCCATTCTCACCCAAAAAACTCGGGACCCAAGTGGACAGAGAAAGGTATGTTTATTACTTTTCCTCAAGAAATCAGGCATAGCGCTCACTGGAACACTCACACCAATACAGCTACAGGAGCAGGGGTAACCATTCCCTCCACTCCCACTAGAGTTATGGTTAGTTTACAATCTTTATTTTTTTACATAGTTTTCCTAGGTTATGCAGTTTATATAGGTAGTATAATAAGGATACAGAAGCAAAAGTGAAGTTAATTAGATTTTCCTTGTCTTAGTTTAGGATTAAACTATATTCTTTTACTTCCCCTACTTTCCCTCTTTAACATATGCAAATTATGCAAATCAGTAGGCCTGGATTCTTGACCAAGACCAGACCCTAGATAAGCTTGAACTGGTTCAAGTGGTTTGGCCTCTCTAATTCCCCTGACTGCCTTCTCAAAAAGCATGCACACTAGTACAAGCCTCTGACCTCTCACCTGACTGACCCTGAGGCCTGATTTCTGCTAAAGCTGGGGTGGGGGAGGGGAGGGAAGTACACCTTTAGTTCTGTGGAAACAAAACTCCTCCTCCCATTTCTTACAACTATACATTCATGTATTGCAGCTTGGTTAGCCTTTCCTCACTGATGTGCAATGTCTTTGTTACCAGTTTTTTGTTTCATTTTGTTCCTTCAAAAGGTGCTGCTTTAAAATTTTGGAGGCCTTTCTTTTTGTCATTGACTTCTTTGGGTATATGTCTCACAATGGAACCTCTCTGTCAAATGGTATGGACATTTTAGTTACTTTATAAGCATAATTCCAAATTGTTTTCTAGAATGGTTCAACTAATTCATCGTTCTACCAATAGTGCATTAGTATGCACATCTTTTCATGGGTGTGTGTGTGTGTGTGGGGGGGGGGGTCTTAAGTATACCAGCAGTAACTGTGCTGCCTCTTTTTTGGCTAAATTCTCTGGTTTCCTCCCTCTCCAACCTCCAGCGTTACTGAGCCTGCTTATGGACCCTCTGGCACAAATGACTGTCATCTGCTCAATTACCATCCGCTAATGTTACTGTTTGTCTTCTCTGCTATATTAATAAACATGAGTGTGATTGTATGTGTTTAAATTATGACCCACATTTGGACTACTGCCCATTTGCAGATGGGCTGAAATGTACAGAAGGTCCCTACTTAGTTTGGAGAACATTAACTTTTTGATCATTAAAAATCAATTTGAGTATCAAGACTCAAGAGATTTTGAAAGAGGGCTTGCAATAACATAGATGTCAAATAACCTTTGACTTGAGATAAGAGGAATTAAAAAAATCATTTAAAGTTATATGTGTGAAGTTCAAGGTTTGGAAACTTGGATTTAATGCCTTTGAATGTCTAAATTACTAAGAGAATTACGGTCTTCTGGGGCTTATTTATTCTGCTTATCTTGTCAGAGATATTAGTGGTAATGGTTAAGCTTTACATTTTATAGACCAGAGGGTTGACCTGGATGAAACTGGCTTTACTGATGAAAAGTGATGAATGGACTATAATTTTGATTTATTGTGTCCAGTGAACTTTTATAAGACTAGTTTTATTCAAGATATTTGAAAGTACCTAACATTTTGTGAGATGCAATGTAGTGTGATAAAGAAAACATTGGTTTAAGGGTCAGAAATACTGGGTTTCAGTTCACCATGCACTGGCTGTTTGGCCTTGTACAAATCACTTATTCTTTTTGATTCCTAATCTGTAAAGCGTGGACAACAATATCTGTTCCTTCTGCCATATATAGTTTTTGTGAGGATCAACTGAGATTGTCTACTTGGAAAACTGCAAGATGTTCTGCAAATATTATTAAAATGAATTAGAATTAGAGAACTTTTTAAATTAAGTGAATGATTTTGTTATAAATGTAAAGAGAGGTTGTATTCCTAATGGCTTCTGTTCTGGTTAAACCAAATGTGGAGTATTGTGCTCAGTTTAGGGTACATTTCATGAATGACATAGACAAGCTAGAATTATGCCCAGATTACATTGATCAGGATGGTGAGGGAACGGAAGATCTTGCCAGATGTAAATCATTGGGAGGAAGTGGGGCAGGGGAGGGTTAGTCTGAAAAAGAGAAGACTCTGGTGATGGGTGGGTGGGACAAGACACAACAGCAGAATTTGATGTACTGTCATGGGGAAAGGGGTTTTGACTTGCTCTTCTCTCTAGATGAAAAATAAGAAGCAATGGGCAAACATAGAAGAGAAGCAAATGTTGATTTAATATAAGGAAAAATTTCCTGTCAATGAAAGCTATCTGAAAGTGGAATGGGCCAGGCTACTTACTATCTGTGTGACCTTAGGCAGATGCCTTTCCTTCTCTGGGGTTTTGTAAAATGGATTAGATGGCTTGGCCAAGTTAATCATGAGGGGCGTGGACTAGATGATCTTTATAGACTCTTCCTGCTCTGTTAAATCTGTGATTTGGTAATTTGGGAGGTCATTGGTTCTTCCTCATTGGAAGTTCTAAAACAGCACATGAATGATCTTTTATTTATGATATTGCAGAACAAATTTTTGAGTAGACTAGATAGCCACTGAGGTCCTGCCATCCCTAGAGTCTGTGTGTGTGTGTGTGTGTGTGTGTGTGTATGTGTGTATTTTTTGTTTGTTGGTTTATTAGGAGGGGTACTAGAATGGGAATAGGAAATCTGGTCTCTTATCTTGGGCAAATTGCTTAATTTCCTCATGCCTCAGTTTCCTTCCCTAGAAAAGGGTGCTAACTAGATGATTACTAACATCCAAGCCACCAAGCTAATAGTGCCTAAACTATGTAGAATGTGGTTCTACTTCATTGGTTTACTTTGATGTATCAAGAACTCAAGATTTCAACAGCGTTTGTGCTCCATGCCCTAATCTCTATTGTTTTTCTGTGTGGTCTTCATGATGTCCTGTGACTTTAAAAGATCATCTAGTGGCTAACCTTTTGGTGATGAACTTCTCTGAACTTAGCTAGGCTGGTTCTTAGACAACAAACATTTAGTCTGTCACCAGGCCAATGGTAGAAACCTTTCCAGCTTGGTAGGATATGCCAGAGCTTGTTTTCTGCTGGTGTAGCCTTTGAAAATCCAGGGTTACCTTTATTCTATGATGAAGTATCTTCACTAGTCAAAGCTGAAATCATATTTTGCGAAAGAACCTAAATCTGAACTGGGACATTTCCCCCAAACTTACTGAAAAACAAAACAAAACAAAGGGGATAACAATCACAAGCATTCATGAACTATGCTTTGTCTCTCAAATTTTCACTACCTCTAGTTTATTAGGCTATTTCCACTGCAGGTGCATTAGGTCTTGGTAATACATAATGAATTCCACCTAAGTATCAGCCTCAACAAATCAGCTGCAGGAGAAACAAGAACATTTTCTCTGTAAGGTCTGTGTCATGTCCAATACCTTAGAAACCCCATTGTTAGAGATGTTTAATGCTGTGGACAAATAAGAGAGTAATGCAAACGAAACTTTTCTGTGTCTAGATGGTGGGAAACCTGGATTCTATTTCTGTCTCTGCCTCTAGCTCTCTTTGTGACCTTGAGCTACTTATTTAACTTCTCTGCTAATGTCTATATAAAATCATGTTACTGTATCTCTAGAAGTTGGTATGGAAGATAAATGAGTATGTTGGTAAAGAGTTGTAAAATTGGATGTAACATCCAGAAGTTGGAAATTATTTTTATATTCATATTGAATATTCTTATTTTCACGCAATAGCTTCTTGGAAGTGAGAATTCCCTGGACGTTTCCCAGTAACAATTGGCTAAAATGAAATTGTAATAGCTTCTGACAGACACAAAAAGATCTCCTCTGGTATATTTGCCCTTTTTAAAACAAAATCCTCTTTATTAAGAAATCCTAGCCCGTATCTAAGCCTGAAAGATGAGCTTTATACAATGTTTCCATATATTCTTGAATGTGTTCCATGCTCTTTAAAAAGTCTCAATATCACTGAGTAACATATTACATTAGCTCTTGTCTCTTCCAGACTTTTAAGTGGCTAGGAGAAGGTTTAGCAGAGCATTTGGATGGCTTTGCACATCTTTTCCCTAAAGGCACTTCAAGTACATTCGGTTCATAGATTTGTACTTGGATTGTTTATATTGCAGTTAAAAAAATGCACTGGAATTGTTGACGTTGACTATCTTATGTATTAAAGTTGGGGAAAGGGGTCAAGGCAGGGTCACTGGAAACTTTTAAGTTAAATAGTAACCTCAGGAAAAGACTTGGGCAGGATAGAAGCTTCCAATGCCTCCCCCAACAGGAATCATAGAAGATTGATTTTTGCTCTCCCAGCATAACTGCCTGCTAGGGCCTTGCACTGAAGCGGCAGGATTGCTGCTGAAAGACTTAGAGACATGACTACCTGGAGGCCAGTGGTTCTGGATGTGGAGGAAAGAACCCCAGTGTGGGGAAGAGAGGTCTGTGCAATATAGTTAAGCATCTCTGCCATGATCCACTGGCTAGAACGTCTTAAAAACATTCTCTCCTGCAGAACACAATATATGTGTATGTGTACGTACACACACACACACACACACACTCTTAAAGAGGCACAGGGCATTTCATCATGAAACACCCCGGTTCCTGGAAGGGATTTAAAAGTGACAAAATAAAGACGTGCTGAGAACTGGGTAGCCTGGGCAACCAGGAAGAGAAAAAACCCCTAAGGGGAAAGCGTGAATTAGGGAGCAGAGCTTCGAAAATCTCTTGGAGAGGAGAAAGAAAGGTGGTAGGGCTGGGGTGCTGGCGAAAAGAGGGGTTTTGGAGTCAGGCTCCAGGATGTTATAGGAAGTTCCTGCTTGGACCGGTAACCCTTCTAGTTAGATCCGTAGTCGGTACCTCTGCTTCCTAGGTGCAGCTGTAGTTCTCTTCCCCCCTCCCCAACTCTGCAGAGGAGAGAGGCTTAAAGGGGAAAAAAAGGGAAAAGCAGCCTACAATTTCCCAAGCACTCCATCCACTCCCATCCACCCTGCTCCTGCACTGAAGGGGTGCTGGAAGGGGAGCGGGTACTTAGTCTGGTAGGGGCCGAGGCAATGCACTCTTCCTCCATGGAGGGGAGTCAGTCGCTCTGGTCTCTCCCCTTCTGCATGTGAGCGAGTGTTTTGTGCCTCTCGTCCCTCCTCCTCCTCCTTCTCCTCCTCCTCCCCCCATTCTCCATTCCCTCCCTCCTCGCAGAGCAGCAGTGGGTGCGAGCAGCAGTAAGGAGCAGCCGCCGCCTAGAAGGAGCGCGCAGGAGACACCGAACAGGTGGCTAGAGGCAGGGAGAGCAAGCCTCCCGGGGCTGGGGAGCCAGCGAGTGGGAGAGGCAGCCGCCGCCGCCGACGCCGCCGCGGCGCGGAGCATGCCAGCCTAGGGGCCGCCCGCGCCGGCCGCGTCTCGGCTCCTCTAAAGCGCTCGCCGGCTCTCCCCGCTGAGCTCAGGAAGCGCCTGTTGTGCAGCCTCCCCCACCCCCACCCAACTCACCCGACCCCTCCTCTCCCCCGGGCTCAGCCCCGCAGCTCGCTCTCTCTCTCTCTCTCTCTCTCTCTCTCTCTCTCTCTCTCACACACACACACACATACACACACACACACACCGTGCAACTGTGTGCCACAACATTGCACTGGGCGGCGACGTTACACCGCCTCCTCCTCCTTTTCCTCCTCCTCCTCCTCCTCCAACCCGGGTGTCGCTTTGGGGAGGGGGTTTGGGGAGGAGGGAGGGGGGCCCAGAGACCCGAGCAGAGGGACCGCGGCGGCGGCTGCGACAGCGGCAGCATGAAAGTGACCGTGTGTTTCGGCCGGACCCGGGTGGTCGTACCGTGTGGAGATGGGAATATGAAAGTTTCCAGCCTCATCGAGCAAGCGGTGACTCGTTACAAGAAGGCCATCGCCAAGGTGAGGCTGAGGCGGGCGGCGGAGAAGGAGGGAGGCTCGCCGAGGGCTGGGTGTGTGAGTGGAACGGGAGGAGAGGAGGGAGAGAAAGGAAGGGGGGGAGAAGGAGGGGGAGGAAGACGCAGGAGAGGGCGCCCGGGATCAATATGGCGCTTCCTGGAAAGGGGAAGGAGGGGGAAACCGAGGAGAGGCAGGGAAAGTGCAGGGTCCGGGAAAAGAGTATGGGGCAGCCAGCAAAACCCGGGGGCTTGCGCTTGATGGAGGCAAGACGAGTGGAGAGACTCGAGTCGCTCCTACCGACGTGCTCCTTCCTTCTGCCTCTACCACCACCTCCTCCTAGACTCCCCAGAGTTGCCTGACAGACTGGAAAGTTTCTAGTGCTGCTGGGCTGTCCCGGCCTGGGGGCAGGGAGTGTGTGTGTATTTGTGCGTGTGTGTGAGTGTGAGTGTGTGTGCCTGCCTCTGAGAGGAGTCGGGCTTTGGAGAGCCTTAACCGAATATGGCTGCGGCGACGGCTGCTGTTGCACTCTTACCATCCAGCTGGGCGCTTTTTTTTTTCGCTTGTGTATTTGGGGGTTTGGAGGTGGGGGGAAAGCTGAGAGCTTGAGGAGTTTTAGCCTGAACTCTTTGTCATTTCCTTGTGGTGTGTGTATGTGTGTGTGTACGTGAGGGGCTCCCCTCTTTCCCCAGCTGTTCAGTTTCTTTGTAAAAGAAAGTTAGGATTACTCCTTTCCACCCACCCCACCCCCACCCCTTTTTAAAGGGCGGAGGTAGAGGGCCGAGTGTGAGTCTCTGATTTTTCCTTCTGCGGTCTTGATTACACACAGCCACAACAGTATATGCCGCAAGCTGCAGTGTGCAACATGGCTCTGTTTGTGTATGTGTGTATGTATATGTGTGTATGTGTGTGTGCACGCGCTCACGCGCGCGACCCTAGGTTACTGGGATTGTTGTGGAAAGATGTATTTCACCTCGTGCTCAGGTTCTTTCAACTCATTTCTAGAGCGCCACAAAGCCAAGTTGGGATTTCAAAAAAAAAAGAGGAGGAAGAGTCCTAAATTAAATACTGCCATGAAAGCTTTCACTTTGATTACTCTTTCCTGGGCAATAGTTACTGCAAACAGCTGAAATCCAGCCCCAGGCCTCCCACTTCTTCCAGGCCCTGGAGGCAGAGGGAGTGAAATGTGGACTTTATGTGTGTGTAGAGTTTAATTCTTGTGTATATTAAAAAAATGTCATAGATTTCTTCCTGGACTATGTTTCTCTTTTTCAAAGATGAATTTTTTCAAATATATATGAATTGGGTTGAATTGAAGAACCTTTTTTTCCCCTCCTCCTTCTGGAGATGGGGGAGGGGGCGGGTTTTGAGTGTTTTGGGCGCTCTTGATTGGGTGATGGGTTAATCACAAGCAGATTTGCCGCTTGAGTCAGTGTCCTCTCTCTGTCAGAAATGCTTGCTACAAATATAGAGTCATGGGCTTCTAGAACAGTTCAAAAGATGTTTTGTTGGGCAGAGAACCCCAAGATTGATTTTGACTACCTCTATTGGAGTGTTACTTTAAAAACTTAAATAATTTACTTGCTAAAAAAGGTCTTCCATGAAGCCATCTCAACTGCTTACTTTCTTGGAACCATTTCCATATGGTATCTGACTGCCTTGCTTAGGAGTTAGATTTCCCTTTTCTTTGGTGTGATGAGACAACAACAAATTACAACAAAGAAATTACATTTCTTAAGAATATATCAGGAAAGTCATTTTGCTATATTGTTTAGAATGTGTGTATTTAAGATGGAATTCACACTGGATTTTACCTTGAGCATTTGAGGACATGTCTCCTAAAACAGATCATCAAGTCTTTCAATGGAGAATTTTTATTAGAAATTATAATTCTAGCAATAAGCCTTTCTTTAGGATTTGGTAAAATTGTACTTAGTTGTAGTTTCTTTTTGAATTGAAGGTGGAGGTGGTAGAAAAAGGACAGGAAGAATTCAATCAAAGCTTAATGCTGTAGAATTCTAGTTGAGGTCAGTCAGTCAGTCAACATTTGAAAACTCTCCCTAACCTATTACTAGCGATTGTGGTAAGAGCTGGGGATACAGTGGATTTCAAAAGACAAACCTTGTAGTTCACAGCCTAATAGAGACAATATACAAACAGCTACCTACAAACTAAACTATACATAGGACTAAAAATGAAGATGAGGTCATTCACCCTTATCTTAAAAATGATTTTTATTGATATTAAATTTATAATGAAGAAAAAAATTCCTCAAATACAATGTAACTATATAACAACTATCATTTCTTCCTTACTTTTTCTAAAATTTATTAAAAGACCATTTTACTCGATAGGGACAGGAATTAGCCCTGTGGTTTCATTAGTAGTGGGAATTCCTGGATTACTCTTCTCTACTTCTACTACTGCAGGTGGGCCTTCTCAGCAACTTAGTCTTGGAGAGTTGCAGAACACCATTATACCTGACTTCTCTTTATATTATTTCTTTATAAAGGAAGTGTAAGATTATTATGACATGCACCACACTGTTTTCATAGTTGTAAAAGTTTAGTGGGGGAAAGTAACACACAGATCACTGGTAAATATTTTGCAGCTATTTGATGGAAATGACATTTTATTAAAATGTCTGAGGTCTTGAGCCTTGAATCTATCCTGTAAGATTTTTTTTTTAAGTTTAGTGAGTAGGGGTGGGAAGTGCACATGGATAGATAAATGCAATTTGAGGTTAACACATTTCCTTCCTTTTTCAAAGACCAGCATTCATTAAGCTTTTAGATAATATTAACACAATTTATGTTACTTTTGAAATTAATCTCTGACATTCAGATTTTGGTAACAGAAACATGGCATCAGCCAAGCTATTGCCCCAAAGCTCTGAAGAATACCCATTAATGTCATTCTTCTATTAGAAATCAAATAGTGTTGGGGGATTGTACAAATGTTTGCTTTACAAAGCAAAGCTACTAATGAAAAGAACTCTTTCCCCTGAACCTCATACTGCATTTTTGGGGGGATGGGTATGAATGAGAATTAATAAAGTTTTAACACTCAGAACTAATATTCTTGAAGGACAAGTGACAGACTGTGAAACAAAATTTTTAAAAGCTGAAGGAGTAAGAGATGTTAGTTTTTTTTTAAAGATTCATTAAAGTGCTCAGGTTTCTGAATGGTCAGTATACTCTTACTGTACATCTTTATGATTAGTAAGAAAATATGGGGTTTTTTTGGTTATGATCATCATTAATTACTCTTTGTAACAGCTCTTTAATAGAATATCCAAGTTGGCAGGTGAATTGTAGTTTGTTTTGCATTATGTAAAGTGTAGCCATTGCAGCTAGGGACTATTTCAAGAGCCTGAATAATTTCCATAAGTCTTCTAGGTTTTCTTTAACATTTTATTTAATAGTTAAAAAGTAAGTTTTAGTGCTTATTTGCTTGTCTCCTATTCTTCTCCTTATTTTATTCATTTTTCTTAAAAACATGTCAGATAAGGATGCCCTTCATGGTAGTGTGGATTAGCACAACTAAGTCAGGTCTATCCCTACATAATAACTCAATACCTGGATTTGCAGAAAGTGACTTTCATGTTTCCAGGATGACATATGATAAGTTTTCCAATCTGGTTTGGAGTACTTTCATAACTTAAAAAAAATTCCAAACATTTAAGATTTCTTAAAGAAAAATCTTAATAAAGAATTTAATACAGACATTTTAAAGAATTTTATAAGAAAAAAACACATGGTTCTCAGTAGAATAACATAATGAATGCCCTAATTAATTCTATTGAAGCAAATTCCTGATGAAACTTATTTCAGCTTTAAGTACTGGCTATAGATCAGCTATAATTAATCAGTCATTAAGTGTTTATTAAATACCTACTCTGTCTTAGGCACTGACCTAAGAGTTGGGAATATAAAGACAGAAGTGAAACAGTCTCTTCCTTAAAGGAGGGGAATTCAAATCCTAACTCTCCTACTCACTGACCTTGAGCAATTCTGTTTTCTCATCTGCAAAATGGGGACATTGGACTAGATTGCTTTGGAACTTTCTTTTACCTCTATGACCCTAGAAATCATTGGTGCCCGAATACTGAGTTTATCATTCTTCAATAATTCAATGGAATTCGTTCAATTAGTCTCTATGCTTCTTCCCCGATGAAGATTGCAATCTACATCTCTAAGAGGTACTGCGGTGATCAGATTCTCTAAAGCAGGTGTGTGTGTGTATGTACACACGTATGTACTCCATGGGAACTCTTGTGAAGCCTATGGACCCCTTCTTAAATTTATGTTTTTAAACACATAAAATACACTGGATTGAAAGGAAACCAATTCTATTTAAATATGGTTATCAGAATGTAACTTTAAAAAATCAAAACAAGTTCCTCAAGCACAGATTAAGAACCCCTACTCTAAACATAGCTAAGCTGGTCCTCTAAAGACAATCCCAATAAGGTATACAATGGAAAGAGCCCTGACTTTGAAGCCTGAAGACCTGGGTTCAAATCCTGTCTCTAGTGCTTACTACAGTGTGTAACCTTAGGCAGGTCACTTATTCTCTCTGAATGTCAGCCAGGGGGTTGGACTAGATGTCCTCTAAGGTCCCTTAGGTGTCAGCTCTAAGTCTGTGATCATATTATGATATTTAACCTGGCCTGTACTCAAAGACTTTCTACCTTGATAGTACCTGCTGGAGTTTGCATTCTGTTCCCGCATTTCTGGAGAACCGAAGATTGCTTCTATGGTATGAGAAAGTATTAGAGTAGTACCTAAGTAGAGAATATTCAGTTGTATCCACCAATTTATTGCCCCAGCAGAAATGCAGTGGAAACATGAAAAATATCTTGGTTGCTTGTTTCCTCCTGTTTCCTTTCATCAACCAACATTTGTTGCATCCCTACTACGTAGAAGGCACTGGACATATATGCAAGGGAGACATGGTTCTTGACCTTCAGATGTAACTCAGGAGACCAGATGGATGGATATACCTGTTTAACTTCCTCTTTGTTTTTGTGCCTGTACTACTGGATTGATACTTCATGGACTTGGTTCTTTCACCTGCTATTAAAGTCAGCAAACATTTATACAACGTTGAGTATATGAGAAATACTGTGCCAAATCCTTGAGATACAGAGTTATAAAGTAATCTTTCCCCTTAAAAGACCCAGCAGGGGGGGAGGAGGTGGGAAGGATACACATTTAAAAAGGGAAGAAACAATACAAGGGAGCATATGCTCAGTGTCAAATAAATGACACAGAATTGAACATGGTAAATTTCAGAGAAGGATTGGAGTGGTGAGAAATAACTTCATAGAGATGGTAGGACTTGTGATGGTCCTTGAAGGAGTCATAGATGTTAAGTGGAGAGTCACAAGAAGAGGACATTCCAGGTAGCAGCAGTCATGGTCTTAAAGATGACGATTTGGTCACAGTTTATACCAGCAAGAGCAGAATAAAGTGTAGATCAGATTATGGAGAGTCTTGAATCATATATGGAAAGAAATTTGAACTTCCTATAGGAGCCATTGCAAGTTTTTGGTTAGGGAGGTGAATAGTGCAAAAGACATTGTTAGGAAGGTTCATTATTCATCTGTGGTAGATATATTAGAGGAGGGAGAGACAGGTGAGATGGAGATATTTGATTGGTGTCAGCTAGTGTAAATGTGAGGTGATGAGGATGAGAGTTAGATAGTGACAGTGGCAATATGAAAGAAAAGAAGGTACAGATTTGAGCAATGTTGTGAAGAATGGAGAGGACTTACTGACTTCGTTGATGTGGATAAGGGAGTATTCAAAGATGACTCAATATTGGCCTTGATTTGGAGGGAGGAAAGTGTAGTCAAGAATGAGTCACCACTGTAGCCATGCTCTCAAACCCCAATCTACCCACAGCTGTAAGGGAACCCCCATCAGATGACTGGGTAACTGAGAAGTGACTAGTTTTAGAGGAGAATCAATGCATATTCACTTGCTACTTGTTTGCTAAGGGGCTAAGGGAGATCTGATTTAGCTGTATGAAAGGAAAGGGAGGGGGAAGTGGGTGAAGGGAGTCTCTTAAGTCTTGTATCTTTTCTGATGGCTTGTCCCAAAGGGGAAGGGAAAGTGGTGGCCAGGTTTACAATCTGTCAAACTAAGACTTTTTTTTTAGCATGTATTATGACATCACACATAATAGCAAAGATGTGACTGTGGATAAGCCTATGATGCAGATCTTTTGACTTATAAAATACATTAGCTCATTTAGCTGATTTGCTGAGCCTTTGTTTTGGTCCTCTGCAGATTTGGTTTTATAGCTAATGGTAGATATTTATACAACCTTCATGTTACACTTCTCTCTGAGAACTTTGTAAGTCTGTGGTTATTATAAAGTGATTTGTGGTTTAAGGTGTAAATTATGGAATAAGATAAACTCCATCTTGCCTGTGTATTATTCCTCCCCAGGAGGAAGTATATGGTAAGAGCTGTCTTCAAGGACCTTCAAAGGAAATGAATAGCTGCCAAGAATATGTGGGAAGAAATAAATTGAAAATGAGATGAGGAGGACAGATAGAGTGATGAGAGTACTAATATAGCAAAATTGTCATAAATCCTTGTTTGCATTGACCATTTTGTGTACTATTGACAAAAAATTTTTAACCTCAAGCCAACTTCTCCGTATGTTCAGGCATTATTAGACTCTCTTCATTAATATACAGTTAAAGAATGAAAAGTAATTTTAATATTATCACAAACCAGAGATTCACAGGAAGGTAAATTTGTTGGAGAGAAACATAGGAAAGTCAGTTACATTTAAAAGAAAACTCACCTGATGTTTAGAATCGTCTGCCATTGTTCCTGTTCGTCATTGAAAATAGTTTACAATATGCAAGAATTTATTGAAAAACTATGTTAAAGCTGAATAAAATGGTGATAAGATAGAACTTTTACTTTATATAGTACCATATATAGTAAGACAGCAATTCAGCAGTTTGGAAAGAGGTAGCATACACATTATTTTCTCTCTCATATTTTGGAGAGAAAAATACATTGTGGCTAATGTTTCCAATTATAGAGTTATTTAAGACCTGAGTTCAAGTTATGCCTCAGATTCTAATTAGCTCTATAACTCTTGGCAAGTCAGACAGATATAGGAGGACCAGTAGGAGAGAACAGTGTCATGAAAATTTAGAGAGGAGAGAATGTCCGGGTTAAAAGGTATCAGCGGCAGAGAAGTTAAAAAGGATGGAATGATGAGATTGGAAGCCAGATTGCAGAAGCTTTACAAGAATGAGAGGAGAGGCTAAGTACTCATTATTGACAGTTTTCTTAAGGAGTTTGGCAGTTAAAGGAAGAGGTATAGGATGATAGGTAATGGTTATGTTCCAATTAAAGAAGAGGATTTTTTTAAAGAGGATGGTATATGGTAGACATAGGTATACTTGTAGGCAGTAGGGAAGCAGTTGATAAGGAGAGATTGAAGATTAGTGAGAGTGGGAATACGTTAAAAGATGAGATGGAATAGGTTCAAGGGTACACGTAAAGGGCATTTCTTCATCCCTAAAATGGGGATAATAGTACCTATTTGATAGGGTTGTTGTTAGGTTCAAATGAGATTACATGTACACATATTCATCCATATGGATGTATATGCCACTTCACAATCCTTAAAGCACTTTATAAATGTTAGATGCTACTATGACCACAAAGTTAATGTTATAACTTTAGTTTTTGAACTTTTGTGTTTGAAATGATTATATTCAAAGAAATTGTGATGGTTTCTCTTTCTTAGATGGATTACTTTTTTTTTTTAAAGAATGCTTATAGGCTAGCACATGCAAGTTATATTCTTAACATGCTTCTAGTGATAATTTCTGAAATGTGAATTAGCGTGTGGACTATGTAGAAAGCTAATACACTTCTTGAAAAATATGAGAAAATAGGTTAATTTTTTTGGGAAAAATTTAGTTCAAACAGAAGCATAAAAATTAGGATAGTGGAAGAAAGGAATTAAGTGTATTTTCCCCTCAATTACTGCTCCTATCCATTAAAAAAAAACTCTTCAAAAGAGAAATTGGTAAAAATGCACATTCATTGGTTTATAAACAATTAGGAGAAATGTATGTAGTCCTTACAAGATTTGAGTAATTTTGGGCTTTTATGTATTTGGAATAGCCACAAAATCAGTCCCTACAAATATTCATTTAAATTCCAACCAGGTTGGCATATCTGAGAGCTTTTTTTGGAAAAAGGAGATTGGGGGCTCAAGCTATATACAACTGATATTTAAGTTAATGGGGAAAGGGTCATACCAGGTGAGGATTAAAGCAGACCTCCCAGGGCAGTATGGGAAGATGACTTGTAAAGTGCTAATGCTTATACCTATATTCAGCTTGTAATCCTTAATTCTGTCAATTTGGAATCTTGTGTATGTTCCAGAGTTAAATAAAAATGTTATTGAAAACCAGGTCTTCTGAAGTGCCATATGTTTGTACAGCTGAAAGTCTTCTTTTCCACTTAGAAGGACCTTTTGAGTAGTAGGTGTCCATAGGCTCCTGGTCATTCCTTGAAGTGTCAGCCAGGGTGCACGTATCAGCCCTGCTGCCAGTAGTGCTTATTATATATGTTGTTTCTAATCTGCTTTAGAAAACTATTGGGATTTTTGCTGTGGCTAATATCTTACATATTAATTGCAATACATCTGGCCATCCCATTGATTTTTTTTTGTTTGTGAATTCTTGAACAAAGATTGAGAATTGCAAGGTACAAGCCTCATGAGGTAATATTACCTGTGAACAAAAGTACTGAATTTTTGGTAACTTTGTTGCTTTGATACTTATGCAACTCAACAAACCTGTGTTTAAAGAATATTACTAACAGGTGAGTGGAGGATAGACTGGAATGGGGAAGCTTGTGGCAGTGGATTATTGCAATAATCCATGCTTGAAGCATGGGGGTGGGAGTGGGGAGAGAATGAATTCTACTTTTGGGGTATATCCCTGGATCAGATGGTATAGACATTTTAGCCATTTTATTTGCATAATTCCAAATTAGTTTCCAAAGTGATTGTACTGATCCCCAGTTCCATCAACATTTCCCTAGTGTGCTTTATCTTCCACATCCCCTCCAACATGGATTAGTCACATCTTTTATCATCTTATATAATGTGCTAGGTATAAGGTAAAAATACTTTCCTGTGACCGTGATAGTTTGCCGATTCTTTCTAGAAACATTTGCTCGTATGCTTTGACTACTTATCTATTGGGGAATGGCTTTTATATGTTGTTGTCTATAGATCTTGGATACTAAATCTGAGAATTTATGTGAGAAATTTGATATAAAGATTTGTTTTCCTATTTGATACAATTTGATACAATGAGTACAATTTGATACAATTCCCCAATTCCCATTCAACCACTTTTCTTAACATAGATTTTGTTTGTATAGATGCTTTTCAATTTCATATAATCAGAATTATCTCTTTAATCTTTTTTTTTCACTTCTATCCCCATTTGGTTAATAATATAACTTATCCACAGCTGTGAAAGATTTATTATCTGTTTCTCCTCTACTTTTAAAAAACATGGTATGATTTTTAATATTAAGATCATGTATCCACTTTGGATTAATTATTAAATTTATTTATTGGGGCAGCTAGGTGACTGGAGTCTGGAAGATCTGAATTAAAATCTGACCTCAGACACTTACTAGCTTTGTAACCCTGGGCAAGCCCCTTAATCTCTGTATGCCTCAGTTTTCTTATCTGTTAAATGGAGATAATTATAACATCTGCCTCCCAGGGTTGTTGTAAGGATTAAATGAGATAATTTTGAATTGCTTAGCACAGTGCCTGGCACATAGTAAGTTGGATATAAATGTTGGCTATGATGATGGTTATTGATAATGACGATGATGAAATATGGCAGAAGATATTGGTTTAAACTTAATTTCTACTGAACTCTTTTTTCAGTAATTTTAATTAAAGAGGTAGTTCTTTCCTATAATATCTCTCAATATTAAACACACAGTCAGTAAAATACTTTATTTTAGTAGATATCACCATTTATTTTAAGTGCCTAATTCAGGCTTTCTCCTTGTCCCAAGGTGAATTTTTCTGTAAATAGTTGTTAACCTAGAAACCAGAAAATTCAACCAAACTCTTTATAGTTGAATCTTAAATTGAAAGACAGTTTTTTGGGGGGGCATGGTAATATACATTTAAATGATGATTTGGGAGGTTATAACCTAGTGACCAATTTATTTATTTCATATACTCTTGATGATGTTTAGCTATACCATTCATCTCCCATAAAAGCACTTCTAAAAATAATTTCCCTGACAAAAAAAAATTGCCCTTCTAATATATTTTCTTTGCTTTTGTAATTTGTGCTATGTGCTTTTGAAAGGTTATGGTGGTGTTTATAAAAAAGTATGACCTAATACTTTTTGTTTATGATATATTTTATGAAAGATGGTTCTATATTTGGCAGAATAATGAAACAATTAGATTCCCTGTTCTTTGGGCATATTTAGGTTGTTGGTAGTGTGAAGGCCATTAAAAGTCTGCGTATATACGTACATACGTACATGCATGTAAATTATGACAGAGTCTGCTGTTTTCAAGTCCTTAGTGATCTAACACTCCTTCTTCTATCCTATGTTAGTCTATCAGAAAGATAGAAAAATAATTAGATTGGATTTAAGTCCCAACTCTGATATCTTATTGAGTATATTGCATAGGCTAAGTCATATAACCTTCCTGTTTCTTCATCTGTAAAATGGGAACAATACTTGCATGCTCAATGACAAATAAGACAGTATATATATTAAAATACTTCATAACTTTGTGAACTTGTTAGTGCTGTTAATACTAGAAAATTTATTTAAACAGTACAAAGTTCTTTTACAAATATTTAATTTTATCCTCACAATAACCCTGGCAGGTAGGTATCATTTTTCTCATTTTACAGTTGAGGGAACTGAGGCAGACAGTGTTTAAGTGATTACCAGCTAGTAATTTTTCGAGACTGGATTTGAACTCAGGTCTTCCTGACTCCAAATCCAGTGCTTTAGCTGTGGTAGTACCTAGGTGTATATAAAGCCATAGGTCTTAGGATGATGTTTAGGAGAAATGCTTAACATTATCTTTTGACATTTTTTTTGGTCTAGACATCTGATTTTCTTCATGTAAGAACTTCTTCATCAATATAGATCATCAATTGGTCTCATTTTATAGCATAATTGAGTTGCCTGGAGGCACGGAGAGGTTAAGTGATTTGTTCAGAGTCACTCACTCTGTAATGGCAAAACTGACCTTGAACTCAAGTCATCTCGACTCTAACCATTTAGCAAGTCTGCCTCTCTTTTTTTTTTTTTTTTTTTTTTTTTTGCAATCCTTAAAAATAGAAGTCATTGCTTTGCTACCTAGGAGACTTCAGAAAGCAATTTTACAACAACCCTGAACCTAGACGACAAAATGACTAAATTTGCAAGGAAATCCAAATAGGTCATTTTTCTGTCTTAGCCTTGAGTCAATTATTTTTATTTCAGTTATTAGAATAAAAGAATAGACATTAGAGTAGATGTTAGCAAGAAGTTTTTAGCTTCATTCTGAATGACATTTTGAAGAGTCAAAAATAGCTGAATTGCTTAGACAATGGTTATAGTGTTGGGAAATGTTTGGTAGCAGCAGCAGTGAATTCAATGGTTTCTGCTAGCTGGTTCACTGGAATATTGAGCATGAATTGTACTGGTCCTTTTAAGTATGCATGGTGTGTGTGTGTGTAAGTAATAGCTGGCTTTCTTCAGTAGCACATGGTAACAAGTGCTCTTGTTTTCAGTGCAAAGAATTGTTTATCATCCTGTGATGTGTACAAACACCTTCTGTTCTAAGGATGGTGATGATTAAATATGTTTGGGATTTATTGTTAAATTCAGATATTGGCTTTTATTCAGAGGTAACAAATGAGAGAGGAGTATCAAGTTCATGTCTCAGGAATCATTATACATAGTGATATTTTGTAAATAGTTGACAGATTTTCTTTATTTTTTTAAAGGAGACGGTACACTGGCATATTGACTTTTGCTTTAACATTTTCATTTCACACTTTTTCGTGGAACTCATTTCTAATATAAATTTGAATTTTTAAAAATCAACATTACTTATCCTCAACTGGTATGTGAAGTCTAGCTCACTATGATTTTCCCCCCAGCAGTTTTGTCCTCTATTCCAAGTAGAGTTTTCTCTTTTTAGAGATAGAAACACCTGCAGATGAGAAGGCGAAATGTCTAGGTTATTGGTTCCTGATGTATTCTTGCACAGGATATGAATAATATGAAAATCCATTAGAGCTGGATATTGGTTTTGGTACCTCTCCTCCTTCATTACAGGTCTGGAAAAATGCTGCTCAGACAAAAGAAGTAGATATGAAGGAATGCATATTGGCTTTTTATTGGGCTGGTTAATATTTAAACAGTATGTCTGAAGGGTGGCTGATATTTCAGTATTTGGTTTGAGGAAAGTTGAATGATTAACTTATATTTAATTAGGAAAATGCACCTATGCTATTGTGGGATGAGTTCTACAAAATAACTGAAGGGTTAAAGATTTTCATGATCATGGGAATACAATTCAGTGTCCTTACAATGGGTGGCTATATTTCATCTTTGCAGCCTGATAAGAATGCCTTGGCACACCTCTGTGTTTCTAGCCTTAGGTTTTGAACAGTGCAGAGTCAGATAGTAACCACACAGGTTCTCCTTAATAAGGGTCACAGATGTTGAAAACTTTCAGTAAGAGTTAACCTTTTGGAAACGTTCTTTCATGTCTGTACTACCCCATATTTTCTTGATTCCTCATAAGAAGAAATCCTAAAGAAAAATATCAGATGATGATCTTAATAAACTTAATCACATGACAATTATTTTTTTCCCTAAAAATTTAAGAATTTTTTCTGACAAAAATGGACATTTCTATAGTCAGAATTTTGTAGCATTGACTTTAGCAGTTGTGAATGAAATCAGACTGCTTTCTGATAGCTCTTCCAGTGTTGACCAAGAAAACAGATTTAATGCTTTAGAGATCCTTTGAGGTGATCTAGTCCAACTCCCTCATTTTATAAATGAGGAGATTGAGCCCGGGAGAGCAGAAGTGATTTTCCCAAGGTCATGTAGGTAACAAGGCATGGGTGGGATTCAAACCCAGAGCCTATAGTTACAAATCCATATCTCTTTCCAATGCAGCAGGGGGTACATTTCTAGGATAGTGATAGTTACCCTGATAACCTGGAAGGAAAAACTACTTAGTCTGCCAAATTATGCTATCTACCCTAACCAGTGAAAAGGGCATTAATATAGAAAGTTTGGCAAGTTTATTTCATTTTGATACATTTGCTATTCTCCTTCCAGTTTTACATATAGATGTTCTTGGGATCTGACTTAGTTAGATTTCATGCTTTCTCTGCAGGGTCCCCATCTATTCCTTTTGTGAGATAATTCTACTTGCAAATAAGTTTGGTACCCTAATCAAGTGGTATTGCCCTTGGCTGCTGTCTCTCTGTGTTTGGCAAAGAGATTAAGCTTGTTATTTGAGGTGGTTCCAGGGTGCTTTTCAGTCTTCTTGTAGTATTTTTTTTTATCAGTTAAACAAGAAATGGTGATAATTGATGTCAATGTCCTTACTTTTATTTATTTTTTGTCTTTAAGAGTTGAGCTTGTTGAAATAAGTGAATGTTGCTGTAATTTCAAGAAATATATTGTTGCATTTTTATTTTTTAACCCAATTTATTATTGATTTTAACCTTTGCACTAAGTAGTTGATGATATGAGTGCACACAAATAGCATTTTAGAAGGGGTGCTCATGCCAGTGACTCAGTCGTTTATTCTCTCTTGAGGTATAATCAGTTACATTTTTTTTTTGATATGTATTGTTTAGTGTTGGCCATGCCCAGGACTTTCTCAGGTCTCTTACATATAATTGGAGGGTTACAAGTGTAAGCTTTCTGGATAATCAAGCTTTTGGTTGTTACTTTCTTAATTCCTGAACTAAATATTTTCTAAAATTTTCATTGTTTCACTGTTTCTTCCTTTATTTTGAAGAGACTGAGTATCAAAATGTCTGTGGAGTTGGTTTGGTGGATCTTGTCAAGTTCTTAGAATTTTGCTACTTCATTGTCTTCAGTAGATGTTGGCACATCTTTTTTGTTTATGCTTATCAGGGGTAACACAGGAGAATATGACCAAGTATTTAATAAAATGTGCCCTTGGGTGCAGGATGAAAAATGCTCTGCCAGTTCCTTTATTTGCATATGAAAAGTGGCATAAATTGTGTTATCAGGGAAGTATATGATCCTAAAAGCATCTTCAACAGCCATATTGCATTGGAGAGAATTCTGGAATCAGGAAGACCTCAGTTAGAAATTGGCCTCTGCCATTTACTGCCTGCGTTTGTTACTCTGACCCAGTCATTTAGCCCCTCTGAGCTTCAGTTTCCTTATTTGTAAAATGTGGTTAATATAGCTCTTAATTTCACAGGTGTTTTGGTGATGATCAATTGGGATAACATATCCAAAGTGTTTTGCAAACCACAAATTGTCATCTAAATGTCAGCTGTTATTCTTGTTATTATAACAACAGCTAGACAGGCCGAATGCCATCCTTCCATCCTGGAGGTACTAAAAAGACCTAAAAGGAAGGCATCTAGTACATTGGGTAGAGTATTTGTGGAGGATTTGTGCATGGAGACGAACAAGAACTGCATCTGAAGAGAACGTGTGGATGGATGGGTTTTCTTGGCAGTAGAACCCACATTGATGAGATCATGGATTTGTAGAAGTAATGATACGCTATTAAATTAAAGTAAAAACTTCCCACCATCTTGTTGCCTGGAAGAGGCAGCTCATTAGTGACTGAAGGAACATAACTTATCATATTGTTTCAACTTCTCTTCATAAGTTTGATGCTTCCTGATATGTCCTTTATAGAGTGTATTTCTTTGAAATGAGTGCAAGACTTTTGAAATTCGACACTTAAAAATCAAGTAACACTGATTCCTTCTTTTTTATATATGAGAAAAGGATACAGTCCAGAGTACGGATGATTGGAATTTATTTATCTCTCCTGATGCTGTTTTCACTTTACTATTTATTTTATAGTGCTTCAAAGTTTACAAAGTACTTTTCTTATAACAGCTCAGTAACCTAGGTAGGGGAAAGGAAGGGTAGGAAATAAGCATTTATAAAGCTCCTATTATGTGCCAGGCACTGTGCTAAGTGTTTTACAAATATTATCTGATTTGATCCTTAGAACAACCCTACAAGGTAGATGGGGTTACTGTCCCCATTTTACACTTGTGGGAACTGAGGCAAACAGTGTAAATGACGTGCCCAGGGTCACACAACTAATAAGTGTCTGAGGCTGGATTTGGACTTAGGTATTCTAGACTTCAGGCCCACTAGGCCATCTGCCCACCCACTTTAATGATGGGGAAATTGAGACTTAGAAAGGGGAAAGTGACTGTACCAGGGTCACATTATTTGGGATTCTAATCTTGATCTTTTGATTTTAAGACCGATGTCTTCAGATCATTTACAAATTATTTTGCAACAATGCCTTTATTTTAATTTCTGGAATTGAATTATGAAGTAGCATTATTCCTCCTATTAAACTCATTTTTTTTCTTTTGAGGAAGGACAAGTGATATATTGCATGATCTTAGTTGCTACTGGCTTCTTACATCCTGGAGTGTCTTTTGGACTACTTGGGGGAATTGTTGCAGTGAAGCTGTTGTGTGCTTTACACAGATGTGAGGTATTGTTAATGAAAGGACTAAAAAGTCAGAGGTGAGAAACAAAACTAGGAGAGGGAAGAGTATGAACAGCCAATGGTCATAAGAAAGCCAAACAAATATAAGGGCTGCTTTTTAAAACTGTTAAAATTACAAACTTTGGGCATTCTGTGGGTCAGGTCCATTGCTTGTGTACACAAGTATTAGTGCATCTCTTTTTCTCTGTATTATATAGAAAATTTGCTACACAAGTAACCTCATTGTTGACTGACAACTGCTTAGGTTAGAGTTTCATTGCACTTAAAATGTTTTCCCTTTTTTTTGGTCAACTTAACTGTCATAAAAAATACAAACATTTCACTGTATGAAGAGCAGAGGGAGGATTATATATGTATTTTTTACTGTATTTTAAAATGGATTTAGAAGTACTAGAAAGGCAGTTGAGTACTGAGGTTTGAGTAAGTCTGTCTGGAGGTTAGATAGTAGTAGCCTTAATGCCTTCTTGAGTTTTAGTGGAGTCCTGAGATCCTGTGACTTTGGATATGTGACAAATGATTTGCATTAGAAGAAATGGTGGTATGGTTCCAAAAACTGCAAACTGGGGTGGCCACCAGCAAATTTGGATGGAGTTTTAAGGATAGTAGAGGCTAGTCCTTCCTTGCCTTTTCTCCTATTTACTCTTTGCTCATATTCTCAACTGACTTTCTTTGAAGTCTCTCCTTCCCCATTCATCCTTTTAAAGACCCTTCTAACATGCTACTGGCCATTAAGGAATGTATTAATATTAATCCCTGCAGTTGGAAAATTATTACCTATCCTCTTGAGAAGCTGACAGTTTTGCAAAACAATGAGTAGAAATAGCCTTGGACATGGTGTCTGAAAGCCTGGGTTCAGGTATTTCCTTTCTACTTAGCAAGTGTGTGATATTGAGCAAGTCCTAACCTCTTTGAAACTTATTTTTCTCACTTGAAAAATAAGGGAGTTGGACTTGATGATCTTTAAGGTCCTATCCACCTCTCCAGTGATGATGATGATGATAATGATACACAGAATTGGAATACGTACTTGTGCAACCTATCTTAAAGGGTGGTTGTGATGAAGTTGTTTTTGTAGGCTGTCAAACAGTGTAGAAATGTGAGAGGAGATAATCATTATTTACTAATGGATGAGTGTAGGTGCTGTCCTTGTCATGTAAAAAGACTATCATGATGCTCCTTCCACTGTGGCTTGGTTGTCATAGGATCATATACTTTCCTCTGCTTTCCATGTGGTGTGCTTGGAAAAATAAGCTATTATTCCAGGTGGGACTTGGTGTAAGGGTAGAGATGATGCTAGATAAGAAGATCAGCTGTCATTGAAAATATGTATAGCATTTGTTAGCCTCCATTTAAAGAATGAGACATACTATTCTAGAGGCTATTGGAAATCCATGTGTTTCCTCATTATGCTGGAATTCCAAAATCCTAGTGTGGGATTACTGTTATGATTAAAATAATGTTGCCTACCGGTCCTAAACATATATATTGTTGTTTTTCATCTTTTTTATTTTTTAATTTTTTTAATCTTTTGTTTTTAAAGATGATCAATGATATCATAAAAGTGATAGCTTTACTTGTGGGATTACTTGGAATTTGGATTTACTGGGAGTTAAATGAGCCAGAGTTAACATACATAAATGATAAGAAAAAGAACTTGAAAGAATTTCATAAACATCAGAATTTGTTTTATTCATGTTGGTAGAATGGTCTAATGTGTGATATTTCTGTTTAAGATAATCCTCCATTTGTTTGCAAGTATAATTTGAAAAACGCAACCAATATGTTGTGATTGATGCAAAGTTAAATGGTTGAAAATAATGAAATGCCCATTTATGTGGGTAGCTTTATCTTTATGAGTTTAAATGTGTAAAATGAGCTGGAGGAGGAAATGGCAAACCACTCCAGTATCTTTGCCAAGAAAACCCTAAATGGTGCCATGAAGAGTTGAACATGACTGAAAAAAAATCAACATTTGGGGTTTTCTTGGCAAAGATACTGGAATGGTTTGCCATTTCCTTCTCCAGCTCATTTTACAGATGAGGAAACTGAGGCAATAGGGTTAAGTTTCTTGCCCAGGGTGACATGACTAGTAAGTGTCTGAGGACAGATTTGAACTCGGGTCTTCTTGACTCTAGTCCTTGCGCTTTATGCACTGTACCACTCAGCTGCTCAACTTAAAGGTTAGCAAAGTGCTTTGCAAATATCATTTTATTTTTTCCTCAGCACCTGGGATGTAGGTGCCATTTATTAATATCTCCATTTTACTGATGAGGAAACAGAGAAAGAGATTAAGGGACTTGTCACACAGACAGTAAGTGTCTGGGCCTGCATTTGAACTCGAATACTTTTGACTCCAGGTCCAGCACTTTAGACCATGCTTAAGTGCAGACTTAGGTATAGATATATAACTATACCTAGACAAAAATTAAACTTAACCAGAAAATTAATTCTGATGACTTTTTTGGCTGTTCACATTTTGTGTTAATTATTTATTATTGATGTAATGAAGATATTTGATTTGAGGACATTTAAAGCTTGTCTCAACTTTTAAAGTAAATAGACTCAAGGAGTTGCTTGTGCTCCTCTTTACCATATTTACAAGATGTTTCCTGCCAGGTTTGCCAGACTATGTGGTGGAAAGAGATAATGATAATAATACCTTATGTTTACATAGTGTCTTCTTCTAAGAAGTTCAAAGTGTTTTGCAGGCAGCATTTTTTTTTAATAGAACATTACTGTGAGGTGGGTAAGGTCATAGTATCAACATTTTATCGATTGGGAGAATGAGTTAAAATGAAGTTAAATCATTTCATCATCACCTACTGAACTAGGACCAGAAGACTAGTCTCTTAATTCATAGTCTGTTTAATCTCAGTGTGCAAGTATAAGCATTCCTCATGGATGTTTCTGAAAAATGTCATGTAAATTCAATTTTTGTAATTCACATAATATTTTAGATACACTAAAGAAGCTCCATATTGTAAGACAAGTTTGCAAATAATTGCACCACAGTTCAGGTTTATAGGATCAGAGATTTTGAGTCTAATGAAACTTACATAGATCATCTGTCCAACTCTCTTATTTTACAGAGAAAAACAAAGCCCAGCAAAATGAAGTGAGATCATAGAGGTAGCAGAGCTGGGATTTGAACCTGGGTCTTTGTTCAGTCCAAGTCAAGGACCCTTTTTACTACAACACACTGGTTGCCTCTTTGTGTAACTTTTAAAATATGCTCGCTGCCACAAAAGTACATTTTTCAAAACACCATGATGCTTTATGGGTGAGTTACCATGGACAGTCCAAAGGGCAATGGAATATTATGTGGTGATCAAAAGCAGGTTATATCCTGTTACTAACAATGCCTCATTGGTGAGAAGTGATGTACAAGGCTTTATTGAGGGACTCGTATTTAGAAAAGGAAGGAAGTGGTCCAGTCTTGTAGTGAGAATGAGAGATGACAGATGGGTAGCTAGGGGTTATTGGTACTACCCTTAAATTACAATGGTGGAAGGACAGTCTCCAGTATGATCATGTGAGCTCTCAATAGAGGATTTATGGAAAGATATTGACAGGAATCCCATGGAATGCGAACATTTAGAAGGGTTGTGATATGTATCCATACCAATGAAATCACTGATCCATGATCAATAAGTTTATTCTTGTATGTTATACTTTACAGGCATAGACTTTTGAAGCTGTGAGGGAGCTTAGAGATAATTTTGCTTGTATTTTAAAAATCTAACTTATTTTTCTTTTTATTCCATTAACAAGCATTTATTTTCTTCTTGCCTGCAATACTTCTACTGCCTCTGTTGGGGGGAAAAAAAGAAAAACAAAACCTTGTAACAAATATGGATAGTCAAGAAAAACACATGTCCTCATTGTTCACGTCCAATAATTCACTTCTCATTTTACATCTTGAATTCATTACTTTGGTGTCAGGTGGTAGGCAACATAGTTCATCATCAGTCTTCTGGAATCATGTTTATTCATTGCATTGATCATAGTTTTTAAGCCTTTCCAATTTGTAGCTATTTTAAATTGACTGAATATTTGCAAGAATATAAGTTCATAATTTTTTCTTTTCATCTTAAGTCTTTAATAGGGAGGTAGTAAACAAGACCTTCAGAAATGTTGCTTAAAATTTATACTCATTCTTTCAGTAAACCCTCCTCTCCCTAATCCCTTGACAGGATAGTGCAATTCTTTGTCTGACATGGCTGGCGATGTTGATAATTGACTGACTTAGATAGCCTTTGCTCAGCTGCCACAATAAAGACTGTAGGTGCATCTGCAACTGCCAAGTGGGAGGATGTCTTGTCCACAACAAAGGAAAGAAAGGAACAGAAAGGGAAGAAATGTTTCCTTTGATGGCAGGACAGAGTGAATTCCTTAAGCTGAAGGGTAACTGAATAATGCTGTAGTTAAGAAATCTCTTCCTGAAGCTATGACAGCAATACAATCTCTCACCGTTTTATAAGGAAACATGAATAAATGATGAGATTTATATCAGGCATTAACTACTAACTGCACCCTAGTGGATTATCCCTATGATATTTTCTGCTCAGAATATATTTAGACAACATTAATATTTCACATAATACACAGCATATACGAACTAATTAGATGGGATGGAAGGTGACTGGAAATCCTGCCTTTATCTAATAAGCTTTGTTCCTGACTCCTAAGATTGAGGTAGAATACTTACTGTTTCTAGAGCTTTGATGACACTATTTTCCGGGATCTCTCTTACTGGTATTGCAAGTCACTAGTGTTTAGGAAAAGCTTAAATGAGATCAATTTGTAGTGAATGAAGAAACTTTCCTTTCTTCAGGAGTTCAAGTTTTGTTGTCACCAGATCTAATCCCTGTGCTTTTACAAGTCTTTGAGATGACAGTCTAATTCATGATTTTTGGATTCATCATCTTTCCAGTTAGAGAAGTTCAGAAAACCTGAGTATAGTTGTATAGACAGAAAAAGGAAAGAGGAGTTATATGTTCATAGACTCAGCATGTTTCGGACCTGGGAAGATAGTCCAAAACCCTCAGAGACCATTAAAACAAGCTTCTGAAGGGGTAAATTCCTGGTTGAGTTAGGATTTATCCTTGGGCTTTTGATTCTTATTCTGTAGTACAATTGGGCATTATAGTTTTCTACAGCAAGTGATTCAGCTTCGTTTGAAAAACAACTGGTTCCTTTAAATCAGAGTATGCCCTTGACTTAGACCACAACATCTGGTCTCAGATAACAGGTCTGTGGTAATGTGCAGTCTGAAAGATAGCAGCGAATCTGAGGAAATCTGTAGTACTGTTACTGCTTCAAGTATGTAAGGTGGATGCTGGCATTATCCTGAGGTTTGCTTGGAAACTTTGTAAGCTGTGGTCTGGTGGGGGATTTGTGATACTTTAAGGGATGTGCATGCTAGTAGAAACTATAGCTCAGCCACATCCACCAGTGGTATGTCAAATTGAACATTGGCAGGTGGCAAATCTCCTCTTTAACTGCTGTTCTGTGTTGACAGGTACAAATTTCGTTTCCTTATATAACATTTACTTACTGGAAGGTACAAAAAAAATGAAATGATACTATGTAGGCAGTCTGGAAACAAGGGAGATGGAATTCTGAATGGGAAGTTGTGAATTTAAAAACTGACAGGAGGAATTTGGCGGGGACTTCGTCTGGTATTTGAAACACTGTTGTCCTGGCAGAAAGGTCTGTTGGTTGTTATTGTTTTAAAAGCAGGGATATTAGATTTTGTGTGTTTGTGCATTTGTTTAAAAAGCTGATCTATTACTTTTGAGATGCTTTTAAAGTTATCACCCCAAGTAAGAGGTTATTATTAAACTATTGAAAATTGAAATCTTTGGGGTTTTCCTCACATGATGTGAGATTTATCTATAATGTCATATAAACTGGTTAAAAGATTAATTATAATTTTGGGTTTTGGTGCTTTCCAATGAATAATAACTCTGTTAGGTAATACCATGAATTTTCAGTAACTTGATAAATGTGAAAGTAACTTAATATTAGCATTTTTATATTCAGAATATATAGAAAATTACAGAAAATTATTTGGGGCTTTTTATAGCTTTAAAATTGACTTATTTATAATTGATACTTTTGATTCATTTTAAAGGAATTAGTCATTCTGTGATCCTTTTTTTTTCCTCTGCTTGCTTATGTTTTCTTGGTAAGCAAGGTTACTAAGCAAGATGAAGTAGATAGAAGACAGTAAGACTTGGGTTCAAGTTCTGAGGCATACTAGCTGTATAATCAAGAACAAGTCGCTTAAGCTCTCAGGCAATTCTAGATTTTAATTTGTACATAAGTTGCTGCTATACATTTGTTGAGGGAATTTCCACATTGCTCTACCCCAATGAAATTGCAGGTTTGGATCAAACCCAACTTCACCTTCCTGCCCCCAATTTTCATTTACTGTTAACTGTTGTATTGCATAAATGCTGATCCTGCAAAAGACATGAATCTGCAAAGGAGGATATTTAAATCAGAAAAAAGAAAAGCTTTGTGGAAACTTCAGAACATCCCTGACACAAGGAGAAGCATCTCATCAGTTTATTCTTGGGATTTCCCAGTTCATATGTTAGCATCAGTTAAAGCCAATGAAATCATTTTAGCATCTTAATTTTTCACTTGTTTATGTACCAGCATCATTACTGCTCATGCCTCCTTTGGGGTTTAGTTGATTACTGAATTAGTGCCAAGAGGGGAAGCAGAAAATAATGTCTAGGGTATGTAGTATTTGAATAAATATCATTTACAATTTTTGTGTGTATCTAGAAACAAAATGATCTACCACAATCTGAACCTCAAGGACAGTTTTCATAGAGTTACAGTTTTCATTGTGTTGATACTTTAAGGCCTCTTGAAATCATCATTTAAGTTTTTATTGAATGGAACAATTTTCAGGTTCATCAACGCTGAGGTAGGATTTTAGTTTTATCTAAAGCTTGATGTTGTAGTGTTTGATTAGAAAGAGTTCTAAATGCTTTGACTCTTTTTAAAAATTATATTTTAATTTTTCAATGAACAAGCATTTATTTTCTTTCTAGTCTTCTTCCATTCATTATACTTGAGAAAACCAAACCAAAACCCTTGTAACAAAGTAAAATAAACATCTATATTGGCCATGCCCAGAAATGTGTATCTCATTTGCCCCTTCTTTGGGTACAAACATCTCTCCAATTGACACAGACAAGTGAGGTCATTAAATTGAAACAATGGATTCCTATCTGGCTTCTGGCTTCTGAATCAGAATGGATATTAGAAAGAAACTGAGGCAAGTTAGGGCAATGTTATTTCTTGGACCGCTTCCTGTTCAGTTGCCTCTTTGCTCCCTTATTCTAGCTTTGGTTCCACCCTGGAACAGGGCTTTGATATGTGAGAAAAGAGAATAGCTTATAAAGGAATAGTAAGGGCATTTGTTAGTCTGGTACTAGACATCTGGAAAGAGCACTGAATTGGGAGTCAGGAAACTTAGGTGCGCGGCCTGCTTCTACTCCAGAGTAATTTGCCCTGTAATCTCAAACAAGTCACTTGCTGTCTGTGAGCTTTTGTTTGTTGTTTTTTAGTCACTTTTCAATCAGATCTGATACTTTGTGACCCCATTTTGGGGTTTTCTTGGCAAAGATACTGGAATGGTTTTGCCATTTCCTTCTCCAGCTCATTTTACAGATGAGGAAACTGAGGCAAACATGGGTAATGACTTGCCCAAAGTCACACAGCTGCCAAGTGTCTGAGGCCATATTTGAACTCAGGAAGATGAGTCTTCCTCACTCTAGGCTTGGCACTCGGTCTAGTGCCACTGCCACCTTGATACCCCAGGTCTTTGTTTATTAATCAGTGAAATGAAAAGAGTGGGCTAAGTGATTACTAATGTTCCTTTTACCCCTGATATCATAGTATTTGATGGAACATTGGAGGGAGGGGATTTGAGGTGTTGCAGTAAAGAAAAATTAAACATGCCTATCAGCTATGATAACATTTTTGAGTCTCTATTATATGCTTTATGGAATTTGGGTTCTGTATGGCAGTTAGAAAACTGCACTAGGAATAAAAACAAAGCGAAAAACATTGCCCCTGCTTTCAGGGAGATCACGTTCTAATGAGAGACACACAATCAAGACAACTATCAAGGTTTATCATGTAAATATATATGGATATGTATGGCATACATATCAAGGTATGATATGACATGATGACATGTGATATACATATTAATAAATGGCAGGTTAATTCAGAGGGAAAGCATTAGCATTGAGGTAGGCCTGAAAAGGCTTTTTCCAGAAAGTAGAATTTTAGCTCGTACTTGAATGAAGCCATAGAAACCAGAAGGGAGAAGTGAGGAGAGAGCATTCATTCCAGGCATGGCGAACAGCAGGTGAAAATGAGCAGAGTGGGACTATGGAGTATCTTCTGTGAGGAACAGGAAAGAGACCATTGTCACTGGATCATAGAATGTGTGGAAAGGAGGGAAATGTTAAGAAGACTGTAAAGGTAGCAACTGGCCACATTAGGAAGGACCTTAAGAGCCAATCGGCATTTTATATTTGATTTTTGGAGGTAATAGGGAATGACTGGTTTGGATAGAAGGGTGATGTGGGCTGACCTCCTCCTTTTTGTTTGTTTGAAAATTACTTTGGCAGCTGAGGGGAGGATGTACTGAGTAGGGTATGACTCCAGGCAGGGGGACCAAACAGTAGGCTATTGGAATAGTCCAGGTATGAGGTGATAGGACAAGGGTGGCAGCAGTGTCGGAAGGTAGAAGGGCACTATACTAGAGGGGTTGGGAAGGAAGAATCAACAGGACTAGGCGGCAGTTTGGATATGTGGGTTGAGAGTAAGGAATTGAGGATGATACCAACGTTACAAATGAGCCCGGGTGGCTTGGAGGGTGGTGGTGCCCTCAGCACTAATGGGAACTTAGAGGTGAGGAATTGGGAAGAATGATAACGATTCACCTTTTGGATAGGTTGAATTCAAGAGCTTTAAAATATATCCAGTTTGAGATGTCCAACAAGCAGTTGGCCCACATATTGGCCCCTTCCTGCCTTTTCAGTATGTCTAACAAACAGGTAGAGTTGTGAGACTGGAGGTCAGGAAAGAGGTTAAAGCTGTATAAACAGATCTGAGAATCATTTGTATAATGATAATTGAATCCATGGGAGCTGATGAGATCAACAAGGAAAATAATATAGAGGGAAGAGAAGATAGTCCAAGACAGAGCCTTGGGGGCTGCCCACAGTTACTCAGCATGATGGAGATGAAGATCTCACCAAAAAAACCGAGGAGTAGTAGTCAGATAAGTAGGAAGCGAACCAGAAGAGGAATGTCATGAAAACCCAGAGAGAGAGAGAGAATCAAGAAGAGGGTAGTTGACAGTGTTAAAGGCTACAGAGAGATCAAGAAAGATGAGGATTGAGATTTTGCAATTAAGAGATCGTTGGTAACTTTGGAGAGAGCAGTTTGAGGGCAATGAGTAGATTGGAAGCCATACTGCTGAGAGTTCAGAAGAGTGAGAGAAGTGTAGACAAATTCTAAATGGCTTTATCAAGGAGTTTAGCTACAAGAGAGGAGAAGTAGAAGACTTTGGGTATCAGAGACGAATACATTAAAGTATGTTTGTGGGCAGCAGGGAAGCAGTTAAGAGACAAAGAGAAACTGGAGATTAGTTATTTTACAGTATTTTTATGGGATAGAAACCAGAGTCATCTTTAGTTCACAGAATCGAAGAGTTGGAAGGGATGTTAGCAGTCATCTAATTCAACCCATGCCTGAGTAAGAATTCCCCTCAATAATAAGAGGTTACAAGCCTTTGCTTGAATACTGATTATGAAGAGCTCACTACTTTCCCTCTAATTCATCTCGTCCTTACAGATTTCCCCTTATGTCAGGTGGGAATCTGCATCTACTGCTTCCTTCTTTACCTTCTTGGGCAATAGCTTTCTCATGGGAGGAATCAAAGTTGTGACTGGAAAGGGAAGTGTGGAATGGTGGAAAACACTCTCAATTTTCAAAGGACCTGAGTTCTAGTCCTAGGTGTACTAATTATGACTTGTATGATCTTGGGAAAGACACAAGGTTTCTGGGTCATGGTCACCTTATTGTAAAATGAGGAGGGGGTTCTTGTTATTGTTCAGTCCTTTTTAGTTGTGTCCAGCTCTTTGTCACCTGATTTGGGGTTTTCTTTGGCAAAAATCCTGGAGCGGTTTGTCATTTCCTTCTCCATTTCATTTGGCAGATGAGAAAACAGAGACAAATAGGGTTAAGTGACTTGCCCAGGGTCCTGCAGCTAGTAAGTGTCTGAGGCCAGACTTGAACTTAGGAAGGTGAGTCTTCCTGATGCTAGGTCCAGAACTCTATTAATTGTGCCACCTAGGTGCCCTGAAGTTCTATCTAGCTGTAAATTCATGGTCTTGTGATCCCATGTTAATAAGTTGTGCTTCACAGATGAAGGCAGCTTGGCATGAAAGTGCATTCTTCCAAGAGGGTTGGGCTAATAATAATAATCATCCTAACAACAACAATAGCCAGGCTTCATATAGCTTAAAGTTTGCAAAGTGCTTTATATATTTATTCATTTGATCCTGATCTAATCTTGGTTTTGTTGCTGATTTGCTGTGGAACCCTGTGTAATCTTGGGCAAATTAAGATTTTGTCCAGCTCTAAGATTCTGAATGCAAAGTCATTTTCATTCCATCTTTGTCCTGTATCTTGATTGTTCTGCAATTCCTGTGCTCTCTCACCTCTGCCTGTGTCTTCTCAATAAATCTGGCTTTTAAAAATTAGAGTTATTCTTTCATGGCTTTTAAAAGATGCCCATTTCATTTACTCTTATTTCAGTCTACAAGAATTGGCCTCCTTTTCCCAAGAGTTCTCAGAAATGTCTCCCATCCGTCTGTCATATGATTGTTCAAGGATCTTTGAGTGGAGCTATTTTGCTTACATGCCATTTTAATATATGGGAGTTTGCATGAATTTCTTTCCTAATTTTTAAATGACTGTATCATCTTATCAAAAGTTGAGCTCTGTGTATGTGTTTCTTTCTTTTCCCAGTTCACATGGCACAAATTGAAAGAGTTTAGTGCATGAAGATAGGAGAGACCTGAGTTTGATTCATGTCTCCAACATTAACTACATCATTAGTAAATCAACCTCTCTGAGTCTTGATTTATTTCCTCATCTGTAAACTAGTGCTATGAATACCTGTCATACTTTCCTTCTAGTGTTGCCATTGAGGTGAGAGGTGAAAATTTTGGCAAAGAACTTTTCAACCTTAAAGTGTTCCATAAGTGCCAGGTGATGACAATGATGACAAAACTATATTCTGTCTTTTGGGAACCATCCATTATCAGTTTCCCTCCCCTATCGATTGTATGCCATGTTATCTTTTTGTATGTGTATGTGTGTTGTATAGTTCAGATGTTTGAAGTATTGTCTTGTTACCTTTTCTTTGTGTCATCATCAGGGACTATGTGATATAGCAGAAAGAGCCCTGGGTTTTGAATCAGAAGGCCTGATTTCCAACCAAACAAGATAATGCCAATAAAGTGGTGGAAAAACATCAAAACACTATGCAAATGTCAACTGCTGCTGCTCCCTCTCTAATGCTATTTACTATGTAACTGTGGGAAAGCCTTTTCACCCCTCTTTATCTCAATTTCTCACTGTACATTGAGGTTCATTGGACTAGACCCTCAGTTCTCAAACTCTGTGGTCTAAGGGAACTCCTTTATGTTCTTAAAAATTATTCAGAACCTCGCCCCACCCCCTCCACCCCCCGGCCTCCCTACCAAGCAGATTTTATTTATGCAGGTTATAGCTATTAATCTTTACCATGTCAGAAATGAAATTGTCTATTGGTATGAAACTAGTTTTTACCTTGGGGACCCCTGAAAAGGTCTCAGGTACCTCAGGCCACACTTTGAGAACCCTTGAGCCAGATGATTGTCTCCCTGCTTTTCAGGCCCAGATGTTTATGTCCTGTGTTTATCTTGGCTTTTACTTGATGCAAAGGAATTGTACTGCCTCTTTGAACTCCTCAGCTTGATTTTATGCCTCCAAATTCACTGTACCGATTAAATGGCTGGAGGGAATCACTGGGTAAAAATCAAGAAATTCCTTTGGAAAAAAAATCTAGAAGGTTTTTGAAGGTTTTTGCTCTAAAATGGATCCTCAGCTAAGAATCAAGCTTCAAAATTCATTATTTCAGAGGACTAGTCATCAGAATTGGACAAACCATTTACCTGTATGTTTTCTGATCTTTTAGGTATTGGTGATGCATGGTACATTGGCTCTTTGATTTTGCTAAAATAATAACCATGTGTCTTTACTTCTTTCTTTAAGAAAAATTGTAAATAGCGAAGTGACATCCACAGATTTTAAGAGAAACATCTAGAATCGTGAAATTCAAATTTCAGTTTTCAAAACTTGTATACAATGTTTCAGAAAAACACCTTTACTTTTCTTGGTGGTTTTTTATTTTCTTTTTTTTTTTGCTTCTTTATCTTTTGTTTTTCATCACTCATTTTTGAAGGTTCCCCTCCCATACACTGTAAACCATCCTAAGGGTAAAAAAAATGAAAATATTTTGGGAAAAAAACTAACCAACACACCAATAGAGATTGACAGTACACACACACACACACACACACACACACACACACACACAAATGCAAATTACCAAATAATTTAAGGCCATTCACTGAGAACTATCCCTTCATGCTTTTTTATCTTATTCACACATTTCCCCCCACTATTTCCTCCTTCTTTCTAGTCTCTTATGTTGAGGAGGCTATTCTCCTCACCAAAAGCAACCCCTCTCTAGACACCCTTGATCCCATTGTCACCTCCAACAGCTTGCCCTTACCATCATCTCTCCTCTATCCCTAATTTTCAACCTTTCTCTCCCTATCTATTAGTTCCTTCCAGCCATCTAAAAGCATGCTAAGTTTCCTCTTCCCTCAAAAACCAAAAACCATCACTTGATCCTGCCTTCTTCAATACTTTCATTTTATAATTTCTCTTTCTCTCTAAGATGAACTCTTTGAGAAAGTCATCTTATACCAGGTACTTCTACTTCCCCTCTTCTCACTTATAGTCTACCTCTTCCTGTTTCCATCTTGCTTCCTACTTCGTTCAACTGAAAATGCTCTCTCCACAGCTGCTAATACACAATCTAATGACCTTCAGTCTTCCTTTTTGACCTTTTTGCAGTATTTGCCTCAGTTGACCACCCTTTCCTCCTGGATACTATCTTGTATCTGACACTATTTCTCCTTCTGTCAGTCTGACCACCTTTCAGTTTCCTTTGCTAGATCATCATCCATGTCATGCCCCCAGCTGAAAGTATTCCCCGAGGCAATTTTGTTGTTCAGCAGTTGTTTGCATCCTGTCTGACTCTTCGTGACCCCATCTGAGGTGGTTTTTGTTTTTTTGGCAAAGATACAGGAGTGGTTTGCCATTGCCTTCTCCAACTGATTTTACAGATGAGGACACTGACACAAACAGGGTTAAGTGACTTGCCTAGGGTCACAACTAGTAAGTGTCTGAGGCCAGATTTGAGCTCAGAAAGTTGAATCTTCCTGACTCCAGCCCCGTGCTCTATGCACTATGGTGCCACCTAGCTGCCTGAACTCTTGAAATATCCCTCTGGGTCTTCACCCTTCTTAAGTCTCTTTCCATTCCAAACCATTCTCCACTCAACTGCTAAGGTGATTTCTCTAAAGTGTGGGCTTGACCATGTCACTTCCTGGTAAGTGAGCTCCAGCACTTTCCAATACAGCCTCCCCCTTTTGCCTTCCTTTATTTCCCTCTACATAACTGTGCTCTTGGGTGCACTAGCCCATTTGTGGTTTCTCCAACATGATGCTCTATCTTCCATCTCTGACTCTGTCCTATTTCCCATGAATTTAATATCCTGTCCTCTCACCCCCACATATTCATTTTGTTGGCTTCTTTTAAGGTTTAAACACTACCTTCTTCAGGAGGCCTCTGCTGTTTCCTCTCTTGTCATCTGTCAGATGACCTTCCATTTACTCTCTGTCTATCTTGTATGTACCTAGTTATTTGCATGTTGTTTCCACCATTTTGGTGGAAGCTCCATGAGCACAGGGGCCATCTTTTGACTTTCCTTAGATTTTCAGAGCTTAGCATCATTCCTGGTATATAGTAGTTGGTACTAAATCTTTCTTGGCTATATTTTATACTTATGGTTCCCCACCTCTCCAATGAAGGGAGGAAAGTACTTTTTCTGAGAAGAGATTTAATTCACAATTCCTAAATGAATTTGGCCACAGATCACTTTGAAAATTGACACATATTTCTGGAGACTATCAATGATGTTCAGGCTGGGAAGGAGGGATTCTGGGCATATGTATATTCTAAAGAAGAAAGGGGCACCAGGACATTTTGGACCTAGATGAAATACGCTTATTTTCATATTGAAAAAGAAGTGAAATAAGTTCGTATTCATATTGAACAATTGCTGATTGTAAAAGGATATTTTTGGTATGTCAGAATAATGCTATGCTTTTGCTCGGGGAAACATAGTTTTCCGTAGCTGTGTGGAGGTCTGTGATATGTGACTGCTCAGACCACAGGAAAGGGAAGAGAAGGGTCTAACATTGTGCACTGTTCTTTCTGTTTGGATTCAACTTCAGCTTTTTTGGTGCCTGCTTTCTCTTTCTCTTCCCTGCTTTTATCTCCCTGTAAAACTCTCAGGTTTGTTCAGAACAGACTTAGACTAATTCCAATATTATTCCCTCTTTTCTACTCACTATTCCACTATCCAACCTTAGTTCCATTCAAGCCATACAACTGGCCAGCATACTTCTAGCCATCCAGAACCTCTTCCCCCTGCTAGAATCTTCTATGCAAGACCACTCACTATCTTTTGTCTTATATGCATAGTTTACACCCCAGCCCTAACCTCTTCACCCCAGAGGATTCTGCCAATTTCTTAAATGTGGGAACAAGAGAGCTTTCTCTCTTTCTCATGCCTGTGGGTAATTATAACTAACTTAGAGTTTTCCCATGGACGATGGCACAGAGGGATAACAGTTGCGGAGTTCAATGCTGTTTCAGTACTCATGGGGAGGGAAAAAACCTAGACAAAGTCTTCCATAGGATTAGGTACAACCTCTGTGGAGGAGCTATGGGAGAGATGATATATTTAGGATAGCATGGCTATTTTCCAATATTTGAAGGGTTGTCATGTAGAAGAGGGAATAAAGGTAGTGTAGTATAGTGGAAGGAGTCCTCTATTTGTAATTTGTAGGTCCTGGGTAAGGATCCTATCTCTTCTCCTTACTGCTTATATGACCTTGAACAAGTCACTTAGCCTACCGCTCATTGTGGAAAGGGGAGGTTGGACTAAGATCACATCTAATTTCCCTTTCATCTCTAGATTCTCTGATCCTGTGACTTGACTCTAGAAAGTAGAACTGGGGGCATTGGATACAAGTTGAAAAGGGTGGTGATGGTGGTAGTGGTGGCAGTGGTGGTGGTGTCCAGAACAAATTTTGACCTGAAAGAAGGAAACCCTTATCCAAAAGTGGAATGGGCTACATTGAGAAGGGATTTTCACCTCTTTGAAGGACTTCAGATGAAGGCTAGATGATACACCATGTTGAGTATATTATGAAGAACATCCTTGTGGAGGAATGGGTTGGACTGGATGGCCCCTGGGGTGAGTGCCTTCCAACTTTGCCATTTCAGACTTCTGTGAGAGAGGGCTGGATTTAGAGTCAGAGAACCCAAGTTGCACTCTGACACTGCTACTAACTACCTGTGTGACTTTGGGAAGGCCGTTTCACTTGTTGGGCCTGAATTTCCTCATCTGTGTAGTGCAGGGGTTGGTCTAAGTGGATTTGCAGATCTCTTTCCAGCTTTAAATATTATTAAGTATAACAGCTTAATAGTTATAAGCAGTAAACAGCTTGGGAAACACTACTCTAGTCTATTTAAGTAGCAGAGAAATGTTAAATGGAGAATGTTGATTAATTGTGGGGAATCATGGGAAGGTATAGATATTTGCATGCATGCTGGGAGCCCTGATTTGGAACTGTGACAGACAATGGATATTTTAGGTGCTAAATTATTGAAATGGTTGTAAAAGTTAGGTGTTATATTTGATAGTTCTCAGAAGCATTACTGACCAGTTCTTTACAAAGGTTAGGATTTAGGCTATTTATGATTTGGAATTAGTTTGAAAGATAAACTCATGAATACTTTTATATCAGAAGTAAACTAGCATGCTTTTGGAACTTGGTAGGGTGAAGATGATTAAACATATTTTAATATGACATGTAAATAGTTATTCTGAATAAATTTTTTCCCTCATGATATTCATTATATCAATATAGGAAAATTTGGTACAACATACAATTAATGTTAGAAATTTAATATCTGCAACTTTAAATTTACATGATCAAGATGTTGAGAAGTTGATATATTTTCAGGATTTTTGGCAAAATTTAGATAATTACTAATATTTGTTCAAAAGGTATTATTTTCTTAAAATACTTGTTTAAAGTCTGACTGTATTATTAAATAATTTAATTGAATCTTGGGACCATAATATGCTATGGAGGAATGGAACTTGTAATTTTAAACAGAAAGTCAGCAAGAATTCCCCCCCACCCCCAAATGACAATTTACTTTATTATTTTCTTAAAGGCTAAAGCCCCATCATTTGAGATACCTCTATCTCCATGTCAATTTATTGAATCTCACTCAATTTACAGTATCTTATCTATACCCTAAAGAAAATTATTTTTTTTCCTTGTTCTACCTTTAAAAAAAAAAGAATACAGTGTGACTGACAAAAAGTACTTAATGATAAAAGAAAACAAAACACTAGTTCTGTGTTTTAGACCTAGCATACAATTTGTGATAATTTATCCTGATTTGGGGGTGAGATTAGGAAAGAAAGTCCTTGAGAAGGTAAAACCCATATTTTATGTTCAGTAAAAGCAATTCCTAATTTGAAGATGTCTTTAAATTACACTTCAGTGCTAATATGATGATGCCTCTTTAACAACACCATTGGGAAAGAAAGATTTTCTTTCTCTTTTTTTTATTCTGATCTTAATAAAAGTTCTTGTTTTAAAGGAACTTATAGATAAGCATTCCTGGAAATGTGCAGTTTTTTGCATTATTCCTAAATTTTATAGATGACAAACCATAAATGGACTTATCTAATCCACTTTCAGGTAACTAAGGATGACAAGAAACAATATTTCCTGTGACAGTTAAAAAAGAATAAATGGGTTTTTTTTTTTTGGTACAGACTTTGCTAAGCAGTTTTTAAGGAAGGATTTTGCTCACAAAAAAGGTGTAGTTTGTATTCCACAGTCCATAGATATAAACTTGCCTTTTCTACTCCCATATATTCTGATTGATTATTAGGATTTTTTTGGTGGAGATTTCCATTTATACTCCAGAATTAATAAATAGAGCTGATAATTGTGGAAAAACTATTTATAATGAAAAAGATTTATCGATTGGCTAATGTATATTTCCTTTTTCTGCTTCCCTCCTCACAAGTTAAAAATATATTAAAATTTCAGCACTGGATATAACAATTTCTCACCTGACTAGATATAGCTATCACCCTTATAGTGTTTTAGCACCAGGAGGGAAAATTCCATTAATAGTTCAGTTCCCTTCTACCACAGGGTTCAGAGCATTTTTTGGTAGGTATTTTGTTATAATTTTCTGAACACATAATATGTGGTACTCTATATTTTACACTGTAGTATATTGTTTTCTTATTGTTTCTTTCCTGTTAGCCCTTTCTCCCAAACTAGTTTGTAAAATTCTCAAGGGCAGAAATGAATAGCCTTTAGAATATCCACTGCTATTCTGGGCAAAAAATTGTTGTTGTTGTTCAGTCACTGCAGTCATGTTGGACTCTTTGTGATCCCATTTGGGATTTTCTTGGCAAAGATATTGAAGTGGTTTGCCATTTCCTTCTCTAGCTTATTTTACAGATGAGGAAATTGAGGCAAACAGAGTTAAATGACTTGCCCAGGGTCACACAGCTCCTAAATGTCTGAGGTCAGATTTGAACAGGTCTTTCTGACTTCAGGCCTGGTGCTCTATCTACTGGAGCAGATTGGTAACCAGCAAATCTTAGGCCATCTAAGCTCTCTGGGCCCGTTTGGTTCCAAAAGGCATAATAAAGTTTTCTGATCTATAAAATGAGGGTATTGGATTAGATGATCTTGAAGGTTGCTTCCAGTTTAGAAATACAAGTTTCCAAATATTTGGTAGATTTTTTTTTTCAATTGAAAAAACTAATGTTGCAAGCATTACTGTGTCATGGAAAAAGATAATTTCATTCTTGATAGGTCCATTGCTCAGCTAAAGCTCTGTTCCCTGCTGCTGTTCTTATAGTCACAACCATTAGTCCCCTTTTTGCCTGGCTAAATTAGATGATTTTGTAAACTTTCTCAGTTTTATCCCAGAAGAAATTATAAACTTTTTACAATAGGATGTTGAAAACTTGTGGTTGAACAGATAGATTTCCCTTCTTTAATCATGACCAAAAGAAAGTGAGAGCCACCAAGAAAAAGCTCAATAAAATGAAAGGGAAGCTATTTAAGAACAAACAGGAAATACCACTTCCCATAGCCCAGTTGTAGAGTTAATCTGCAGAGTCCACTGGTGCAGGTCAGAAAGTCAAATAAAATAACATGACTGTTCTAAAAAGGGATGCCTGCTTCTTTTAATGGGACTAGGAACATCTGTAGCTGTGCAGACTGTCAGAAAGATTAGTGACATCCCCATTTTCAGATTTATGTCAGTGGAGCCTCTCTCTTTGAGGATGGGATGACACAGGTGGGCTAGTAGGAGGAGGTGTCCCCTCTGTTCTGCCTCCCATGGGTTGGATGTGGAATTTGGGGGGAAATTATTAATTTTCTGAAGGATTTACTGAGTTAAAGTCCTGCACAGAATGCAACAATGGTATGCTGTGGCACTCTAGCTCCAACCGAAATGCAGTCCAAAAGTTGAAATACCACGAACCTCTAGTTGCCTTGATGTTTCCTTTCCACAGCTGTGCAAAAGAAGGTTAGGCTGGAACCATGAATTTAACTTTTGTTCCTGTGTCACAACTTGAAAGTTCCAACATAGTTTTCTCTACTTATCTTCTCTTATTACAGGGTGTGTATGTATTAGACATCTGCACTGATTATTCTTTGATAGTTCAAAAGACTTATTTTCCTCAGCGAAACAAAACTGGCAAATAACAGCAATTTTGAATTGCCATTTTCCTTCCTTTTATTAAAAAAGAACAGCTTCTGTTAAAAAAAAGCTGTTGTAGAAAAAAGAGAAGAGGCGGATTGTTGTCCTTTGTCTAAAATATAGATGAGCCCAAAGAGAGCCAATTTCCTACTCACTAATGGAATTAATGAGTCCCATTAGACACTCAACAATAGTACCAGAACTTCAAAGGCATTTTTTTTCTTCTTCAAAGGTAGATTTCTCAGGATAAGAACTGTATGATACCCTTCTGGTTGAAAGCTTTCAAAAATTAGATGCTTAGCATCTGAAGAAGTGAATTACTACCAAAAAAGAAAAGTGATCTCACTGTTCATCAAGTGGAAAATTCTTCCAGACATGAACACTTAGATGGAACAGCTTCTGTAGTAAGGAACCGCAAAGCTTTTGAAAGATAGCATGTGTATATGCATGTGTCTAGCTTCATTATAAAAAAGTAAATTTCTGAAAGGTGACAATGGGAAACTAGATTGGTATATGTTGCAGACAGTAAAGAAGCATTTATTGTGTGCTTTGTATGTGCCTGGCACTGTGCTCAGTCCTGAAAAAATAAGTACAAATAGAAAGATTGACAGTCAGTCCCTGCCCTCAAGGAGTTTACATTGTAATGGGAAAGTCATTGTGGTCTGTTGTTAGGTTATTTTTTTCTGTTGTGTTGGACTCTTCATGCCCCAGTTTGAGGTTTTCTTGGTAAAGATACTGAAGTGGTTTGCCATTTCCTTCTCCATCTCATTCTACTGACGAGGACACTGAGGCAAACAGCATTAACTGACTTACCCAGGGCCTCACAACAAGTAAGTAACCAGGGCCAAATTTGAACTCAGGAAGTTGAGTCTTCTTGACTGGAGGCCAGATCTGGTACTCTGTCTGCTGTGCCACCTAGCTGCCCTATGGGGGAAAGAAGCTGAAAAGAGGTTGGGGGAAGAGTGGGTGGGGTGAGGGAGACTACAAGTCAGGAGTGCTTCCTGAAAAGGAATGAGACTGTAAGGATAGTTTGGTCACATTCCAAAGTGCAAGTCAGTAAGTATTTATCACCTTAATTCTAATGCCTTACCTCTGTTGATTATTTCCAATATTTCCTGTATATAACTTATTTGTTGTTTCCATGTTGTCTCTCTCATTAGACTGGGAGCTCCATGATGATGATGATGATGGTGGTGGTAGCTATCATTTTTATGGTGTCTACTTATGCCAGGCAGTTGTGCTAAGCACTTTAGGATGATTATCTCATTTGATCCTCATAACAACCCTAGGAGGTAGGTACTATTACTATATCAATTTTACAGATTAGGAAACTGAGGCAAATGGGTTAAATGACTTGCCTAGGGTCACATAGCTATTAAGTATCTGAGGTCAGTTTTAAACTCTGGTCTTCCTAACTCTAGGCCTGGCCTTGTTTGCTGTGCCATCCAGCTGCCTCTCTTGGTTAGCAAAGACTGCCTTTTACTTTTTGTATCCTCAGCCCCTTAGGACAGTGCCTGACATATAGTAGGTTTTTAATTAATATTTATTGACTGAGTGACACCTGTTTTGTGTCAGCCTTTGTCCTAGGTATATATAAAGGTAAAAAATGGGAAACAATTCCTGCCAAGGAATTTAGTTTATGTGAGCAGAGGGGAAGGGTGCAGCAGCAGAGTATACATGTGTACATGTATATGTACACATCAGAAACTAAATACGAAGTAATTTCCAGGGATTCAGGGGAAATTTCTTTTAGGAGTTTCTTAAACTTTAAAAGTAACAAGGAATTCTCTGGGAGAGGGATGCATTTCAGGTAGGCAGGGAGAGACTTGCAGTCACAGAGATGAAACAGCAAGCATTTGTAGTCTTACAAAAGGGTGCCCTGGAAGATCCAGAACTTTAATGTAGCAGATATAAAAGTTTAAATGTCTCTCTTTAAATACCTACAAGGAGATAGAAATCAGAGACAGAAATAAGAAGGGGAGAGGGAAGAGAAATAACTATATTTAACAGAGAATTGTTAGTGTGAAGACACCGGTGAATGACTGCCACCTGCCAGTTCTCCGGAAATCACAGAGAGCCAAGGAAACTCCAAGGGAATCTGCTGATGTGTTTATCTTGCTGTGAGATTGTTACTTGACTAATTGTAAAGTGCAAGAGCCATGTTAGTTGATTTTCTTTACACGCAAAGTGTACTGATAGTACTGATAGTGTTTTACAGCTTTATATTCATTAATTCAAGAATTATAATAGTCATCTCATCTCTCGACAATTTCATGTAGACTAATAAATGTTTGTCTTCATAGAAAAACCCCCCAAATCAGGAGTGGGATTGGAGGAGTCTTCCTGTAGCCACCTAAACTACGTGGCTTGGGCAGCTTTTTGAGGCTAGCTAAGGCAGGCATGTCTGTGTTGGAGACAACTTGAACTATAATCCAGTCTGCATATTGCTATCTTGGCCATAAGGCCATCAAGGAGATTTTATTCAAACGTTTCATTCTAGTAAAAAAAAAATCTATAACGTTCTCTTGTTCTTGTGATCTGTCAGCCCACTAATTATGACAGAAACAAATGGGTAAGTTGGGTTTGGTTTGTTTTTAGTGAAACAGCATTGTTTTATTAGCTTTGTCAACTCCAGCAAGTCATTTGATTTATTTGAGCTTCATCTTCAACATCATAAAATGGGAATGTTCATACTTTGCTTCATTGTTGTAAGGGATCTAGTAAGGTTATGTATAAGAAAACAGTTTGAGAATTCATTGTTACACAAATGTACAGTAGTGTCATCAGTGAATCAATCAATAAACATTTATTAAGTGCCTACTATGTTCGAGAAAGGACAGCTAGGTGGCAGAGTGGAAAGAATGTCAGGCCAGAGGACTCATCTCCCTGAGTTCAATTCTGGCCTCAGATGCTTACTAGTTATCTCACCCTGGGCAAGTCAGTTAACCCTGTTTGCTTCGGTTGCCTCGTCTGTAAAATGAGCTGGAGAGAGAAATGGCAAACCACTCTGGTATCTTTGCCATGAAAACCTCAAAAATGAGGTCAAGAAGAGTCAGACATGACTGGACAGCAACAAATATTCAAGGCACCATGCTAAGTATGAGGATACAAAAAGAAGCAAAAAACAGTCCCTACCCTCAAGGAGTTTGTGATCTAATGGGGGGGGGGCACATTCAAACAAATATATGCAAAACAAGTAATATTCAGGATAAATAGGAGATAATAGAGTGAAAGCACTGAAACTAAGAGGGATTGGGGAAGGCTTCCTGTAGACGATAGGATTTTACTTGGGACTTAAAGCAAGTCAAAGAAGGTCAATATTCAAGTGGAAGAGTCATGAATTTCTTGCTGAACAAAATTGATGGTATTTATATGGTTCCCTTTATACCTTCAATTTTTCATATAATGACTGTAGAGACTTGAGTAGTTACTGATTATACAAGATATAACAAATGCAGTTAGTTTTTTCTTTATTTTATTCTGAACTTCAATACCAAATAAAAGGGCATTTCTATATACCAAGTAGAACAGAAAAAGAGTATTGCATATGACATCATATCTTTGTTACATATAATTCAATTTTCCTTCAAAGTAGATAATAAATAAGTGGCTTTAAAAGTTGTCCTTTTCTTTTGCTTCTTTTTTCTTGCCAACTCTAATATTATTTCTCCCCTCAGCTTCATTACCCTCACAACTAGAAAAAAGAAAATGGAAAACCTCATACCAAACATGCATATTCTAGCAAAACAAATTCCACATTGACAATGTCTAAAAGTGTTTGTCTTCTTACCCTTGAGATCGTCACCCCTCTGCCTAGACTGGATAACAAGCTTCTTTTTCAGTTCTTTGAAATTATTATTGGTCACTGACTTGAACTTAGCCCTTAAATTTTAGAAAGTATTTTTATTTCTTTTTATTTTTTCCCACTTAATAGTATTTTATTTTTCCTAGTTACATGGAAAGATTGTTTACAACATGCCTTTTTATAAGATTTTTGAGTTCCAAATTTTTCTCCTTTCTTCCCTTTCCTCCTCCCTCTCCAAGATGGCAAGCAATCTGATATAGGTTACACATGTACAATCATGTTAAATGTATTTCCACATTAGTCATATTGTGAAAGAAGAATCAGAACCAAAGGGAAAAACCATGAGAAAGAAAAATAAAAACAGAATAGTCTGCTTCAATCTGCTTTCAGACTCCATAGTTCTTTCTGTACATGTGGATAGCATTTTCCATTATGACTCACGTAAGTCAGAAAATAGGTAGTTCTTTACATTGCTACTATGTCAGTTTTTCTCTGGTTTTGTCACTTTACTCTGCCTTAGTTCATACAAATATTTCTAGGTCTCTCTGACACCATCCCTTTTATTATTTCATAGGGTACAATAATATTCCTTTGCATTCATATCCTACTGCTTGCCCAGCTATTCTGCAACTGGTGGGCACTGGTTTAATTTCCAGTTATTTGTTATAACAAAAGCCCCAGTTACACAGTTCACAGGTAGAATTAAAGTTACTTTACTGTTGTATTTGAGAAAACTCAATTTCATGCATCAGAACAGATGGATGAAAAGTACTTGTGCGCTTTTGTTTGAGCAGTTATGATCATTCCTTTATAACAATCACAAAGAAGTTAAGCAAAACCAACTGCTACAGCAACCACGAATGACAGTATGTGAAGCATTATGCACCCCTATTTCCCTACCTCTCCAAGTAACATAAGGGTATACATTTCCTTATCTCTTATCTTTGGCCAAGATTGTTGTTGTTGTTGAGTCATTTTTTTTCAGTCCAGTCTGACTTTGTGACCCCATTTGGGGTTTTCCTGGCAAAGATACTGGAATGGTTTGCCAATTGTTTCTCCAGCTCATTTTACAGATGAGGAACTGAGTCAAACAGGGTTAAGTGATTTGTCCAGGGTCACACAGCTGCTAAGTGTCTGAGGCCAGATTTGGACTCAGGAAGATGAGTTTTGCTGACTCTAGGCAGGTATTCTATCCACTGTGCCACCTAACTACCCCTTGGCCAATATTAGTCATTGTAATTTGCGCAGTAGTTGGTTTCATTTTAGTATTCAGTTCAGTAATGTTATTGTAGTCATCATATATGTTGTTTTCTTGGTTTAACTTCATTCTGCATTAGAGCAGACAGATCTTCTTGTGTTTCTCCTGAGTTCCTCATATCAGTCATTTTGGCCTGCACAGTAATATTCAAATGTATTTGTGTATCACGATTTGTTCAAATATGTCCACTCTCTTAGTTTCCAGTTGTAGATTATAACAAAAAGAGGTATTATAAATATATTTGTACATATGGCTTTTTTAAGAAAATTTGAAGAACATTTGTATAGAACACATACAATTTTATTTTTCTGCTGCCAATCCAACATTTGGAGCCTTGGTGGAACCTTCTTTAGGCCCTGGTGATTGAGTGACCAGGAAGAGCCAGGGCTGCTGATGAAGCCTGACTGAGCCTGGACACAAAAGGATCATTAAGTTCCTCATGAGTCCTTTTTTGTCTTCCCTGGCAGCTTCCCTAAAAAGAAGGTTTCTGTGGGTTTGTGCCTGATACTTTAAGCCTGAGCACACTGCAGGCAACACAGGGTTCACCCTCCCTTCTGCATACACACGAGGTCCTTGGAGAGGGTGAACACAGATTTGTAAGTACCAAGGCACTGAGACACACCTGTAAGAAGCAGTTGGGTTGGAGGATATCTTGTGAATTCTTCTTGGCTAGCCCTGATTTCCTTCTGGGTGCAGTGTTGCTATTGGACAAAGTTTCTCACTCACCTGGCTTAGCTCCAAGCAAGATTTGGAGTTTTGGCTGTTAAGTCTATCCACTTCTGGTCTGGGTCAGGCAGACAGAGTTGCTCCTCAGGGCTGGCTCCTCATCAGACTCAGTTGTTGCTGCTGTCAGTTTCAGTGGTGTCTGCTGCCAACCCGTGGTGCAGAGGGGACCTCTCTGATGATTCTTCAAGTCTTTCAAAATTCAAAAGTCATTATCTGCCTTGTCCATTCTGAATATTCATTTACTTGAGATCAAGAAAGAATAAACTGAAAAAGATACCATGTATTCAGGGACACATAGGCCAGCCTACTTCTTTCCCATTTAGAGGCTCACAGCAACCTTCTTCTCAAAAAGGGATAAGGGAGGGGGCAGATTCATCCTTTTGTATCCAGACTCAGTTACAGCTTCATCACCAGTCTTTCTTGCTCCAAAATCAACTGGAAAACTTGTCAAAACAGTACAAATCTCCTAGTGATGTAGGTGAAGAAGGAGGGTCCACGAATTGGATTAGCTTCAGGCGTGCACTACACAACACCAGATAGGGTCAATCTGAGGATACTCTAAGGACAGGGCCCTCATGGGTCAGTCCTGTATTACATATGTTATTAGGTAGCCCATCTAGCACTGCATTTCCAACACATTTAGGGGAGTTGCCTTTTATGTCCTTTTAAGTCATAAAAAATGATAAACTTTTCATGCCCAAGAACAGAGACTGGTCCAAGGCATTCTGCTAGTTTTATAATCCTCTAGGTTGACACCAAATATTTAATTAAAATTAACTGTTTTCCGTTCTACCCAACTCTGTAAGCAATTTCCAATTTATAAATGAATTGAGTTCCTGAAATTTATTAGGAGAGTAGATAGGGACTCAGACTTCATTTTCATGTAGAAACAATGTTACCTGCAACATGTAGCATTTGAGGCAACCCACAGAAGTCCATCTAATGCCTCATGTACCTAAAACATAGTAACCACCCTGTATCACAATGTTTCCATGTATTCACAATTACAATTTGCATTGTGTAGGCAATTGAGGACTTCCTTTTTCTTTTTCTTCCCTACTTGTAGAATCATGGGAATAGCAATTCTCCACCAACTCACCCACTAGTAATAGTTGTCATTTCATAGGGGTAGGAGTTTTGAAGGGAGTTGAGAGGAGTGTGAGTTGGATACAATCTCATCAAGACTGAGGGGGGTTGGGCCCTGAGGAATTTGGGGCTTTCTACTAGTATATAACAAAGTATACTTGTTGACTCCTGCCCAGCGCTCTTCCCTGGGCTTACTTTTTCTGATACTGGATCAATTAACCTATTAATTCTACTATCACAAAAGGAAATTAGGTTAGTTCACCATGCCTTGTTTTCAGTGTGTATCTGAAGGATACCGGTGATCACCACATGCTATCCTAAATGCCCATACATGATTATTTTCAAAATTTTATTAGAATCACCATCAAGTTTACCAGTCTTATTTTATTCAATCTTCCCTTTGCCCCTTTGAAAAGTAAAGACAGACTTGCCTATCTCCACTCTTCTGGTATCTCACCTGTTCTCTGTCATTCTCAAATGTAATTGCTGGAAGCTTTAATTTTTTTCCATACAGATCTTAATTTGCAATTCCCTTTTAATGTTCATTATATACTTCCAAGTTTAAAGAGAATTCTCCTGAAGGGGAAAACATAACAAAATGAGTTGAGTATTTCTGCCAATGGCAGCTTTTACCATTATACCTTCTTAGCCTTTTCTGGCTCTTCTTTCTCCTTAAAATGTAGCTTTAGAAAGTGTCCTCCCCCTGCACCCCCACCAATCTCTTTAGACTGTTTCATGAGTCTTTTTTTCATTTTGGGCTTTAGTTTACCTGTGAAATTTATTTTCACATTCTGAAAAAATTCGTGGTGTATTGGTTAGGGAGTCAAGAGGTTTGGTTTTAAATAATACCTTAGACACTTAGATGCTAGCTCAGACCAGGGACAAGTTACTTAACCTCTCAGGGCCTCGATTGATAAAGCCAATATTCTGGTTTGTTCAGTACAATAATTCAGATGTATCTAGGGTGATATAATTAAATGCCCAGTACTAAAATACATCTTTTAATATAGAACACCTTGCAATTAAAGGCCTCTGCCAGAAAACACAATGAACTTGTGGCATCTTAAGCCATTGGCCAAAATTCACATTAAGATGAAGAGCTCCTGTAAGGTAATTGAAAATAGAGATTCTTGTTTCTGGCTCCTGTGTTGATGGAAGTAGTTCTTGTTTCTAATTCTACATTACTTATTTTCCCTTAGGACACTTAAAATAGTTTCCTCATTTTTCTAATATAGTAGCATGTGCCAGTAGAAATTGTTCCGACCGATCTGGGTAATTAATGTGAATCTGTATTCATTTTAGTGACTTGGTAAAACAAAAAGCAAAACAAAACAAGAAGCTTATGCCATAATATTAAGGTAGGATGGTGTGTGTGTGTGCATGTACATGCGTATGTGTACATATGTGTGCAACATCATACTTACCTGACACCTTTTTGGTTCTGTTGATTTGATGGGTTGTTGAATCATATTGAATTTCGTCTATTACTTCAGAGAATGAGATGCTTGAATCGTGAAATGTTCTTGTTTTTTTTTCCTTCCTTTGTTTTAATGTATTAGTTCAGTCAACAAGCATTTATATCTATTATGTGCCAGCCACCACATGACACATTGAGACTTGTCATTACCTGTCAGTATTGTCACTACCAAGATAGAAGTGAAGCAATCTCTGTTCTCTAAGCCTTACATTTTATCAGGGGAAATACTATGCAAAAATATAAGTAAATAGAGAATAAATATATGCAGAAAAATCAAAATAAGTAGAATGTACTTGAGGGGAATCAGGAAAGGTGTTGTGCCTTCAATCTGTTTCTTCAAAGTGCTAAGGGATTTGATGCAGAAGGGCTGTGGAGGGAATGCATTTTGGTATGAAGGAGGGCCACTGCCAATGTAGGGTTACAGAAGATGGGAAACCATGCCTGAGAAATAGAGAAAGGGCAGTTAGTTTGGATTGTAAAGTGCGGGAAGGGGAGTAAAGCATAAGGCTATAAAGATAGGTTGAGGCCAAATTAAGAAGGGCTCTAAAAAACAAACAGGGACATTTGTCACTATTTTATTCTGGAGGTAATAGGGAATCACAAGAATTTATTGAATAGAGGAGTGATATAGTGAGATCTGAATTTAAGGAAGACTTCTTTGGCAGTTATATGAAGTTTTTGAACAAAGGAGTAACATCTTGAGACCTAAACTTAAGGAAAACTACTTTAATGTGTGGACATTAGGAGTGGGAAAAGATTTGAGGCAGGGAGATAGATTAGGAGGCCATTGCAGTAATCCAGGTGAGATCTTCCCTATTCAGTTGTAAGAGTAGAGAATTCACTTTTTGTACCTTATTGGGTTTGTCAGCTGCCATCTATAGTCACTGGGTTTGCTATTGATATATTAATGAATCACCAGTTAAAGAAAAGCAATATTTACTGTGTTGCTTCAGTAATAACAGTGCATCAGTTAACTTTCCTCTTCAGATGGGCTTGCTTTCTTTGCTAAAATGATCAAGGTTACAGATGAAATGAATGAAAGATACACAAATTGTTATTCATCTCTGCATCAGGATTAAGTAGCTTCCACATGATGAGTATTTACCATGTAATTGTGGAGTGAAAAAATGAACGTGAGGCCTACCAGCTATAGGTTAAAAAAGTTTCTTTTATGGGCCTACATGGCTAATATTGACTCTAGTAGAAAGTGTGTTTATGCAGATTTATTTAATCAAGAAAACTTTTCATTCTACTTCCAAGTTTAGAGTGAATCATGGTTATACAACTTTATTAAATGAGAACACTTATATGACTATGGTGTTTATAGGAAATAGCAGTTATTAACAACTAACTGAAAATAAAATAAATAATGTGACATTTTAAAAAGCACCATTGCTTTATTTTCCTTTCTTGTTGCAATATTTGTTTTACTGTTTTCTAAGTTGATTGGTTCTTGTATCTCTAAACAAAAAACAAATTTACTTTTACCTTAACAGCAGGTAAGCCAGATCTTTATGATTTCAAACTGGTGACTATGTCTAAAAATTCATGGAAGGGAGAAAACAAACTTGTAAGTAGGGTTATTTCAAAGCTTTGATTTATATTCAAACCCCCTCCCTGCCCCCACATTCTTCTACTGTTTCTTACTGAAATGGTCTTCTTTTCCATGCATCAGATGAAGGACTGAATTCATAGCTTCCTTAGGGAATGGTCAGGCACCTTCACCAATCCCCTGAGCATGGGTACTAATGAATATGGTAACGGGGAAGATCATTCTGGGAATATTTAATTAGGATCCAAATCAAAATGCTAATGCTAACATCCACTTCCCTCATGTTCTCCCTTTAAATTGCTGTGCTGAGACACTCAACATATAGAACCATAAATAGCTACTTAATAAAACAGTGGCTAAAAGAGGTCTAAAAATGTCTTCACATCTTGCTTTAGCTCCAGTCTTCCTTTGTGATGCTTTAAAAGTAATCAGCATTGGGATCTTCTCCTGCTGCCTTAAACTGAACATGTTCAAAGTGGAATTCATTCTAACTTCTCCCTAAAAGTCCTGAGAAGGGCAGAAGGCTGATTCATCCTGTCTGTCCTCAGACCCTGAAGTTCATTGCTGCTAAGAGTTTTGGTTTGCAGAGCCTCATCCACATTCTCCTTATCAGCCTTACAATTCTCATACACGGCCTGGTTTTTAAAGACTTCCTTTGAGGTAGCAGTTCTTGACCTAACCCGAAATCTAAAGGCAAAACACACCTTATGAGTAAACCTTAAAACAGAGTGAGGTTCAAATAATTCAATGTATTGACATACAAGAAACTTTCTGATTTTTTTTTTTTACATCTTTAAAAACCATTTAGTTGGTAAATATGCCTTGCTTTTGTTGTAGTCCCTTCTTTTCTATGGTTTGACATTCAGTTTACAAGAGTCTGATATTCTTTAAGTCTTCATGAAACCACACTTGTATCATATTGGATATTTTGTATTTTCAAATTTAGCCCTGATTAAAATCATTAGGTTTTGATGGGGTTTAAACCAGATTTCCTAGGCAATCAAAGCTTGTTTAGATTCATCTTTTGGAGAAATTTCTTAACCTTTTATCATATAAGGCAGTGTTTGTTGCTCTGTTTGGAACTTTCTCTAATTCTAGAACAATTCTTCATGCCAGCACTGAATGTACTGAAGTTCATTTTCTCTTTAATGAGAATAAGACTTCCAAGTCCATTAGAAGTAAAAATCCTCCAACTCATCTGTAACTGAGCCAAAGAATGTTAGGTGCTTTTGGCCCTGAAAAGTCAGGTGACTTGCCTGTGGTCACATAGCTTTTATGTTTCAGAGGCAAGACTTGAATCCACTATTCTTCAGTGTTTCTCATTTTGTGTCTTATCCCCTTAATATAGCGTCTGTAATCTCCATAAAGTTAGGGACTGTGTCTTATGTCACCTTTGTGTCTTCCTCAGTGCCTAGCATAATGCCTGTTTACAGTGGATGTGTATGTGTGTGGTCAAATTGAATTGAATTACAGGACATAAATCCATAGGAACAAGATTATAAATGAGTATTTAGTAAAAGTGACATTACTAAGAGGTTTAGTGATATTGTTGGCATTCTATTATTATTATTAATTATTATTTTTACTGATTTATGACAATTGCAATGTTATTGGGATATGCTTATATTTCTAATTTTCAATATTGACACCAAACTGAATTCCAGTAGTTTTATGTAAGCTTTACTAAAGCTTAAAATTACACTAAGATTTTTGGGATACTCTGTATTTAGAATGAGTCTTGTGTGCCTTGTTTATATTCAGCATTAATGATGATGTTTCTTATTTGTGTTTTTGAATTCAACTCTGTGGTAGGTGAATATTTCCTAATCTCATTTTATTGTTTAGAAGTGGAAACATTGAAAAGTTGCATGATTATCTTGCTATAACATTTTGTGGAGAAGTGTATAGAATTGACTATGTTGATAAATTAGGAAATGCATGAAAAGAATGCCATCCAGGGGAGGAGGTTTTAATGTAAGCATGGTGTTTTTCCAGATACCACAGATTTCTGGTCGTGTAGGGTTTTTGTGGGGTGTGTGTGTGTGTGGGGGGGTGTGCACACACATGAGTGTGCATGTATACTACTAATATTGCCATTGAGAAAATATAAATTCTCTTTAATTACTCCGAGCTTTTTCATGAAATTGTGAGAAACGTGGTTTTGGCGATCACTGGACTTCCTAGGCAGGGCCAAAGTCCTGAAGAAGAACCCTGTGATAATCCCTAGGGAAGGCTGTACAGACCACAGGACTCCCAGAGGAAGACCAAGTGGTAGCCATCCCTTAATCTGCGGGGATCCCAGGGCCTCCTAGGGGTCAGACCCTAAGGAAGACCCAAGTGATGGCCCCTTAGGATGGCAGTAAGATCACAAGGCTCCCGAGACAGGGCCGGAAGTCCCATGTGATGTCCCCTTAAGAAGGCTGTGCAGACCACAGGGTTCCCCAAGGGAATCCAGAGTGGTAGCCCTCTTAACACCGCAGTGGGGATCACAGGACACCCCAAGACAAGATCCAGGAGTAAGCCTGGCGAGCTTCCGCTGCCTGTTGCTTCCCTTCACTTGACCTTAGGAAAATCCATGTGATTTGCTCACTCACACCCAAAGAATTCAGGACCAGAGTGGGCAGAGGAAGGCATTTTATTACGCTCCCCGGGAGAGCGGGTGCAGTGCTCGCAGGAACACTCACACTGATACAGCTGCAGGAGCAGGGGTAACCATTCCCTCCACTCCTGCTAGAGTCATGGTTAGTTTACAATCTTTGTTTTTTACATAGTTTTCCTAGGTTATACAGTTTATATAAATAGGATAATATGGATACAGAAGTAAAAGTGAAGTTAATTAGATTTTCCTTGTCTTAGTTTAGGATTAAACTATATTCTTTTACTTCCCCTACTTTCCCTCTTTAACATATGCAAATTAGGCCTGGGTTCTTGACCAAGACCAGACCCTAGATAAGCTTGAACTGGTTCAAGTGGGTTTGGCCTCTCTAATTCCCCAGACTGCCTTCTCAAAAAGCATGCACATGCTTATAAGCCTCTGACCTCCCACCTGACTGACCTTGAGGCCTGGTCTCTGCTAAAGCTGGGGTGGGGGATGGCAGGGAAGCACACCTTTAGTTCTGTGGAAACAAAACTCCTCCTCCCATTTCTTACAAAATGAAGCCCCCTCTTTTAAAAATACTATTATCTGCCTCTAATATTGTATGACTGTGAGTCATAGAACACTTTGTCCTCCAAAGACTTTAGGTTGTTGATGATTCAAAGGTTAGTGGGAAAGAGCATAATGGGCATGAGTGGGTTGTAATGACTTTTAGACAAGAAATTTCTAGAAGTGGTATAGTGTCATGAAGAAACTTTTAAATACAAGAGAAAGTAGGGTGGTCATGTGATAGTATTGAGGCCTTTGGAAGGCCTTCATGTTTCATTGGTATCCTCTAGGAACCCTCCAGTAGGTTGGGTGGACTCCTTGTGGCAAACTCATGGGAAGGACCTTGGATATGTGGAAGGAAAGGAAGGAAACCCATGTGGATCAGATCATAGAGCTATTTGAGTACCTGAGAAAGTAACTAATGTTGTCATTCGGTCTGTTGTATAGAGTGTTGGGATAGTTTCCTTAATTTTTATAAAATGGAAATGTGTTGTTTCTTGGCAGTCATGACACTTGAAAAGAAAAGCTTCAAGCACCATCACTTCTAGCTTTCTCTTCCAGAGAAAAATTAAATATTAAACATATATAGATTGGTGAGATATGCCATATATACTTTGGTGAAGACTGCATAGTAATTTTAACTATAGTATATTGCTTAGTTGTTGAACTTCTTCACTCTAGGATTATTGTTCTGTAACACTGAATCTCAGCCAGGGGTAGGACGTTTTCTGAGCAAGTGTGGACAATTTGCCAGCACTATTGTCTGTATCTCTTTTATACAGTTATAATAGTTCAAAAATACATATCTTTGGCAGATGTACTTTATATACATTGCTTTATTTCTTATGAATTCTGTTTAGGATTTCATCAGAAATAATACCCCAGTTGAGTCTAGATTTGGCTGCTTTATTTTCTTGAACAACAAATAGTTTCAGTTTCAGAAGCTTGATCTCATAAAAATATGATATGTTGTAAGCTCTGAATAGAGACTTATTCACAAAACTTTTAAAAGATGATTTTTTTTTTTGCTTATCCAGGAGACCAGACGTAGAGTTTCTAATATTAATCATTCCAGCCACATTTGCCTCCAGCTTGGATTGTTTTTAGTGATCCCTGTGGGCTGCAGATCTGCTTGCAAGGGTGAGGACTGGTATAGGGAGTGTGGTTTGCCCTGTTCCTACTAAAAATATTCAGCCCATGTGTATTATATGCCCTCTGAATGCATTTGGGAGTGGGGCTGTGGGTCTCACTATGTAACCATTTAGGCCAGGAGCATCCTTGTTCAAAACACTGCCCTTTTTGTCAGTCAGAGATTTATTTGGATAAGCTTCATCTTTTGGGATGGAAATGCCCCTTGGGAGGATTCAACCTATTGGTCATCCAAACCTTTGTATCAGTTGCTTTCATTAAATTGATTCCTTTGGTTTAACAACTGAATTGTGGTGATGGTGGTGGTGGTGGGAGAGATGAGAGAGTCAGAAGAGGAGATTTGAGACTGGAGAGGGAAAAATAATAGGACATTAATGCCCACTCTGAGACTCATGTTGCCTTCTTCCTTTTGCCTTTCCCTTGTCCTTTCCTTTCTTCTTCTTGACTGTGGATACTCCATGATTCCTCTACTTGGTGAGGGTCTAGAAATGAATTGGATGTAGATGTGTGAATAATAACAGGACAAAAGTTCAAGGGCAGTAGTTCATAGGGAGAGAGAGGGACCACTGTGGGCTGTATTCTGAAAGGTTTCAGAAAGGTATTGAAAATGGTCTTGAATAATGATTAACTTTTATTTACATAATGCTTTGTGATTCCAAAACACTTTCCCATTCATTTCCTCATTTGATCCCACTACACTGTGAGTAAAGAAAGCACAACCATTGATATTATTTAAAAGCAAGGAAACTGAAGTTTAAGGAAGTTATGGGACTCCCATAAGGTCACACTGGTCTGGTCTTTTGGCTGTCAGTTCAGTTGCTTTTTCTGTCAAATTATGTGTAGGTGCTTGCTTGATTGGGACCTAGAAGCAGATGTTTTAAAATTAAAATCATCCTGTTGTAATTCAGGAGGTCATCTTATGTTAGGTATATATTTAAGTGTCTGAGCTCTCTCTTAGCCTGGTTTCTTATGATTGAAGATTGGTAACAAAATCATCAGAAGAATACTGGACTTGGCCTCAGGAAAGTTCTGGGTTCAAATCCTATTTATCATAAGTAGGTGACCCTGGACAAGTGGGAACCCCACTCTCATTTTGTCTCATTTTTTTTATTTGTAAATTGGGATAATACTACTCTTCTCTAAGGATTTTTGTGGAGAAAGTCAAATCAAGCCAACAAGCATTTATTAAGTACCTCCTATGTACTAGTTACTGTGCTAAGCACTTAGGATACAAAGAAAGGCAAAAACCACATAGCTCATAGTTTAATGGATAGAAACAACATGGCAAGCAACTGTGTGCAAACAAGATGAGGAACCAAGGGTCTAGGGTATTTGAAAGGGATATCCATATGTGTGTTAAAGTTTCCTATGTAAGGGCAGGAATTGGGAAAGAGAGAAAGGTTGTGAGCCAGGCACAAAACTTGTTGAACAAAGGAGAGTATCCAAAGGTCAGTGATAACAGCTCTCAGAATCTTGAATAGGTGACAATTATGGATTGAATGAACCTCAAGGAAGAGAAGTTACTGAGTGATGATGGTAGAGAGAGCCTGAAGTTGCCATGGAGAACAAAAGTATTTGAACACCCCCCCCCCCACCCGACTGTGACCAGTGATTGTGTGGAGGGGGATGAAAATGGAAAGGGTGGCAAAGGCAAGCTGTGTCATCAGTAGGGAGCTATGTCTTAGTGAGTTCTGGAAGATGGAATAGGTGCAAAAGGAAAAGTTTTAAGATGATGACAAACTTGTTACCTATGGAGGGAGGCATTCCAGAGAGCACAGTGGAAAGAGGGGTAATCAGCTTTATAGTGGGCCTTTGGTGAGGGGGTTGTTGAATTGAAAGGAATGGGAATAAGGGAGTAGGCAGTTGGGAGATGGAGAATGAGTTTTGAATAATGAGATGGGATTCAGAATCACTGAGATGGGTAGAGTATGACAGGGAGGGATTATGTTAATCATTGAGGAATGAGTTCAGGTAGGTTTTGTCATCTCTAGGAGTTCAGCCTTGGGGTCCAATCATCTCACAGTGTCAGACAGGGGTCATGGCTGGAAAAGGGGGAGTATCCAAGTTGTAGGCAGGCTCAGGTGAGGCAACTGATGTGGAAGTGGATTATAGGAGGCCACTTCAAGGAGGGAGGAGGATGGAATGGCTGGCCTAGGGAAGCTAGAATGTTCCCCTCATTTCCTGGCAGATGGCATCCCTCATTCTCCAGCAAGCATAGGTGAGGCAATTGAAAGAAAGTACTTTGTAAACTTTGAATTGCAATTTTCTATCTATCTATCTATCATCTTTCTTTCACAGATTGTGCAGACCTGATCTATCCACAGCTAGATGGCTCAGATAGCTAGCTAGAGAGTTGGGCCTGGAATCAGGAAAAACTAAGTTCAAATCTAGCCTCAGATACTTATTAGTTATGTGACCCTGGGCAAGTCACTTCACCTCCATTTGCTATAATCCACTGGAGAAGGAAATGGCAAACCATTTCAGTATCTTTGCCAAGGAAACCCCCATCTGGGGCCACAAAGGGTAGGAGAAACTGAACATCTATCTACCTGAGCCAATATTTGCATTAATGAATTTAAGCATCTGCTAATGCATAGCAGAACCCTCCCCTCACCAAAACAATTGCTACAGAATACAGGTAAGGAACTGCAGGATCTGTGTTGCCCAGCAGGTCCTTTGAGTAATATTGATGAACTGGTGCCATTTCTGTTCTTTTGTATTTGATTAAGCACCTTATTGTTGGGTGATAGGAAGATAAGTTCAGATTTGTGTATACCCTCTGGGATGATAAGGTATTGTATTTGAATGAGTAGCTGGACTCAGTTTTGCAAAAATTCTATTGTAGAGCAGTGTGAGCAGTGCCAATATTTCAGTTCCTTATGGTGTTTGAAAAGAAGCAGCGGCTTGTACTCTCTAACAGGAAAACAAATGGATTACTGAAGAGCTTTGATTGGGATTAGCTTTTATGAAATGGACTCATGGCATACTCCCCACCCTCTGCTGAGACAGCTCTAGGAGCTAAGGTAGAGAAATTAGCAGTGCTCTTTCTGGGTTTATTTTAGGTGTGGACCAGCCTTGCTCTGGTGACCTTGTAGGTACAGTGTTGCTTAAATGTGATCTAGTTCTTGGGGCTTGGCTAAAATAACACTATGGCTCACACTGCTGAAAAACTCTTTTTGTTTCTGCTTAAAGGACAGGATGTTTGTTTCTATCAGATTCTTACTTTTAAATATGCCAGCCCAGACATGCAAGGCCTAAGCTTTCATTGCTTCATATACCCTGCCACAAAGTTAGTGAATACTCCTATTCCTCATCTGGCTGTTATATAAGTCCTCCGAGAAAAGCCAAAAGTCCTTATATTGTACCTGTGTGCTGGGTTGATAGACTTTATTCTGCTGTTTAGCCTTTTCTGGTTGATATTTTAAAAACCATAGAAGGGGCTAAATTTTGAGGTTGTGTGTATTCACATTTTTCTGCTTGATTGAAAATATGGATGGTTACATATATTTTTTTTGAATTCTTAAGAAAGGAAAAGGCTACTTTTAAGCATATTTAAAATCCTAGAGAAGAAAAGTGCTGGATGAAATGGATACTATTGGAGTTACCCACTTTATCCTGAATAAGCATTAGTCTTTAGGAACTTTGGATAAAAATATTCTTAGAAGCTGGAGATTAGGTCAAGAACAATTTTTGAGTTTTGCAACCACTATTAAGTGGAAATGGATGATGTCCATCAAGGTTGTAGATGTCTTAAGGCAAACCCAGTGCCCTTTGAAAATAAATGATAGCAATTGACTGTTTATTTTAGTTAGAAGACACATTAAAGAAAATTATTCTTATTAGTAAGGGCTAGCTGTCCATCCTATAAAAAATTGTTTTTGGTAAAAAAACAATATGAATGTATAAGGTACAAAACTGATTATTTTATGTCAAGAACAATGTTAACTAATGTAGAAGCTTTACCTGTTGAAACTATTTTAAATTATATATGAAAAATGTGGCTCAGTGGCCATGATTGCACAACCATGAGTCAGTGTGTGTGTGTGTGTGTGTGTGTATATATATATATATATATATACCTAAGAACTTCAAGGTATTTACACATTTTCCCCCATTCATATTCTTAGTATGTATGTAAGACTCAAAGTCCCATTTTATGGATGTAAATTCTGAATGAGAATGAGATAAAATATGTGCAATATTTCAACTTAACATAATTTAGAAAAATGGTTTAAGGAGAGCAGAACATTTTAGGGAGAGATTAATCTTAAGTCTCCTTATGAGTTTATTTGTACCTGCAGAACAAGTACCATTGGGGTAAACTGTGAGGGTACTTTTTGGTTATATCTATCATGTTCAATCATATGTTAATTATATCTTAAAAATTATTTTATGATATTGAGTGTTTGACCCCCCCATACAGTTTAGCTGTAATTTAAGTAAAAATGTTAACTGAAACTGAATTGATAACTTAGTTGATTTAACTTCGTGATTGTCTAGAATTTTGAGTCACATTTCTAGGATAATGTGGTTGCCAAGTGGGTCACTCGTATCTTCAAATTTAGCTAAAAAGAATCAAAACGTTTAGTGGGTCAACATTAATTAGGAAGTGCTGTCCTGCAAAATCTAGCAGCTTCCTAAACTGTCTTTAAATATGGTAAGTCAGATAAGGATAATAATTTGCACCGTGGTTAGGAAAGTGAGTACAGACAAATATTATGTTGACAGAGTGCATCAGTCTGTCAGAGTAAACAAGTGTGTATCTTAATTTTTTTGGCTATGTTATCTAGTAGAGTGCTTGTACTCAATAAATGAATGAAAGGTATGAATAAAGTTTGGCAGCAGCACTCAGTAAATGAATGAAAGGTATGAATAAAGTTTGGCAGTACTTGTCATAAATAGAATTATGTAGATGAAAGGAACCATGGCAATGTCAATCTAGGGGTTGTTAACTTTTTAAAGATGCAGAGCCACTATTTTGTAGTCTACTTCAAATATAACTTCATACATATAAATGTATATAGGCTTTCTAGATGTCTGTGTTTATGTAGGTATGCATGCATATTTTCCCCTTTATTACAGAGCATGTTCACATCAATTTCATTTATACCAATTTATACTCTGATTTATACATTCTAACTACTTTCATGGATCCATAATCTCATTATGGGTTTGTCATTTTTTTTTGTGTGGAGCTGAAACCCTTCTGATTCAGTGAAGTTCTGGTCTCCCTTTTCAGTAAGTCCTTACATAAAGTATCTACCCAGCCTGTTGAAGGACTTGTTTTCATGGCTACCAGTATAGCAGTTGGGCCATGTATCTGATATCCCTCACTATGGTGCCATGATCAGCTCATCTTTTTCTACTATAAATATCTGATTATGTCTTAAGCTGCTTCATGTGCCATCCAGGAGTCTTTCTATTGGGTTTTCAGCACCTTACCTTTTTTTCTTCTTCTGAGGTTGTGATTTTTGGTCATAGAGCACCCCAGGAGAATATTGGTAATCAAAGGATGAACTTGTGCTGTTTTGAGCAGCTTAGAGAGAGGCTGATTTTAGCTCAGTTTAAGGAGTAGCTTACTAAAGAGTAGGGCTCCCCAAAGGTTTAATGGCTATCTCAAGAGGTTCTTCAAGGAATGATCCATTCTTCTTGGAGTTTTTGTAGATGGGATCTTCAGTCAGGGGAGGTTTGGAATATTGGTGATCTCTGAATTATCTTCTAATTCTGAGATTCTTCATATGTGCTATATAACTTCCCCCAAATGATACAGTTTGCTCTCTTTCTCTCAAATTTATGCAAAAAGTAGTATTTGAAGAAAATTACCACTCCTCCCCATGGCTCTTCTCCTTTAAAAAACTTTTATTTATTTTAAATTTTATTTATTTTAAACAACTTAATATAATACATGAAGACAAAAATAATTATGTATCTGTCTCAAGAATACCCTTGGGCACGTGTGACCTAGGAATTTGAAGGATGGTCCGAGTGTCTCCTGTAGCCTCCTATTAGTATAATGATGTTATCAGAGTTGCTGATAGGTATTTTAGAAGGTAATCATAGCCTTAGGATAATGGGGTATGATGTAGTAGGGAAACAGAGGTAAGAGAAGTGAATCACAGATGCAGTAAATTGTCGTGATTGCCCCATGTATATTGACTAAGGAGAGAAAACCCCAGTGGGATTGCCCAGTGAGGCAATCTAATGGCAATTCTGTGCATTTAGGCCTAAGATGGAGTTGGGGAGGTGGGAGAATGAAAGTTCTAAGTTCTTTTAGTCTCCAGGGTTAGTAATTCATTCTTCTTAATAGGTAACTTTGAAGTTTAAAAGACATGAATTTAAAAGGCAATGAATCCATTAGTATCAACTGTTTAAAGAGGGTTTACAGACCTCTAATATTGCCACCCCTCCCCCTGCACCATGTGATAGGTGATAAAACTAGGACCCAGGCTCTGTCACTGGCTCTAACATTAGGCAAATATTTTCATTTATAAAATTAGAAGAATAGACTAATTTCATGAATTCATCAAATATTTAATAAGCAGTCAAAATAGATCATGCATTATGCTAGAAGAAATATAAAGTTTGGGTAACTCGTGGTCCTTCCCCTCATAGAACTTGGCCTAGTAGGAAGCCATGACAGCAACACAGATACCTGGAGTGCATAATATTACACCAGTGCATTAGAGGCTACAAAACCAAGCCTTCCTCTTCTAAGGTCCTCTCATCTCTAATGCATTCTGTGATGTTTGCAAATGAAGGAATGAGTAATATGTGGTGATTAATGAAGTTCTTTTAGGGCAAGAAGAATAGGTAAAATATCTGGGTCATTCACATTAGCCGCATGTAAAGTTTAGATTGCTTCAAAGATGCTGAACAGGCGAATTTTCCTAATGGCAGGCACAAAGGAGAATTTATAGAAATGTCAGGTTACTGCAATTTGCATTTTGTTATTGAAACTCTCATCTCCAAGAGTCAGGTTAGAAGATGGTAGGTGTTGGATAATATAGTTAAGTAGAGCACAGCAACATTTTTAATGGTTGCCGTCTCCATTATGTAGTAGTTAGTTGACTTCTACTTAGAAGTGTACTTCACCTATATGTAAAATGTCAGAATAAGTGTGGCTTTTGTCACTGTGTGTATCCAGTCAAACAAATAAACAAGCTCATGATGATTGTGGACAAAACCAGGCAGTAACAGAACCAGAATTCACAATTGAAAGAGTAGGCAGTTTTAGAAGGAGAAAACATAACTGTTAATAACTACAGTTATCAGTTTCACATTGCGATTTTCTCCATTGAGATATATTGCAGGTCAGCACAAGAAATGAAATGGGCACTTTTGGGAAGTTTTGTGGAAGATGTACACAGCAGGTGAAGGCCAGTAGATGATGTGTAAAATATATGTGTAGTCTTGTGTAATATCAACATATTTTATCTTTTAATACCATAATAGTTCAGACTTCTTTTCTGGTATGAAGGGAGGCTAAAAATTTTTACAAGGATTTTCCAGAACACAGGGGTACCACACTCTTAGCCCCATAATGTGGAAGGGATAACTATACTTGAAAAGATATTCAAATTCCTTAATAAACAAAGAAATGCAAATCAAGATGATTTTAAGATATTGCCTTATTATACACAGTACAATAGCAATAAACAACCAAAATTTATACAATTTGATATTTTTGACATGAAGGGGAGGAAACATCCTCCAATATATAATTTATGGTACTGTATACTCACATATTTACATATCTATTTTGGTAAGCTCACATTTAGGTTTTGACAATATAATTCAAACCTTTTTTAAAAAAATAAATATTTCAGACATTTTCTGATTCTTGCCTTCCCACCACACATATTTTCTTGGAACTCTTCTGTGTGACAGAGAAAAAAAAACATTTAAGCATAATTAGTTCAAACAGCTACCATATATCATAGTATATGCAATGTCTTTTGTTGTTGTTTGTGCATCATTCTTGAAGAGGACCATTACTTCTTTGCTGAAAGAAGCAAGATATATTTTGTTATCTATTCTTTAGTACTAATACTGCCCTCTGCCTTTAATATGAGTCCAACTTCCTGTTAGTATTTTTTCTGCTATTATAGTTTTATATTTTCTCATCTGTAAAATGAAGATAATAATAAGAACTATCTCCCAGAGTCATTGTGAGGATCAGATGTGATAATAAATGTGAAGTGCTTAGAACAGTGTCTGGCACATAGTAAGAGTTGTATAAATGTTAGCTGTCATCATCATTGTTATTAGTTATATTTATATCTGCTTTACATGTTATAGCAAAAATTGTAAACAGCCTTTGTTTCCAGTTATTGAAGGAAGGCCAAATATGTTGTGATACATTGAAGTAATGGAATATTGCAATATCATAAACATTTGATGCAGAATATTTATAAATATGGAAAGATATGAGATAGATATAAAGCAAGGTCATGGGATCATATATTTAGAACTGGACAAGCCCCTTCATACTTGAAGAGGACCAATGACATCATAATTTTGGGGTCAGGGTACAGTGTGTCTGACTGGCTGATCAGACCAATATAAGCTCTGAAGGCTCTGTCACAGGTGGGTACAAATAGTCTTTTTGAACATTTGGGATGGAGATGTCTCCAGATTTCTGCAGCTCATGTTTCTTTTGAGCTACTGCAATTCTGCTTTGCTCATAGAGCACAGTACCTTCTTTGATACGGGTAAGCCATGCCTGGGTGGTTCTATGTCAGCATTTCCCATGTCTCGCAATTGATGCTGAGGTTCTTCAGAAACACCTTGAGAATGGAAGTGATTCAATTTTCTGCCAGAAAATTTGAAGACTAATAATAATAATGAAAACGATAGTTCTTTGTGTTGGTCTTTAAGGTTTGTAAAGTGCTTTACAAATATTATCTCATTTTATCCTCACGACCACCCTGGGAGGTAGGAGCTATTATTCATCTTACAGATGAAGAAACTGATACCCCCAGGTTAAGTGATTTGCCTAGGGTAATAATAATAAGTGGCATTTATGTAGCTCTTTAAAGTTTTTAAAGTGCTTTATGTGGCAGATCTCATTTGGTAATCTAGACCAACTCTCTCATTTTACTGTTGAGGAAAATAAGACTGAAAACAGATGAAGTAATTTTCCCAAAGACATTTGGGGAAGTGGCAGAATCAGAATTTGAACCCAGGTTCTTTCACTCCCAATCTAGCAGTTTTCCTATTGCACTGCATGACCTATATCACTGACTACAAGTATCAAACAGAAATAAAAGAAGTGATATATGAGTTTGGGAAAAAAAAACAGAGCAAATTCACTTTTGTTATCATATTAATATATTTATTTTATGCCTTTGTTTAAATACTGTTTTTTTAAAAGTAAACCCTATTTTCATTTAATTTTCTGTTTTCTATACTTATTTGGTTATTTTTCATTTTTGATGCTCTATTTTTGACTGTTAGAGTCACATTTCCTCAATTGGACTGGCCTCTCAAGTCACCCCTGTATCATTACATGTTCTAGCAAAAACACATACACTACAATATTTGTGCAAGTATCCACTAGAAGAAGAGGGTTTTTGGTTGTTGTAGGAGGTATCCTTGATGAGCTGGGTTCTGGAGTAAGTAATCAGGAACAGTTTATTTTCACTCAAGGTTTGTGTAAGAAACCTTCCAGATACAATTAGGGTGAAAGTATTCATTGAGAACCCACAGGAGGCATAGGGTTATATTTGGTACTTTGGGGAAAGGTAAATAAAATTAGCTGTATTCCTTGAAATGAAGAATTTTTAATGGAATAGTAAAGAACACAAAACAAATCAACACCCTTCAAAGAAGTTACGAGAATGATCTGGGAAAGAAATGAGTTCTGGATTATTTAGGCTGGTTGAAAAATGGTTGATGTTAATTGTGGGGGTGGGAGTGGGATGTGAAGGAAAATCTTTAGGGGAGGAGGTTGCCCTTGTGCACCAATTTAATGAAGACTTGGCAGAAATGGAGGGTGTGAACTATATAGGAGAGTGGGAGAGATGAGTAGATTGAAACTGAGGGACAAGCTGAAGAAGAATCCATCTAGAGAAATTTATATTGTAATTCCAGAGTAAGATGCTAGGCTTTTTGGAGGCAACAAACACTTAAGAATATTGTTGAAGAAGTGTTAATAATGATGATGATAATGGAGAAATATTTAACATTTATATAACACTTACTATGCACCAGATGCTGTGCTGAGCCCTTTCCAAATATTATCTCCTTTGATTCTCATAGCAATCCTGGAATGCAGGTGTTTTTTGTTTGCAGATGAGGAAACTGAGGCAAACAGAGGTGAATTCACTTGGCCGGGGTCATCTGGTTAGTAAACACCCAAGGATTAAACTCAGGTCTTCCTGACTTCAGGTCTACTGCTCCTCCATCATACCGTCTAGTCTAGAAGAAGATGCTTATTTTTATAGGAGTGTGAGGAATAGTTGAAAAGCAAACAATAGAAATTATAATGGTTTAGATTCAGGGTAGTGCTGGAGCCAGCTTGAATACAGGAGAGCCTATTGTTAAATTTTCTTTGTCAGCATTGATACCTCAGTAATGAACAAATGCTACAAATCTGGGCTTCATTTTTGTTTTGCTGATTGTCTACTCCAGACTTAAGAAAGTGAGGAAGAAAATGTTAATGATGCAGAGTAAATTTAAAAGTGTCCTGGGAACCTTTCTTTTTCTGGAGAACTGGTTGTTAAAATTTGCAAGCATATCCTTGCCTGGGGTCTGGATCAGTGTTTCTCAACTGTCTGTCCAAATTTTCTTGGCCTGCAAAGCTTTTTGCTGCCAAAGGATCTTCTTATTTTAAAACCTACTTAATCCTAGTGCCTTTCTTTGGTTAATTATTTCCTATTTATTCTGCATACTGCTTGCTTTGTGTATATTTATTTGCATGTTGTTTCCCTCCTTAGACTGTAGGCTCCTCCAGGGCAGAGTCTCTCATGCCTCTTTTTGTTATCTCCAGCACTTAGTGCAGTGCTTGCACATAGTAGGCACTTAAATATTGATTGATTGATCATCCTAGGTCAGACCTGTACAACTTGGCAGTAGGTAATGGGGCAAAATTAAAACAGGCCAAACTTCTTCCAGCCACAGATAGGTTTTTTAGCAGCTCACTTTCCAAGCAAAGGTAAATTAATGATCGAACTATTTTGCAAATAAACTATATTTTAAAAGGGAAATTTCAATTAATATCAATTAATTACACTTATTATATAAGATTTTTATTTATCATGAAATTGCTCCTCTTGGACTAGAGACAGACTGATAATGGTTGGTTGCCATGGGTCATGTGATAAACAGGAATGAGTACGCAGTGGCTGGCCAACTTACATAAGGGGCACAGTAGTGACTGGCGGAAGTGGGGCATGGACCAAGAACTCATTACATCTTTACTTCTTTTTTAAACTCTCTACGTTTTTTCTCAGGCTGCGTGATATCCTTTGGTGGGTGTGGGCTGTATGTTGTGCAGGCCTGTCCTAGGTCACCCTCTCTGAAATCTGCTCCTGATACTCGTGTCTTCTTTCCATGGACAGATTTCATGGAGAATGAATTTTGCTGAGGTCCTGTAGTTTTGAATTAGGAAATACTGCTCTTAGTCAGCTATAGGGACAGAGGGATATTTTTTTTGGAAACACTTGGAAGAGGTAGTAGTTAATGTTATTTTGAAGTTTTGGAAGGAATTCCACACTTAAGGCTTCTTCTGGGGGAATCTCTTTGTGGCAGCTCCCTCTATAGATGATGCAATTCAATTATCCATCTGTGATTCATAATATTAGAGAGGGTACTTACTGGTTAAGTGACATCCTTATAGTCACATAGCTAATATACATGTTGGTGGCATGGTTGGACCTAAGTCTTCCTCACTCCATGCCTGGCTCTCTTCTCTATGTCCTGTTCTCTCTCAACCAGTGTCTATGGGATGTGAAAGGTTACTGGGGATCATTGGGAAATTTTTGCCTTGGGAGGCAGATAGGAGAGAGGTGTTGCCTAGTCTGAGGAAAATGGAGGCAGAAGATGAGTGATTCTCATTTTCTGTGTGTGAAGTTTCATTTAGTGAGATCCAGGACTTTGAAGGAGAAAAGTCTCTTTCTTCTGCACTTTGTAGCAGAATTTAGCATTTCATTGTTTCTGTGTTTTGTACTGTGGTTAACAGCAAATATGAGGAGGGGGAGGGGAGGGAGAAGGAAAGGAAGGAGCAGAAGAGATCACATGGGAATATTTAGACCTGAGTGAACTGCAAACCAACAAAGTTCTGTCACTGTGTGTTGGAGGTTGGGCCACACCCTGTTTATGCTTCTTACAGGCCTGACAGGTGCTAACCTGTTACACAGGGCTTCAGCCAGGGCTGGAGGCCAGAGACTAAACAATTTACCTGGCTCCAGTGATTCCAGTGTATTAAGTTTAAAATAGGGCAAGGGCCAAATCAGACATCCTTTTTCTTTTGAGTAACACTTCTACTACCTATGCTGCTGGCATGGACCTGAGAAGACATTTAGAGCATTAAAAAGTTATTCAGTGAAGGTATTGAATCACTGAATCTTAGAGTTGATAGAGATTTCTAAGGTCATCTAGCCCTCCACGTACTTAGTTCAGAGATCCCTTCATGGCAGTTGGTCATCCAGCATTTGCTTGAAGACATCCATTGATATGGAACCTATTAACCTGGATCAGTCCCTTTCATTTCTATTTAGCTTTAATTGTTAGGGCCTGTGAAATCACATGCTAATTCTCCTCAAATGTTAAGAACATTTCCCCAATATCAAGACTAAAGATGCCTCCCTGCAGCTTCTATCCATGGCTTTGGGCTTGTCCTTAGAGAGCAGTTGTAAGTCTAATCTATCTTGTATATAACAGAATTTCAAATACTTGGAAGGCAGCTCCTATGTTCTCTCTCCCCCTCCCTACCGATCCTCAGTATTCTTTTTAGCTTCAGCATATCTAGTGTCTTTTTGTGCTCCTTATATGATTCATTAGATTGTGAACTCCTTGAGGGCAGGGACTCTCTTTTGCCTCTTTTTTGTATATTCAAGCAGAACAAATTTGCCCATTGGCTATATCCATTTTAAAAAAAAGTCCCATTCCCATTTTTTTGCCACTTCAAAAAAAAACTAAAAATATTTTCCTAGAAGTTTTCATTTTGAGGTTTCTTTCTGGAAGTGACAGGATTTTTTCTATGCCTACGTTGCCCTCTGGTTCTAGGAGACCTAGAAAGTTTTTTCTTGTGATTTCTTGAAATATGATGTCTAGGTTCTTTTTAAAAATTGTAACTTTAAGGTAGCCTGATGATCTTTAATTTTTTTTGTTGATCTATTTTTCAGGTCAGTTGTTTCTGTTTTCTTATGAGATACTTTAATTTTTTAAAAAAAAATTTAGTCGACTTTATTTTGATATTTTTTGTTGTCTCATGAAGTCATCAACTTTTATTTGGTTCACTCTAATTTTTAGGGAGTTTGTTGGGTATGGTTTTGCATCTTTTGTGCCGAACTTTTAATTCTCTTTCCAATTCTTTCTACCATAGCTCTTTGTTTCTTTACTAATTTTTCCTCTAGTACTCTCATTATATTTATAAAAACTAGTTTAACTTTTTAAAAATTCTTACTCTGTTTCTTCTAGGAATCTAATTGAATTTCTACCCAAGTCATGTTTTTATCTGAGGCTTTGCTTGTCAATGTCATATAGTCATTCTCTTCTGGGTTTGTGTCTTTAGCATCCCTGTCACCATAATAGCTTTTTGTGGTAGGCATCTTTTTTTGTTTGCTTATTCTTCCAGCCTCCTTTCTGACTTAAGATTATATGTTTTATCCAGGCTCTGTAGAATTCTGGCTAGAATGTCTAGGCTGGTGCTGCTAATACTTTTTTGGAGTATTGAATGTTGTGTTAGTCTAGATTCTCAGGGACAGCTCAAACTGGAGATCTGCAATCTTTCAGGGCTCCTCAAATGGTCTGACCCATAGCAAGTTTAATCATTTCCTTCATAGTCCGAACTCTGCAAGTTCATGGTCTGCTTGAGTTTAAGCAACAGATATGAATGTGTGCCTCCTTTGGGTTTTAATAGACTCCTTTTGGACTAGCTATTATCAGCCAGCAGGAAAACTCTCCTGGTTCAGGGTGACTTGAATTTCTGCCCTCATGATTTCTTTGCAAGCTTCATACTGGGCTAGATGTTGGAACTGCAACCCTGCTCCCTTCCTGAATTAGAGCCACAGGACTATTTTTTGCTTCTGAACTTATTCCTAGCTCAGTAGACAGCTCAGGGCCTGAGACCAATGGCTGCAGGTCCTCTCTTCAAGTTCACTTGGGCTATATGACCAGGAACTGGGTAGTGAGCAATAGACCTGCCAGCTAGCAACTGGTTCTACACCCTGCATGTGCAGTGTCCTGGTGTGGGTCTGGGACCTTGTATAGCCTTGTTGCATAGCCTTAGACCTCTTTCCATCCCTGGGCATTAGAATGTTCTTTTGCTTCTGATCATATCTAGTCCTCAGTGCCCATAAACCTTTCTGTCTTTGTTCCTATGCCAATGTAGTGTGGAAAAATGTGACTTTTTTTGTACTTTGCCAACAATATTAGATCTGGTGCATTTTCTAGATCTGTTTAGAGGAGTTTTGTGTGTGTGGGACAGGAGCTTGCTGTATTTTTTCTTGTTACTCTGTCATCTTGGCCCTACCTTCCCCAATACTATGAAATTTCTACTACTTGAAGTGAGAGGGAGTTATTTTTGATTTAGCCTTTCATTCACCCTGTTATTGGGAATAAATATATGGTCTTTTGTAAGAAGTCTTCTCGAGTACCCATTAATGCTGGTCTTTTCCCCTGAAATTCTCTCTAATTTATCCTGTGTATCTCTTGTTTGTACAGCTATCTGTATAGAGTGGCTTGCATGTTGCTTTTCCCCATTAGACTGGGAGCACCTTGAGTTCCTTTGGATAATAATAATGATGATGATGATGATGATGATAGTAAATGCTTGTTGACTTGAAGGAGAGACAGTGAATCTATTCCACACCTTGACATTTTTCCATGCAAGAATAATTCGTTTTTAGAGCATTTTTATGTCACCAAAGACTTACTGAAAGCCAGATTTTGTTTTTTACCAGAGTGCCCAAGAAACTAATTAGGCACCATCTTATTACTGATGGAATTCATCATAAATTAATTTGATAGAATTTTGTTCTTTGCCATAAATTAATTTGATAGAATTTTGAAATTATAGATTTGACCAAGTAGGGAGTTATTTGCTTGACCAATTTTTATTTTAGTCTATTGTTTTGAGGGACAGCATAGTACAGTGGAAAGAACACTGCCTTTGGAATAGAGGACCTAGATTCAAATCCTGGCTGTTACTTTCTTCTACCTGTGTGACATTGGACAAATTACTTATCTTTTCTGGGCCTTGGTTTTCTTATCTGTAAAATTAAGATGTCAGATATAGTGATTTGCAAGTTCTTTTCCAGTTCTAAAACCTATGATCCTAAGAAATACCAGTATGGCAAAAAAAAAAAAATCATTTTAGTATGTCTCTGAAGGGAATAAGGAGAACATATCTTCTAAGGAAACATTATATTAAAAATGTCATGGAGCCATGGTACGGTGGGATGCATAGCTCCCATCCGCCATAACACTACTGGTGTATTATGATAGCCAACATGCCTTGGGGTTGGTTTTCATTTCTCCCTTGAGAAAAATTCTCCATTCTGTTCACTGGGGGTTTATTTTCTCCCTGAAGAAATGCACTGAGAATACCTGCATTGTGGTTTTCACATTAAGTTCTGTGCCAAGAGTTTTGGATAAGCTCTGCAAGTATTTAGGGTTAGTAGGAAATGCAGATAATTTTTCCCTGATTAGGAGTCAGATTTGACACTTCCTCTTCAAGTGGTTTGCTGTCATGAACAGATGGTTTACTTATTGCAGAACAGATGTCGGGGTTGAATCAGCAAGTCTCTACCCACTCTCATACTAGAAAGTGTTTCCCTTGGCAAATATACACTTCTGACCTGTCTCCATCCCCCCTCCTTCTACCCTCTGCACTCCAAAATTGGTGCTTTTCCAAAATGTGGGCCAACACAGAACCTTTTTAGATTTTCAATAAAACATGGCTGATTCATTATTAGTTCATCTAAAATAATGTATAATTCAAGGTACATATAATTCCTTAGTTGATCAAGTAACTCAATAAAATAATATTCATCTTCATCTGGTAAGGAACAACAATAGTTGGCATATGGTGCTTTAAGGTTTGTTTATGGAATACTTTGCATACATTTTCTAATTTAAACCTCACAATAGCCTTTGGAAGTAGCTATTATAGGTATTAGTAAGATCATCTTCATTGCCCCCACTTTACATATGAAAAAACTGAGTTTCAGAAGAAATTTAGTGACTTTTTCATGTTACATATGATTACGTAGTTATCAAGTGTTGGAGATAAGATGCATATCCATAGCTTTTTCTGTTGTACCATTTTTTGCCTTTATCTCTCCTTGATACATGGCATTTAGAATTATGCAAGTTTTTACTCTGATTCCCTTGGTTGGCAGCAAGATAAAGAGATCTCCTCTCCCCCTTTCTTTCTTCCTGTTGAAGCTATAAAATGCACAGTATACCTTATTTAAAGATTTTCTAAATTGAATACCAGCTTAAATCAATGCGACTTCTTTCTAGTCTGTCAAGGACTAGAGAAAAGTCTTTTTTTCCCCATTAGTAAAGTTCTAGTTTATTTAGATGTTTGTTGCAGCCTTGAAAATAAAACCTATGGCCTTTAACTTCATCTCGTGTAATAATTTGGAAGAATGCTGTATTTTGGAGAATTGATTTAGACTCAAGGCAGTTTCCTTAATTGGATATTCTTTTCCTGGTATGAGAATAAGCATTCTGATTAAACAGTGAACTACTGTTTTGAAAATGAAATATGCTTTTGTCATAGTAAAGTCCCTCTGTAGATTCCAGAGGAAGGGCAGCAATAGGAGAAAGAAAGAGCCCTGGGTTAAGTGAGAGTTAGGAAATGTGAATTTCAGTCACAACTTTACTACTTGCTTACTGTATAACCATGGGAAAGTTGTTAACCTGTCTGACAGTTTCTTCACCTATAAAACAAGAGGTTGGGACTAGATCTTGAGTTTTTAACCTGGGGTCCATGGACTCACAAGGGGTCCATAGATAGATAGGATCTTTATAAAATTTTATAGGAAAAAAAAACACCTTGTTTACTTTCACTACTCTCTATATGAAATCAAACATTTACATTAATTATTTAAAAATATAATTCTGACAAGGGGCCCATATGCTTCACAACACACAAACAAATAAGAACCCTTTGATTTAACTCGCATTCTCTAGCTCTCTGAGATTGTGTGCATATACAATTCTGTATAGCTCTTCTGTGTTGTTAAATCATAATATCTTTTCATTTCAACATGAACTTGTGCTGCTGTGCCTAACACTGTACTCTAAGGGTCTTTGAAAAATAGAAGACAGTATTGCCATCTTTGTACAGAATCCAGAACACATCTCAAAGAAGAAATATGTACAGATGATATAAAAGGAAAGCCCCCAGTGGATTCTTTCCAGATTTCATTTCCTTTAGAAGTGGAAGTAGAAGGAGGTTGGTTACACATGAATTCTCAAATGTGCCTAGCAGAACATTGGTTTTCTTCTGGTCACCCCATGGGGTAGTCCCTTATGATAATGTTTATGATGTGACTGTTTCTGGCATAAATTAATCATAAATGTAGTCACTCACTGGTGTCTTTCATTAGTTTTGGTGCCTTTTGTTTGTTTCTTTGCTTTTGTGTATGATAAAATGGGCGCACAGGGGCCGGAGATGAGGGGGGTCTCATATAACAAATGGCCTTTGCCTCATAAAAAAATGTTGAGACATACTATGGTGCTTAAAAGGAAAGGGAGTGAGATAAACAAACTCCCCATTTTTTTTAATAAGTGATTAAAAGAAAGGCCTTGAAATGATAAGATTTGAGGTGGTAGGGTGGCTCACCATCATTCTGGCTCATCTTGCAGATCATTCTAAATGAGGATTGTATATAGATTTCTTTCATTTCACAGGGGTAAAAATTCAGATTTATCCTACATCCAAATTTAGAAAATATAGATAACTCACCATGAAAGAATTCATCCCAGGATTTTTATAAAGGGAGCTGTTTTGCCTTTGAAATGATTTGAGTTGGAAACAAACACTGAATTCATGTTCATCTTTTCAGGGCAAAGAGAATTACAATTTTAGAGCTGGAAGGTGTCTCTCTCTTTACAAAGGAAGAAACTGAGGCTTAGAAGGTTAATGAGTGTGCTTAAGAGCATATGCATATATATGCATGTGTATATATGTATGTGTGTGTATACATGTATATATATGTATATATGTGTGTATATGTATGTGTGTATATATGTGCATATGTGTATATCTATATCTATCTATCTATCCATCTATAGATAGATATAGTGGCAGAGCAGAAGCTATGGCTGGGGACTTCTGACTCCCATTTTGTGCTATTTTTGTTGTTGTCAGTTATTTCCATCATGTCCATCTCTCAATGACTCCATCTGGTGGGGGCCTTCTTGGCAAACCCACTGGAGTGGTTTGCCATTTCCTTCTCCAGCTCATTTTATAGATGAGGAAACTGAGGCAAATAGAAGTTAAGTGACTTGCCCAGAGTCACACAGCTAATAAATGTCTAAGACCAGATTCAAACTCAAGAAGATGAGTCTTCCTGACTCTACTCATTGTGCCACTTAGCTGCCCTTTTGTGTCATATGCTGTCTTATTTATTCTTGCATTAAATATTTATTAAATGCCTGCTCTGTATAAGATATCGAGTCATTATTATATAAATGAAATACATCTTCAGCCTGTAGTTATTAAGAAAAGTCCCATTCGCATTTGTATCTGATTGTTTTAAGCATTAACTTGCCCTCCTAAAACCTTATCAAGTTACTAATCATATAGGCAAAAAAAAGAGTGTAAAAATTAATTTATGTTAGATTTCCAGGCTTCAGTTCTCCCATTTCAAGCAAAATATCACCAAATAAAAAATTAAAATAATTTTTTCAAGCAGGGTTTATCTGAATTGTTACTTGACTGATGTTTGCTAAGGAGCAATAGGAGTATGAAATAATTAGTTTTCATTTTAGTTGTAAATTTAAGGATGACATATCAAAATCCAGTTCCCTTTTTTCTCAAGCTCCAAATTATACTCTCATATACAACTTATGGTGCCTTTGTTCCTAAGTGCAATTGAGGATCTTTCAATTTTGAAGGCAAACAATGTAAGTGGTCCAATGGGGAAGCAGAAAGCGTATTACCTTTGTTTTCACTATGACTAGGAGAAAGAATGGATAAAAAGAATAGGGGATAGAAAGGAGAGCTCATAAAATTATTTATATATCCCCAGCATTTAGCACATTGCCTGGCACGTAGTTCGTTGTTGTTTAGTCCCTTTTCAGATGTGTCTGACCCTTTTTGTGATTTTATTGGCAAAGATAATGGAATAGTTTGCCATTCCTTCTCCAGCTCATTTTACAGATGAAGAAACTGAGGCAAACAAGGTTAAATAATTTGCCCAGGGTCACACAGCCAGATTCAAACTCAGGAAGATGAGTCTAGGCCCAGAACTCTATCAGCTGTACCACTTAGCTGGCATTTATTAAATGTTTATTGACTGACTCACTATATCCCCAGCATTTACTTATTTCATCATCATTTTAACGTCATCCCCAACATTGGCTGTTATCTAAAAATAAGCTCACATTTTTGTTTTATTGCAACTTGTTTTATGTAAATTTAAAACTTCTTGTTGACTATGGTTATGTGATTTTTTTTTAAACTGTAAAGATGCTCTTAAAAAAGTTTGAAGATTTACACCTTAAAATTCTTTACAATGAATTGTAATTTTTAGGTATGCATCGTATAAATGTTACTTTTGGATTTTTACTCTTGAAGTAAAATTAGAGCAAAAATTACAATTATGAAATGACTTTAGCTTTGTTAAAGAAAGGTAGATGAAAAATATGGTTCTGTTTTCTAAATTATTTGCAATAAGGACATATTGGCATATTAAACACTTTTAAACAGTTGCCGAAGTATGTTAGGATAAAAATTCCTCCCCTAAGATTACTGGGAATGCCATAAAATGAAGTAAAACTACATTTAATTATTAAAGGGTAGGGAAGTGGTACCTTTCTCTTCTCTGCAGCTATTTGCCTTTGGAAATGTAATTATTTCAACCTTATTGCTTACCACTCTGAAATGTACTGCATCTGTTCCCATAAAAGCCATGCTCACTCCAGCCTTTCTGTCTTCATTCACGCTCTGCTCATTCAGGAAGCTGTTATCTCAGTCTCAGCCCATCCTATGGAGTTTGGATGCATGTTTTTTTTTTAAGAACAAAAAAAAACAACACAGGCAAAATATTTAACAACATGCAAAGTATAAATTGAGGAACACAATTTACAAACATAAATTAGGTGCTATTACCTACTCCACAAAACTGTCTCTGACTGTCAGAGCAGTTTTCTTCTCCTGAGTGTCTTTTAATAGCACTGCCTTTCTGTAGCATTCAGTTTAGTTCTTTGTTATATCTTTTAAAAAAAATTTATTTAGTAATTTGTTTTTTCCTAGTTGCATGTAAAAACCATTTTTAACATTTGTTTGTTAAAACTTTGAGTTCCAAATTCTCTCCCTTCCTCCCTCCCCCTTCCTCCTCCCCATTGAGAAGGTAAGCAATTTGATATAGGTTATACATGTGTGATCATGCAAAACATATCTATAATAGCCATGTTATACATGTGTGGTCATGCAAAACATACCTAGGTTATACATGTGTGGCCATGCAAAACATATCCATAATAGTCATGTTGTGAAAGGAAACAGAAAAACTTAAGAAAAATAAAGTTAAAAAAAGTATGCTTCAATCTGTATTCAGATACTACCTGTTCTTTCTCTGGAGATGGGTAGCATTTTTCATCATAAGTCCTTCAGAGTTGTCTTGGATCATTGTATTGCTGAGAATAACTAAGTCATTCACAGCTGATCATCTTATGATTTTGCTGTTACTTTGTACACAGTACATTTCACTTTGCATCAGCCCATGCAGGTCTTTCCAGGTTTTTATGAGAGCATCCTATTCATCGTTTCTTAGAGTACAGTAGTATTCCATTGTAATTACATACCACAACTTGTTCAGCCATTCCCCAATTGATGGTCATTGCCTCAACTCTGTTATATTATAATGTTGCATTTGCTCTTTCATGTATATTAATAGTGAGTTCATTGAGGGTAGTGCTGAGCACACTGTAGTTGTTCAAATAATGGCTGGTTTTTGTTAGATCTTTACTCTCACTGGGAGTATAAGAGAGTGTGGGAATAAAGAGGGGGATTTGCAAACCTGTATGTTCAACTTTTCAAGTTAATCTGTCAGTTTTTTGTACATGGTCAGAATCATATTCTTGGAACAGGGGTTCCCAGTGCTGGATGATTCATTCAACAAATACTTATTGATGTATGCAGAGCTCTGTGCCAAGTTCTAGGCACAGGGATGGGGTGGATGGGGGAGGGGGAGATACAAAGTTTTGCAACCTTTTGCTCTCTATTCTTGGAGTTTAGAACGTAGCAGGGTGAAGACTAGGTTCAGTGTGAGTGGTAAAGGTGGAATGATCAGAGGTTTAATTAGAAATGTGGAGCATCAAAATTCTGGACCTTGAAAGTGGTTCAGTACCAAAAGATGGTAAAGTCCAGTGTATGAGCAGGTTGTGGGTTGTTTATATAATAGTGAAAAAAATTTACCGTTGTAGTAGAGCTTAAGAAACTTGAAGTTTTCAGAATACTTAAGTCCCTGTGAGTAATGGCAGAAGAATGGGACTAAAGGAGTAGGTGTGAGCTTCGGGGTGAGAAGAGTGTGGTAGGCCTGACTACAAGCATGGATCGGGGTTTTGGACATGCTGCTGTGGGATCTTACCTGTAGCTAGGGTACAGACTGAGTGTCAGGATTCAGGGAGTCACTGGCTAGATTTGTTTGCTATACCTGTAGCTTGACTTAACCAGGAGATACCCTGTAGAGGTATTCAACCCTCTAGAATTCAAAAGAGAATTTGGATACTAGTATTTTGAAGTGCTTCTGCCAAGTTTTCATTCTTCTCATGTGCTGCTGGTAAACCTTAGTGGGAGAAGCAGGAGACTGGAAATATTTTGTTGATGAGATTTTAAAAAATCTATAAAATGGATAATTTTCAATAGGTCATTTTTCAGCTCTAAATCTTTGGTCTTATTATTACCAAAGTAATACTTTAAGAGAACTTGTCTGATTTTAATCTCAACATCATATAGCTATTCAAATAGGCTTCAGGAATGTTTTCTCAAAATGACATTTTAGTTAGAGAATTTGACTAATAAATGGTCCTGGACTTGTGAAAGTATAAGATTTGTGAAAGTATAAGATATCTTGTTCAAAAGAATTTGTTGTGTCCATATCACCAAAACAGGTACAGGACTTCTTAAGCTAGTGTTGTGTGGCATGAGGGCATACACAGTGCAAAGTGTACATGCTGTGTATTCAGAACCGAGGCTGCAATAAAGTTGCTTGATGCAACAAGTACTGCCAGAAACACCACAGATTCATTACATGTTTGATTTTTAACTAATTTTTGGTCATTGTGTGCTCAGAAACCTTTTACTGTTGCCACATTTTTTGGGATCCCACGTGGGGTTGTGACCCATAGTTTAAAAAGAGCTGACTAAGACACAAAAATATTGTTACTTTTCAACTGAACACTAAATAAAATAAGGAAAGGATAGGGACTGCACCTCAGATTTCTCTGTTATAGGGAACTCCCAACTGCAGAAACTCCCTCTACCAATATAGGTTGGCACTTCACTTGTACACAACTTAAAGTATTAGTAAAGGTGTCAGACATGCTGGTGCAGGGATCCTTATGTATGGTGTAGTGTCCTTGTTTCCATTTGATTTTAACACTGCTGACCTAGAGCCCTGGAAGGTTAAGGGACTTGCCCAGGGTCACAGAGCCAGGATGTGTCAGAGGGTCCAATCACACTCTTCCTGGCACCAGTGCCAGTCCTCTTCACTACATAATGTTTCCTCTCAAACCTTTATTCATATTGTTTACAAAGTAGATATTATACTATTTGTCAAGAAGAGATTCTACTTATGTGACTTTAATCTTCTTATGTACTACATTATTTTCTGGCTTTCAAAAATTATATAAAGCAGGCATATAGATGTACATACTACATTTGCAGATAATAGCACTGAGTTGTGCATAGCTATAATCTATTTTGTATTCCTTAATTATAATGCATATGAGATTGTATACAGGTGTGAAATCTGAACTACAGGAATTCATCTAAATCCAAAATAATTCAATCAAATGAGAATATGTGTGTGTGTGTGTAGGTATATATTACTTTGCAAACTTTAAAATGCTATATGAATGCTAGCTTTTATTATTAATGGCACTAATAAACATCTCATACTCAATATGCCACAATTTAGCAATCTTTCCCTAAGTTCATTTATCAAGATTAATTTATTTCTTTTGGTGGCAGGGCTAGAAATAGACCTTTCTCCATTTAGAAATGTCCTCTCTTTCCTTAAGCACAAACTAATAGCCCTTTCATTGGAGAAGAGTGCTGAGCCATAGAACATAAAATTCCACAAGAAGATAATAGAAGGGAAGGCATTAGTTGAGCCTCACATTGATTCTCATGGGCAATTGACTCATTTTAAGTATCCTTGGGAAATTAGCTGGAAGCAGTGAATGTGACCCAGAAAAAGAAATATTGGATAAGTTTCTAATAGAGCTCTAGTAATAATAATATAATAGGCAATATTTCCAAAGTATTGTGTTGACTGTTTTCCAAAGCAAAGAACTCAAAGCCATGATTTCCTCATTCAAATCAGCCCAAAGAACTGAAAAGGTTTTTGTGACACTTAGAATTTTAAAAATTGATGTTCAAAGTCAAATCCGAATGATGTTTATACCTTTTGTGTCAAGCTTATGTTTGAAATGGTTATGTTTGTTTACATAATACAAAACTGTTAAGTCCTGAAATTATAGTGAGCTTGTTGACACATGTGTAACGTTTTAGCTAGGTTCTCTTTTTGGCAGAGAAAACACTTATAATGAGAGATGAGAGAAGGTTGTCCTCTTCAGTGAACCTAACCAATGAAAGCTGTCTTCTTCAACAACCCTAAAACAAATGTTCAAAGAATCCACTTTACACTTGTATGGATTTGTAATGAACTGTATTCGTTAATTTCTAATTAGTAAAGTATGGGAAAGACATCTAAGACTGTGGTCTGTACAGAGTCTGAATTTACCTGAAAATGGAACCCTATAGTTTCTTTTTGTTCAGTCTAAGTTCTTTGAAGGTAACATTTGTGAGTCGCCACAGTATTAGTCTTCCTTAACTAATCCTTATTATCAATTTTTGCCTCAGTATTATTATGCTGGCCTCAATCTCTTTTGCCAAATATTGTTCCTGTCTAAAAAATTTTGCATCACAGTTAGGTTCTTTTACTCTTGATAATGATTACTTTTTAGATGGTATTTATTTGTTTCTCCTTTAATTGTGAGTACTTGGGTGAGCCAAAATGAACTGGCAGCCTTTTAATTTCCTCAAAACTTTTTCTAAGCAGTTCCCTAATCTTGGCTGAAATCCTGTATAGCTACCTTTTGCAGCAATGATCTGCAAAGATTCTCACAAGATAAATTCTTTCTGGAAGAAAGGCACTCAATAAAGATTTTCCGTTGATTTGAAAGTGCTCTTTCCTTGAAGGTGATAGGCTACTAAAATAATCACCACTGTTACTTTTATGTCATCCAGTAAATCAGATAATCCCAACTGCAAGTTGTACTATTCCTGAAGCTCCCTGGAGGTACAAGTTACTTTCAAGGGAGAGTCTTTCCTCTATAACTTTACTTGTGAAGTTTTTATTACTTTCCTCTTCTTCCATGCTGGCTTGTTGATTAATGGGAGCCATACTAACTTTCTTTGACTTGTTTGCTTTTATAACTTTTCATCCAACTCTCATTTACCAATGATGTTGCATTTTGGGTGTTTGTTTCGTGGTCTTGCCAGGCTGAATGCAATTGCAAAAGTCATTGTGTTTGCATATAACCCTTGCACTATAAGACACACTTGTGTCCTGTGAGACATTTTTGTGGTATGATTGACCTAGGTGTTTCAGTCACAAACCCATTATAATACACAATAGGGGATTTCCAGCATTTTCTGACCCTTCCCTGTCCCTCACTCTCATGCATGATAATCCCTATAGAGCTATTATTCATATCTTTCCAGGTAGTAATTTGAGCTCTAGTGACTAAAAATTTTGCAGAGCATCAGCATATGTACACATCACTTAAGTAAGAATAATTCTCTTGGAGTCTGTTTTTTCCCCCTGAAAATAAGTAATTTCATTTGAATCTAAACTTAGATCTCCCTTCATTAAAATGCATTTCCAGGTAGTGTGTGTTCATTTTCAACCACTGTCTCAAGCCCCGAGATGTTGAGTATCTTCAAAACTATTAAATGTATCTATCATATCAGGGGCAGCTTTCCTGGCAGTATAACCAAATAAAGACAGAGATCATCAGAAAAGGAAACTGGAATTGAGAACACTGTGACCCCCTATTCACAATTTAATTGTTGCTGTTTTGAGCTAACACTATATTACTGAGATACTTTTCCAGCTTTTGGTTGTTTTTAGTCTCTGACATTTTCAATGGGATGATAGCATCAGCTACTTGAGATCTCTGTAATATTTAATTAGTGTTATCCTTTAACCTTTTTCTTTATTTACCTGATTGTGTATTCAGTTGTTAGTTATTGTTGTCAATTGCGTGAAAATAAAGATTGCTTACATAATTCTCAACAATACTGAATAAAAAGATAAGACGTATTACAATGAAGCTACATATTTGTATCATATTGAGGTAAAAATATTACTGTTTGGGGGAAGGGGAGCATAATTGAATAGAAATTGAAGAAAGCAACTTTAGGAATTCTTTTCCTGTTAAGGATAATCATGAACATAGTATTCCCTATTTATACTGGGAAGGGATCCCCAACTGCCATCTAGTCAAACCCCCACATTTTATAGATGGGGAAACCAAAGCTCATTATTGGACTTCATGACTTGCTCAAGGATTACTCACATCAGGTAGTGTGTGCCATCATAGGCAGGGTCTGAACCTGGCTTCTTCAGCTGTAGCCATTGGCTCACACCATGACAACTTGCAAAGTTACTTTCAAAGAGTTTATATAATATAGTTCAATAGGACTTTATCTTGTAAGATAAGTTTTTAAAAAGTAGAAGAGAAGCATCTCACCTGCACATAGGGATGTAAGACAGCTCAGCATCCTGTATAGAGAGCTGGCCTCAGACATGCTAGATGTGTGACACTGGGCAAGTCATTTAACCTCTCATTGTCCCAGGTCAACTCTCTAAGACTGTAAGTTGCAGAGGAGGTGCTGATATGCATTAGCACATGATTTGTAGTATGGTTTTTAAAAAGTAGAGGATAATATTTGTCATACCTACTTTATAGGGTGGTTGTGAAGAAAGTGTTTGTGAGCCTTAAAGCTGTATATAAATGTGAGCAACTATTTTCTGTAGGGGAAGATTGATTTGTAAGGACAAATCAGGAATCATTTAATCTGCTTTTAATTAATACAGTGCCTATAAATTTACAATGATAGTTTTACACTAGTTCTGTGAAATATGTAAGAGTTAAAAGGATGTGGCTGCAACAGGCAAAACTTAAAGGAGCAATTCTTATTCTCAGTCACTTTTACTTTCGGTGTGACCTTTGGCAATTCAACTAATTTCTCTGGATCTCAGTTTCCTTATCTGTAAAATGAGGGACTGAAAGTGGATGTCTTTCTTGGTTCCTTCATCTAAAGGAATGACTGAACAATTTTTCTCCCTGGGGGAAGTAAATAATGAAAGAGAGTGAACTAGGAAGTATGGGGCGAAGGGAGAGGAATTGTTAATGATGGTGATGTCCTTAATGCTATTTTAAGTTTCTGATAACTACTTACTGAGTAGGCAAATCTTAGTTATTTGGTTACAATAAAGAATTAGGTCATAAACTAATATGTCAATGTATACTCAACACCTATTTGGCCCAAACTGTTAACTACATGAAAGCATATACAATTTTTTTTTCTGAAGTCATGAGTTTTCAGGTTTAAGGGCAATTAGATTTGAGGGACCCTAGTAAGGAAAAGGATCAAAAATGAAGTCATAGTCTTTCTTCCTAATGAAACTGGCAATAGAACAAAGAAGCTTCTGTGGGCATAAAAGAAAATAAACAGAAATTTCCTTCCACATATAATCAAACACTTTATACTATTTACCTCTTATGAAACAATCCACTTTTAAGAAACCACAATATGCTTATTGGAACCTTAGATTGAAGCCTGAACTGATATGACCTTATAATGGAAAGGACAGGAAATTTTAACATGAAGAAGCAGTAATTGAGAGACCTCCTTTAAAAGAAGGTTCTTGCCGGTTTTCTTAATTTAAACTTCTTTAAAATACTTGTAGCTTTGCTCCTTTCAACTTGTGCTAGTTTTGAAATGACAGAGGTTGGAAAAATGCATTGGATATTTAATGACAAAGGCAATTATAGATAAACCTAAGAGTGTCTGCCTATACAGGGCCTTGGAATAACATGAGCACATATTCTGTTAATTTTGCCTATTATTTCACTATGAGTTTAATGCTGAATTTCTTTGCCTGGTTAAAGGGGTCCCTATTTGTAGACAAGGGCGTAAGTCATGGCAGAGTACCCAACTTGTGCTTTTGATACCCCTGCTCTCTTTTGGGTAGGAACTGGGATGCTTTGTTATGGAGGCAATCTAAGCTGCTGGAGGATGGGAACTTTGATTTTTGTCTTTGTGGTCCTTAGATCTAGCACAGTCTCTGGCACATATTAGGCATTTAATGAATGGTTTTTGAATTGATTGTGCCTTAATAGCCTCTAATGGAACATAGACATGAAAATTTTCATTCCATAAAAGGTGTTTGAGGATAAAAATGTGTTTGAGGACAAATGTGTGTTTGTGAGTATTTTGCAATTTTAGAATAAAGATTTGCATTTGATGACTTCTTTTTATATGGTTTGTAACAATTTTCATTCTTCCGTAGAATTGACTAGGGTTAGTAAGAAGATAGTCAGTGTTGATAATGGCATAGAGTTTTTCTTCATGAGGGGATCTGGTGAATTCTCCTTTCTTTTCCCTTTCCTAGTTCTGTGCTTATTTAATCCCTGACAACTCATCTGCTAGAGCAGAGGTGTCAAACTCACGTTGCAGCTTGTGGCCCTCAGAACTCCTGGGTGCAGGCTGAAGCAGATTAAAATGCAATTGGAAAATAGTTAACAAAATAAATAAAAATATAATACAACATAGATCATATTGACTTATGGTTTTCTAAATCAACATGCAGCCCTCAAGTATGTTTCGATTTGGTAGTTGCACAGTCAGTAAGTGCAAATAGCGTCTTTCCCCTTCTGCACCTTGTTAAGCTCCTATGCTGACCTCAGGAAGTTTGTAATTTAGTTGAGGCCATGAGTCATGAAGCCAAGGAGTACAACAATATCGTGTGTGTGTGTGTGTGTGTGTGTGTGTGTGTGTGTGTGTGTGTGTGTGTGTGTGTGTATTAAAGGCATTGTGTTGTAGACGGAAAAACATGGAGCTTTTTGACTTGGAGGTAGAAAAGTCAGACTTTTCATGTGACATACCTACAGTTAGATTCTTGTAGATTTTATTCATTTAGAAAACAAAACAAAATAGGCATCAGAGATCCAGTTCAGTTAATCAAAGTTTTGCTTAACACTGTGACTGAAGCTAAAATTAGTTTTGATATTTGAACATAAATCCTAAGTGCCTATAAAGACCATTCCATTTTTTTCCTACAAGGGAAAATGTACAGCAGCTGTCATATAGTTTCGAATAATATTTTCCTTTTTATCAGCATGGTATAGGATAACAAAACACACTTATTTTCATCCTCTTGCTAAAATAGTATAGCTTCAAGGGCCTTCATATTTCTTTTTAATTCTATTCTCTTTGCTTATTTTTTAAATTTTGTTTTCCTTTGCTTTTGTGTCTCCTTTTAGATTGCTTTCTATCTCTTCCCACTCACTCCCTCCATTATTCCAACAACATGAGGAAATTGGATACTAATATATAATCTCTTAGTTGCAAAATACTTTTTAAAAAAATCCACTCAAGGTCCTCAAGTAATTCTTTTATGGCAGGAGAGATTTAAGATGAAGTAGGAAGCAGAAAAAGCCCATCTAGGGAAATGAAATAGGGCTTTTTTTTTTTTTTTTTGGATTCGTAGTCATCTCATGGCATAATAAAGGTTGCATTCTTATGGTAGAAGATATTTCATGAACTACATATAGCACAAAACAGCAGGAAAAGATGGTTCCACTGGGATTTTAGACCAATAAAAATCAGCATGTGGAATAGAAAAGTAACATAAATTCATTGGAAATATCTAACCTTCCGTGTTTGTCTGTAATTTGTGCTTTCCATCCCTTTACTCTGACTGGTATTCCATCACATTAGCTAAGAAAATATTTTTCTTCTCTTTATATCTCTTTGAGTGATTTCTGCTAACAGGTATAAAGCAAAAGCATTTGTATCATCAAACTAAGGAGCACAAATCTGCGGTTTTGTCATTTTTGTCACAATTCTGTTTGAAGATAATTGGAATTTTTAGGCCTATAAGATAAACTCTTTGATTATATATATCTGTCTATGCCTTTGACATTTTAAATGTATTAGTGTTATGTTATCATCAAATCTGTCCAAATGTGGGCTGGCACTGAACCAAAGTACCACCTCTAAAATGAAATCACTTGCAAAGGGAGAAAAACCATATAGGTATGCACTGGGAACAGAGGGACAAACTACAGGACACACTCAGGTTTTCTATATTGAGGAGAACACAATGAAGTTTAAGACCTGGTAGTTCTGATTTGCCATTTATACAAAGACCAACCATGATTCCAAATGACTAATGATTTCCTGTACCAACTACATCCTTACAGAGGGATGATGGATTGAAAATGAATCCATTTTTGTTTGGCTATGTATATTTACTACAAAGGATTTCTTTTTCTTTTGGATGAGGAGGGGTAGGAGGTAGAAAAATATGCTTATTAATTGATAAAATAAAATGAAAGAAAAATAAAAATAGATTCAAATTAATATTTAGTGGGGCTTATTGGTGACAGTAGTAGAACTACTTAGAGGAGCTGTTGTGGCACTTGGTAGGAAGACGAGTTGGATGTCACCAATTCTAGCTTTGAGGAAAGTTTGATGCCTTATTATGTCTCCCATCCTTCCAAAAGATATATTGGTCTTTTGATTTGTTTTCCCATCTTTATGTGTCACTGCATACAGGAAATTTGCATTAATTTTGTTTAGCAGATGTGAAGAGTGGGGGACAACAGGCATTCCAGACAGCTCTTTTATGATGAGTTAAAGTGGTTCAATTCCAAGTAGGGAGGAAAGAAGAAATGACACCTCATGTCTCCCTTAGAGGAGCCTCTCCAAGCAGCGTGGCAAACAGATGCACTCAGTGTACAGTAAAGAAGGATGCACTGTTTTAGCACACAAGCTTCAGGATGCTTGAAACCCTGAGGTGGAGTCTTCTACAGCTTCTGCCTCTGCAAAAGGACACAGTGGCCACAAATCAAGGAAGGGTCTTTAAGTATGAGCAATGTGGGAAGGTCAGTATATTGCACAGCTATCTTTAGCCACAGCTGTACCACACAGATAGCAACCACCCTCCATGGCACCCCTCTGATTACAGGGATGAAAATAGTGTATGCTGACATTAAAGGAAAAAGTTAGGAAAAATTTTCCCCTGAATAATGTAAGGAAATATGCAGTGTGTGTATGTGGTTTTTTTAATTACCATTCTTGATTACTTAAAATTTGAAAACCCTGGCTATTGCCTTCAAAATATTGTGACATTTTCCAAATCAAACAGCTTAAACTTCACTACAGAATTTTGCAAGAATTTTCATTAGCTTTTGCTATGGTTACAAGAGCATACAAATGACATTGCTTTAAAGCTACCAGAGTGTGCTCATAACAATATAAATGGGTTATTTATTGCAGTCCTGTAACACTTGTATGCTTACAGCTAAATGGGTATAGGATGCACATCTTGTCAAGACCATCCTGTCCTTGAATACTCCATTGTGTATAACATCTGCATTTGCAAGATGACTTCCTCTTCCTTAGGTGTAGTTTTTTCTTTACTAGATACATTATACTTGGATAGGTGATAACAGATGTCTTTTGAAAGGCTGAATTTCTCTTGCCTACTCCATAGAATGCTTATAACTCTTAATGTTCTGAATTGTTTTCGTTATATCTTGCTGATTCTTACTTGATCCTTCTTGGTATGTCCTGAAGTGACTGAGGGGATCTTTAGCACCTATTTTCTCTTTTATTGTTAAATGTTGGATTAAATTGAATATTTTCTTAGTTAAAAAAATTAGTTTAGTCTATCTGTTTGATGGCTAATTTAGTGATTATCAATTTGCCAAATGCTGCTATAAGTCATCACAGTTACCTTTCTTCATGCAAGGATGTGTCCATTTATTTATATCATGTTCCTGTTCTAGGTATTACCTTCTTCATTGATCTGACAAAGGGTCACAATTATATTTCTTAGCTGAATTTTATAGAGGTGAAAATTGGGCATGAAATCATAAGCTACAGACCTGGCAATCCCTCTAAAGAATTTAACTTCTCTCTAGAGAGCAATTTTACTGTTAACACCTCCTAGGGATTCAGTATTGTTGAAATCTTATATGAGTCAATTCCCATTTATCAACCTGTAGTTAAGACCCATTTCTCCACTACTCATCTTAGTAGGGACATGCCAACCCATTCTCTAAATCCAAGAAATTTGTACCATGGGAGAATAGGTACAGGCTTGCCACTGTTTTACTTTTGTTTCAGTACTGACCATTTTTCTGTTTTATTAAGGCAAAGTCAAAAATACTTATTTAATTCATGCCATCCAATGATTGTGTCATTACTTTTTAGACAGCTGAGTATCACTTTTTTCAATTTAACATTTATTAGACACGCACTGGAATCATTTGGATCTGTGGAAACTGATCTAAGTTGATCTAAAAAAGCCAAGCTCCCTCCATACCACACAAAAACAAAAGCACCATAGAAAAGAAAAATAATACACATTCATAATACAACTGATTGAAATCAGCAGACTACTGACATGAATTTAAAATACTATAGAACAACTCAATCATTGTGCTACCAAAAAAAACCTCCACAAAAAACCTCAGAAGGACAGATCATGTAAGATATCCTAGAGACATTTCTCAAATTGATAAAGCAGCACATTCAAATAAATTAAGCAAGAATCAGCAGTTCTGAGACCAGACTAGATTGGTTAATACATAGGGTCACAGAATTTTAGAACCAGAATCAATCTTAGACATCATCTAGTTGCCTCTGAACTAAGAATGGCTTTTAAATTTTAAAATATAGTTTTATTGTATTTAAAAATGTAAAAACCATTCTTTGCTCCAGGGCCATATAAAACCTGGCTGTTTGCCCTGCCGCTGAATTCTAGTCTGACCTCGGAATTTCACATAACAGGATGCTGAAGATCAGAGGGTTAAATGGCTTGTCTGTGACCGCGGGGGCACTAACTAATGTGGGCAGGATTTGGGCTCTGGTCCTCGGACTCCAAACCCGATGTTCTTTCCTCTGCACTGTGAATGGCTAAAGTGGGAATGGAGGAGAGAATACTAGATGAGATGTTTTTTTTTTTCAGGACTTGGCAACTAACTGATTGTTTTTATCTTTTAATAGGTACATGTGCAGTTATTTTGAGAACTTTTTCCTCTTCATGGATTTTAAACAAATGAATTTTGCTTCCAGTGATTTAAAAATAACATTAATGTCTAGGAAGTTACTCTTGGTAGTTTAGTTATTATTTTGAGACTGCTTGTGTTCTTTAGTCTTTACATGAATGACTATAAGTCAGTTGCTCCCATAAAATAGACCCATCTCATTTCATCCTGGGATTACTCTGCTTTAATCTTTCCAAGGAGAATTTGATAGGAAAAGTTTGCTTTAATTTGAAACTGGTGATTGTGTGGGTAGGAAGGGTGCTTTCTTTTCGAGTACTTTCATATAGAGTATTTTGAAAGCTCACAAAACTTAGTTACCTGGTTCTATATCTTACTGTATTCAGAGAAAATTGTTCAGTGAAGAGCTTTGAATCTATAAAACTGATATGTGGTTGTGTTTTCCTAAAATATTTTTTAAAATTTAAGTAATATTTATGAAAGGTTGCTGAATAACAATTATTGTAGGTATAAAATGGGATATCCCTCATTATAAAGTTACTATAATAAGACTGTAAGAAACAAATTATGCAATAGTTAATATGCATTAGCAATCTGAGTTTTGCTTCTGCAAACTAGGAATATGAGTTGCCAACAGTGAAGTCATTTTATTATTAACAGGTTCTTTAAAACCAACTGTTCTATATTTTTATGAATAGAAACTTTTGATGCTTAAAGGAAGTTTCATCACTCTATTATAGTGTTAGGGGTGGCATTGTGTTTTCAATTTCAGTACTATTCAAATGCCCCAAATTATTAAACTATTTAGTGATAGTTCCAGAAGTACTGCAGTCTCCACGAAAGATTTAATTGCAAGTCTGGTAATTTTGTAGTTGGTGTGATCAGAGGTAGCATAGTGCAGTAGATAGAGAGATGTCCTCAAGTCAGGAAGACCTGAGTCCAAATTGTGCCCCCAGTGCATAGTGGTTATGGGACTCTGAGCAAGTCAATTAACCTCTCAGTGCTGCAGGTACCTTTGCAGTACTATAATTTGCAGAGCAGGTGCTGAACACCACTAGTAGAGGAAATTTTCTCCATGGGAGTTCACTATAGCAATTTAATCATAGACCTGATTTCTCCTTAATTCTCCCAAAAGTTGGAGTGATTTTAATGCATTCCAGTATAGTGGGGGTGGGAGGGATGTTTGTGTCCAAACTATTGACTCTTTTCTTTTTTGAAGATGAGCTATGTGAATTTCATGAGATGATTTCTATTGGATGAGGGAATAATAGTCAATAGGTCACTTTCTATCATCTTTGAAGTATAGAGTATTGGTGTTGGGAGCATTGAGGATGGAGAAGATTGGGGTGGGTTTAAAAGACAAATGCTTTGTTGCACAGTAATAAAGGAGGCAGTATTTAAATGATAAATGGTTTATGTCGTTACGTGATAGTTGAGTTGGAATCATGGGGTGGGAGCTAGAAGGACCTCAATTGAGGTTCTTCTTCTGACATACCCTGGCTGTATGACTCTGGTCAAGTCACTTAAACTCTCAGTGTTTTACCCAAATCTGTAAGACAATTGAAGAGAAAGTGCCAATCTGCTTTGATGGAGGTGCCTCCTTGAGGGCTTTTCCTATAGCAATAGAATGACAGGTCCAGGAATTGAGAGTCACTTTCCCCTGGACCTCAGAGAATGAATACTTCGTGATTGTCCCTGTGATTGTCCATGGAAAGAGGTGTGAGTGGGGAGAGGGAAGGATTGTTGAGAGATCTTGGTAAGTGCTTAGCTAGGGAAGAAGGGAGGAAGGTTATGGCTTCTTGTGCTTGCTTTGTGAATTCACTCATCTTGAGCCAGTTTTGAATTTTGTGTCCCTATCAGTTTGGAGTGCAGCAGGTTTGGGGAGATCCCTTCCAGTTTCTCTTTTTGGAGACAGTTGAATGAGGTCTCCCCTTTCTTTTTTAGGTCTTCCTAACAATAGAGAAAAGAAGAGAGAACTGGGCCTTTTCACTTAGGTCTCTAGGAATGTGTGAATGCTTTGTAGATAAGATGCTTCAGGTTCCTTTTGAGCTGTGTAAAGAGAGTGATAAGGCTTTGTAATTGTCTGAGCCTGTTGCTTTCAGTTCCATCTGAAATTTGTTTGAACTCAGATGGACCAAGTGAGAGGCAATATGGTGTTTTGGAAAGAGCAGGGGTCTTGAAATCAAGAGACATGGATTTGAAACCAGTCTCTGATGCTTACCAGCTTGGTGACTCTGGGCAAGCCACTTAAACCTGCTCTTTGCCTTTCTTACTCAGTAAAAATGAATGATGGTACCTGTAATACTGATGTCATAAGGTTTTGGTGAGGAAAATGCTTTGTCAGCTTCAAAGTACTACATGGATAAGAAATTATAGTTAGCACAGTAGCTATTTGAAACAAAAAAGTTAGTAACAGAATCAATCTATTTATTAAGCAATTGCTATGTGCCAGGCATTGTGCTAAGTGCTGGGGATACAACAAGATGCAAAAGGCAGATCCTATCCTCAAGGAGCTTACAGTCTTATGGGAGAGACACCTACAAACAAATAGATACAAAGTAAGCCATATACAGGATAAATAGGAAATGATTAACAGAGGGAAGCCACTGGAATTAAGAGAGCTTGGGGAAGAATTCCTGTAGAAGGTGGGATTTTATTTGAGGCTTAGAGGAAGCCAGCAGGGGTCAGTAGTCAGATTGGAGGAGGGAGAGCATTCTAGGCTTGAAGGACAAGCAGAGACATCACCAGGAGCTGAGAGATGGAATGTTGTGTTAGTAGACCAGCCAGGAAGCCAGTATCACTGGATCAAAGTTATGTTGGGGAATAAGGTCAAAGAATATTGCAAAGGCAGGAAAGGTTAGGTTGTGATGGGCTTTGGATGCCAGGGAGCCACTGGTGTTTGCTGTGTAGAGGCTGAGGTGATCTGACTTGAATTTTAGGAACATTACTTGGTGACTGAATGAGGAATAGATTGGAATGATAAGAGAATAGAGGCAGGCAGACCCACTAAGCAGGCTGTTGCAGTAATCAAGGTGTGAGGTGATGAGGGCCCTCCAGAGTGGTGGCAGTGTCCGAGGAGAGAGGGGGACAATAGCAAGAGGTGTTGCAAATGTGAAGTCAGCAGGCCTTGGCAACAGTGTGGATATGGGGTGGGGGTGGGGGTGGGGGTGGAAGTCTGAGGAACTAGCAGTATGGTGCTGCCCTTTATTGGAATATATATGAAAGAAGCACCTCAATCATATTTTCCTTTAGAGGAAAAGCAGAGCAGGGATTTTGCCTTTATGCCCTAAAAGGTCTGCCCATATCTAGACTGTTGAATTTGATTGAATTTTTATCATAGTCACTTTGAGGATGTTGTTACTGTTGAATTTCTTTCGAGGCTGAAAATAGGCATTTTTTACCTAACACAAATATATCAGACTGTACACAGGTGACAAAAATGCCACATCAAGCACTGGAGCTTTTTGCCCTTCAAATGCAAAATGTACCTGTGTTTGCATTGTTTATACCATTAATGGCTAGAAGAGCTTATCATTACAGCACAATAGGTGCAGAGAGATTTCTGGATCTTCTAGTCTGAACAGACGAGATTTTCTGCTGCTCTGTCAGTCCCAGGCATGGCTCCATCTCTAGATGGTTTTTAGTTCTTACATCTCCAATCTCTGACTAGCACAGGCATGCCGGTAACTCAGAGATATTTTTATAAGAGGCAAGGGAGCTTTTAGGGTTTCTCCTCTAGATCGCCAATGCTCCTATATATGGCAGGGACAGAACAGCATCAGGGAGATACCAGGATGCTCCAAGGGACAGGAAGTCAATCCTCTAGTACCTGAAAATGAACTCACTTTCTTCTCTTTACTCATCTTCAGCCTCAACTCAGTTGTTTTACTTGTCTCACCTGGACACATCTTTCATTTGGTTGAGTTGATAATATTGTACTTTCAAAGTAAATGAAGCAAATTGTTTTAATTCTGATAATATATGTGGCAGGGCTACTACATTATGCACAATTAGCACTTAGATCAGCAGGTTTTATAGGAGGAAAAATTTTGCATTTTTTTGGGACCTTTGAATTTTTCTCTTCTAAAGGATGATTTCAGAACATTAAATTTAGAATAGATTTTAGATCTATTTGAAGATAAAGGAGAAAGGTATAGGTATAGTTTGCTGTGAGGGAAGTTTTGCTGATCAGACTGATGTAATGTTCTATGCCTATGGTTCCTTGAGTTCCCAAGAACCTTTTATGAGCTAGGCGCTGGGGACACAAGGAAAAAATGGGACTTATTCCCAGACAGCTTAAATTATACTTTGAGGTGGTGGGAGATTAAAATATTACACATTTTTGGGGGGTCTGGACCAGTGATTTCATTGGTACAGACATCTCCAAGGTTGGTACAACTCTCATTATCCTCCACCAGTGCACACAAGCTTATTTGTATGTATCAGGCCTGTGTATGTTTGTATATATTGGTAGTCCCTGTAACGGGGGTGGGGGTGGGGTGGGGTGGGGGGTGGAGGCTGGTGGACCACATGAGTTCCAGAGTACTGAGTTGCAGTAGGATTAAAGCTGATCAGGTGTTTATGATAAAACTGGCAGCAACAGAGTGAACCCTGAGAAGGAGTATATGATGGAGAGGGCAGCTACCAAAGAAGGTTAAACTTTTATGCTGATCAGCAGTGAGATTGGCCCTGGAGTGGCTTGGGAAGGAAAGGGAGACCTATTCTGCAAAAACAAAATAACACTTCTCCCCTCCCTCTACCAATTTACGGTAAAAAGAGAGTTGCTTTAGCATACTGAAAGGTTAGGTGATTTGGCCATAGTTACATAACTACTTAATTTTAGGGATGGGACTTAAAAAGCCACGTGTCCCTGACTACTAGTAGTACTCTGCCCAGTGTACCACAATCCTCATTTAAACAAATAAATGTTGTTGTTTACCTCTCATTATAGCATAATTCAAGGAAGAAGAAAGACAATCGCTAGGAAAACTGACTTCCCCAAAGAGTTGATCCTCAGCAATTAAGGCTTTTTAGAGGCAGAGAAGAGGAAGGAAAGTAATCTAGGTTTGGGGACAGCCTTTGGCAGTGGAGGCAGGTGATGAAAATGGGGAAAAGGACGTAGACCAGGCATCTGAAAATGACAAGAAACAATTAAATCAACTTATTCGCGTTAACCTTAGAATCATAGCTTAAGGGCCTTTCTATCATTTTTAAAGTGTAGCTTGTTGCATTTTAAATTTGTTGAAGTTAGGTCTTAGGGAACTTAATTTCTTTCCTGTTGTGGGGTTGATTTTCTCTAATTTGTACTGCAAAGAGGATGTTGCCATTTTTAGTCTAATTATGTTTAATTGACATCTACTTTAAAATAAAAAAAATTCCTATAGTCTATATTGATGTATGGAATCACAATTTTGCTTTCATTTGGGTAATGAGATGAGATAAAGCTTTTATTAAGGGACTGTTCAAGAAAGCAGAGACTTGGGTAGAGCCTCTTTTCTTCTCATTAGAAAGAAAAGATATTTTTTCTCTAATAGATAATGCAATAATAGTAAGGATATAACTTGATGAATTTCATTTAGATGTGTGGAATCCTACTCTCTTTCCACACAGATAGATTCCACACATATTTATTTTCACTTGCTTAGTACTACCCAAATATAGTTTTATTCAGGCAGGATTTCCTCCAAGTATATCTTCAGACTTCTGTTCACAGGGTTTATTGGGTTTTCCCCTCCCTTTAAATGAAGTATATTCCTGAATGAATAAATGAAAAAGCTTTTAAATGCTTACTGTTTTCCAGGCGCTGTGCTAAGTACTGGAGAGAAACTTACAGAAGCAAGAGAGTAATTGCCTTCAAAGACCTTACTTACATTCTCAAATGGTGTCATTATTTAGAAACTGTAGCTATGGAAGCTCTCAGGCTTTACATAAAATCTAGAAGAACTGATACAGTACATTACACTGCCTTTTACTAGTTCTCCTAATAAGAAGGAGTAAATCAGCACTTGAGTTGAGGTTGCAGAAGGGTTAAGGAGTGAGGACATGTTCTGGCTCTATTCTCTGCCAGTGTGGGTTGATGATAAGAATAGGAAGCAGAATTTGGAGACCCAGGTTCTAGTCCCAGCAGACCCTGAGCTCTCTTCCTGAGTCTCCTGTTACATAATATTAGGCGTGCCATTTAAAAGCTTTTGGCATTTCATATTCTCATCTGCGGACACATTTAAAAGGGCTTTTTACATATCTGTTCTTTTTATTATCTTGAGAAGAATCATTGTCTTGAATTGAAATAAAAATATTTTTCAGAAAACAATTTAAAATTCATTTTGTATAAACATTCAACATTTGTGTTACTTCTAATGTTTCATTTTTGTCCATATAAGGTCATAAAATATGTCTTTGCAGAATCCAGTCACTGGTGAATTACCCTCTGTTTCTTGCATACATACTTGCATATTCTGGTAAGAATTTTATTTAAATAGCTAGGATTGGCAAAACCTTAAATCTTCAGTACCCACACATTGGTGATGTGCTGGGTTTTATTTCCCCGTCTCCTAGCTCATATAGCTAGATGTTTCTATGGCTACATTTACAGACCTGATGTGTTTTGAATCAGCTTTTCCCCATTTAGTGTAATTTGTAAACTCAATTCATTTTACTTTACTGCTTGAGGCAGGAATAGTATAATTACTTCTAGATAATTTCCCTATGTATTTAAAGGATCAGCACTTGAGTTTTGTAAGGAAGAAACTTAGGAAGTAACTGCAAAGCCTGTTGCCCCTAAGGCTTAAAAAAAAGATGACAGAAAGAAATTATTAGTAAAAAATTTATGTTGTATTGAAGGAACCAAAACAGAGTTCATTTTTTCTTTTTTTAAGCTTAATTTTATCTTTTTCAATGAATGAAAATCCACCTGTCTTTTAAAGCCTTTCATAACCTAGCCCTTTCCTACATTTCCAGTCTTCTTACTCTTTTATACAATACTCTGGTTCAATGGCACTGGCTTCCTTGCTGTTTTTTATGAAAGACACTATCTCTCCTGACCTGGGGCTATACTTCATTCCTGGAATTCTCTCCCTCTTCATCTCAATTTCCTGACTTCCCTGGCTTCCTTCAAGACCCAGCTAAAATCATGTCTTCTACAGGAAAACTTTTCAGGGTCCTTTTGAATTCTAACATCTTCCCTCTGTTGCTTTTCTTTGAATCCCCAATGCTTAGCACAGTGCCTAGCACATAGTAGGCTTTTAATAAATGCTTTTGTTGACTTGATTTATCCTCACTTCTATCTCCGCTCTCCTCAATGAAAAAGAAAGCCATCCAAAACTCTTGTAACAGATATGCATTGTTAAGCAAAACCAAATTCACATATTGGCCTTGTCCAAAAAATTTATGTCTCCATTTATCTCCTGAGTCCATCACCCCTCTACCAGAAGGTAGGTGGCTTGATCTGTCACGAGTTGTCTGAAATTGGGGTTAATCATTGCATTGGTCTCATTTCTGAACCCTTTCAAAGTTGTTTGTCTTTACAATATTGTTTTTATTTTATAAATTGTTCCCCTGTTTTTTGTTACTTCACTCTGCATCAATTCACATATCTTCTCAGGTTTTTTTGAAACCATTCTCTTCATCTTTTTTTAAAGCACAGCAATATTCTATCAGACATTTCTTTCTTTTTCAGGAGTTTCAAGAATTTGAATCACAATTGAATTATTTCTTAAATTCTGTAACATTTGTATATGTAGTTTTATACTTCCTACTAGATTATAAAATCCATTAGAAGTACTATGTAGCTTAATTATTTTTGTATATTTCTCTGTGCTATTACCTAGCAAGTCATTTAACAAATGGTCTTTTAGTAAATGAACAAATGTTAATGACCAAGTTAATGGATAGTGATATAATTGGACCATTTTATTACATTGCTGTTGATGATCTCTTATCCAGTTATAAGACTTATAAAGAGGTTACTGCCTCAAAATGGTGATTTGAATTTAATCCAAGTCAATATTTATTATGTGCAAAACACTATGATGGGCACTAGAGATACAAAGACAAAAATGAAATGGCTTCTTCCTTAAGAGGCTTATCTTCTTCTCTAAGATGATATCTGCACAGCTACATAAATATAAGGTAATTTTAAGGGGCCAAGGATACTTACTAGGTAATAGACAAAATATTGAATAAACAAGTTCCTGTGATGTTTTCCTTATTTACAAAAAGCAATTAGCTTGTTTTTGGAGAAGGAAATGGCAAACCACTATAGTATCTTTGAAAAGAGAAACCCCATGGACAGTATTGGCATACAATAATCCATGGGGGTTGTGAAGAGTTGGACAGCCAAACAATAGCAACCACCGGTGTCCTGAGGTTTTCATCATTGGAGGCTGAATCTCTTGGTATTTGTTACTTTCACTAATAATTCCAAAAGCAAGTATCAAATGCCCACTAAGTGGAGAAATGTGTTTGGGGGGTTAAAATATCAGTGTGTATGGGTAATGCCTATGGGACAACTAGGCAGAGATGTCTAGTACACAGTTGAGGATGCCCACAATTCAGGGGTGGTAGATGAATGATTTACTCAAAGAGGCAGAAGAGTCAGGATAGAAGAGTGAAAGCTGACAGAAGGGTGGTCAGTACTGTCAAAAGTGTACAGAAAGATCAAGAAGTATGGGGACTGACAAAAGGCCATCAGAGACAGCAGCTGAGAGACCTTTCGCAATCCTGAATTGAAATTTCATTCAAGTCAATATAAGGGATTTGGAATCTGGGCAGTTTTTAGGAGGTGAGAAAGCAATTTTAATGAATACCATTATTATGTTTAATTGTAATGAATGCTCTGCCTTGGCAGATAGCCCACACTAACACTTTTGCTGATGTGGTTACAAAGTAAATTCAAGTAAAATTGAATGACAGATATGTTTGCCAAGGCCTTTCTATTTAGCAATCCATGAATGTTGTATTGAAGTACAGTTTTAATAGGAGAACTACATTAATTAGTAATATTTTCTATTCTAAAACATTACTTTTTGTAGTAATTCCAGATACTATTACTTACAAAGAGAATGCACTCCAAAAGTTTATTAAGCAAATTAAATTAACAGTAAGGTGTTAGGTTGTAGCAATAAGCTTCCGATTTCAGGAGACTGGGCTTCATTATAATTTCAGGCTTATTAAAATGACATTCCACCTATCTGATCAGATGGAAATAGGACCAGCTTTCCCACTGTCACTTCATGCTTTCGAAAGCCTCATCATACATTCCAGCTCTTCAACTATCACAATTTTGCACAGCTGTTATGTCCATGTTTTCTTTTTATTTGTTCTAATCCTTTCATTTTTATGAATAAGAGAAAAAAAACTCAGGCAAGTTCAGTGACTTGCACAGGGTTATATAATTAATGACAAGGTTTGTATTAAAACCCAGATAGTCTGTTAATTGTGTTCATGTGTATAAAGTGGGCATAGGAAATAAAAATCTTGGACTGTGGGTAAATATGGCACCTTGGTGAGATTGCATTCAATTCTTATTTATCTGAATCTGAAGTGAAGAAAGCAAACTGCTAATTGGAACACTTGATTTCAAATTTGGCTTTCAACCTGTCTCTTGGATCCAATGAGATTAATCATTCCACCCCTAAGTCATTGACGATTTTCTTTTCTTTCCCCACCTTCTGGTGGAAAATGCTCCCTGTCATCAATACTGAATCAGCTAAAAGTGGCTTAAAAGAGGGAGATTAGAAGCAGCAAAAGCCAGTAGAATTTGCCAACTGGAGTATTAGTCATTGACTAACATAGTTATCCATAATAGCATATTTTGCATGTGGTGAAATATTTTGAGAAGCAATTCAGCTTTGTTTCAGTGGCAGAGTATGGTAGATGTCCCTCTTTGTAAGCTGTCTTGTTCAGGCCAGGACAGATGGAAGTGTTTTGTGCCGTATCTGTTAGATGTCCACTTTCTATGTCTTCCGTAATAATCACCCATCATGACAGCAAATAATCCTGAACAATTCATGGCATAGATAAGCACAAATACAATTACCTTTCCAGGATTGTAGATCATTCACTGTAGGAAAGTCATAGACTGTTAGAGGCTTTAGAGATAATTTATTCCAACCCCTTCTTTTAATGGATCAGGAAAAAAAAATGTAGGCAAGGAAAGTGACTAGCATGAGATCCTATAGTAATTGTCAGTTGTTCAGTTGTTGTTCAATCATTTTCCAGTTGTACCCAACTCTTCTTGGTCCCATTTGGGGTTTTCTTGTCAAAGATACTAGAGTGGTTTGCCATTACCTTCTCCAGCTCATTTTACAGATGAGGAAACTGAGGCAAACAGGATTAAGTGACTTCCCCAAGGTCACATAGCTAGTAAGTGTCTGAGGTCAGATTTGACCTCAGGTTTTCCTGACTGCAGGCCCAGCGCTCTATCCACTGAACCACCTAGCATCCCTGAGTTACTGTCAGAGATAGGATTAAAATCTAGATAGTCTAGCTTCCAGTCCAGCATGACTTTTTTATTGCGTCACACATGACTGACTTTCCCTATGTATTACTCTCTACTCAGACTATTTATTTTATAGATAATGAAACCTTTTGTTTCATTGCTGTCTTGTATATGTCCTAATTACCTACTAAGCTGTAAGTAAACTCCATGAGGGAAGAAATTGTGTTTTATTTGAATATTATATATCTCCTAGCACCTGTTATATCATAGACGATGAATAAATGTTTGTCAAATTAAATTCTCTGTGAAAACGGAAGCTTAGGTTAAATAACTCTGAGTCATGAACCTAATGGTGTTGGAACTGGAATTTGAACTTGCACCTATCTTGATTTCAGGTTCATCTTTCTTTCCACTACACCAGACAGGCTGACTAGCAAGATTTTTCATGTTCTTTGCAGTCACTGATGAAGATTAAAGTTTACTGCACTAGTTCGCCAGATCTTAAAAGCAAAGTCCAGTAGAGGCTTACTGAGAGGCTTCACCTATTTGTTGTGCGATACATGGTAGCGATGGAAAATTCTTTGTGCCTGAACGGATAGTTACAGAGTAAATGTTGATTTCTGTTAAAAAGTGAAAAGACAAATTGTATTAATGAGATGATTTGGCCTGACCTGCTGTTAGCTCAACCACCCTAAATAAACATATGATACAATTAATCTTGCGAAGCAAATAAACATTATCTCCTCCTCCTTCCTCTCTCCCTTCTGCCCACCTCTTTTACTTCAACCATTTATTTTTCTGTAGGTGTTGACCTTGAAATTGTTTTTTTGTAGCCTTCGTGGAATGTGTGTGATAGACTAATGTGAGAAAGGGCAGCCTAAGGAATGAGGTTCCTTATTTCTATGACATCCCGAGACCTCTGCGGAAGCACCAAGATCTTGACAATAATCTTACTATCCTTGAATCATTGAAGATTGACTCACTTCCCCCACCCCTGATTCCTTTTTCTAACTACACAAAGTTCATCTGTATTCAGATTTAACTGTATTCTTGGAAAATTATGTATAAATTGAGTTTGGTGATCTAGGTATTTTAAATACGTGATGACATTTCAGTGTTTAAAAGCAGTGAATCACTCCAATCTAGCATAGAATTCTTTAGTGATATGAATAATTGCTCCCTTTTATCTGTTTTATATATTTGATTTTGGAATATCATGTTTTCTTATAGTCGTGCGTGCTCTTGATGTGATGAACAAGCAAGATTTGGCTGACTATACACACATATGCACATATATATGTGTATATATGTATGCATATATGTATATGTGCATACACATACATACATATTATAATATTTTATTGGCTAGGTGGCACAGTGGATAGAAGAATACCCAGCTTACAATCAGGAAGACATTTTCCTGAGTTCAAATCTGGCCTCAGACACTTACCAGTTGTGTGAACCTGGGCAAATCTTAAACCTGTTTGCCTCAGTTCCTCAACTGTAAAATGATCTGGAGAAGGAAATAGCAAACTACTCCAGAATCTTTGTCAAGAAAACCCCAAATGGAGTCCTGAAGAGTTGGACACAAGTGAAATGACTGAACTATAACAACAACAATAAAAACAGCAACAGCTATCCTTACTATGTGCCAGGCACTGTGCCAAATGCTCTATAATTATTGTTTCATTTAATCCTCACAACAACTCTGGGAGGTAGATTGAGGAGGTAGGGGTTATCTCTGTTTTATAGATGAAGAAACTGAGCCAAACAGAAGTTAGGTTTCAGTCTAGATTTGAACTTGGGTCTTGACTCTAGGCTCAGCACTCTATCAATCAACAAGCATTGATTAAGCAAGCATCTACTATGTGCTACGCACTGTGCTCAAGACCCTTATTTAGGTCGTATGTTGTTTGTGTAGTATATGATTATTAACATCAGGAATGTGACTTGAGTGTGATCAAAGATAATTTATTTTTTGGGTCAAGGATGGGGAGATGTTTGGGGAGGAAAGCAATGGGCTTGTGTCCTTTTGGCAGGAGCTATCCGAGGAGGGGCCAGGTTATTCTTCTTGGGCCATTTTCTATCATGTTAATGATTGGTAAGAGTCCCAAGGGTTTTCTGAGTACCTTGCTTTAGTTACTGATGATTTTGCTTACCCATATGTTCCTAAGGTTGTATATATTTAGACTATTTTATGATATTGACTTTCTCTTGAAAACCAGAACTGCCAGCATGCCTGTCACTTCGATTTTTTCCTCCTCTTAGCAATAGTGACCAGAAAAGATATTCTAGAATTTTACTGCTCCAGAATGAGAGGTCGTTGTTAAGTTTTCCTCAATAGTTAATTTTCCCAAGGCTTAGTCTGGTTGAAAAATTCTCCTCCCTCTTTTCTTGTTCCTTTCTTATCAAATTTGAGTAGCCTGGTAAGCACACATGAGGTTTGCTTCTATTGCACGTTTCCCTATATTCTCTCTCTCTTGTGAATCTTGTCCTCAGTGTTTTTCTAAGTGGTGAACAAATTTGATACGAACTTGTCCTGCATTTTTACTTGAAACAGCATTTAGATGTGGTATTCAAGAAATACTACATTTAGTTGTATTTTGTGTTTATGTATGTATATTTAGTTTAATATTTATGTTAGTGGAAAATGCATATGACCAGGGATGTATGAATTTTAGTCCTGGCTTGACATTACATAATTCAATGTGTGGCCATGGGTAAATCACTTCATCCTTCTAAATTTCAGTTTGTCCATCTGTAAGAGGTGAGAACTTAGTAGTTATCTTCAATTTCAACTCTAAAATATGTGATTCTAACTGTACAACCTTCAGGCAGTACAAGGTGAAAGATAATTTTTCATTCAACAAATGGTAAACATTTAGTATGGGACTTCTGGTTGCAGAACACTCTAGGTGCTACAGAAAATGAAAGAAAAATTAGGCGACATGGTCCCTGACCTTCTGTCAAGAACCTATATAATGCAAGCTCTTTGAGGGCAGATGATGTCTCCCCCCAAAACCTTCCCCCAGGGTTTATAACAGTGTTGGGCACATAGTAAGCCTTTAATAAATATTTATTATTTGAATAGAACATTCGTTATGTATAGTACTACATATTACTCTGAGGAGCCAGTCAAGTATGGGAGAACAGTAGAGTGTGTTTTGGCCCACCAGACTTACACCATAACCCCCACCCCCAAATATCTCATTGTATCCTGGGGCCAGGGAGATCCCACCTCTAATTGTAAGTTTAAGGAGTTCAGGTCATCAGTTGTGTTGTGAGGTATAAATGGCTCTCCAGATATGGGATAAGATATGCAGGATGAGGTATGTTGCTTCTGCTTGCTCTACTGTACCCTACTTTGAGTGGCTAACTTATTTTTTTAAAAAAAATATTTTTATTCTGATAATTCTAATAGTTATTATATTTATTATTATTATTGATTGTTAGCAACTAACAAATAAGGTGGGCATTTTCATATAAATAGCAGAAGAGAAAAAGGAGCTTGTGTTTAAAATTGTGAATTTGTGTTATATATAATTTTTTTCTTTTTATATAATACACACAGATGGTAGCTCTCAAAGCTCTCCTGATTGCCTATGATCTTTCTTGGCTTTCCTTCTCTTCTGCACTAAAAAATTGCCTCAATGCCTCCCCTCTCTCCCCCTTTTTTCTACTCTATGCCCACCCTCCCCACCTCTATCAGAGAAATAAAAGAAAAAGGAAAAAAAAAAGCCCTTATGACAAGTTGCATTTTCAAGTGAAACAAATTTCCACCTTGACTGTATCCAAAAATATTTGTCTCATTCTGCTCCTTGAGCCCTCTGTTAGGAGGTGGGAAGCATGCTTCATCATCAGTCCTCTGCAACTATGGTTAGTCATTGACCGGTTCTCAAGTCTTTGAAAGCCATTCTCTTGAACTCTGCCTCCATTCATATAAGTCTTTCACGTTTTTCCTCAAACTTCCCCTTTTGTTATTTGTTTCAGCACAATAATATTCTGTTACATCTATATATCATAACTTATTTAGGTATTTCCCAGGTCTTTGCCATTGCAAAAAGAGCTGCTGTACATATTTTAGAGTAATTTACTTTGGAAGCTGCAGACCTGAAACCCTCCTCCCTGGCCTAGCCTGCCTGTTCCCCTCCTACAGTCTCACTCTGCTTCCTTGCCCAGGGGAAATCTCCTCCAATGGCATCACCTTTGACATGTCCTCTAAGTCTCTGCTCAGCTCCCTTCCCACCTTGTGATACCAAATTGTGGTGCAGTAGACAGAGTACCGAACTCTGGGTTACTGGGTGACTCTGGGCAAGTTGCATCCTCTCTCCACCTTAGTTTTTGTTTTTATCTATAAATTAGGGTTACCAACATCTGCACTGGGTTATTGTGAGGATCAAATGAAATGTGGTAGCTTAAGTGCTTTGTAAGTGTTAAAGTGCTACCTAAGCATCAAGAGCCTTGCCCAGTTCTGTGTCTACCCTGAAAGTGGGTCATTTTCATAGCTGTCACTGCCTTCCATGGTTTTATTGGAATCTTATGTCTCTTGTCTTCAGTAATAGATGTTCAACGGCAAGAGCACTGGAGTTGGGGTGCAGAGAACTGTGTTTCATCCCACTTTTTGAAGGTTTTTTTTTCTTAAGAAACATGATTATTAAGATAAGTCTTTATTAGGAAGTATGTCTTCCTCGTGGCAGAAGAAAATAGACCTGGGTTTTGTATCATAAGTCTGCTATTTATTATTTATTCTTCCCTTTTCCTATATACTAATGAATCTAGGTAATCATTTTATTCCTTTAACACTTACCTTGTTCAAAATTCCATTGTTCAATTAAAGTAGGCATAGGGAAGACAGGAGTTGGGGTGACTTAGGCAAAAGCTGCTTCTGCATCTTAAGCTAGGGAGTCTTGGAAATGAACCATCTTGGAGAACAGCAGTTCATTCACGTTAATAGAATTGTCACATACTTAACCACCTCGTTTCCTCATTTACATATTGGGTGAAAAAGTTTTACTGCAGAAGTGTAAATAGTCTCAACTACTTCCTCACTAGTGGGGCCAGGAATTAAATATTATCTGACATTTTAGCCATCCAGCACACTGCAGGGCTCTATTGACTGAATAGGGGAATTTACATGAAAATTGATCTTGATCACTCATTAAATCTGCTGGATCATCTCTATTACTTACGAGTTTTTTTGAAACATTTCTGCAAAACGCTGCTGAGAATCTGTCTTTTAATGTTTCTTCAGAGTTTTTAGGAATCAGTCCTAAAGGAGGTTATTTTTCATTTGCTCATTTGTTTTTCTTTCCATTGTTGAATATGCATGCATTGTTGAATATACATGCATTTATTAATTTTCTTAAAAGATTTCATTTTTTAAAAAGTTAAAAGGTCAAAGAGCTGATTGCTAGCTTGTCTCAGAAGTACCACGCACCTCATGAGATCACCTTGGTATATTCGTGGTTGCTCTTATTACAAGAAGCGCAGTGAATGCAAAGCACTCATTTTGGGAAAGAATTTCACACTGAGTAAGCATTTTCTTTGATATTGCAGGAGAGAGCATAAACCTGTGTATGGTGCTATCTTGTTACTGAGTCAGTAATGCCTAATGTAGTCCGGTATGCTTTCACTAATTTCTTGATAAAGTTAAGTCAGTCCGGAAAAATTATTCTGCAGAACCTTTTCCCTCTTCTACCCCCACCCGCTAACTCACTTTCTCCCCTGGGGACTGATACACAGGCAACCATACAAAAGCTGGCAAGGGAAACACACTGAACTACTTAGAAGGCTGTCAAATTACTTTCCGGTTACTTTGCTAGTAGATTGTTCACTGCACAATAAAGTTAATTTGTTGTATGCAACTTCCTTAGTTCATTTTTAATTAAGTGGATTTGTATGTGTGTGTGTGTCCACTTATCAGCCAAATATACTTATTTACTGTAGGCTTCTAATTTAAATGGAGTTGTACAATTTAAATCTTTTAGCTTGCAGGGCTTGCAGCTTTTAAGCCCTATCTCTCCACAGAGGCACTTAATTTTAGGATGAATTGTTAGACAGTGAAGCAGGTTTCCTGCAGTATTTTATGGTTTTGAATATGACGATAACTTCCTGAGGGACATTTTTATATACAAGGCAATTATCTGCATTATACAATCCAGTTAATGCATTAGCTTTTGGAAACTGAGAGCAGTGCACCAAACTATAGTAGTATGAAAGAATTTGTCCATGATCTTTGTTTTCCACAAATTTTCATTTTTAGTTATTTCTTATAGGGGATAAATTATGTTAACAGAATTGCAGATGAGGAGGATGAAAAAAAGGAGGTGGGGCTTTGTGACTGTGGCCAAGTCATTTGACCTCTTTGGGCCTCCATGGCTAAAATGTGAAATGACCAGATTGTACTGGATGAGTTTTGGTTTTGCTCAACTCTAAGTTGGTGATCCAATGATCTAGAGGGTCTCTCTTCTGGTCCTAAATACTTCAATACCATCAGTTGTTGTATTATCACTCTGACAGTAGATTGCAGTAATATCTTCATCAAGCAGCCACAGTACATGTTTCTAAACTAATTAGAAAATTAGAGAGGTCCTTTTAAAAAAAATGAAGGTATATTAAAATATTCATCCAATTAAAATGTATACTCATGCATGTACACATGTGTTTATGTGTGTATAGATATATGTATATACCTGCATGCATATACATTTACATATACACCTCTACACATACTGTCAAAGGTATGTGGTACCAAAAGATTCTGAACGTGTGGTCTAGAGTAAGATCTTGTTCTGTCATTCAGTTGTGTCCGAGTCTTCATGACTCCATAGATCATAGTACACAAGTGCTGGTCATTGGGTTTTCTTTGCAAAGTTACCAGAGTGGTTCGCCATTTCCTTATCTGGTGCCTAAATCTCACTCCTGAAGTCACCACCCTCTTCCATGTGCTGTTCTGCTATTTGAGCTGGCCCTGGAAGGATGGGTAGGATTTTGGAAAGTGAGAATGAGGAGACAATTTTGGGGAAAAAAAAAAAAAAAGGAACGATATGAACAAAGGCTTACAAATAGAAAAGTGTGGAGGCATGTTTGGAGAACAGCTGAATTTGGCCAGAATGTAGAATATGTGGATGGTAGCATTGTGAGATGATAGATTTGGGATCAGGTCATAGAGGTGGTTGAATAATAGACTAAGGAGCTGATACTGTAGTAGGTTATGGAGAGTCACTGGATGTTTTCTGATTGTGGGAGGTACATGATTACTCAGCTAACAATAGGCAGAATGACTTGGAGAGTTCAGAGAATTCAGGTGTGAAGACTTGTTGGGGGCCATTACTGTACTCCAGAGGAAAGTTTATGAGGGCTTGACCTAGGCTAGTGATAGTGGGAATAGAAAGGAGGTGATGGATGAAAGATTCAGTGCTATAACTGGCTAGACTTGGTGACTGGATGAGACATGGAATCATAGTGTTACATTTTGGAGCCTGAGTTATTGGAAAAGTAGTGGTACACAGATGGATTAGGGGTTAAAGGGTAAGACCTAGTTTTGGACACATGGAATCTGAGGGTCTGAAAGAAATTTAAGGGGATTTGTCTAGCAGGTGGTTGGAAATATGGTGATGGAACTTAAGTCTGCTGAATGAGATGATTGAACAGAAATCCAGAATTGTCCTTCAGTATCTCCATGCTGAATAATGCCTCATACGGTATTGAAGTTCAGTGGTTGATTTAGTAACTATTCTAGTCTGTGATAACTTACAGAAACAGCATTGTTAATCAGAATCTTTTGAAAAGCTTTCTGCTCAGAGATAGTGAATAATTTTTTTTTCCTGGAAGATTCCCATAAATTTTTTGAGGAAGAGAGCAGGACAATGTATTTTGTTCCTATTCAAGTGTTCTGACATGTAATTAACCTGATTTTAATGTTTACAATAAAAACTTTCAGAGATCCTTAGCTTCTGGAAAATGTATTTTTGTGCTTGCCAATACTTCACCTATCTCAGACACATCTAGGTGTGTCTGCAGTCTGAGCACTGGGCTGCAGTTAGGAAGATGGGTTCAAATTATTCCTCAGATATTTATTAGCTGTATGACCCTGGGCAAGTCAGTTATACTGTTTGCTTCAATTTCCTCAACTGGAAGATGGGAATAATAACAGCTTCTACCTTGCAGAGTTGTTATGAAGATTAAATGAGATGATATTTGTAAAGTGCTTAGTACGGTACTTACAATTTAGTAAGTGCAGTATAAATGTGTCTATTCCCCCTTTCCTAACCATCCTTTCCCACCTTCCTTGGCCAGCGTATGTGGTATTCCTAATTTTTCTATGACTTTTTCAGTTAATTGACACTCTCGATGGTTAATTGATATGTGTGTGTGTGTGTGTGTGTATGTGTGTGTGTCTCTGACTGTGTGTGTAGGTAAACATACTGATTTGGAATACAATCAAATGTACTTGAATAGGAAGAAAAGAGTAGTGGGAAATTGAGCAGTACTTTTAATGACTCCACACCATTCACTAGCACAAAGATTCATCTCTTTTTAAATACCAGCGTTGTCCAAGCAATGTTGTCTGGTTACAAATCTTGTGACATTTTAATGTTACATGTCTTCAAAGAATCAAAGTTGTGGCTGACCCAAAGGGCAAAAGAGAAAGACCTATGGTGAAGAGTTTCAGATGACAAACTCAAGCCAAGGTGCAAGATAAGGGATCCCAATAACATAACAGGTGATTAGCAAGGGTGCTGGTGGAGTGGCCATGAAGCCTATTGGAGGGATAACACAGTTTCATGGAGGTGCACTGATACCCACAACATATGCAGAGGGGAAAGCCTTTTATCATGTTGAATGGATTCTCTGCAGAGATTTCTGGCAGAATTGAACAAGATGAGAAGGCATAGGTGAGCTGTCATCTGCACCAAGGGAAAGAAGACCCAGATGAATGATACCATGGACCCATTAAAATCTTTAAAAAAAAATTTTAGATGTCAAAACAGCTATATGGAATGCAACTTTTATTTCTGAAGGTGCTTTCGGGTCTTGCAATACTGCATCAGGGTCATATTTTTTTTTTTATTTGTTGTTACAATATTGTGTGAGTCATACCACAGAGGTGGCTGCCTATACAAGCTACACAAACTCCAATCCTGTCAGAATAATAAGAAATGAGGTTAGGCAAGCCAAGGGGCCCAATTAGTATTTTAATGCCTGACTGAAGAGTTTACATTTGCAATGACAGGCAAGAAGGAAACCGCTCTGTTTTTGAAGAAGGGAATGACATACTGAAAGAGGATGCTTGAGTGTTTTTCTAGCAGCTTTGAATAGGATGTAGATTGGACAGGCAAAGAACAGAGGCACAGAGAGCAATTCAGAGAGATTCTTCAAAAGGACTTTAACATTTGCATATTTATAAATCTGGATAGATTGGGGATGAGAAAGAAACCCTTCAATCTTTATCCTCTTGCCATAGCTCTGAACTCGATTTCAGTCAAATGAATTTCTCCTCACTTAGTGTTAATGCTGCAGTGGTTTGAGGAAATGCTAGAACAAACAAAAATTATTTTAGATTTATTCATTGTAGTTTAAATAAGTGCTGTACTGTATTAAAAAACTTCACTGCTTTTGGGATTAATTTACCAGTTTAAAAAAATATGTAAAAAAACACTGTTCTGGCTTTTCTTTTCCTTTCTTTTGCATGAGTAGCACCACCTGGTGGTTATGAGCATGCATGAGATATGGTTTGGTGGACCAAGAAGCTGTTTTGGCTGAGTAAAGAGCCTGGACATCATGCTAAGATTTTTTTGTTTGAAGATCTGCCTCTGATATGGGTGATGGGAGAGGGTTAATTTGGCCATAATTTTGTGCAAAAGAAGAATTAAAAAAATAATAGTTTTTCCATCAAACTTGCAAGAAAACAAAGCTTTTCATATTAAGAAGTTATTTCATATATTCTGATCATTTATGAGACTAATTATAACTGATTTTCTATGTAAATCAGTTGTTGTTGTTGTTGCTGTTGGGTTGTGTTGGACTTCCCCAGACCTGGCACTCTATCATTATAGCTAAAGTAACTGATGTAGGTGGTGGCATCTTTTAGTTGAAGATGAAGAGCTGCTTGTTGTTTCACTGTCCGACTCCTTAACTGATAGATGAAAAGGACCTTCAGAGGTCATCTCTTCCCCCCAGGGGAGGAATGCCACACATAGGTATTGCATTTCATGGCCACCTTGGCAAAGGGATTGAATTTAAGACAGACCTCACTTGACACAATAGACTTCAGTTTTTACCAATCATATTATCAGAAGGGGAAAGACAAGAATAGTCTGCTACAGTGTGAGTTCCTAACAATTTATTTTTTGCTTGCTGTAATAATTCTGGATTCCTTGTTTAAAAGGAAGCCTTATTGAATGTGATTAAGGACCCTGCAACTTACTATGCATAATGCATTTTTTGTTATCAAATTTAGGAATATGTATGAAGCTGTTTTTGCAAGTTACATAAGAGGAGGCTGGGAGAGGGGAAAGCAGCAGTGCTTCAGATTGTGTGGTTTTCTAAAACCATTTTCATTGTATTAAAAATCCATAAATGTTTATGATCATGTTCCTCCAAGCAGCTTCTAATTCTAATGTATTGATTTTTTAATGAAAAAATATTTTATGTACAGAAGAGTGGATTTAGGAATTCACTACTTTGGCCTTATGATCTGTTTTGTAACTTATGTAAAAGTGGTATGGTTCAATTGGCTAAAAGATTAAAAAAAAGTTTACTGCAGAGCTGACTACATCAAGCTGTTTCTGGGTAGGTTATAGAGATTTATTCAGAGCGGTTTTTTTCATCATCTAAGTGAGGAAGGGTTGGAGTTGCCTTTTGCAGGGACTGCTTTCCTAACTGCTAATAGAGTGCACTCTGCTGGTCAGTTTGGATTTTGATAATAAAATGCTTCACAGAATTAGTACTTTAGAAGTACAGGCTTTAGACCTCAGAAATCTTCTAGTTCAACCTTCTTTATTTACATATGAGAGAAAGAAGGCCCACATAAAGTTGCAGCAGTTTGGTTAAGGAAATTTGGCTAATTAGTGACAGAATCAGTTTTCTTAATTAATAGTTCAATGCTTTCCATTCTACTATATGGGGCCTTAATGTCCAGCATTTCTCCTGTGCTGTGGATTCCCTGTAGTATGCTGGAATAATACATTGACTCCAAAATGGACCATCAATAATTGTCCTTTAGTATGCCTATAACAGTAGCATATGACAGTTATAAAGTGAGCTCTTTTTCAGGTCTTCAAGGGGGAAAATGTTGAATGTCACATTTAATGGCTTCACTATAATAATGAAATACAAGCATTTATATAGTGTTTGATTTGAAAAGCAGTTTGTCTCACAACCCTGCAGATGGATAATGTGAGGAAATTATCTCCATTTTTTTTAACCTCAGAGAAATTAGGTGACTCATAGGTGATCACACAGCTGGAAGGTGTTTGAAGCAAGGAAATTATCCAGGTTTCTTGACTCCAAGCTCAGCTTCGAGTTTACCAACTGTTTACCTTGCAAAGCAGGTAATGAATATAGAGCCCTTTACACACATTAAAGAATTTTATTCACCTATAAAGGTGAATTATTGTTGTAATTACCCCATCCTGCCTCTCTACAAGAAATTGCTTTCAGATCCCTTGAAACTCCTAGTAATCCAAATTTCAAAATGGCTTGCTAAATGTGACAGAAACTGATTTTTAAAATTTTGAGGGGGAAAGTAAGATATAGTATTCCAATAGAAAAAGTAAGAAAGAGAAAAAAAAAAACCCTGTGGGGTCGATGTGGAGTTTTTTGTTTTTGCTGTCTTCCTGGCTATTGTCTTATGTGACTCTCACATTTATTTATTTATTTTTTCATTTGTGGTTAAAAATCGCCCACATATTTCTTGAAGTTTTAAAAAATGTTGCCGTGCTAGGTTTGTCCACAGCAATTACCCTCACCTTATCCGTTATTTTCAGAAGAATCAGTTTGTGATAAATGAGAAAAAGGCACATTAGAATAATCTTTTAAAAAATTGAATTTGTCTGTTGTAGCCAAGCTCGATTAACAAAGTAGTTAAAATATTGTAGGGCTATAAGAAAATATCTTTATAAAGTTGAAGTCTTGAAAATCACTTTTACAACACAGGTAAGGGGAATTCGTGGCTGGGCATACACAGGAAGTATCAAACCTGACTTGCTCTGACTTGAAGAATATGATGCAATGACTGAATGAATATATTACTGTATTGAATATCAAGTTTAACATTAACTCTGCCTTGAAATTAGAAGAAGTCACCAGGCTGGTTCTTCAGTATTTGCTACTAATTAAAACATCTACATTGTTCTTATGGGGTAATTGTAGCTTACATAGACCCTTCCCAAAAGACCTAAAGGGATTATAGTAGCCAGCTTGTTGTACCAATAAAAATAGCATGACCATGAATGACAAAAACAATATTCCTTCATTTGTAGCAGAAAAGTAAAGAATTAATTTAAAATGAAATAATGAATTTAGACAAGCATCATAGCCCAACGGATAGAGAGCAGGCTCCTGAGTCCCAAAGATCTGGATCCAAGTCACATCTCTGGTATGTCTGACTATATGACTCTTGGCAAGAGTCCTACTATTAGCCAGGTACCATCTAACCATTGGGGTGCTATGCTAATCACTCGTAGGTTATAAACCTAGACCTTCCTGACTTCAGGCAGGCTTACTAGCCCTTTCTCCATTACCTCCCTCACAGGATTATGGAGAGGATCAAATGAGAGAAATTTTCTAAAACACCTTGCTAGCTATCATAATGGTGTAAAACCCATTTTAACACAGTTCTTTGTGGAGTGGCAGGGATTGGTTGATGGTGGGCTGACTGACTTTGGAGACAGGAAGACCTGCTCAGTGTGTGGCTACCTGGACTGCATGACCATTGACAAGTCCCTTCACCTTGGAGTGTGCTAACACTACAGAATGGTTCATATCTCACTACCTGTAATCTCCAGTACAGATGACTTGATTTCTCATACCTACTTTCTCTTAACTGGTCAAGGCTCAGTGTCCAGTTCTTCAGAAGCTTGTCATGTGAAGTTTTTTTTCCTCCCACTTTAGTCTATAACTCTCCTCCCCACCGCCCCCAACACACACACACACACACACACACACACACACACACACACACACACACAGTGTGTAGGTGAACATTTGAGGCCATCTTTATAAGGAACTCTTCCTAGGAGCTTGACCTCATGAGGATTATACAGTCCTCATCCTTGCTTCTGTTGTACTTAGCCTACTTCTGATTGTGGACCTTACTGCTAGGTACACCATATATGTATGCTGAAATGGGTCCAGAGAAGTGGCCAGCTAGTCCTGTCACCTGTGTTGTGTAGCCATTGAGTACTTCCCTCTCCCAATACGCTGTGAGGCTTTAGGATACATTTATCACATGCTGTATTTGAAAGGTTTTTCATTGAAACATCCTGTATACGAGATGAAAGCCAATGATATTTGTTTGGGTTTCTGATGTTGTGCAAGTTTCACAGATACCAGAACTTTTTCCTGCCCCTCCTTCCTTTATGTGGGGTGTGACTGGATGCTCAGAATTTTTATTGCAAATATAGAATTAAGTAATTGCCATTCCTGTAATGATTTTGTTTCCTTTCTGGTCTTGACTTAGTGAAAAATTACTAGGACTTCCCCAATTCTCCAGTCTGACTGTGAGTGTTTCCTTTTAGGCCATGATACTATGATATTCCTCTGAATTATAATCATCATTCTTGGGTGATGAAATATTACTCATCAATTGCTCAGTGAATTAGAGTTTAGTAGGTAATTTGTGAATGTTTTAGAAGGTTCCGGCGGTAAAAAATGGCAACATTTTAAATCTTTTAAGTGACTTTTGGAGAAAAAAAACCATTTGAACACATGATAACATAGCTCCTATATTATTATATTATATACAGTCCTTGAAATACATTCCCAATTGTCCACATTGGATTTTTAAAATTTCATGTTTGTTATTTATACTATTGAAAATTACAAATTACAAAAGATACAAATAATGTACTATTTGTATACTATTGTGTATACTATTGAAACTTGGTGTAATAAATCCCATAAGCCCAACTTGTTTTGATGCCATTAAAGCTGTGCTTGGATCCAGCAGGACATGTTTTTGCAAGAATCCTAGAAGTTCATGGCTCAGGTCTATGTGGGAATAAAACTCAAGTGCTTAACATCATAAGAAAATTCTCATAGAAACTACATCAATCCAGCTTAATTAATAGGTTTACATTATGGATTCTCAGTGAGGAAGGAACTCAGAGCTTACGCTTTATATATGTAGGTATTCATAATATCAGTACTATTTAAAATTCATTAGCATTATTATCCAGCTGTGATGGGGATAGGCAAAGTCCTATTCTTGAGAATTGCCTAGAATATGCTAATTTAGAATATGACTAGGGTCTGGAAAGGAAAGAACAGCCAGTACAAAACTGTATATATAATATGAGGGCCATGTAGGAAACAGGATTCCTGTATAAGACAGGGCAGATTTAAATAGATTGCTTTATTACTTACCTGAGCAGATTTGTGACCTCAGTTGTCAAACAAGTTTTGTGTCTTCCTTGTCTGGTCTTGTTGATCTACTGTATGTGTCAAGGCTTCCATAAACAGGAAGAACTTCTGGAGAGCAGATATTGGTATATGGGGCAAATAACCAAACCTTGGGAAGGGTTCTATTGTTTCTCAGAGAAAGAATTTCTTATCTTATTGGATCATTTCTTTGAAAATAAAACCCTTAAGTACTTGTGGAGGTTTTTTTTTTTTTTTGAAAAGTTTTTAATGGCAGGTTTTTCTTCAATTAACATTGTCTTTTGAAATTGTCAGATTCGTGTTTCTGTGGCATACTGTTGGCCTGCTTAGGACAGCTGGTTAAAGCATTGTATCAGGAATGTAATTTTCAGAGGAAGAAACCTGATCCAGTTACCATAGACTAGACAGAAACTGTTGCTGTAAGCCTGATGTGTACTTTGGGCAGCCAACACCACTGAGTTAGACCTTCAATCCATCCCCAAATCTGGTTGATTTAGCAGAAAGCATTCTCTACATGGAAAGAGCTCTGACTCTCAGTGATGGACCTCACTTTTCCAATGCAGAGTCAAAGCTTCTCTATAGATTATAGTTTGGGAGAGGTGCCTGGGCACTGAAACATTAAGTGAATATGGCAGAAGTGGAGACTTGGACCCATCCATGTTTTTATGACTGGGAGTCTGGTCCTCTGTAGACTATTGAACTGCCTCTCCAAGCTCTTTGTAGAGCTTAAAGTACTAGAGAAATGGCGGTTGTTATTATTGTTATCATTATCAAAGCACATACAGGTATCTTGTTATTACTTTATTCACCAAGCTGCAACTCTCTTTTGGACTCGCTTCCTTTGCCCCAAGATTCCCCTCTATGGTTCCTTCTCACCCCGTACATATCCCCTTAGTCCTCAAGGGATCATATGCACCAGACTTCCTCAACTAACTCTTCTCTGACTTTAGCCCACAGCAGTTTCTCTCTTCCCTTAATTCTTATAGTGTCTATCTTCAGTATCATTTATTTAGGGCTCATTGTGTACTACTTTGTACTGTTAAATTTATTTCTCAATAATTAGATGAAAATTCCATGAGACCAGGGACTATGTCTTACAGTCATGCAAACTGAGGCCCAGAGATGTCACAAATCAAACAGGCAATAAATGGCAGAGTCAGGATTTGAACCTAAGTCCTTTGATTCTCTTTGGTTCTCTTTTTCCACATCTAGAAAGAGAAAGTGTTGGACTAGATAACCTACTTTTAAATTTATGGTCATATTCCAATCTCACTTCTCTTTCCATTACACCAAACTGCCCTGAGGTTTTCTGCCATCTGCACTTGGTTCTTGGAAATAATTAAGGAGTGGGCTGTGCCTCTGCCAATTCCCAGGTGGAGCATGGCCCTCATATTCAGGAATATTTAAGCAAAATGGGTGATGTCAGTAGCCGTACCAGAACACAGTATTGAATAGCATATTGAAGTATGCTTCTGTGAGAATGTGAGAAAAAAACCAGTGACACAGGTATCAAGGACTACTCTGGTTTTCTTGTTTTGTTTTGTTTTCTACAGGGTGTTCCTAAAGTCTGGACAAATAAGCAAAAATGCATATTTTCAAGAAATGAAATGAATGAAATTTTCAACAACATTTTATTTAATTGGAATATTATATTAACAGATAACATCTTCAATATGATTTCCATCATTTGTGATGCAAAGGTTGATGCGCTTTGCAAGATTCATGTGAACTTGAGGCAATAACTCCACATTGCCATCAATTTTAGTACATTCACTATGTGTTCAATCAAGCATGTTGCATCTGAGATTTTCATTGAGTATAATTTCTTCTTTAGCATACCCCAGAAAAAGAAGTCAAGGGGGCTAAGGTCTGTCAATATTCCAAATATTTCAAAATATGCATTTTTCCTATGTGTCCAGACTTTAGGGATACCCTGTATTTTGCTGTGGCAGTAGTTTGTTGTGATTGTATGCTGATAGGAAAAGTGTTTCTTTGTTTCTTTCACTGAAGGTGCAAATCTTCTGAGATAGGATGAACTTCTTAGAGATTCACAATCATTACAGAATTAGATAATACAATAGTAGCATATTTTTAAAAAAATAAACTTCTCATTGAAAAGCTTACCCAATTTTAATTTTATTAAATCTCATATCTTCTCTCCCTCCTGCTAATTCCAGTCCACTGGGGGAAAAACTCAGCAAAACCCTTGAAAGAAATATGCTTAGTCAATTGAAAGATAAAAAAAAAATAGCAACTTCTACATGTGAGGCACTGTGCAAAACGTTGTCCAATTATTATCTCATTTGATCCCCACAACAACCCTGTGAGGTAGGTGCTATTGGCATCCCCATTTTACAGGTGAGGTTAGATGACTGCAAAAATAACTTCCCACATTTTCCATGCCAAAAATATGTCTGACCATTTAAAAAAAACTATCAGGTTATGCCCCTCTTTGAAACTGTTTATTCCACACCATGTTTTGCGTTGTTTTCCGTCCTCTCCCTTTTAAACTTCCCATTACCATTTTATTGCTGCTTGATATATTCTATTCCACATGTTAATTAAAGATTGTGCAATGATACTTTGACTGAATTCCCTTGACATCAGTTTCACTTAGTGTACGTGTTGTTTTTTGTTGGGGAAATTTTACTTTTTAATACTATTTAAAATGTTAATAATGGTTTTGTATTAACAGGACTGATAGTATTCTGGTGGAATCAATATTATTATGCAGCAAAACAATTCAATGATTTATTCTGAGGGGGTTCAACAAATACGTTAGCAAATGAAGTGGAAAACTATGAAGATATAGATAACCAGGCATTTTGGAGTATTAGAGAAGGAAGTGGTTTTGGTGGTAAAGGACCTTGATTCAAATCCTGGTTTTTGCTTAGTATCTCTGTGACCTTGGTCAAGGCACATAATTTTTCTGAGCCTCAGTTTTCTCATCTGTAAAATGAGGGGTATAGACTAGAGAGTCTTGGAGGTCCATTCTAGTTCTAAATCTGTAGTCCTCTTATCCATTGTCAGGCCGTTTCAAAATGATAAGATTCTTTTAGGGCTGTTTAGAAACATAGTATTAAGACAGATTAGAAGAGGGATATTTGTAATCCAAATGTCAATTTCTCTGGCTTTAGGTGAAACCAAGTCATACAACCAACATATATTTCAGTGTCAGTGGAAGAGATCAGTTTGTGGAGTTTGGCACTTGTAGTCTCATTTATGGTTCATGTCCTGGTAGTGCCAGTGTCTTGCTACATCTGTATTTTGGGTCAAATCACTTGTTCTCTCTATTGTTCCCTTCAGGATCCCATGACCAGCGTGTGTGTTTGGGGGTAAGATGTAGTCCATGCAATCAAGGAGATTACAATTTAATTGGCTGTGATGAGAGTAAAACTTAACAACAAATGGTTATAAATTATTAATGACAAGTACTACAGACAAGAAATACTAAAAGAATTCAGCAGGGAAGACAGGTTACTGTTGGTTGAAGTGGATAAGAAAGGCTTTGAGACTGATAGAAGATTTTAGCTGAGCCTTGGAGCATGGGGTGGGGGGAAAGGAGGAGGGCATTTCAGACATTTCTCTCCACCCTCCACATGTTATGTCTCAGAAGTGTATCATAGAGTACAATAGTTTTGGCACTTCTTCTGTGGTTGGAATTTTGCTATTTTACTGTAAATAGTCACTCTTTAAATGAATTCTGGTCATACCTGAGCTGCACTTAGCTCTTGGCAAATCTTTTGAAGATACAATCATAGAATCCTCCCTTGATGGTGATAGGAACACCTTAGGAAGGAGAATGTAGCCCCACCTCTGAGATCAGCAGGTTTTGAGGTGAAGTCAGGGAGCTGGTCCCTTCTGCCCTCCCAAGTAACTCTGACCTTACATTCTATATCAATGGAAACAGTTCTTTAGTGGCCACTGACTCTTGGCTAGATCTCAGCTTTGTGATGTTATGTTGTTGTGGAACTCTGACCAGGACATCTGGGACTGCTGGATGTGATGGATGTGAATATAGGGTCCATCACGTGCAGTTGGATAACTTCCTTCCCGCCATTTCCCAAAGGACCTCTGAGGTAGGCAGAAGTCTAATATTTTGCTATTTTTCAAATTGGATTCAAGGGAGGATTAGAGGTGAATTCTGACTTTCTTATTCACTGTTCTCTCTGTCTCTCTCTGTCACACACACACACACACACACACACACACACACAATTTCATACCACCTTTGCCATTTCATTGGTACAGGTGGCTCCCTGCACTGATGCACAACTTGCATATAGTTTAGGGTCTTTAACTTGCCAATGGTCACATAATTGGTAAAGAGCAGAGAGAACACTTGAAGTCTGGTCTTCATGACTGCAAGGCTACTTAGTCCCTTATCTATTGGTTTGTCTTCATCTATGAAAATCCATTAGGATTGTTTCCGATGTTTTTTAGTTTGGAGTATTCAGGTGCAAGAGATGAGTCACGAGCATCTCTATGAAAGGAGGCCTTTTTGAATAGGAAATGTTGGGGAATGAGAGGCTTGTTGGAATTTTTTTTTTACTTTCATGCAGAACTATTTGTAATTTATCAAGTTTCTTTGAGGTTTGCTTTCTATGCCAAAAAATTCCTTTTGGTCCTTAAGTCAGACTCTGGTGTTGTGTATTAGTTATAAAGTAAATATGCAAAAGTATGTTTTCTTTTGACTGTGTGCCTAGATTAGATGGTGAATAACCTTAGGGAGTTGATTATCTAGGGTTTTTCTTTTGGAAATGTTAGGTGAAACATTAAACTTTTATAGTTTTTTAAAAAAAAAAACACCTTGTAACACTTCCACCATTATGTTCCTGTCTATGTGTGGGCATAAAACCCTAGGTTAGCAGAATAATTGCTATCTGAGATTTTTAGCTCTTCGTTGGAAGAGATCATGGCTGATGTTAATTTTCTATTCTCATAGGACCCAGCACAATGCTGGCACGTAGTAGCTTTCCTCCACCACACAGATGTGGTCATTTTACCAAACAGAGTACACTGCTGGTAGCAATGAAAGATATACAGCACAACTAGTTTAGGGGAAAGTGTAAGGCAGAACCAGTCTCCTGAAGCAGGGCATAAACATCCCCAGACTCTATCTGCCACCCCCACCTCATCACCTCTTTACCTATATCTGAGTGGACCTGAGTGCTACAAATTGTTTGAAATCTGAGTTGAACATAGACCTGGTACAGGTGTTGGACACCTTCCCTGATCTCTCATTCATTTTCTCCTTTCTTACTCCTTGAATTCTGTTTGATTTTGGTATTGACCTCTCCTCCTAATCTAGGCACTGCTTTTTGTTTCTGCCCTCAGTTTAGCTTCCTGTATGCCAGTCAAGGAACTTCAGTTATATATGATCAAGCAGCTGTCACCTTCCTTTGTTCCACAGACTGGAAGGGTTCAAGTGGGTGCCATAAGAGGTGCTCAGCATCAACCTATTCTGGGACCTCTTCTTATTCCCATAACTAAGCAGAGCCAAGAAGAATGGCATGGTGGATACTACACAGAATACTCATTTGAATTTATGCTTCTTAGTCTTTACCTCACCATTGTACTCACTACATTTTGTCTTGTGAACAGGCAGGCCTTATTTATATTGAATTTTAAGGTCTTTGAGAGAGAACTATTTCTTTCCTATCATACCTCTAACAATCTTCCATACCACAGGCACTTAAATGTTTGTGGAATTGAATTGAGTTAGTGATGTGGATGAACTTGTACACAAAAGTCAGGTTTATCAGACTGATACGGGACATAGACCTAGTGTGGTGAACTCAGATATTAGATGGCAGAATTGGGATCTCTGGATATCTTTGCACGAAGGGTGGAGTATAGAAAGGTGCATTTTAATTGGGATAAATGCAATGTCCTGCTCTTAATTTCAAAACATCCATTGTGGAGTGCCCATCATTGTGGATGGGCAAAGACTGCCTTAATAGCAATCTACATACAAAACTTCTGGGTTTAAGTGGATGGTAAGCGCATGAAGTCAGCAGTGTAATAGCAACCAAATAAATTAATTTGAAGCTAGTTGTGTTAATTAAAGATTAGTGTCCAGACAAGTCAGGTCAACAAGCATTTGTGCCAGACACTGTGTCCAGAATGCGGGAGGTAATAGGGTTTCTTTAATTCTTCATTGGTCATGTCGTGTGTGTAGCATGTTCTGTTTTAGGTGCTACATCTTGGAAAAAAAAACCCAAACAAATTTATAGTTTATCCATATGAAGGCAACCACAGTGGAGAAAAATTATTTTAGGAGCAATTGAGACAACTGAAGACATTTAACCTTAGGAAAAGAAGATTCTGGGAGATGAGGAAATTGGTTTTCAAATGCCTGAGGAGCTACTATGTGCTTCCTTAATGTCTTCCTTTTCTTCCTGTTGCACTTGTTCTGGTTTTGTTTACCTCCTTACTCAGTTTATACCCTATGGCCTTCTACTTCAAAGGTGTACCCACCCCCACTCTAGAGTAGCCTATCCTTTTGACCTTCTGTCAGTCGGTCATGGATGAGCACCAATCTTGGGTAATTCCCAGGACCCACTTTCTCAATTCTTGCTCCCAGGCTGGACAAAGTCACAAAAAATCAAGCTGATTTTTCCACTCTAAATTAAAGCTAAATGAATACCAGCTGAGCCCTCACTGTTGCTCAGCTGCCTTTTTAGTTACCTTTAATGGGTTTTAATTGTCTTGCCTATTGCAACCACTTTAACATGCCACTTTCCCCAGTTCTCCCAACCCTACTTCTCTAGTCTACTCTCATCCTTAGTGAAATAGTCCTTTAAAGGGAATATATGTCCTAAATTAGAAATGTACACAATGATCATTGGCTGCAATATTAATGATTTGTTAAACTTAATACTTTATGATTTTAGTACGTATGGCTTTTTAAAAAAGTAATCTGAGTCAACATTCAAATATTTCTTGGTGTTTAAAAATCCTTTTTTATTTTAGGCATGAGAAAATGAGATGCTTCCCAAATGAATCAACAGTGTAATGTACTTCCTTTGTTTTTTTTTTTTTAAAGAGGTTTCTTTTCTTATGCTTTGGAATGATTCCCAAAAAGTTAACAGGGCTTTGAACACTTTAACAATTAAAACTATTTTTTTTTGTTCATAATAACTACTGTCAGAATTTTGGATGAATTATAATTTCTAACTATTCTCTTCTTCAAAAAAACCAACATATTGAGTTTTAGAACACATTAGAGAATTAGGGCAAAATTAGGAAAAATATTGCAGTCTTAGAATATGGTGGTGCAAGTGTAGTCCTCCTGGTTAGCAAATGTTCATGCTCTCTTCTCCCAACCCTTTTCCTCTTTCTTTCTTTAGATGGGAAAGTTCTAGTATTTCTTCTCCAACTTTCCCTCCATTTTTTTCAGTTTTAGTATGAAAACTGCTCTCAAGTATTGCAGTGTGGGGAAATGTTTAGGGATAGGAATTAGGGCAGAATTAGTATGGCTTCCTTAAACAGATTACAGGAATGTGCTAATGAAATGCAGTTCACATTTCCAGTCTTAGATGCCATTTTTAAAAAATGTCATTGGCTCTGTAGGTCATAAGGACACTTTCAGGCAATTACAATTCATTTTCTCTAAAAGACATTCTAATAGCTTTCACAAAATTCAGCTTAAATTTAGGGAGAATTATGGATGCTGGGAAAATCTGGCTTGACAAATAATTCTCTAGTACGCTAAGAGATTGTGGTCCTTGTGTTTTAGAGACTTGGTATATTTAATTTCTTATGTCATATTCAGTTTTAGGTGGCAACAGATGATAATCATTTCAGCTACATTTTCTGTCTCAGATAATAGTAGTAAGCATTTACATGGTGCTTTAAGGTTTACAAAGTGATTTACAAATATCTCATTTAGTCAAGTTGTCACTTGATAGTGACAGTTGTCAGAGTGGTTCTTTGGAGAAAGACCTAGTTATCTTTTTTGATTTCCAAATCTAGCTTTGTACCTCAAAACAATACACTTTTTCCTCTCTAGATTAGAGTGCAATTAACTTGAACTTTTTTATGTGTACGATTTCATAATTTTGAACTATGAAGTAATACTTCCTTTTGTTTCACATTTGTGAACAGACGTTGGGAGACAGAGCCCACATGGAGCCTGGTTAGGGTGTGGAATGATCATTGCTCTCTTCAGATGCTAGTGTGTCATTTTCCTTACTGATTCTCAACTCTAGGTTTTTAAAACAAAGGGTAAATTCTTATATTTTTTTTCAAAAATAATAGAAATGCAAACTCTCTCATTAACCTCAAATCCTTCACTCTAATTTGTTAAGTGAAATAGAGAAACTTTCCCCAGAACCTTTGACTTCTTTCTCAGTATAAAGCTCCCTAGTCTCATAGGCTTAAATAAACATCCTTGTTACTGGCTATCCACTTTGTTGACTCTGCAGTAAACAACACACACAAGAAACATTTACATATTTCATTGATATATCACAGTGATAATGATTACTCTCCATCACCTTTACCTACCCTCAGTAATATCTGACTTCTCTGGAAATGGGAAGCACAGTCTACTCTCTCAGGAGGGCAAAGTCTCAAAAATAGTTTTCAAGATATCTTCTCTGCAGGACATTATTTGAACTCATTAATAGGCAAGATTTGAAATTAGGCAAAGTTTGTCAGTCTCCATAGCTTGCATCTTCTAAGAGCTCTGGGCACTCTGGTTCTCTTGTATTTCTTTTTGCTGCAACAGTTCCAGTTCCGTTTTCTCATTTTCTTTATCGTAGTTGGATCTTAAGTAGGTGTTAGAGAAACAAAACCTCCTAAGTGACTAAGTGAATAATTTCTGGTTAGAAGAGCATTTTTGGGAAGAGAGATTTTCCTGGAGTCCTGCCAGGGCAGCAGGTCTGTCTCCCTAAAATCCTCAGAGAAACTTTCTGCCCCAATTCCTGGCCTCTGCCATTCAATAGCTGACTCAAGAAATTTCCCCAATTTTAGTACCTGTGGGTGCAGCAGAGCTGCTGTTCCTTCAGTTTCCTGGAGTTGAGCAGTCTTCAGTCACTGGGTTTTGTCGTAATCAGACACGTCTACATACTTGACCAGAAACTTGGGAATTGAGGTGAAGCCAAAAGAGCTGGACTGTGAAAATAGGTGACCCTTCTCGAGGCCACTGATTGGGTTTACATAAGTTGGGTATTCATAGTTTATTGTTTACATAGTAAGGTTACCTGCTTCAGGCAAGCTTACCTTCTAATAACTTAAAAAAAAAACAAAACTTTATTAGTCACTCAATAAATCTTTCTGTCTCAGTCCTATATGTGAAAAGTAGAGTAGGTTGCCTTAAGGAGATGGAATATTCCCCCATTGTTAGATGTCTTCCACAGGTAGCTAAATGACTATTTGTTGAAGATTCCATAGAATGAATTCCTTGCATAGTTGTACATTGTACAGATGATCTCTGAGTTCTCTTCCAACTCTGATGTTGTGATTCTGTATGTTGTCTTAACTAGTCTTTTAAAATGAATAGTTCTTTAGTACTTTTGAAACATTTATTTTATCACAATTCTGGGCATGCTTCTCACTAAATCAACATGACCTCACAAATTATAGGATAGTTATAGTGAGTGGACTAGTGATTAGTCTAGCAGGAGAAAACCCCTCCTATCAAGGAAGTGAGTAACTTATTGGCAATTCAGGGTCATACAACCCTTTTGTGTCAAAGATGGGAGTTGAACTCAGGTATTCCTAGCTCTGAAGAAGGAGATGGCAAAGCACTCCACTGTCTTTGCCAAGGAAACTCCAAATGGCATCACAAAGAGTTGAACCCCACTGAAATAACTCAACAACATTCCTAGCTCTGAGTACTGCTATCTACAGCTATGATGCCTCTCATAGATTATGATGATGATAAATATTCATATTTATCAAAAGATATTCAGAGAATCACAGATGTAGTGTTGGAAGAGAGTTTAGAGATCATTCCTTTAATCACTGAGGAACTTGGGGTCTAGAGATGTAAACTGATTTGTACAAGGTCACACAGAGGTGGAAAGTTGCAGAGCTGGGATCCAAATCCATTATTATTTACATTGTGTTATTCTATTGGTTTTTTTTTAAGCCTGTAGGCTCCTTGAGGGCAGGGATTGTGGTTTTTAACAAAATTTTTATATACTTTTTCTTAGCAGTACTACAGTTCTTCATCCATATCTGGCAGTTAATAATAAGTTTTTAAATTGAAATTATTTCCCCCAAACTGCCAAGAGCCGGGAATGTCTTTTGGTTTATCTCTCTGCTGTTACTATTTCAATCTTTTGAAAGCATTCCTCCTTAAAGTAGAGTATCAACAAGCATTCTTCAACTTTCTGGAAAACAATTTTCCATAATCAGATCTTTGGCTTTTCTTGTAAAACACAAGCAGGTCCTTTGTTCATTGTGAGAGAACTATGTTTGTGAAAGCCCACGGATATTCTCTTGAGAGATCAGTGTTCCATGAAGCAGTGTTATTCAGTAACATGGAAATCTGTCAGATTTTTCTTATGCCCCCATGTCTTTGGCATGGGTGGGGCAGTACATTTAAAAAGACCTTATTTGGATGCTGTTTCTTTCTTGTAGATTATCACCATGTGCAATATTTATGATTCTGCCTGTGTTTGGTCTAGAATCTCACCAACTAATTCCAAAAAAGGTCCCAGCCTAAAACACAGGAGCAGAAGCTGCTCGACTCTCCCAAACATAAAAGAAGCTACATGGTCTTCTAATCTTTGCCTCTTTCCCATCATAAGTAGATACTGTTTTTATGATTGATGGTAGAATATTGAAGTATTGAAAAGCTAAAATGGTGGCCAAGAAGAAAGAGTGAAATCACAAATGTGATTTTGGTATGGGAAATATTGCTCTTAGGACACTGTATATCAGAGGTATTCAGCAAATATTTAAACAAGTAGCTTCTGAAGAGACCTTAGGCATTATATAGGTCAGATTTCTCTTTTTACAGATAAGGAAACAGATGAGCAAGTGACTTTCCTAAGGTGACACAATTAGTTACTTTTTTGATATTTCAAGGGAATGTATGTTATGACAAAGACCTCAGAGTTAAACTTGATTCAACAAATACTTGAGTATTTGAGTATTTGTCAGCAGTGTGGAGAGACACTGTTAAGTAGCAGAAAAGTAATTGGATTGGGAATCAAGGAAACCTGGATTCAAATTTTGCATCCAGTACTTCATCACCTCATAGATTTGGAGTTGGAAGGATCTTATAGGCCATCTAGTTCAATGTCTTCCCTGTACTAAAGAAGAAATGGAGGCTCAAAGAGTTCATATTTTTTTTTCAAAATTATATAATTTGTAAAAATAAATAACTGGGATTAAAACTCAGGGCCTTCCTTACTGAAATCCAGCAGTCATTACCTAACCTCATGCTCACCTCTAGTTGTGTCACCCAGGATAAATCATTTAACCTTGAGGGGGGCTGAGCCAAGATGGCAGCTGGAAAGCAGGGACTTGCTTAAGCTTGCCTCCAAATGCCTCCAAACACCTGTAAAAAAATGGCTCTGAACAAATTCTAGAGCTGCAGAACCCACAAAATAGCAGAGGGAAACAGGGCTCCAGCCCAGGAAAGCCTAGATGGTCGCCGGGAAAGGTCTATCACATGGTGCTGGAAGTGGAGCGCAGCCCAGCGTGGGCCGCACCTGGACAGACCAGACCTGAGTCAGCCAGCCAAAACAGGCCTTAGGGCTATGAATTGTTGAGCTGTGGCAGTTACCAGACTTTTCAACCCACAAACGCCAAAGAGCAAGATAGTTGGAAACTGCAGAAGTGAGTTCAGAGCAGTCCGATCACCAGTCCTGGGGGTGGCGGAGGTGGTGGCAGCAGTAGGAAACTCCTGAGGCTGCTTTCAGAGCTCCAGTGTCAGCTGCTTCCTGAGTCCCTGGCTCACACAGTGGGAGGAATCTAGCAGCGGATCAGAGTGTGAGTTCAAGGAGCGCTTTGTGGGCACAAAGGCAGGTTCTCTTGCTGTGTCCTGCTTGGATCTGCATTGCAGTCCTGGTTGGCGGTTCTTGGGGGAGGAGGAGCGCTGCTGTGACCCTGGGGTGACAGTGGAGTAGAAGTAGCTCTGAAAGCAGCAGTGCTTGGACCCTAAAGCTTGGGACAAAGTACTCTCTACTCTATAAGCAGTCGTCATATCCTGACAAAAAGTTCAAGGGTCAAGTAGTTGGCTGGGAACATGAACAGGCAGTGAAAACGAACTCAGACTCAAACTCAAACTCTGGATTCCTTTTTTGGTGACAAAGAAGAACAGAACATACAGCCAGAAGAAGTCAACAAAGTCAAAAAGCCTACATCAAAAGCCTCCAAGAACAATATGAATTGGTCTGAGGCCATGGAAGAGTTCAAAAAGGATTTGGAAAAGCAAGTAAGAGAAGTAGAGGAAAAATTGGGAAGAAAAATGAGAAGGATGCGAGAAAACCATGAAAAACAAGTCAATGACTTGCTAAAGGAGACCCAAAAAAATACTGAAGAAAATAACACCTTAAAGAATAGACTAACTCAAATGTCAAAAGTGCTCTAAAAAGCCAATGAGGAGAAGAATGCCTTGAAAGGCAGAATTAGCCAAATGGAAAAGGAGGTCCAAAAGACCACTGAAGAAAATACGACTTTAAAAATTAGATTGGAGCAAGTGGAAGCTAGTGACTTTATGAGAAACCAAGATATTACAAAATAGAACCAAAGGAATGAAAAAGTGGAAGACAATGTGAAATATCTCATTGGAAAAACCACTGACCTGGAAAATAGATGCAAGAGAGATAATTTAAAAATTATCGGACTACCTGAAAGCCATAATCAAAAAAAGAGCCTAGATATCATCTTTCAAGAAATTATCAAGGAAAATTGCCCTTATATTCTAGAACCAGAGGGTAAAACAGAAATTGAAAGAATCCACAGATCGCCTCTTGAAAAAGATCCCCAAAAGAAAACTCCTAGAAATATTGTCACCAAATTCCAGAGTTTCCAGGTCAAGGAGAAAATATTGCATTTAGCCAGAAAGAAACAATTTGAATATTGTGGAAACACAATCAGGATAACACAAGGTCTAGCAGCTTCTACATTAAAGGATGGAAGGGCTTGGAATGTGATATTCCAGAGGTCAAAGGAGCTAGGATTAAAACCAAGAATCACCTACCCAGCAAAACTGAGTATAATGCTCCAAGGCAAAATATGGGTTTTCAATAAAATAGAGGACTTTCAAACTTTCTCAGTGAAAAGACCAGAGCTGAATAGAAAATTTGACTTTCAAACACAAGAATCAAGAGAAGCATGAAAAGGTAAACAAGAAAGAGAAATCATAAGGGACTTACTAAAGTTGAACTGTTTTGTTTACATTCCTACATGGAAAGATGATGTGTGTAATTCATGAGAACTTTCTCAGTATTAGGGTAGTTGAAGGGAATATACATACATACATACATATATATATATATATATATATATATATATATATATATAGAGAGAGAGAGAGAGAGAGAGAGAGAGAGAGAGAGAGAGAGGGCACAAGGTGAGTTGAATATGAAGGGATGATATCTAAAAAAATGAAATAAATTTAAGGGGTGAGAGAGAAATATATTGGGAGGGAATATATTGAGAGACAGAATGGAGTAAATTATCTCACATAAAAGTAGCAAGAAAAAGCAGTTCTGTATGAAGGGAAGAGGGGGCAGGTGAGGGGGAATGAGTGAATCTTAATCTCAGCGGATTCAACCTGAGTAAGGAATAACATACACACTCAAACGGGTGTCTTACTTCACAGGAAAGTAAAGGGAAGGGGATAAAAAAGGGGGGGGGATGATAGAAGGGAGGGCAGATAGTTGGAGGAGGTAATCAAAAGCAAACACTTTTGAAAATGGACAGGGTCAAGGGAGAAAATTGAATAAAGGCGGACAGGATAGGATGGAAGGAAATATAGTTAGCCTTTCACAACATGAGAATTGTGGAAGTGATTTACATAATGATACAGGTATGATCTATGTTGAACTGCTTGCCTTCCTAGGGAGGGTGGGTGGGAAGGGAAGAGTGGAGAGTAATTTGGAACTCAAAGTCTTAAAAGCAGATGCTCAAAAAAAAAAAGGTGTTTTTTTGCATGCAGCTGGGAAACAAGATATATAGGGAATGGGGCATAGAAATCTATCCTGCCCTACAAGAAAGTAAGGAGAAAGGGGATGGGGGGTGGGGTGGGGTGAAAGAAGGGAGGGCTGACTGGGAAAGAGGCAATCAGAATATGTGCCATCTTGGAGTGGGGGGGGAGGGCAGAAATGGGGAGAAAATTTGTAACTCAAAATCTTGTGGAAATCAATGTTGAAAACTAGAATATTAAATAAAAATGATAAAATTGAAAAAAAAAAAAGAAAAAAATCATTTGACCTTTCTGTACTTCAGTTTTTTCATCTGTCAAATGGGGATAGTAATACTTCTTAGATCACAGGGTGGCTGTGAATATCTAAGAAGATGCTATATGAAAAGAACTTTGCATACTGTAAAAACAGATCATCACCATCACCATCATTACTGTTACAGTTTTTATTAAAGGTATATGACACTGTGCTAAGTATATCCTCTGGTAGCAGTGATATACACAGATACAAAAAATGGAATCTGCCCTCTAGCAGCAAGGGTGCAAATGGGCAGTAGAGTGGAGGGGAGACATCAAAGCTGGAGAAAGTCTATACAAAATCTCTAGGGCCACACAGTTCACAGCTGAGTTCCTGATGTTTGGGAAAAACAGATATCTCAACACTACTATGAATAGCAATGGGGAAAATTTACTTAATTTCAAAGTACTGTTGGGGATGAGTTCTGGAAGTATGGGAAGCAAAGGAATAACAAATAAAAATACCAATGGTGATGATGATGATGATGATGATGATAATGATAGCTAGCGTTTATATGCTAATTTCAGATTTGCAAAGAACTTTACAAGCATATCATTTTATCATCACAACCACCTGGGGAGATAAGGACTGTTTTTTTTTTTTTTTTTTTTTGGTTTCCATTTTACAAATGAGGAAACCAAAGTTGACCTGAGGTATGTGTTGCCTGAGTTCCCATGCCATTAGTAAGTGTTTGAGGTGGATTTAAACTCACAGGTCTAATACTCAATCCACTGCACACCTAGCTGTCTAATAATAACATTATTATTACCAAGAGAAAGTAACCTTTGTTCTTGGGTAAAAGTGGTTTCCAGAAACAAACATTCTCATTATTCCGTGGCTTCTTTGGAAATGACTTCAGTGAAAGTAAAGAGTGCTCTAAAATAAAATGCAAATGGTGCAACATTGGGATTCCCCTAATAAGAGGGACACAGATCCTGAGAAGAACAAAGGGATTTATAGAATTGTTGCTTTAGGCTAACTTCCATTTGGGTTAAAGTAATTTGAAAGAGCAGTGAAGTTCGGATACAGAATAAAAAGAGAATAAAATTTTGACATCTGCCTCATTTTGGAGCTTGTTTGGACATGGCATGGAGGAAAAACTTCTGGAAGGCAATAGTGTCCAGCCTGTCTATGGACAATCTCTTGTCCTGCCCACCTCTATGAAGCAGGTTATTCTTGGGTACCCTCAGGGATCTTTTTTAGTGGCTATTGAAAAAAGAGAGATGCTAAGCATGTAGTTTCACTTAAGACCCACCTGTAGTAATTTATGACCTACTCAATGTCAATGGAACTCTACACATGGATAATCTATTTCACACTGTGAACTTCATGTGGACAGAAGCTGATTCCTTAGACTGCTTGGAAACCAATAGGTTTACAGAAGAATTAGATTGATTTTAGGAATGAAGTGAACACTGATGGACAGAAATACCAGTTCAATACTTACATTACTCTCTGTGCATAGATTAGGTGATGACGTAAACTTAGATGTTACTTTTCACAAAAGTGAATTGTATCCATTACTGAAGGGTATATACGTATATCTTTTGTTGTCCATTGTTTTATAAGAATAGGTAGCTCTGTCCACCATAGACTAAAATATGTTACTTCTGTGTATCAAGTGTTGCTTCAGACTCCAAGTAAAAACACTATCATGTGATAGGCTTTATAAGTATTAAAGAACAAACTAAAATAGAAACCCGTGGTTGGAGAACCCTTGTCAAAAACACCCAATTATGGGCAGGGGACTGTCGGGTGTCTACATATCAGATTTGCCCACTAGCATTAAATTTAATTTGAAGGTACAGAAGTAAGACTTGTGTTTTGCTTATTCTTTAAATCTTATTTTTACTGATAAATTTTGTAGTAACAAGGATATATATACAATTCAGCAAATTGGTCAAAATATAATAACATCTCAGGCTATAGACAACATTGCACACTTCTTGTCTGTTACCTCTGAAAAGAGGGGAAGAAAAAGATTTTGTCAGTTTGTCTCTGGGACCAGCTTGATCATTGCAGTTTTACAGCGCACAGCTTCATTCTTGTTTTATTGTTCCCGTATACCTTGTTGTAGTCATTGGGTACACTATTTTCCTAGTTTTGTATTAATTTGTATAAGTCTTTTCATGATTCCCTGAATTATTCATATTTGCCACTTTTTTATGGTGCACTAGTATTCTGCACACGAATATGCCATGATTTTATTTAGTCATTTCCCAATCGTATGTCTTTGTTTCCAGTTCTATGCTGCCACAAAGTTGGTTGAAATTAATTTTTGTTTCACTACATAGAGCCATTCTGTCTTTTTGCCTGGAATATAAACCTAGCAGTGGACTCTTGTATTTTATGGTGACTGTTAAAAGCACAGAAATATGTAAGAAACATTTGATGACAAAAGAATTATAATCCCCTTTCCCTGATTGTTGTGTACCTTCATCTCCTTCCCCCTGCCCTATCACAACCCAATAAATAAATTCCAAACCAAACAGGAGCTTGGCTTAAATGCAAGGAGCATTTATTTTGTAAATTTAAAGAGTTCAAAATGGCAGGTATATTATTTATATCAATTTATAGAAGAATATTTCATAACATGAAAATCTCACATTTTGAAAGTAAGAAATGAAAACAACTTCTACCTTTTCCTGAGATTTTATGTGTTTCTTATGTACCTGAGCCATTTAAATGAAACAGTCATTTTTTTTTTGAGGGGGGAAGGCAGGGCAATTGGGGTTAAGCGACTTGCCCAAGGTCACACAGCTACTAAATGTGTTAAGTGTCTGAGCTCAAATTTGAACTCAGGTCCTCCTGACTGCAGGGCTGACACTCTACTCACTGCACCACCTAACTGCCTGAAACAGTCATGTATTTAGCACCTACTGAGTTCAGAGAACTACAAAGAAATACAAAGACAAAAGGGAAGCAGTAGCAGGACAAGTAGAAATGGGTATGTTGGGGCACACATATAAGTAGAATATTAAATAGGGAGTTATGGAAGCAGAGGACAGAAGCAAAGAAAGGCTCCCTGAGAAAATTTTAGGAAGATATAGGAAGACTACACTGAAGGAAATAGCACCTCAGTAAAGCCTTAAGAAGAGATGACAATTCAGATTGCGAAGCAGTAAACCACCTCCATCCCTGCCCCCCGCCAGCACTTTCTGGCACTCACTGAACAAATGAATAAAGGGTGATGCGGTGAATTTCATGGATATAGTGATGCTTGATTTTTTGGAGATTTATATATATGGCAGCGTATTTCCTTTATAAAAGTAAAATTTTTTAATCTGATTTGTTAAATGTCCTTACAGTATGTCCTCCCAAACGTGTTAATTATTTGTGTTCTTTTTTATAGGATCCAAATTACTGGATAAAAGTTCATCGTTTGGAGCATGGTGATGGTGGGATCCTCGACCTTGATGACACCCTCTGTGATGTAGCTGATGACAAAGACAGAGTGAGTATGAAGTGAAAGTATGCTGAACTGACTCTTGTGTTAGCCACAGAGGACAAGAAATAAGGTTTGATTATATATAGAGTCTCATGACATGTTTGTACCAATCACAGTAAAGCAAACCCTGCTTAGAGAATGCACCCACCTGAATGGCTGAATTTTTCAGGTTTTTGAGAATTAGTCGTCTAAGTATTGTGACTTGTATTTCATTTTTTTAAAAAATGTGGCAACTTTCTTAAGAGTGTCGTTCATTCCCCTGACTTCTTCAACGGAATATAATGAACACAATGTAAACTTCTTTTGGAGGTTTAGGGTTCTTATATAATCTGATTATTGTTGGGGAAAGATGTAATTGTAGCTTTAATTTGTGAGATCAAGGGCTCAACGCATGCTGTCCCCAACAAAGGCATTGGAGCCCTAACTACTGAGAAAGAGGCCCTGATGTCAGTTTGATTTTTTGCCTTTCTCTCGTAAAGGGGATGAACTAAGGAAGGTGTGGTTGCTTTTCAGAATAGTGCACCCAAAATTGCCTGTCTGCAGACTTAATTAATGAATCAAAGGTTGAAACAGTCTTTTCTAACGTGGTTTGCCTAACTTTCAGAAAATGACTATAATTTCTTCTACTGCTGTTAGCATATTTGACTTGTTGGCAGCATTTAAATCATCTATGAGATTGTAAATTCCCTGAAGTCGTGGCTTATTCATTTATGTGTCTATGGAGTGCCTTAACCGAGTAGGTCTTATTTGCTAAATTAAACACACACCTCAACATCACTCTGCTTTGAAGGGACTGCTCAGTGTTTGTATCTTTAATGAATTTCTGCATTATGAGTACAGTGGTCCACAGACAAGACCCTGTCACTTTGTGCCTCCTTTTTCTCTCATTTCAGAATGCTTGTTGATGGGATGTGAAGGAATAGCCCCAATGTCAAGAATTTGTTTTGGGTGGGGCATTGAAATGGCTGACTTCAAAGCCTGCCCATTCTTCTTCTTCTTCATCAGCAGATAAGATGATGATGATGATGATACATTTAGAAATGGAAGCAGGCCACAAGCTTTTCATAATGTTGTATTCTGAATAGAATTCTAGGCACAAACAATGCTAAGCATTGAATCTTTACTCCTGCAAGGAGATGAAAATCTTGTCTAATGTTTATAAGACAGATCAGCTTTCTTAGGAAATATCTTTCTGTAATAACATATTTTCCTCAGACACTGATACCGTTACCTCAGGCAGAGCTCTATAGTTAACCAAGTATTGAGTAGCTTTGCAATCCTCAGGTACCAAAAGGAAACTTTTTCTGAAGCTACAAAAAAGTGGCAGAACTAGTCAGCAAAAATTCTTGGCCTGTTGAAGCTTTAGCTTGCAAGTCTGCAAATAATATGTAGGCCACATGACATTTTTGAAAGCCCTGAAGTGTTGATATTTACCAAATCACTTATTTTATAAGAGAATGCATAAGTAAGAAAATTGAGTTTATCTCAGTTCTTAGGAGATTTGATTTAGTCGTAGCTGCCAGGACAGGATTTGGTAAACATTATCAGAATTGATGTTTCCTCATTTTTGCGAAATGATTTAGGAGATATATTCTAGTAAAAAGTCTCCCCCTCTGTTCCAAAATGTAGTATATGATTGGGTATTGTTCACTGGCTGCATCTTGCCTTCTGGTCTATATCTCATGGATAAATACTAAGGTCACACTTGATAAAATGTTTAGTCAACTGCATTTTTTTATTAAAACATTCTTGTTATACTGAGCTTTGGGTCAGGAACAGGAGGACCCTCACTTCTTTTCACTGAGGCTAATTCATAAAGGATACAACTCATGTAGATCATATTAGACTAATCTGAAACTAGAGATGTGTTAAGGCACATAAAGTCCTGCAGTACTGAAATACTTTTAGCTCAGTAATGTAGGTTCTCTCCACCCAGGCTTTTCCATCCTGTTTATTGTTTGTCTTCCCATAGATCTTCCAGAGTGTCCTTTTTCTAGGTCTTTTAATATTTCGGGTGAGGGGCATACTGGCACTTGGCCTATCTATTATATCTTGTTCTTATTATATAGCCCTGCAAATTTGAGATGTAATTCAAATTCAGTTACCCTGAGGAAATGAAATAGCAAAATATCACGAACATTTAAAAAAAACACAACTCTCCACACATTTCAAGTCTTTTAACAGTAGAAGAACCAGGCATATCTATTGATGAAAAAAAAATTTAATTTTTGAAATAGAATTTTTTATCCTACTATTTCTGTTTTCTTTGCCATGAGTATAAAAATAGTGCACTATGTTCATTGATGCAGCTTCTTCCTTTGAGGTTTTCTTGTATTCTGGTCTTTCTGGTGTTAAATTTGTTTTAGCTGTGTAATCCATGATGTTGTATTCAAACAAGTAACTTACTTTATGGCTGCTGTCATTATGTGCTGTCGTGGCACAGTCTTACTAACTTTATTATGAACCTTTTAGACATAAAAAAACAAAACGAGTGATTAAAAGTTCAGAAATTATCTAACTAACCAAAATGAATTGTATAGCACCTAGATAATAGCAATAAGGTGGTGGGAAAAGAGTACTTACATTCTGAGGGTGCTGAAAAATTCAATTTTTAAAGGCTTTTGCAATTTAATGAAAAAGAAACTGTAGTATCATAGGATTTGGGGGTAGGACAATATAGAAGATGCTTCCAAGTGAGATTTTCTCTAGATCATGTAAGCTAAATCTATTTTTTTTTTATTTTTAAAAGATTTCCTCCAAAACTACTGGGTCGCTTTTCCCAGGAACACATTCAGTGTTCAACAACCTTCCCAGTTAGTAATTTGTTCCTTGTATTTATAGCTCCCTCCTGGTCATCTGTGATAACAGGAAGAACAGGCTGATTAAAATGAACATATTATTCAATAGTAGTATAGGTTGTCAAGCTGGATAATTGGCTGCTGGATTATTTATGAATTGATGACATCCAACACATCCTTTCTGTCCCCCCCCCCTTTTTTTTTTGCCATAGTGTAGGTGAGAAGCACATACATACTGTACTTGAATTCTGCAAAAGAATGGCCATTTTTAGCCCTTTCTTCCTAGGGTCTTATTCTTAAAACCTTCAATTATGTCTGTGACTGAATTTAATCCAGTATTTTGGTGCCCTTCTTAAAATATAGAACCTAGAAAGGAGAACAGTTTTGTATCATTTAGTAAGTATCTGAGCATTATGCTTGTTACTTTGATACTTATTAATCTCTAAATGTTTACTGAAAACATGCTGTGTCTAAAGCATTGTGGGGGAGGGACAAAAGGAAAGACTGTTTCTGTCAATGAAAATCTTATGCAATTTTAGGATACATTTGTTGATATTAAGTAGTAGCATCTTATTTCCAGTTTCAAATCTATTTTCACCAACTTTTAGGTTTTGGCTTCTTTCATATTATAGACTAGTTGCAAACATTTAATCTTGCTTAAGAAAAGAAGTATTCAAAGAGTGTTTGAGTGTTAGAGCCAGCTTTATGAGGCAGGGTTATGCAGTCACCCGAATTGATTATCTTTTGTTTCACACTGGGTTACAGAAGTACTAATGAAGTAGATCGATTGGCCGTTATAGAGAGAACCTTTTCTGTTATTTCTGTATAAGACAAATTACATTGGAAAGTCAGAGGCCCTGTGCGGTACCACTTGGGTGACCTCAGGGAAATCATTTAGTCACTTGTGGCCTTCTCCTATCTCTTTCTCATTAAAATAAAGGAGTTGGACTAGATGACAGCTAAGTTCCCTTCCAGTTTTTAATCTTATGAGCCTGTATTGTGCTCCTGTGGATTTGGGGGCCTAGTACTTATGAAACTGGAATAAAAAAAGTTGGAATATTTAGTTGACTCAGTAGATTTAAGGGACTTAGATGATTGCCTATTCAAAAAATTGCTGGTTATAACTTCTTATTAAAGTGTTCTGTGGTGACTGCAGGTCAGTTATTCATCCTAAGAATAATCAGTGATTATCTACTCTGCTTTAGGATGGCTAGGTGGTACAGTGGAAAGAGCACGAGGTCTGAAGTCAGTTAAGACTTGGCCTCAGACACTGAGTCACTTAATCCTGTTTACCTCAGTTTCTCATCTGTGAAATGAGCTGGAGAAGGATATGGCAAAACACTCCAGTATCTTTACCAAGAAAACCCTTAATAGGGTCATGAAAAGTTGGACATAACTGGAATGACTGAACAACAAATTAATTAATAAATGCGTTTTCATTTATTCATTTATTTCTTGGAGTAGCTAGATGGCACAGTGGATAGAACCCTGGGCCTGGAGTCAGGAAGATCTGAATTCAACTATGGCATCAGACACTAGCTGAGTGAGACCCTGGGGAAGTCATTTCACCTCGTTTGCCTCAGTTTCCTCATTTGGAGAAGGAAATGGCAAAACACTCCAGTATTTATTCTGAGGAAAACCCAAATGGGGTCACGAAGAGTTGGACACAACTGAAAAATGACTGAACAACAACCACTGAATCTACTCTGTGCAAAATATAAGTGCAACTTTATCTCTGTCTTTCTCTGTCTCTGTCTCTGTCTCTCTCTCTCTTATCTCATTTTCTCAGATCTCACTTCTATAAACTGTCAGGTCTTAATCCGTGAGACTAAGTGCGTTCTTCAAATTAAAGATAAGACAATGTTATTACACTATTACCATTTTACAGATGAGGAAACTGATGCTCAGAGAAATTTAGTCACATGGCTAGTAAATGGTGGATCTGGATCTTCTTATGGCTTGTCTGGTGCCTTTTTTTCAGCCAAAAAAGTGATGGAGAAAGGTTCTAAAAAAGCACTCTGGGAAATCAGAGGTAGTAAGATGCCTTCCACCTGGATAGGGTTTTATGTAGAAAGTGACATTGGAGCTCCACCATGAAGGATTTGAACAGGTGTAGATGAAAGGTAGAGACAACAACATGAACAAAGGCACAGAGTTGTTTTCAGAGAAGAATGATGAGTCCAGTTTGTCTGTGGCATTGGGGGAGCATAGAACGTTAGTGAGAAATAAGCCTATGAGTGAGAAATGGGCTAGTGTGAGTCCTGAGCCAGATTGTACAACCTTGAATATCAGGTTATGGAATCACAATTTACAATACTATTTCCTGATCTAATCCAGGTTACTGAGGTTGGAGAAGAGCTTGCTAGGACCTGTCACTTGTGCCTGTGTGGGAAATTGCATTTACTGAAGGTGGAGACTGCCTCCTAGTGTGATTGAAAACATAATGGACTACGGACTTGTTTCTTCCTGACTCGTACTGAATGGGCTATGTTATTTGTGTCCTTTTGAAATCTTCATATTGACAGGGGAGAGAGAACAAATTTGGAGTTCTTAAACATAAACCTCTTGGGAATGTACTATGATCTGAAAATGGCAGACCTTGTAAATTGTCTTTCCGTGTTAATGATTTGAGAAAAAAATTAGTAAGTGTTGTTTTCACACGGGTATTTTCCAGAATTCTTCTTCCACTTACCCAGTTGCTTTGTTAAAGCTGGATTAAGAAAAAAAATTTTGTTTGGTTGGTTTTGGGTTACCTGGTTCTTTCACACATAAGGAATGCACTAGTAATTCTGGCTGTCATGCTTTCACATTGATTTTCCAAGTGTTAATGCCAGATATTCTGAGACTAATCTCTCCACTGGCAGCATTGAATGTTTTTTCCTTGTTTCTCTACTATTACTCCTGAATTAATAAAAACTTGCTTTCTTCAATTCATCAAGGGCCTGGTTTTTAATGACAGTTTCACATAACACCCATGAGGTAATCCACAGGATTTTAGGAGATGAACAGATTCTGAGAAATTGTGCTGTGGACAATAAAAAGAAATCAAAAGCTGACATTTCACTGGAGTTTAACTTGTAAATATGGTCCATATTCCACAGTGGCAAGTACACTAGTGAAACAATTTGAGCTACATAGTTAATGCCAAGAACATCTTCACACAGCCCTTGAAACACACACCTAAGGAGATTTCCTGACTATAGTCTTGGCTCTGAGGTGAGCATTCTCGACACCTTTGATTTATCATGGCAGTGTTCATTTTCCATTCCCTCTAATTGTCTCCTTCTTGTATTATTCAGTCAGCATCTATTAAATGCCTAAATGTGCCAGGTGTTCTGATAGATACTGGGCATACAAAGACTGAAATAAGGCAGTCCCTGTCTATAAGAAGCTGATATTCTCCTGACATGGACATGAATAAGTATATACAAAATAAATGCAATGTAACTAATACATGTTAGTTATTTCTGGGGGTGGGAAGGGGACTGGCAACTGAAGTTTCAGGATGAAGCTTGTGTAGGAGGTTGCATTTGATCTGAGCCTTGAAGGAAGCCACAGAGTCCAAGAAATAGATGTGAGAAGGGAGTTCATTTCAGGCATGGCAGACCACATATACAAAGGCATCAAGACGGGGGATGGAATGTTGGGTATGGGGAACAGCAAGTAGGTCAATTCGATGAGAAGGAGTTTGGCTCTACGTTATTTACTTTCATTCCATAACAAGCCAAAAACAAGAAAAGCTTCTTCCTGTGTGGGGTGTATTATGAAGCAAGCAAACAAACAATGATATAAAAGTAGGCTAGAACCAAGTTACACCTTTGGAATTTCTTCATAATAATTATAGGAATATTTTATTATGCATTTTTTCTAATAAATTGATAAACCATTTCCCTCTTTCAAAACACAACCTTTTAAAGCTGAGTGCTTTTTGAGGACTTTACTCCTGGGAAAATAGCTTCAAATTATGCTACTTAAATGTCTGAACGATCAATCAGTGTTTTAGAAGTTGTCTCAGACATATTTTTAATATATTTATTTTGAAGAGATTTTCATAGAGATACATTCACCACCTCCTATACTGTTCAATTATCTACTAAAGACAAAGCAATCTTTTTGAGGATTACTCTTTAGATTATAATGAGTCTCCTGGAAAAAAGCATTTTTTGATATTGCCATTTGCATTAAATAAATCTAATAGGGTATAGTGACTTAATTTGGAGGTCTCTCTAGCTACAAATATTGAAAGACAGTAGTGTTTTTATTCTTGTTCTGATATGCAGCATTTTGGGGGAAGACCATTTGGGATAATTTTTCATAAGGAAAAAAATGCCCAACGTCTACTCATGGGTCTTTAGGCTGGCTTGTAATGATTCAGCTTTACCAAATAGTTACAACTTCATTCAGATTAAACATGGAAAAGAGGAATATATTGTACATGTGTACATCATGAATTTCCAAGATATAATAAAATCCACATTCAATACCTTTTAGGCTTTTAATGTCCTCACAGAACAATATTTCAAATGGTGAAAATTAAGAAAATGCCCTAATAATACTGACCAACATCTTTCAATATTGATCTTATTGTAAAGATTAATAAGTGAAATGCTCATTTTGAGGGCAGGTACAGCTACTGAGTCTTTTGACATTCCAGTTTTTCTGAATTGTCTATATTGTATTGAAAGTACCACATGGATCTAACTTCTTACTTGATTAAGAGAAATTTAGTTCCAAGATGTATGTGTGAGTGTTTTTTTTCTTTTATCCTAGTGTATATTTATTCTTTTTTATCCTTTCCTAGCACCTCTATTTCCAGACTCTTTCTTTTCTCCCTTTCTACCTCCTTTTCTTCTCCCTCTGTCTCTCTCCCTCTCTTTCTCTCAGTCTCTTCCCCTGTCTTTCTTTTTCTTACTGTCTCAGTTTCTCTCTGTGTGTCTCCTCTGTCTCTGTCTGTCTCTGTCTTTCTTGTTCCCCCACTGAAAAAGTCAAACCCATCCTTGCTTGGATTCTTAAAAGTGCCCAGAAATTGTGTGAAAATATTACTGGCTTGTCAGCAAGTCTGGTGTACCCCTTCTGATGTTTAGCATGTTGTTGTAGCTTCTACTAACCTGGGCAAGTGAAGATGTCATGGCCGCTAGATTAAATATACTTCACTTTTTTCTCTTTCTTCATTAAAAGACAAAAAATAGGAAGAGTCAAATATATCAAGTCTTTTCAAAGGTGCCTCACTCCTTATTTCCACAATATTTTTTTCTCTACTTGTTCAGAATACTCTCTTCCACTGCTGTGTGCATTGCAGCAAATTTAACCCCTCACAGCCCCACCCTCCATTTTCCTTCAGCCAGCTTTAGCATAGTCAAAAGAGAAGCAGGGGAGAATCTGAGGAGGTGGGCCAAAGACAGGGGATAGAAAACAATTTGGAGGCTTTGGAATGCCCTTAAACTTAAGAAGAAGAGATGTAGCTCATTGGCAGTGGGAGGGTCAAAGAGTGATTGATTTGGAATCAGAAGACTAAGATATTTCTTCCATTTATTACCTGTGTGACATAAACTCTCCTGGGATTACTTAGCTTCTTCTGTCAAGTGAGGCCCCTTCAGCTCCAAATCTATGAATTTTAATAAACCTAGGAACTTAAAGTCATCCCTATTTTATGTTCTGTTTTGGTGTTTATATTCCAGAAGCCCATTTCCATTTAATTGTATTGATTCTTTTGATTGGAGCACAGATGAAGCCCTGATTGAGGACATAGGAGATGGCATTGCTGTCACCTGTTGGTAATAAATAGGGGATACGGAATCTACCCAGTTTGGTTTGCTAAGTTTTACCAGCATCCTACTGATTTTGACAAGAGCAAGAAAGCTCTTTGGGTGTCTCATTTACCAACTTGATTGAAGAGCATAACTAAAAATGTTGGGAATTTGATAAATTGATTTAGTCCCACAGTAAGGAAAATGGAGCACTGAAATTTTTGTTTCACTTCTTTATTTAACATGTAGTAGGAGGGAATTTCTCCTCCCCCAATCAAGCAGGTCAGGGGGAGTGTGGGCAGATCTGAGACTTGGAGAGGAATAGATTTCTTGGATGGACACCTTTCTGAGGAGCAAATGTTAGGGCTTTAGTGTCAGCAAAAAGGCAGAATTAGACATAATAAACCTGACAACTAAAGGGTTACAAGATCCAGGGAGTATCATGGAGGCTCAAAGGAATATAGCAATTTGATCGCAGCCTCTTTTATTGGTATCATACTGGGGCAGAGAACTCACTTGGACTTGGTTATGAATTCACATCAGATCTTCAGCTTTTATAACTTATGACTGTGGCCATGCTTTGGTTCTTCTTATGTCAGTAAAGTTACTACCCCTCCTGTTTTTTCTCTCTAGTGCTTCCATAAACATACTCATGATTAATTTTTATTTACAAAAATAGTACAGCATCCATGAATAATTTTTCTAGTGTTTGCATAAACATTTCTCAGGAGCATGCTTTAAGAAAAAAACATACTTCACTTGGCTACTTTTCTTAAGACTCAGCTATTTTTCCCCCCTGTATAATACCTTATAATTTATTTATATGTTAGGCCATGCAAAATGAGGCAGTATTATCCAAGTGCAGTCATGGCTATTTCTGCCGTGAAGACTTGTCAGTTAATATGCGTACATTTTTGGTGGAGTTGTAGGGTCTGTGTCAGAGCTTTTGTACAGAGAGTAAGGGAGAAAACTTATATTAACTCATATTTGATTTAGAGGTAGTCTCAATTCCTAGAAAGGAACTTGGAGCTCATTGTGTTGTCTGAGACAGGGTTTGTGAAAACGAGAACTCATTTGTTGGAGTGATATTGAAATGAAGTTCATAAAACATTCATAAACTCTGCTATGTTAAGGGATCAAATTGCTGCTGAAATTTCCAGACATAGAGAGTGAACAGCTTGCATTTGACACAAATCTCATAGTTAATTCCTTTGAAGGCTCCTTATCCCCTTAATTAATGCCTGGCAATGTATATGCCTGACATTGGAAAAAACGGAAACAAATTTTTTCAGTTGCATGGAGGTGAAATAACTTAGTAATAAAGAAGACATGGGGGTCAGTAATTTTTAGAATGTAAGTGTTCATGTTGATTATAGGATTGTAATTCAATTGTAAAGTCATCCCTTCCCACTTGTGTGTGTATGTGTGGGGGGGTACTCCTTCCTTCCCACCCCTGCCTTCAAGCATATTTTAGTCCATACTGCGAATATTCTGCCCTCCATGTGACTTTCTCCTTGTTTTGAGATCTGAAGTTTCATAAGAAGAGATAATTTTTGGTAGGTGATTATATTTGGATGTGATATCTTCTTATTCTAGGTAATTGAGCATTTCATGAGAAACTTGAAAGGGCTATTAGAACATTCATTGATTAGGGTAGGGTTCTATTACAGTTCTACTCAGTTCAGCAATTGTATAGGGCTCTGGGAATACACACACACACACACACACACACACACACACGAGTTTGTATTTTATTGTAATGGAAATAATACGTGACACTTATGTAGTATTTTAAAGTTTTTGTGAAATAATGTATAAGGTTGTCTTTTTTGAATCTTGCACTGGCCCTTTGAGGAAGGTGCTCCAGTAATTATCTTTACTATGCAAATGAAGAGACTGGGTCACATAGTCTCTTGTCCTGGGTCATGCTGCTTCTAACTGTGGGAGGTCAGATTTGACCGCAGGGCCTGATGTCAGGTCTAACATTCTACCTTGAATCCCAAGTTGCTTCTCTTATTACAAGCTACTGAAGTTTTTTGAGTAAGCAGAGTGACATAGTTAATGACTGTGAATTGAGAAGAATATTTTGGCTGTTGGGTGAAGGCCAGATTGGAGACAAGGCAATCTGGGGTCTGTTAAAATAGTCCAAGAAGAAATAATAGCATGATAGAGGTGTGATTAGAGGGAAGTGGATGAAGGGGAGAGAAGTAGAATTGAGTGGCAACTGACTGGAGCTGGTTGGGAGGCTTTAAGAGGGAGAGTGAGGAGTCAAAAAAGCCTTTCTATTTATAAAAGACAACAATTGTCTATCTTAGGACTCTGTTATCTTCCTTTACATTTTCACTTGATACAAATATTGACTGCTGACCTACCTAGGGAAACTGGTCAGCTCTTCTTGTTAAATGCAATTCACAATGGTGAACTTAGAGTACCTGAGGAATATTCACTGTAATAGAACAAGGGAAACTCAGTTCAAATAAACAAATTATTTTAGCTGACAGTAGACGTGTGAACATGAGCTTAATTAATGAATGTTTATAGTCATCAGCCCAAATGACATCTTTATTTTTAATATGTATAAGGAATATAGTGAGAGGGAGCCAGGTACATTTATAATTATGGACTACAAGATAGCATGTTATGTTCTAAATTATACATCCCACACACACACACACACACACACACACACACCCCAAATTTTTAAAAATACTTCAAAAGAAATATTTCATTAGACTTTGAGAAGATACATAACTCAGCTGTTTTTTCTGTTGTGTACTCTCATGTACATTTTGTACCAAGTTGTTGATTTGAGCCAAGTTCTAGCTTCATTTTGACAAAATAAGTCACTATAAAATATGCTTTGTGGGGTTATGGAATGAATTCTGCTAATATATTATTGCATGAAGGAAACCTGTGCCTTTAATCCCATGGGAAGAATACTGAAGTTCTGGCGAAGCTGAATTTTAATGTGGGAACATAAACAAATTCTGTATGAAAAATGGGGGAAATAGCACAGAGTATTAGAGTTGTATCAGAGATTTCCAGATGATCTGGTCCAAGCCATCCATTTTATTCATGAGGAAACTGATCTTCAAAAAGCTGATGTGATTTGCCCAAATATTTCATTTAAAGAGATATATTGAGCCACAGAAATTATGTTGATAAAAGTCACTTAAACACCTGCTGAAATTGTTTTCCATCACTTAGATCAATTTGAATAGGTATGAGATTAAAAAGCTTAGAAAAACATAGCCAAGGTAGAAATTTCCTATATTTTGGAGGTGTATTAACGATCAGAAGTACTTGACTTTAAAGAAAACTCTTTAAATTAGGGGTATTTCAAATAAAAAAAGGGAACCTGCAGGATTCTCCTTTAAAAAGAAAGACAATAACTAGTCCTTCTTAGTTAAATGTGTTTTATGGATGATATTTTTTTCTGTTTCCATTTTCCCTGTCTTCTTTGTTATCCCCACCCCCAACATCCCACATAAAGAAAACATATAATTAAAAGATTTTTGCATAAACAAAATCAATGGAATTAAAATGAAAATGGCAACATGTAGCTGGGAAAAAATTGTGGCAAGTTTCTTTGATAAAGGTCTCATATCCTGGACATATAAGTGGGTGATTCAAATTTACAAGAACAAGAGCCAATCTCCAGTACATAAAACATCAAAGAATATGGAAAGACAGTTTCAAAGGAAGACAGCCAAGCTATCAGGAATGAAATGAGAAAATGCTCCAAATCACAAATAATTAGAAAAAGCCAATGGTTTCACCTTATACCCATCAGATTGGAAAAAAAAATGACAAAAAAAGGGAGAAATGGTAATTGTTGGAATGTCTGTTGTAAGCAAGCACACCGATGCATTGTTGGTAGCATTGTAAACTGGTAGTCCAGTCATTCAGTAAAGAAATAGGGAACTATGTACAGAAAGTCACTAAACTGGGCATATCCTTTGACCCAGTGATTGCACTATGAGGCCTATATCCCAAAGAAATTAAAGAAAGAGGAAAAGAACCCATGTGTACAAAAATCATTTCTAGCAGCTTTTTTCATAGTAGTTCCAAACTGGAATCTTGAAGGCAAGTCTATCTATTGGAAGATGGCTAAAACAAAATAGGGCATATAAATGTAATGGGATATTATTGCACTACCAGAAGCAGCAGCAGCAGAAGTAGCGGCACCACCAGCAGCTGCAGCAGCAGCAGCAACAACAACAACAACAAAACAATGATTAAAGAGGTGGTTTCTGAGAAATCTGGGAAGATTTTAATAAACTGATGCAGATTTAAGAGAATGATTTATACAATGAAAACATTGTAAAGGAAAACAACTTTGAAAGACTTACAAGCATTAATCAGTGCAATCACTGTTCCCAGAAGACTTATGGTGAAACATATGACTTGCTAGAGTAGTGAACTCAATTTGTAGAATAAGGAATACATTCTGCTTGTTTCCTTCCCATTCCCCTTTCCATTTCCCTTCCCTTCTTCTTTTCTTTCTCTGTTCCTTTGTCCTTCTCCCTTCCCTAATGTGGGGAGAGGGAATAGGGATAAAGTAGCAAAAAGTGAAAAAAAAAAAAGAGAGGGTCATCAATGGATCTTTTTGAAAAAAATGCTGAGGAGAACAGAAGGTCAGAAAGAAGCATAGAAAAACAAGACAGCTTTGAAATCCAGAAATTGAATTTATTATATTCTTTTTATAAGAAAGCAAATTGTACAGTTTCAAAGAGTTGCAGTTTCAAATACAACTTTCTTTTTTTTCTTATTTACATGGAAATACATATTTTATTTGGTATGAAATGGCATAAAGCAGTATATAATTGAGTATAAAAATAAATTTATTTTTAAAAATTAGGTCATTTAGAATATATTAAAAATCATTTTACCATCTCCAGTCAGTTCAGACAGAGATGGTCTAACAATCTGAGAATCTAGTTTTTGATTAATTTAAAACAGTGTCTTACAGAGCTACATGAGTAGGTTCCCTTTACTAAATAAATAATTTGAATATAGTTCTTTCAATTTCCCAAAGATTGCATTTTAATTTTATATTTTGGAATTAGGTTCTGAGAAAAGACATTAATGAAAATTAGGAGGCATGAGGGGTTAATTAGATAATATAATGTGTTATGTCAGTTTTCCATATTTAAAAAAAGTATGGCCATGGATCAATCATTGATTCTCTTTGAAGTTGTTTCCTTATTCACAAATGCAGTTTTACTGAATGATTTTTGAAGACCTTTGCAGCTTTAAATTACTGTCATTCAAGAAGTACAAGCAAAATCTAGCTTAATAAATATTTGTTAAATTATGGAAGACTGGGGGAAGGTAGGTTAGATAAGATAATTAAATTTATAATTATCAAATAATTATAATACCAAAATATAATGCATACTGCATAAAAGAGTTTCAGTGTTATGTGAGATCTAGGAAGATGTTCTCCAAAGGTTCTTAAGTCAGTTCTGAACAGTAATGCATGTTCCTATAGATATTACAAATGGTGGCTGATTTCAGAGACTTGCCTAGGAAATTTGGTTTAAACTATTTTGTGCCTGAAAGTTAGTACTACACCTGGTTAAACAATGTCCTGCCATCTTTTATAACATTGTATCCATGAGAAAATGCTTTTGCCTCCTGACTTTGGTGGTAGGACAGTAGAGGGGGTAGTAAACAACTATTTGTAGGTAAAAGTCAGTTGTAAGAATGATGTTAAGCCTAAGACCTACGTTCTAGGTTCCTAGGTGGTTTAGTGGGTGGAACACTGGACTCTTGGTGTTGAAGACCTGAATTCAAATTTTGCCTCTGGCAATAACTGCGTGAACCTGGACAAGTTACTTGACATCTACTGGCCTCAGTTTCTTCATTTGTACAATGGAGATAATAATCTCACAATACCTCATAGGATTATTGTGATGATCAAATTAGATAACATTTAAAGTGCTTTGCAAATCTTAAATATGTTTATAAATACTAGCTATTATTACTATTGTTATAATTATTAAAATTATTATTCTAAAGGTTCCTCTGGAGAGAGAGGTTAGTGCTTTGTAGTGGCCTTTTCTAAAGTGACACAGTGAGTTAAAGACAGAATATAGAAGAGAAAATACAGAGAATTAGAATATGAGAATAGGAATAGAGTGGGAATTTGAGAAGGAAAGAGAGGAATACAAATTTTTTGAGTCTGATTTGCTTTCTATCAGTTTACTTTTTATTGATTTCTGTGTCTCATTTTGATGATACTTTCTGCTCTTTCATTGTTTTGTATACTGATGGTTAGGTTGGTCAGGATGTCCAACATATTTTTTTAATTTAAAAAATTTAAAATTGACATTTTATTTTAGCACCACAAACATTACAGATGAAACACTCAAACCAATTCCAACCTCTAAAATAGTTAAGCAAAACATCTGTTGTAGAGTGATTGTGATTGATGATACATGTAAAAGCTGTTTTTTAAAAGATACAGTTTCCAAGGGAATATGAACTATGAGTACATGTGTTTATATTACAGTCTAATTGAGTTTGTGTGCTTTGGAATATGGAAATTGTTGACTTTCATTTCTGAAAACAAAACAAAACAAAACTTGATGTTTATCTTTAGAGAACTTAACCATTTTTCCTTATAATCTTTCTCCTATTTCTTACATTTTTGAAAGTGATATGGTTCAAAGAAGAAAGGGTAGGGGAGGAAAGAATGACACTGCTATTATTTCTATCCTCAAAAATATAATTTATTGAATTGCCCCAGAATTTGAGAATGTATATTTATCTGAAGCAGAAAAGAGAAAAAAAAACATTGTTGGTTTCTCAAAATCCTCCAAGGCACCACTAATTGTATAAATATAAATTAAAGCAACTCTGAGATTCTACCTCACAGTGGCAAGGGTGACAAAAAAAGAAAATGAAAATGTTGGAAGGGCTGTGGAAAAATAGGCATATGTAAGCATGATTTGGCAGACCTGTGAATAGGTATAAGCATTCTATATAGTGTTATATGAAAAGTTAATAAATAAAAATGTTCCCTAATCCTAAATGCACATTGCTAGGCCTATAACCCAAAGAGATGCAAAAGGAATATGTCCTTAATGTACACAAATATTTATAGCAACTCTTTTGGGGGTGTGTGGCAAAACCTGGAAATTAAGACAATGTTCAACAATTGATGAATAGTTTAATACATTGTGGCATATGTATGTGACAGAAGAGAAATGAGGGAATAGATTTCAAAAGGACATGGAAAGACTTATATTAACTGATACAGAGTGAAGGGAAAGCACTATGTACTATAATATCAGCATTATGCAAATGAACAATTTTGAGAACTTTTGTAAACTAACAAAGAATGAGATGAGCAGAACCAAGAAAACAAATGCCATGACAGCGACTATAAGCAACTTTGAAAGGTGTAAGAAGTATGATCAAGGCAATGACTGTGACTTCAGAGGACCGATTATAGAAAGGAGATGATTTTATGGTTTCGAATTATACACACGCACACACACACACACACATATGCACATGCACATACACACACATATAGCCATTGGGAGAATTTGTTTTTGCCTATGTGTATCTGTTGTAGGAAATTTTTTTTCCTTTTCCAATATGTTAATAATACATATTAATCTTAAAAATATAAATCTTACAAAGATGCTATGAGCATCCAGAGAAAGAACTAATAAATAGCAGTATGTATAGAATGATTTTACATATATGTACATATTTGTGTCAAATGGTAGCTAACTCTAGGGAGAGGAGAAAATTACATGATAACTTTATTACATGTTTAAAAGGCATAGCAAGTTGTACATAATAGATTTGTAGTTTCATGTGCAATCATTTTTTCCTATTCTATGTTATGGACATGCATATTTTATTAAGTTCAGAATAAAATAAATAAAATATAATAAAATAAAAATAAAATTCCTCTCCCCCCAGAGAGATTGTTGTTGAACATTTACCAGCATACCCCTAGACTTATGAGAGACCTTTCCCAAAGTGGGGATAATCTCTAAAATGTTTGTAATGTAAAATCAAAATACTTCAGTAAAACTGAAAGCATAAATACTCTTTAAAAAGTCATTGTAGTCTCCAGTTACTAGAAAGTTTGATAAAAGATAGCCTCTGATTTCTTAACCAGAAGTTTTCATAACTGTGGAAACATTTGTCTTGGCTAGGAATAAAGTCTTGTCTTTGGTAAGAAGAATTTGGAAACTATGAGTAAAGCAAGAGAGGAGCTTCCCTCCTCCCCCTAGATATAACAGGAAAAAAACTGAAGTTAAATTAGTTACAAAAATACAGTTGTCACTCAAGTTTTTCTCTGGGTTCTCTAAGTGGTAACAGTAACAAACACCCACTTGGATCACAAAGTATTTGAGTTAGCTAAAAATTCTTATTGAACTAGTTTGCATTTGGTTATATTTAATTTTTATTGTTACAGGGCTGTTTGTTGAACTGTAATTGGCAAAATGTTATCTAGCTCTTTTCTTTAACATATTTTTCTGGTTTTATTGACTTCTGCATACTTACCAACATCCAATTCGAACTAAAGATATAGCACTGTTTAATCAAATGTTGAGCAACTCTTACAGCTTAGGTTGCAGATGTTTTAACTTTTAGAGAATAGTTCTGATTTAGTTTTATCCTTTTCTGCATTGTGTGTATGTATATGCCAAAACTTAACACTAAAGGGAATGGAAATTTTGCTATTAAATTTGTATGAGGTAACACATTCACATAAAAACCATGTGGCATTTACTTCTCCAGGGTGAGGTGATAGAAAATGGTATGAGTCAATGTTAACTACTGTGAAGAATGTATAAACTGAAGCATATATATCTCTACTCATCAGATACCAGCAGTACCTAATTTAAAGTATGCAGAACACTAGATCCAGAGTTTTATGTGCAACTTAAAAAATATATATGGTTCATGTAGGGCAAAGTTTATTTTTGCGGCTTTCTCACTTTGACACAGTGCTGTGTGTATAATAAGGACTTAGTATTTGCTGAATATAGTTTAACTGTATAGATATTACAGTATCAGATGCCATGTGACACTGTCTCTCAGGAACCAGTTTACTTTGTGCTCTAAAAGCAGAGCATGGATAAGCAACGATGGAAGTTGTGATCACCATCTGAGTATTTTAACCATTTGCAGGATCCTGGTTGGTTCTTCTTCTGTAAAGAGATGGGATTGTGTAAGGATTATTTGATGATAAATCATCATACTTACTACATTTTTTTATTGCTAGTTGTTTTGATCTTAGCCATTTTGGGGGATGGAGGTAGACCCAGACAAAAGTGAAGTCTTAACTTTTGCTTTTGTGATTGCACTGTTTTGTAACAGAAGCTCGAGTGTTATTTTTTTTTTATTAGACAGTGGTGAATTAAGTATCTCTCTCACTCTCACATACACACACACACACACACACACACACACATGCAAATACTATGTGAATGTGACCTTGGGCAAATCACCTAACCTCTCATTGTCCTAAGATGGTAAGTTGTAGACATGTTGCTGATATGCAACAGTGATGGGAGTTTCCTACACGGACATAACCACAGTTTTGGATTAACAAAAAGGCTTGGGTGACCCCAAAATACTTTTCAACTAAGATATATCCAATTTTTAATATATGAAAGCAAGCCCAGGTTGACAGACTTGGTGCAGTAGCCTAAATGGTATTTTGCATAATTAATAAGTTTATGAGTATAGCCAACTTATCACATTCACTTTATCATGAATGTATTTTCACACAGCTGTTTTTTTTATTTAATGGTGTCCTAATTAGTGCAATTTTAGGCTATTAAAGCTTAAAATTGCACTAAGACTTTTGATATACCTTTAGAGTTCTGTAGAGTTTCATCATATTTAGTTATGTTTCTTACCACTCTCAGTTAAATGATATTTCTTAATTTTAGCACATTTAGCACGTAGCCCTTATGTTTTGGGGAGTGTGAAAGGGCAACTAATTGGCCTTTACATATAGCTTTAAATCCTTGGGGCAGTTGTAGCCATTATAAACCATTATTTCATGGGTGTGGGCAAAGTCTACTTGAATATACAGTAATCTCACTACATCTTACATAGATAGTAGTCTTTTAGTGTATGTAACACCGCCACTATCCCAAATTCATCAACCAGTGGCCAGCCTACTGGCAAAAAACCTCTCTGAATTTCTTATGTAGGCCTTTTCTCCAGTGATGGACACGTAGTCCATTTCTAGGTCCATATTCAAAACCTTTCCTATTTGGTAGAACCATCAGAGATTGGGTTCTGCTGGTTTTGGTCTTGAGAATTCAGGGTTACATCCATGCTAAGATGAGGCATCAGAGTTAGACTTGAGTGGAAGCAGGTAAGATTGAGAATTATAATAAATTCATTTGTTTCCTTGCAAATGTCCTACTGGAAAATTGAGAAAGTTTCTGTAAGTCATAGTATCGAAGACTGTTAAATTTAATTTGCCTTTGCACACTGGAAAGTAGTTTCCAAAGCACACTACTGTCTTCTGGGATTATAGTATATATTCATGGTCACCTGCATCCACTTCCTTTCCCTTCTTGTCTAATTCTCTCTTACTTGGTCATTTTCCTCATTACACAATCTTATTATATAACCTCAGAGATTGACATGAGGCAAAATAAAGGAAAGCAATGAATGAATGAAAAGACATTTGTTATATATGTAAGTGAGTGAATTAACTTCCCCTGCGATTGGGAATATTGGGAATATTGATTCTGGTATGGTGGGTGCAAGTTGGGAAGAAGTATGTTAATGCTTTCTTTTTAAGGGGACTGGTATTTCCAACTCCCTTCCTTTATGGACAGATAAGTGAGGAAAATGTCTGAGAACAATTTCTGTAATTGTGGTTTTTAATCTTTATGAGGTTTTTCATCTTGATAAAAATGCTTTCACATGGATTTTTGTAAAGGATTTTAACTCCTTGAAGGAAGGCCTAGAGGCTAAGAAAACTCTCACCATATTGAGAAAAAGTTCTTTGGTATGATTATGCTGACTTTTGACTCTTTCCTGTACCTTATATGCATATTTTGGCAAGAAGTAAATTAGAGGCTGTTCTGGGCCTGAGGTATTTGCCCACACCCTGCAAGCATCAAGTTGTGCTGGTATACCCTGTTTCACTCAGCTTCATCTATCTTTCATTCTCCTCTTATGTGCTTAACAGGATGGGTCCCTTTTTTTTTTTTTTTTGTTTCCTTGATTGGCATCATAGTCTGACCTGTCCAACTAGAGGTATTCAGTTAATGTGAACAATGAGGTGCATATGCTCTTCTCATGCTATAGAGCTCATTAATATTACTCAAAATGTGTTGGCAATAAACCCCACTCTCCCTTCTCTCTTTAAAGTTGCTGTTTCACAGTATTGATCAAACTTTACTTAAAATCTCAATGTCATTATCAATGGTTCCTTGAAGCTTGCGCATTGGGTATTATTTTCTGGCTTATTTTTGGGATATTGACTGTCCTGGAGTTGTTCCTTTCTGCTGGATTGAGATAGCAGATAGGGTGAAGAGGAAACTTAACCAGAGGTATTCCTCCTTTTTTTGCAATTCTGGGATAGGTTCAGTGAAAGTTTTGAGGTATTCCAGGTCGCTGAAAAGCAAATGATATACTTTGGGAATCCTGAGAAAAGGTAAGTTGGTGTTTTATTTCAGCCCACTTTTCATCTAGGTGATCAGAACATAATTGACTTTCAGGATTTAAAGCAAGCCCAGGAAAATAAGGTCAGGGATTTTGGTTTTGTGGTTGAACAAGAAAGTATTTTCATTGAAGATGTTGCTTTACCAATATTTAGTTTCTCTATAATATCAAAAACACCCTTTTTAATGTTGTTAATCAAATGAAAAAGGCTATTTCAACCCTTTTTCTTGGATTTTGGTGTATTAGCATATAAATGAAATAGATAAATTCACGTCTCTAGATATTGATTCTATACATTTAATATGCCATTCATTTGCAAATATGGAGTTATACATAGGGTCACTGAACAGTAGTAAGTTAATGAAGTGTCAGATTGGATGGACCAGTTAATTGTTTATATAGTCACAAGTTTTTTTACAAAATACAAATGAGTATGTTGCTTTACTCTTAGGAACACTGTTTAGGATTGGTTGATATTATAATAGAAATAGGAATTGGATTTGTGACTTCATTGGGATAGGGAACTTCTCAGTGTGGAAACTCCCTCTACCAGTGCAGATCCACTTGTCTTCTGGTAGTTATAGTCTCTTAGAATTGCATAGAGTCTTGAAGGGTTAACCTGTCCGCCATCACAAAGGCAGTATGTTTCAGAAATGAGAACTGAACACCATTCTTCCAGGCTTGGAGACCGGAAGAGTCTTGGAGTCACTGTGCTAGGGTGTTTATCACTCTAAGAATATTCAGATAATTATTTCTTTGATTTAAAAAGGAGGATATGATAATGAATAATATAAAAATAGGATGTTTTCTATAAACCTAAATGACATTTTCCACCTGAAACACTATATTGTTCAAAACCAAAGATCTTGTCCCAAATGGGACATTCTTGGAAATGTGTGTAGAAGGCAATTCTGCCATGTTCACATGGTGGCTATATGAAATAGCTAATGGCTCAGATTAAAAATAATGAAATTAGCAGGCATTTATCCCTTTCCCTGTTTTTTAGGTAGTTGGTAAATTTTTAAAAAACAAGACAACATTCTTTATGCATTAGTCCTTTTTTGGGGGAGTAGCTGATTATAGTTGTAAGTAATTACAAAAACTACTCAGTGAGGATGCCAGTTTTACATAATAATTCTTCCTTGGCTGACTGCCATGGATTATGTATGCCCCCTCATGTTCTTTCCATAGTATAGTGGGGGCTTTTTGGTTGATTTGTTTTCAGGGAAATAGGATTCTGAACCCTAACATTGTAAGGATTTGTGGGGTCATCTCATCCATGCCCCTGCCTAAAGCAAGATTACAGCTGAACATCCTCAGTACATCGAGTTAGACTATTTTTTCTCTAAAGGAATTTAATGGATTCATATTTCTTCTGCCTAGATATTGATAAAATAGTAGTAGTAGTGATATAGTGACTCCATGATATTGGGTTCTCTCAGTGGTTCTAAAACTTTATTTTAGCTAAAATTTTCCAAATATGACTTTGCTTAGAGTGGTATTTGTTTTTCATTTCCCTTTATTTTTCAGGGACTTGTGTACTGAAGAGCATGTTTAGAAACCTTGAAGGAGACCCAAAGGACTAGTACGAGTAATCGACTAAAATCCCCCAAAGCATTCTATGGTAGAACTCATCACAGTAACAATGTCATACTTACAAGTGCTTCCTCAAACGGCCTTGGTGGTTGACAGTGTAGGTATTATTATCTCCAATCCTTTTACAAGTGAGAAAGTGAGGCATAAGGAGGTTATGTAACTTGCTCACTTATCAGTTTAGTTAGTGTCAGAAATGTCTTTTAAAAAAATTTCAAATCTGGGTACTTTTCCCTATGCCATGAAGAGTAAGTATTTGTTCCAAACATTTAACAACTATGAATTATTTTAACATGATGTGGGTTGTTGTATTTACAAATGCTTTTCAAATGATTATTTTAAGTTGTATAAATGCAGAATGTGAGCAGCTAGGTGACACAGTGGATAGAACCCTGTGCCTGGAGTCAAGGAAGACTCATCTTCCCAGTCTCAGACACCTACTAGCTGTGTGACCCTGGGCAAGTCATGTAACCTCGTTTGCCTCAGTTTCCTCATCTGTAAAATGAGCTGGAGAAGGAAACAACAAACCACTCCATGATTTTTGCCCAGAAAACCCCAAATGGGGTCATGAAGAGTCAGACGTGACTGAAAAATTGCTGAAAAACAATAAATGCAGAAAAAGATTTGGTTCCAAAGGCAACCCCACAGGAAGTAATAATGAGGCAAGGTGAACATTCTACCTCAAAATATTGTTGTAGAGTCAGAAGATAAGACTTTTATTGTTCCTGAGCTTGAAGGGAGGGCATTATGTCCTTGCATGTGTCACTTGAGAGGTCAAAAACTCTGAACCTGATGTCTTAATTTCTCATTAAAAATATCATGACACCACTTACAGAAGTAGGGCTGTTATCCTTGAGGATTGTTTGCCAGAGTCTAATTTGCTTAATTAAATTCTGCTGAGTGTTCTTCACTTCCTGCTCTAAACTGCTTTGTAATTGCTAGTAGTAGTAATAATCACAACTGTGTTCTGTTTTTTAATAAATGCTTTCAAGATATTGATTTAACTTCTAAGCAGTACTGTGGGGCTAGTTTTCGGTCTTAGAGATGAGATCAAATGCCTTCTCTGAGAATTCACAATGAAATTGCTGAAATTGACAAAAGGAACCAGAGGTGCTAACTGGATGAAGTTGCTGTGTCAGGTTATTTATAGCAACATAAAACTCTGATAAAGGAGTAGGAAGAAATTATCACATACCAGAAATGTGACACAGTAATCTCTCTTCCTCCCTTCCAAACCCACTGAAATCAGCATCACTGCACTGTTTAGTGTGTGATGGTAGGGAAAGTTTCTAATGTTAGTCACCATTAATGATAACCCTAACAATCTGGAAGATCCTGAATCATAGAAACATTAGATGATGTCAGTCTACCATATTTATCTTAATACTTCAAGGATCTGTACTTATGGCTTCCTTCAACAATAACCTCTCCCTGTTTGAATTTGTCTTTAGTAGAAAGTCTTTTAAGAGTTGCTGTGGCCAAAAAATTAATCACAGTGAAATGATATGAGCCAGAGGTATTGGATGAAGTTGCTTTGTGGGAGTTATTTATAGTCAGATTCAAATCTGGTAAGCAGAAGCAGCCAATCTGGTGATGAGCCCCATTAAACTTAGCTAGGTTGGTCATCAAACACTAGACATCCATATGGAGTGCTTGTAGCTTAGTGGAAGTTGCTAGACATTGCAATCTTTTGGCAGAGCCTTCCAGAACCCAAGGTCACCTTCATGTTTAAAAAAAAATTGTTGTGTTAAACTAATTAATTTAAAAATCATGAGCTAATTTAATTTTAAAAAATTCCCTTAATATACTGTTGGAACATTTGGGCTAGCAGCTGTTGTGGGGGTGAAAGACCAACACAAACCCAGCAACAAAGATGCTGTCAGCACAGGTTCTTTTGCTCTGCTTTACTAAGGAAAGTAGCGTTAAGGGGTTAACAATATTATTTCAATCCAACATGCAGATATCATTCACTTAGTTCAGAGGAAAAAGCCAGCACCCTGAACTTCAGACCAAATACAATTCATAATTACCAAGCAACCATTAACATCTGAGTTCGGGAGCCGGGGAGCTCATAACAAAGGCTGGCCCAGAGTCATGTGCCACTCCTCCTGTGGCTCAGAGCCCCAGCAAATAGTTCTTTCCTTTCTTTTTATACACTCTTCAGCCATCATCAAATGTGATCTGAGTGACCAGAACTTAGGCTCCTACTATTGGTCTTAGCAACTCCCCTTAGGGCCCTGAGGGCTTCATGCCCACGTAGGCTTAGCACCTAGTAGATAGGGGTTTGGGCCTGGGGTTTTGCACCTAGTCAGGCTCAATCAAAGACACTTAATTAATTTATCATTCTACAATGGTAATTAATAAAAGTCCTAGCTTAATTGATATCACACATACTTTTCCATTATGTAGGTAGGACTGACGCCTTTTTTTTCTTAAAGAAACATTAAGCCTTTCATATGCTAGAGAACCTCATCTTTAGCTATAACACACAGTGTTATACAATGAACATGAAGTAACATACTACTCATGATTCCTACAAATATTCAGGAAATGCTTATGCAGGAGGAGCATGCTGCTATCTGATAGTGTCTTTGGAAGAGAAGTTTCTGATTGTGGACTCAGGTGGCACAATATATCAATATAGAATGCTGGGCCTGGAGTAAGGAAGTTCACTACAGTCATTTCAGTCAGGTCTGATTCTTTGTGACCCTCTTTGAGATTTTCTTGGCAGAGACACTGGAGCAGTTTGCCATTTCCTTCTCCAGCTCATTTTTACAGATGAGGAAACTGAGGCAAACAGGGTTAAGTGACTTGCTCAGGGTCATATAGCTAGTAAGTGCCTGAGGCTGGATTAGAACTCACGAAGATGAATCTTCCTGATTCCAGCCAGGCCCAGCACTCTATCAATTGTGCCACCTAGCTGCCCTTAGGAGGAAGTTGAGAAGACCTGAGTTTAAATGTGGCCCCACACACTTAATAGCTGTGTGACCCTGGGCAGAACACTTTATTTTTGTTTGCCTCACTTTCCCCAACTATAAACTGAGGATAATAATAACACCTGACTCCTAGGACAATTGTGGGGATGAAATGAGATAATATTTGTAAAATCCTTAGCACAGGGACTGGCACATGGTAGACACTTAATAAATGCTTATTCGTCTTGAAGAAATACCTCTTACTAATGCAGATCTTCATTTCCTCGGAAATTTATGGTCATAAATAATTGCCTGGGACACTGAGAGATTAAGAACTTGCCCAGGGTTGCATGGCCAGTAAGTGTCCACCTCCTTTCCCTTCTCCTCCCTGATTCCAGGCCCAACACTCTATCTACTGCTGACCACCAACTAGCTGACAAGACTGAAGTGGTGATATTGATGCCTTGATTCCTGGCCAGTCATCTTGAATGAATGAAAAAAGAAAAAAAAACTTACTAAGTGCTTACTATGTGCTAACACTTGTAAACATTGACAAAAATAGGGACTAGGTATGAGTTTGGATGGAAAGGCTTAGATCCATTACTGGTATAGGCTAGTAGTATAACTCTTGCCCTTGAAAGATACTACAATCCTGCTTTGTATTAACATAAGTACATTTAATGCTACTCTTTGTGATGGAAGGGAGATATATAGTTAAAAATCACTTATATTTGATTTTGGAATAAAGCATATATTTTTCGAAGGATAGCAGATTTACCTTTCAAAGTCTTCTGCGTAGTCTTTGGCAGTTGTCATGTGCACAGAAACTGGCCTGAAAGTTATAAGTATGTGAGGGAGGGAGGGAGGGAGAGAGAGAGTATATGTATATATGTATATAGAGAGACTATGTTGGGATTAAAAATTTACCATTTGTTATTAAAAGATAATAGCATAATTTCATTGTTTTCAGACATCTGCTTTAAGTACTCTCTTTTGTTGTGCTCATTTTGTACTCTTTATTACAACATGTTGAATATGGTAGAAGGGTGGTTTTTTTTTAAGTTTATTTGGTGCTTTACTTTTGAGAAATCAACATGCTTTAGTAGGAATATAGTTTTCTTACCAATTGCATTTTCCATTTTAAAAAATTATAAGTTTGGTATATGTTTGTGTTGCAAAATACCTCCAACTGACATCTAGCTAATAAAATTGTCATTTAAAATATAGATTGGAATTTTGTCTATAAAAAGGACAAGTTTGATTTAAATGTGTCTTGACAAACATTTTAAAAATTAAAATAAGTTTTACTGAAATAGGTCCCATGAATCAGAACATATTTTACAAATGCAACATAAAGCAGTGAATTTCAACTTTGTCATCAATTTCCCTGTCAGGTTAAGCCATAAATCGATAAGAGAAGTAATAAGAAACAGGGAAAACCTAATGGGAACTGGGTTATTTCATATATGTTGCAGTTCAAGCACTTATTTTCTTTTTGATTTGCAGACCATAATTTGCACTGACAGCATTAGTAGCTTTTAGCAGTACTGCCACTGACAAGTGACATCCATCTAACCAGATGCTGCCTCCTCTGACTTTGCTAAATGACTCCAGTGTCTGTCTGGCTTGAAGCAAAGAAAATCCTAATAGTTGTCCATGTATTATTTAATACAAACAAGTACAAAAATGAAGATGACAGTAATGCCTCCTCATATGTTTCTTGCTAGAGGAATTTCTTCATCTCATTTACTTAAAGCTTAAACTTGCTGATAACTATTTTGGTTTTCACATATCTGAGTCTTTAAATACAACAAATCAAAGTATTGAGCACAAAACGAGGAAGAATTCTTTTGGCCAAAAGCCTTAGGTTTCATTTTCTCGTGCCCCACACCACTTTTTTTGGTGTGTGTTTGGTGTAACAGTCAATTGCATTGCAGGTAAACTAAAAAGAGGTAGGGCACAACACTAAGTTTATTTGGTTTTTTTCTTTAAAGTCTGGTTTATGGTTTACTATTACCAAATGCTAAAATTTCATCTTATTCTTTTAGGAATTGGTATTAGGTTACAGTGTGATGCACTGTTACCTTGCAATATTGGTGTAGGCTGCCAGAGACTCATGTTACAACGAGAAGGGGCATTCTTAGATGTACTCATCACTAACCTATCCCCCAGATGCAACCTATAGTTATTTACTCAAGAACCATTTAGTAAAAATTAACTTCTTTAGCATAAGAAACAAGTATGTGGAGTTTTTTTCTTTTAATGTGTGATGGGGATCCCCAGGGGAAAGACACGTAGATAGGGGGTGGAGTGTCATGTATGAGAAACTGTAAGAAGCCCAATTTAGTTGGACCTTAGAGTGCATAAGGGAATGTAATGCATCAAAAACTAGAAATTAGAGTTAGTGCCAGGATGTGAAGGACTCTAAATGCCATACAGGAGTGTATTTGGTCTTAGAGTTTGGATTTGGGTTGGTCACTCTGAGATTCTGTTATCCTTTTGTCTTGTCCTCTAGTAGAAATTCTCTTTTCGTTTCAAATATCTGAAGCCAAAGGCACATGTTTATTCACACTAGCCCAAAGCAAAGAGATGGAAGAGTGGAAGAGACGGTGGCAGTGGTGTGAATGTGACACCTCCCTTCTCCTGTTCAATGTAGAGCACTTCTTCTTACTTACCTTTTTGCCACAATAATGCCAGATATTAGCTTTGTGTCATGTATTGAATCCTTTAGCCTGGGAGTGTTGTTGTCAGCATTCTTGGCAATGTCTTTGTTGCTAAGTGAATGAAGAATATTTACCCTAAAGGAATTTGCCATAAAGGAATTTTACCTGTGGTGTCACCATCTTCTTCATTATATAATACTGAGATGTTTAAATAAATAGATAATAATCTAAAATTAGTATAGCTTCTTCATTTTTATTCTACTTTGAAGCCAGCAAAATGGGAGTGTGATGAAAAGACCAATTCCATCTGCCTCCTGATCTACTTGCCTTGTTTCTTTGTCTTTTTTATGGTCAAAAACTTGTAGATGTAGTTATTGATACCTCCCTTTTTTCATCTTTCCATCCCCATCATAGGCTACTGTTACTAGAGATTTCTCTTAAGTCTTAGCAACTCGTTCTCAAATAATTTTTATCATAATGCATTTTCTAGTGTCACACACGCCATCAAATTAAGTATCTTTGTGTAGTGTGTTCATGATGTTATGATAAATGATAAGCCCAATAGTCTTTCCTCAAATTATTTTATGGCTCTAGGTACAGTAGAAGTGGATGCAGATGTTGGACAGTCCAGGACCATCCATCTTCTTGCTATCAGGTCTCTGCACCTGTGTGTTTTGACAGATGAAGTTAAGAATACTAGCTCCTATGGACATTGACAAATGTGGTTTATGAGAAAGAGACTCAGAGTGATACCCTTTCAGTGCAGTTCTTTTCCTGCTTGGAAAGGAAATGATTGCTTTTGACCTATAACAGTATTTTTAATGGAAAATTGTTCCTTCCATGGTTTGTCCCTGATGGTTTAGTCATTTTAATATTTGAGTTTAAGTTCTGGGGATTCGAAGATCAATTCTTGTACCTCCTATCAAAAGCACATTATTACTAATGATTAGCTAACAGTACTTGTAAAAGTTCTTGAAAGGGTGAAGATCTACAAGATGATTTTTTTTTTTCACTTTGTGAGGAAGTTGGTTAATGACTGGTCCAAAAGTTCAGAGATTTGACATCAATGCATAAAATATATAGTTATAACTTTTGGGGAAAGTAAACTATTAATGAGGTGAGAGAGAGAAGAGCAACAGATATTTTAAAAAGGTGTCTTTTTTTTTTTAACCAAAAGCCATGGAATGGGGAAAAGATCATTGAGAAATGCATAACTGTGTTAGCTTTTTAAACTACAAAGTATTAGTCTTAATTCCTATAGTGCCATCTAGAGTCGGGGAGAAGTATTGCTTTGATTTTTGATATTTAAAGAAAAGTGACAAATACATTTTTTAACAAAGTCTTTTATAAGACTTTCATGCCTTTTTAAAAATACTTTTTATATGTCTTTAATAAGACTTTTATAACTTTCATAACAACTGAAATTTATATAAATCATAATAATGACAGTCAAAGACTTTTCCTTCTTAATCTTTGTTACTTATGCATGAGCCTATATATACTCTCCTTGCCTCTACTCTGATGATCCAATTTAGGATGAAATCAGTGTTGTTTTATTTTTGGTTACAGCAATAAAGACTATTATCAAGGCTCTTTGTCTCCTCCCCCCACCCCCATGCCAATCCTTCCTCACAATCCATTCCTACCTGAACTTTCCAGCCTTGCAATACTCTTAACATTATATACTCTGCTATAGCCCAACTGAAGTATATCCCTTCCCTGCCCCCGTACTTATTCCGTGTATGTTTACTTGATCGTAACTTACTAGAATCTAAACATGGTGAGGGTAGGGACAACCTCTATTTAAACTTAGGAACAGCCCCCAACCCCAGTCAATTGCCTAGCACTGTACAATTCATGTATTAGGCCTTTAATATATCTAATTTAATGAATGTGTTTTTATCTTCATCTTTTCTTGTTGTCTATATTTTTATTTCATATTGTCTCATTTTATTCAGGTTTGACATTTGAAACGTCTTTACAAAGAACTGTCTGTTTAAATCTTTCAAAGAATTTCAAGAATACTTTTTGGTAAAAGGAGTCTATCCTTTTTAATCTTTCTCTTCACGTAACTTTAGCCATTTAGTCAGAGGAGTAAGCACTGATTAAAATGAAATGTCATGATGTGAGGGAAATTCAGAAATACCCAAAGAGTGAACCTTCTAATCTCAGAGTCTTCCTTAGGATGTGTAACATCCCCCATCTCCAGTCCCACCCTCACTTTGGTTTAAAGAACTATTTCCTTCCTTACCGAGATGTTCATCTTGCCATCATGAACACATTTTTAACTTCGTGATTATGCTTTTTCAAAAAGTCACACATGATATTTGCAATATTTAATTGTTACCAGCAGCCATTTAATAATTGTCAAGAAAATCTTTTTTTATATATTTGTTTTTGATAAAACTTTGACAGAAATGAGTACATCCAAAAGAAGAATTCTTTGAAGTGAAAGTGAAAAAGCCCCATGGACCTACATGCACATCACAGATCCTCCTGAAAGAACAGCTGCCACATATGCAACTAGGGATTGTATTCTCCATGTTTGTTGTTGTCTGTTGTCACAATCATTTTTAAAAACTTGGACGTCCTGGCTATGTGTTGGTTAAATCTTGTCTTTTCGTGGGAGAATAGCAATGAGAAAGGTGCAGTGAGTTTATGAGAAGGAACCACTTAAGCAACAGCACAGTTGTCCTGGAGTGTAGGATAACAAAGTGACATCTTAATGAATGTAGCTCTGGGCATTGCTAAAGAGCACTTTCTTCCCTTAAAAGACACATTTTATTTGGCTCTGTCAGGTGTGACTTCAGTATGATTAACTCCCTGGAGTGGTGCAGATCACATCTGGCCATGCCTTCTTGTCTAATTTTTTTGTATATACTTGTTGATGAGTCTGTGGTTTTACTCCTGATAAGGTTGGAGAACTTGCTATCCTTTTGTGCTCCTCGTTCAGTGTGAATTGTCCATGCTTGTCCTGTAAATATTCCACTGGAAGTTCACCTATTTGACTAGGTGCCTCCCCAAACGTCTCTAAACTTTATATTAATAACAAGTGGGGCATGTGACTGCCCATCAGTTATCCCTGCTCACTAGACTACAAAGGAGCCTACCACTTTCAGGTCGTACATTTCTCTGGTCAGTTCACCCACAAATCCTCCACAGAGTATGTACTTGTCCTGAATCCCTTCTTGTAGATCTTTCACTATTTGGGGGAGTACCAATACACCTCTGCTATCCATCAGTCATTCCTCAGTTTTGCTCCCTGGCTTGCCCATTACTATTTCTATCTCTTTCTAGCTTACTCTCCTGACTTTTTCACTTCCTTGCTTGGTGCCTTTCCTCCTCTAACTTTCCACCTCCTCTTTATGTCTTGTTTTCCATTATTAGAATGTGACCTCCTTGAAGGGAGAGACTGCCTTGTTTGTATTTCTATCCCCAATGCTTAACATATTGTCTTATACAGACTAAGTGCTTAATAAATTCTCTGCCTATCTGATCAAATATTTCTTTAATGATCATCCCATATGCTACTTCTTTTGTGGTAGTAGTCATCGTTGGTAACACATCTCAGTTTATTGGAGTTAGGAAGATATGAGTTCAAATCTGAGACTTGCTATTCATATGACCCTGAGCAAGTCATTTAACCTTTGTCTTCCCTAGCCTTCTTAACTGTAAATTGGAGATCGTGTGGGAATCAAATGACATGACATTTTCAAAGTTTTTAGCACAGTGCCCCGGCACATAATAGGTACTTAATAGATGCTTATTCTTGTCTCCTTTCCCTTATACTCAAGAAGAAAGAAAGAGAGAAAACTGTTGAAAGTTACCTTCCACAAACATACCACCCCAAGTTCTCTTCTCATTTTTGTCAATATACATATTTTTAAATGATTGAAATGTATAAATCAGTAGACTGTTATTTTTTAAGCATCTAGGAGGTACAAATACAGGCAAATAAGATAGTTCTTGCCATCAAGAAGCTTTCACTCTAATGGAGAAGACCACACATGAAGGAATGTGGGAAGGGAGGTGGGGATGACATAGAAATGGTGGTGATGAGGGGGGAGGTGTGGGCCTGGTTCCAGGCAAATTAAAGTAAAAGCTCGTCATAACTCAAAATATTAAGGGTAGAGTCCATGGTCCAGAAAGGGGGAGATGAGGATGATGGCCTGTGTGTAGGCAAGATAGTATGGAAATAATGATCATTAAGTGATGTGGATGACTTTGTGTTTATGCTGTTTTTGAATTCCTTTCATTACCTAACATACCACACACATTTAAATGATGTGGATGACTCCTTGTGTTTATGCTGTTTTTGAATTCCTTTCATTACCTAACATATCATACACATTTCATTGTCGGTATAGTCTATATACTTGCCATTTTTTTTATTTCTGTATTCTTTCATCTCAACACAACTTGGTTTGCTTAGCCCTTCCCTTATCATTGAAAAGCTCAGCTTTTAAAGTGGAGTCTATCCAGGAACATTGCTGAACTTGGTGAAAGTAAGAGTATTATTTCATTGGGCAATTTTATCTTTTGCCAAATCTCTCTTGAGGTGACTTTCGACCCTCAGATAACTTTCCAAGTTAAAACTTGAAGCGTAGATTTCACATGTGGGGACACATTTCAAAGGCAATCAGTCGGGCTATCTCTCTAGAGTGCTTATCACTGTAGTGTCTAAATGCTTGGCCTTTCTTTCTAAGCAGGATTTTCAGGTTGGAAACACACTTGTTTCTTTGACTGCTGTATTAGTTTCTTGGGTAGGTGACTGTCTAAAGCACCAACTCAAATGCTTAGGGATCACTTGTCAAAATTTTAAAATAAATTATAAATGCATAGGTAAAAGGATAATCTGCTTTTATCCTCGAAGGGCTAGTTTTCAGCCCTTTTCTCTGTCCCATTTTCTCCTGCTTATGCTGTATTTCCTCATAATCATAATTTATACTTCTGTGACATTCTCAAGTTTGCAAAAGATACGTTATTTCATATGGTCCTTAGAACTAGCTTCCATGATAAAACATTGGTATATGGTGAGATATTCATTTTACAGAGGAGGTTTAGTGAAGTTAAGCAGCTTTATGAGTCATTCAATGAGCATAAATATATAAGCTAAAACTCTCCCTACTCAAAGTCCATCACTCTTGACAGGATCACAAGATCTAAAGAGGAAAGAGACCTTGTAGATCATTTAGTCATTACTAAATAATTTTACACATGAGGAAATTGAGACCCCTCTCAGAGAGGGGGAGTGAGGTGTCACAAGGTAGCATAATGATGGTGCCTGATGGAAGCATTGAAGGAAGCTAGGGATTCCAAGAAGCACAGAGAGTACATTCCAGAGATGGTAGACTACCTGTGCAAATGGGAGGAAGGGAATGAACTGCTAAGCTGGCTTCTCTGGGAAAAAAAGAGTGCATGAAGAGAAGCAGTGCTGAAAAAAGTCTGGAAGGGAAAGTAGAAACCAGATCATGGAGTCCTTTGATACCAGGCTGAGGAGTTTCTATTTTATCCTGGAGAAATTAGGGAGCCACTGAGAATTTTTGAAGATGGGAATGCCATTATCAGTCCTGTGCCTTAGGAATATCAAATTGGCAGCTATATAGAGAATGGATTGGTAGGGGGAAGAGATGGTAGAGGGAGCCAATTTATTGTTGTTTGTTCAGTTGTGTCCAACTCTTCATGGTCCCATTTGGGATTTTCTTGGCAAAGATATAGGAGTGGTTTGCCACTTCCTTCTCTGGCTCATTTTATAGATGAGAAACTGAGGCAAACAAGGTTAAGTGACTTGCCTAGGGTCACACAGCTAGTAAGTATCTGGGGGCCAGATCTGAACTCGCGTCTTCCTGATTCCAGGCCTGGCACTATCCACTGTGCCACCTAGGTGCCCGGTAGCGCTATTGCAGTAGTGCAGGTAGGCCACTTGGTGGCAAAGTGGATTGAATGCTGGACCTGGAGGAAGGAAGACTGGGGTTCAAATGCTTTAGACATTTGCTCTAGCTATATGACCTGGGTAAGTTGATTAACCATCTGTATAATGGGATAATAGCACTTAATTCCCAGGGTTGTTGAGAGGATCAAATGAGATAATATTTGTAAAGTGCTTTGTAAACCATAACACCACCACCACCACCACCGCTAATAATAATAATAATAATAATAATAATAATAATAATAATAATAATAATATTTGGCATTTATGTAATGCCTATTATGTGCCAGACACTGTGCTAAACACTTTACAAATGCTAGATATTTAAAAATGCTAGATAAATGCTAGTGGTAGTAGTAGTAGTGGTAGAGGTGGTAGTGGTAGTAGTAGTAGTAATAGTTGTTATTCAGATGGGGATTGATTTGGGCCAGAACTAGGGTAGAGTAGTTGTGTATGTGGAGATAAGGTCCTATTTGAGAGAGATATTGAGATTAGCAAAATGTCTTAAGACTTTTGAACTGTTAAAATATATATGTGTGTGTGTGGGTGTGTGTATATATATGTATATATATCAATAAAAAGTATTTATCATATTATATATATGTATATATATATATATAAAATATGATAAATACTTTTTTTCCCACACATGCTACTGTTTCATAACAAATTTTTCCCAAAGCAGACAAGCTTTTTCGGTATATGGCAAGATTTTGCCCTGGGCTGGGATAGGGGAGGGGAACACATTCTTTTAGGCCTAGGTAGGGCATCTTTTATCTCATTTTATCATTCATCTCATTCAGGTGGGATAATAACAGCTTCAGTTAAACAGCATTATGTTTAGGCTTTCCCTTGTGTCTCCAAGAACTACTTTATGCAGATAGCTAAAGTCTTGTCAGCAACAGAAAATCCTCATGTGTCTCATGTTCCAATTGAGTCATAATCACAAACCTTCTGCTACATGCTGTAAAGGGTGACTTTTGAGAGATAATCTACTCCCTTTTGGGAAGAGACAATTGTTAATTTAATTGGAAAAAGTAACTGTATTCAGTTAGATTTCTACTCTGGTAGAACAGTTTTGTTAGAGTTCAGTACCTGGGTGCTCGAATCTAATGACAGAGGTGAATATAGATTCAGCTGTCAGAGGTTTTGGAAGTTGGTAATAGGATATGTTTCCTCTGTGTCAGGTGCTGAAATATATTCCAGGCTGGAAGCAATTGAAATATGGCTCCACCTGATAGGTGTCTGACCTATGTAGAATGAACTAATGGACTCCATTCAATTCTCGTTGGGCAGGTGTTCCTATTACAGTTATTACTAATTGGTACTTCTGTGAGCAGTTTCAGCAAGAGGTGTGCTGACTAGGTGCTGAAGTTAACAACTTTGAAACCTGAAGGATCGCCTGTCCAAATAAGGTCTGAGGCTCCCTCTGTGAATACGGGCTGGGAAAAAAATGGTATCTGCTTAATTGTCATACCCAGATTTATCGGCATTTTGGATGCACTTTCTGTGACCCTGAAACAGAACCAATACAGTCAGCCCAGAGCTGTTTAAAAGATTAACTACAAATAATCATGTAGGGCATTTGTTTCACCCTTCTCATATACTTGCATGTTTTAAAACTTATATGGTCATATCGGTTTCTTTTAGGGAAGTTATATTTGTGATAGAGAGTGGAAAGCTGTTGCATCTATGGTTATATAGAAGTTGCCTTTGGTTTCTACGCCAATCCAACAAGCACTTATTAAGTGACCACTATATGCAAGAACTCTACTGGGTGTTAGAGATACAGAGCTCTAGTAAGATTTCCCCAAACAATTTTATTTTTGGTTGGGATTAGGGGAATGAGGCAGCTGTTAACCATAGACATGCTATGTAGTGTGGCAAGAGAATCTTGCTGGATTTGAGTTGACTCTAAATAACTTTCTAGAAAATCTTCTCACTGAAGATACTATAGACCCTGAAAGTAGTGTGTGTGTATGTGTGTGTGTGTGTGTGTGTGTGTGTGTGTGTTTGAGAGAGAGTATGAACATGTATGTGTATAATGTGATATTTCTTTGCCAAAGTTTGAATTGCCTTTGCTTGGAATTGTGGAATTCATAGATAGTTTTAATGATTAGGAAGTGGATTGAAAAATGGTTACTTTTATTTATTTTGTAAGGAAGTGTTTAATTATTTTGGAGTTTTACCTCTCATTGAATTTTATGAAGATGATTATTAGTTGATTTAAGCCAATGCAATTAACATTAGACTATACCTCTAAGAGATAAATTTGTCTATATGAACAGAGTAGAGCAGAGTTGTGTTTTTCTTTAAATTTTGTTTTATATCCTCTAGATGGCGTAGTCTGTTTGATATAAAGCATTGGAGTCTGTAGGCTATAACTGAGTGAAATAGGTGGACACCGTGATATAACTCACATTATAAAGTAAGGATTTAGTTATACCTTTTAAATGACAGTTTGAAGTTTGAAATAGGTAACATGAATAGTATATTGTAGATGAAGCTATTCATTGTGTTTCATAAATATGTAACATAATTTAATGTGAAGTATGAGCAGATAGGAAGAATATGTTCTGAACTCATGCTTACATTATGCTTGTTGCTTCATTCACCCAAAGTATTATATTTCTGTTGTCTTTTAAAAAATATGTTATTAATACAATCTTGTGGTCTTTTCTAAGACTATGCCATGAAACACTCGTTCCTAGCAATATAGGATCAAAGCTAGAAGGGAATGTGCATTAGGCATCATTCAGTATGACTCCCCCATTTTACAGAAGAGAATACTGACATCAGGAAATGGTGAGAGTTATCCAAAGTTATACAGCTGGTTAGTGGCAGAGGTTGGGTTAGAATTCAAATAGATCATCCCTTTGGTATTTTTCTTCTAGGCCATTTTGTCTGATATTTCTGTTTTCTTAGGCTGATTTGATAAAGGCTTAGTAAGATAATTTAATATCATTTTGCTGAATTATTGTTGAATGGAGTGATCTGTTTTTCATAAAATTTTGTGCTTTATATGTATGCACAATAAAACTTTGCTAAATGAATTGATAAATGCTAGCCAAACCAGTCTACAGGTGAGTCCTAAGTTGTTTAAGAGGGAAGCATAGGGCTCTTAAGGTAATCTAGTACAACTCTTCTCATTTTACAGCTTAAGAAACTGAGGCCCGGAGCCATTCAATAATTTATTTTCTCCCTGCTGTGCTTTTTCTAAGCTATTAAAGATCTGGGCATTACTTTCAGTGTCTTCAGGGTCAGAGGAGTACATCAGAGCATAATTTGCCAATAAGTTAACTATAGAAACTGAGACAGCTTGGGTATTTTTCTTAAGACACTGTTTTAATGTTTAATAAAAGGCTATCTCTTCACAACATGTTTACATCAAGCATGCATGCATTCTCTCGCTCAATGCTTCTGAAATTTTTATGTAGCATCTGTTCCCAAATCTGAGAGCGTTAACAAGGCCTTAATACAGATAGCAGTCAGTACAGCAGGGAGTTGCCCATGTCATTTTCTGACTTCTCCCGCAGACTTGAGTTATTATTCATAATGTAAATTCTCCGTCTGTTCCCAGCATGTACATAATTAATGGAAAATACTACCCAAGGAAGCTCTGCAGCCTCAAATAGGTCACCATTACCAGATGTTTAATTATTGTCATTAGGAAGCATTTGGAAATACCTGGCGTGCACTTTAAAAACAACACAGTAAGCAAATCCCTTTGGATTTTGAGGGACTGGTTGCATTGTATTAGATGATGATTAAAATGGTTAGGTGTACAATGCTGGAGCATTTGTCTTCAGAATGTCTTTATCAAAAAGCGGTAATAATTATGCCACACTTGATATGAGCTACACATCATACCCCTTTGCATTTGTTCCCTGATTTTCTGCAACTGGGCCAAGTTTTAATTAATGTACTTGAATAGTATGAAAACTTGTGCATCTATAATTACATCTTCGGTAGCAATATTTTTAAGCTTTGCAGACAGTGTATTTATCATAGTAAAATTGCCTGGAATTAGGGTCAGCTATCTGGAGCCCCAAGAGAATATTGGAATTAAATATTATGCAGATGGTTTTCCATCATGAAAAGGAAATAAAATATGAGTTGAAGTGAAAACCTTATACTATAGGGGCAAGAGTTGTGGATCCACTGTAACCATTCTAATAATTGCTTTCTTGTTATGACAATTAAATAGTTGTAACGAAGAGAAGGAAGGGTTCATCTCTAATTCTCAAATTTGCGCGTAAGTGAAGGCCAGCATCATAAATTCTAACTAATGTGATTGTGTGGGTAGCTAGGTAGTACAGTGGCTAGAGCACTGGGTCTGGAGTCAGGAAGACTTAAGTTCAAATCTGGCCTCAGACACTTACTAGCTGTGTGACCCTGGCCAAGTCACTTAACCCTGTTTGCCTTAGTTTCTTCATCTGTAAAATGAGCTGGAGAAGGAAATGGCAAACCACTCCAATATCTTTGCCAAGAAAACCCCAAGTGGGGTTACAAGGAGTCAGACATGACTGAAAAGGGGAGAAGACAACAACAGGCTCATAAAACGTGTTTGTTAAGTTGAGCCAACTTAAATGGAAATCTTTCCTATTTTTCAAGACCCAATTCTGGCTTTACTTCCTGTCTCTGAAACCTCTCACCTCCTCTAACTATTTCATAGTATTTTAAGCTTCTCTTTTGTACTTTGCTTATTCTGATTTGAAGGAATCATAATTATTTGTCTTAGAATTCCTAATGATTGTAAACTTTTGAGGAGTAGAAATGTTTTAATCTGTATCTCCACCACTAACTACCTATTATGGTGTCTAATCTTTTGGTTGCTTAATACTCAGTAACTCAGTAAGCATTTATTAAGGACCTTCTCCTGCCAGGCACTGTGCTAAGCCCTTGGGATTCAAATATAGAAAAAAGAGACAGTTTCTACCCTCAAGGTGTTTACCATCTAATTTGGAAATATGAAATGAAAAGAGTAGCAGAAATATGCCTAGTTGGGAGGGTGGGATGGTTCATCGGGAAAGTCCTAAGGAAGTGCAGCCAGATGTGAAATGAGGTATCTGTGGGAGCCAAGAATTGAATCGTTTGGAACTTTCACTGAAGAAACTAAGGCAAACAGGGTTAAGTGACTTGGCCAGGGTCACACAGCTCATAAATGTCTGAGGCTGGATTTGAACTTAAGTCTTCCTGACCCCAGACCCATTGGTAAGAAGTGGGAGCAGGGAAGAGCAACCAGTGAGGAAGGGGGAAAACCTCTTTATTTTGGTGTCAGTAGACAAAGTGAGAAGTAGTTAAGTCTTATACGTAATGGTGAGGTCGAAAAGAATAGTCCTTTTGGTAAATGAATTACTTCCAAAGTAACTATAAATTGTTGAGAATTCTGAGTTCATGATCACTGTATTGTCTTGTATTTTTCCCGAGTTCCTCACAGCTTGATTTTCTGTATTGATAGTAGTCACATTTCAATAAATTACCTTTATTTCCATCTGGAGTTGTTTCTTTTTTTAAACCAGATTGCCAAAATGGCTAGATAGTTTTCTTAATAATAACTTAAATTATTTTTCTGGGCCATAAGATTTATCTTTGGTAAAGAGTCCCTAAAATTACCATATACTTCTTTATATTAGGAAATTATAGCAGAAAGAGGCATTAGCTACTTCTGCAGTCACAGGACTTGAGGTTGGAGCCCGCCTTTAGAAAAATAATCTAACCTTCCTGGGTCTCAGTTTTCTCATTTGTAAAATGAGGGTTTGGACCACTTGCTCTCTGAGATACCTTCTGACTCTTCATCTGTGATCTTGTGATCTAAGCTTGGAATGAGTTGAGTATTTTATTCTTCTATTCTCAGACAGCCATGAAGCATTTATTTGGTGCTTAGCTTGTGCCAAGACTTGCCTAGGAAGATGAGTTTATGTAACATTTTCATTATAAAAAGACTTATGTAAACAATCCTTACAAAAACCTTGATCCAGACTCCCATTCACTTCAAAATGTTTTAAAATATTATTCAAATGCCGAGACTTTGACTGAGACCGGCAAGAACTGATATACCTTATTTCAATTCAAAATACTGTATGCCACAGAGTTGACTTGATTTCGTGATACTGTGAGGTATATGTTTGTAACATTTTTGTGGAGGCCCGGAATTGGAATTGTTATGGTGTTTCTAAAAGTGTTTATTTTTTGACATTTCACTGGCATTAAAATTGTTTATCTTCATGTAATCCCCATTAGAGCCATGTGACCAGATGCATAATTTCTTTTTAAGGATGTCATAGGAATAGCAAAGTAATTAAAAAAGACAGGGTGTGAATTGCTGTATTAACCCTTTCCATCTGTGTTGTTCAAATTTTTTTTTAGCACATTAAGGGACAGCAGGCATTTAGTTTACAATATCCCAGTGGGGTGGGTAGTGCAACATTCTTAAACGGATGAGAAAACTGAAGTTAGTTATCATATATGCCCCAATAATGTCCACATTTACTGACTTACCTCGATGTAGGTGATCTTGGAGTCTCAATATTTATGTCATGTACCTGTCTAGAACTGTCTTTTTAGTAAGACAAACCACAACAAAAATAAAGATAAAATGGGGAAGGGGGAGGTAATCGAAATGAAAAAAATGTTGAAAAAATCCAAACTTTTCATAGTAAGTTTTTAAAGGATAGTTTATATGTTGTGTTTTTAAAGTGATCTCATTTTAGCACTGTGGTCCATATTTTGGGGCAGCTTATATTTGGATCAAAATGGTCATTTAAATTTATGAAACCTTTTTCCATTCCCATGCACTAACTCCCCCGTTGGATTGTACCCTTTAAAAAGAAAAGAAAAAACCAAACAACTTTGATTTGCAAGTGAATTATAATTAACCTTACACCTTCAGTCTTCCTTTAGTTAGCTACCCCCGTTGGCCCCTGGTCTATCAGAATATAAATTCCTGAAGGGAGATGACTCTGTTAAACTTGTTCTAAACCTGAAGAAAGAAAAACTGTTGAAATCAAATCTATGGCTTGGGACATTGATATCCAAGTGCTAAGCCCCTGTAGGGGCTAGCTAGGGAAGAGCTCTTGTGGATACTTGGCCTCTGACATGTAGTGACCTGTTTGTGATTTTTTTTCTTCTTTCGAGGGATCTTATGGTAACCACAAGGTGCACTTTTGGTTTTATCAAAGAGTCACAACAACTTTTCTAACATCTGGAGCAATTTTTGGTATGTGTTTTAGGATGAAATACATGAATATTAAAAATAAACTATAAAACATTCATGAAAGTTTTTGGAGTTTCTTTTAAGCATTACTTTGAAGCTGACTTAATATCATTGCATTTATTACATTCACTCTACAATTCAACTTTGCTTTATAGGTTTTAATCTTCAGTTCACATATGCATTTTTAAGATGATGTAGTATTACATGCAGTTCCAATCTGTTTGTTAAAAAACAAAGTTCAATTTAGAACCAGGTGCATGCCACATGGCAGTATTATTGCATAGAACACATTCCCATCCTATTTATTAACAAATAATTATGAGTATTTTAAACTTCATTTCTTTTCATTTTATATTTTGAATACAATAGCAGCAAATAGAGGAAGAACAACTAAATATGTATAGAGTTGCATATATGTACATACATACGCACACACACGTATATACACACACACCTCTTTCAGAGTTCACTAAACATTGATCCACTATTTTTTCAGTTTAAAACTGGATAAAACTCAGCTTCAAAGTGTGCTTATTAAGTTAATCTTTTGCAAAATATTTTTGCAGCCCAATAAAGTCTCTAGTCCATGACTAATTTGGATTCAGGATTTAGCAGCTCATCATTTTTCTTTAATAACGATAATTGATACTTAAGACATAGTCAACAGAGGGCTGGCCTTGGAATCAGGATGAATGAAAAGTGCAAAGATCTCTGGATCACTGAGGGCCTGGGTTCAGTTCCTGGTCCTGTGACTTAATGCCTGTGTGACTTGGCCAAGTAATTTTATCTCTACGGGACTCAATTGATATGTAAAATAAGATGATTGGATGAGATGAGGTCTCATGGCTGCAGATATATAATCCTGCTTCTGATTTATGCCAGCCTTGTTACCATGGGTAAGCAACTTAATTTGTCAGTGCCTCAGACAACTGGCATAGTACAGAAAGTTACGAGGAATTGGTGAAGGAAAGAGCTCTCTACCACAGTGGAATCTTCCAACCAAAAACTAAAAATCCTTCCTCTTCTATTGATATGCATATAATGCTCTAAAGTTTATAAAATGCTTTATATCCATTTCATGTCCTTGCATCTGTGTCTCACAGCAACTCTCTTAGGTCAGGTATATCTCCATTTACAGATGAAGAAACAGGTCCAGAGAAGTGACTTGTCCATGGTCATGCCAGTAGTGTCTGAGATGACTTTGAATATGTGCTTTTCTGACTCGTAGGATCATCCAGTTAATTGTGGAAGTGATCTTAGAACCCATTGACCTATTTGAAAGATGAGGATAGGAAGGTCCAGAGCAGTGAATTAAATTACCCAGGGTCATCTAGCTTAGAAGTATCTGAGGTAGATTTCAAATTTAGGTCTCTGGGTTCGCTGCTGTCCTCACTAGTAATATTATTAGAAAGTCAAAGATATTTTTGGACACTTATTTCAAGTCCGACACTGACTAAGCACGTGTTGTCTACTAGACAAAGTGTTCAAAATGAGAAATAACAACTTATTGAAATACTTCAGGGATTCATGATTTTTTTTTTTGGTGCCCCTACTTGCTTCACCAATGCGGATCAGAGTATCCAGAATTTCTGTGACCAAAAAAAATTATCACCTTAAATCAGTGGGTGGGATTCAAATGAATTAATAACTAGTTCTCACAGAACTGAGCCGAGGCACCACCCCTGCTGCTGAGGAGGCCCACACAGGCCCTGCCCCTACTAACAACCAGTTTGGGGAACTAAACCTAAAATTAGGTACCAGTTCTGTAGAACCAGTGTAAACCGGCAGAATCCCACCGCTGCCTTAAATACATTTTGTCTAGACCGGGCAACAGACTCATGCTTGGTTGTTGTACCCAAACTCAAAGTGTTTCCAATTTGACAAAAGCTTGTCTTATGAAGTGGTAGCAGTCATTAAATGTTTGTAATGTAAAAACAAAACACAGCAATAAAACTTAAAAAAAAAAAAAAGCTTGTGTTCCGTTGGAATAACTTTGAAATAACTTTTTCAAGCATACCAGATGTATCAAAGTAGAACTTCAGTGGAGGAATAAAGAAATTCCAGCAATTAAAAAACAAATCAAACCCAAGGCTTACTACTTTGATTTTTTGGTATTTAAAAGATCTCCTTTTCAAAATTCCTGACATTTCCATTCATATGTTTTTTTAAATAAAACTTATGCATGGACTGCCAAGCTTCAAACCATAGAATAAGTTCTCCCTCAGTGCTTAATTAGTTAGGGCATTGATTAAGCACTTGCTATGTGCTAAACACTGGGAATACAAGTACAAAGAAAAAAAAAAGACAGTCCTCACCTTCAAAGAACTGAAATTCTGATAGGTGAGAAAAACACATAAAAGGGAGGGGGAAAAGGGAAGGGACCTCCTTAGGGGCTGGGCAAGGTGAAAAAGTCCAGAGGAGAAGTGTGGTGATTCTGGAGTTGGACAGGAGAAGTGAATGCTTTTAATGGGTTATATTCCAAAAGTCCACAATGTAATTATAGGAACTTTGGGGTATATGTGAGGCAGAGCTGATTTATCACCTAATCCTTAAATAGTGGTAACTTTCAAAACAAATTAAAATTATTTGTGATATTAAAATTAATATTTTGATACAATAATTAATAACATTTATTATTAGGGGTAACTAGGTAGCACAAAGGATAGAGTGGGGGGACCTGGAGTCTTCCTGACTTCCAAACTGGCCCCAGACACTTACTGGTTGTGTGACCCTGGGCAAGTCACTTCACCCTGTTTGCTTCAGTTTCCTCATCTGTAAAATGAGCTGGAGAAGGAAATGGCAAACCACTCCAGTATCTTTGCAGGAAAACCCCAAATGGGGTCACAGAGTCAGACATGATTGAATAAACGAATGAAGAACAACAAACATTTATTAAGTACCTGCTTTGTACCAGTCACTTTTTTTTTCTACTTTTTAAAAAATTAGTTAATTTATTTTTAGTTTTAGTTTACAACATTCAGTTCCTCAAGTTTTTGAGTTTCAAATTTTCTCCCCTACTTCTCCTTCCCCCTTCCCCTCTCCCCAAAACAGCATGTAATCCAATATAGGCTCTACATATACCTTCACACTAAACATATTTTCACAATAGTCAAGTTACAAAGGAGAACTACAACCAATGGAATCAACCACGAGAACGAAGAAACAAAACAGAAACAAAAACAACAAAAGAGAGCAAATAGTTTGCCTCAATCTGCATTCAGACTCCATAATTCTTTCTCTGGATGTGAATCCCTTTTCCCATCATGAGTATTTGGAGCTTCCTTTAGAGCCTTGCATTGCTGAGAAGAACCAAGTCTATCACAGTCGGTCATCAGAGATATCAGGTGTCTGTAATTGTGTATAATGTTCTCCTGGTTCTGCTTCCCTTACTCAGCATCAGATCATATAAGTCTTTCCAGATTATTATGAAGTCCATCTGCTCCTCATTTCTTATAGCACAATAGTATTCCATGATATTCATATACCGAGACTTGGTTAGCCATTCCCCAATTGGTGGGCATCCCCTTGATGTCCAATTCTTTGCCACCACAAAAAGAGCTGCTATAAATATAATTTGAACATATAGGTCCTTTTCCCACTTGTACAATTTCTTTGGGATGCAACCCTAGAAGTATACCCGTCACTTTTCCTAAGCACTGGGGATACAAATAAAAAGACAATTCTGGTCCTCAAAGAACTTAGATTATTATGGCGACTAGCTCACCTTTGAAAAAATTTTTTGTTGGTGATATGTTGCTGCCCTGACCGTGGGGTACTCTCCACTTCCCAGTAGGATATATTCAACATTAATTCTTCAAAGACTGTTGTATTTTTTTAAGACTGTAATTAAAATTTTAAAAATATGTGACATAGGTTAATGGACCAGTGTTTCAGCATTAAATTTTAAAATAAATTTCCTGCTTTCTTCATGGCCTTCCTTTTGACTTTACCTGTATTGCTATACTCTAGAAACCAAAATGTGTAGGAGATTTCAAAGCTCTCTCCTTAAATAAAATTTAACAGTTCAACTACTTTAAAAAATAAAACTAAGTGAGTCATTGTGCTTTAGAAGGTGAAAATGAATTTTGAATCCATTATGGGAAACTTGGACTAGGAAAAAGTCATTAAGAAAGGAGGATGCAATTATTAAATGAGATACGTGACATGGGAAATGTGCCCATCTAAGTAATGACCAAAATGTGCTTGTTTGCAGACTATTCCATTATAGACATGGAGACTCAAGCAGTAGTGCTCTTTCGGGTTATTAGAAGATAATAATCATTCTTTGTTTTATTGCCAAATTATTATTGTGCTCTCTGAGGTATGAAGTGATATTAATGACCATTTTCAATAAGAGATAACGCTTTATGGCACTGCTATCATTTAAACATATTAAAATAAGTTGTAATGCTAAAGAAAGCCCTGGGGGGGGAGCTGAAAACTTAGGAGTTTAATTTTGAAATGCAATTGGGAAATTATTTGGACATTCAAGAAAGCTTTAGGGTAAAATTTCATTAATAAAGTATATTGTTTTCTGAGCTATTCATGAGGAGTGAGAAATTACTTTTCATGTTGTTGAATCTAATTGCGCTTACCAAAAAAGGTTCTGTGGCTAATTTTTTAACTTTGTTTACCAAACTGTGAAGGCCAACGATGAAAATTGTAAAGAAAAAGTGATTATTTAGCTATTTAAATAATTTTATTTTTCAGAATGTAAGCATACACTATGCTATGTAATGATTATACATCATACTCTAAATATTTATGAACACAAATGTTAATCTGGCAGCCTATAAGTTACAATGAGTGTTTTGTTTATATAGACATATGTATACATATCCATGTATATATGGTCACATATGTGTATATATATGTAAGTCTACTTGTCTATTCATATAGTTATGAAAATTCTGTACGTTGCATTTTAGGCACAAGTCCAGAAAAAGCAATTTTGATTATCATTTAAGTATTGAGGCTTGCAGTTGGGGGTAGGGGGTGGAGAGGACAACAAAGATGGACTTAGTTATCCTACAGCTCTGAGATTCTCTAACACAAATTTATGGCATTCATGAACAATAGACACTATTCCACAAGGAGATAAAGCATAGTCACATATCCCAGGGCAGAGTTCAATTAAGATTTCACTGCACCAAGAGAACAATCGTCAGTTAACACCCTTGGAGAAGAATTTTCCTAAAATCATTCATTCCCTTTTCTTTGGGGATACTGGAGTGGCTTGCCATTCCTTTCTTCAGCTCATTTTACAGATGAAGAAACTGAGGCAAACAGGGTTAAATGACTTGCCCAGGATCACACTGCTAGTAAGTGTCTGGAGTTGGATTTGAACTCTGGGAGATGAGTCTTCCTTATTCCAAGCCTAGCACACCATGCACAATGGCACCACTTATCTACCAGGGTTTGTTTGGGATTAGGCAATGACTGACTGACTATTGAGGTATTTCCTATTCTAAATCATAATCTAGACCTTTTATACATTTTCCTAAGAGAAAGTGGTTAGTCTTTGGAGTAGGCCAGTTTTATGAGAATAGAGATGGTGTGGATAACATGAAATAAAACAGAGAAAGAGTTTAGGATTTGTTAGAGAATTTAAATGCTGCTCTGGAGAGTTTGTATTTTATTTTTTGAAGCAATAAGGAGTCATCCTGTTTGTACATATTTGTTTGCACATTGTCTCCCCCATTAAACTGTAAGCTTCTTGAGAGTAGGGATTGTTGTTTTTTTTGGAGGGGGGGCATGATTCTTTGCATTTACACAGCTAAGCACAGTGCCTGGCACATGGTAGGTGCTTAATAAATGCTACAAACATAAATAAAATCCTGCTCAAGAAAAAGAAATAATTGCACTAAAATTTTTTTCTGCCTGTTAGTAACAATAACAACACCGACTGCATTTATGTACTTGTTTAAGATTGGCACCAAAATATTTTCAACAGTTATCAGTCAGGTGATATCTGATATAACAAGATTCCAGTACAACAAAAGAAACTTGATGTAGTTGTAATCTCATTTTAATCTGTACTCCTGTGCTTTCGACAGCAAACTAGACAGGAATATATTTTTGAATCATATTTCATAGGATTATGTCTAAAAAAATTCTTGAAACTCTTCTGTTATAGCACTTACCAAATTGGACCTCTACAAAGTGACTAAGGCCTTCAGCTGTTCCTTGGTTATATTGCCATCCTAGCTTTTACTGGGGCCCGGCACAAGGGGATGTACCTGTTCAGGTCTGTCATAGCCTCAAACTGCAGGAGCACCAAGTTTGGTCCATGGGATTGAACTGCTTCTCATATGAAACAGTTTTCAAACATAAAGCTTAGAAAGTTCCTCCTGAGCAGGATAAGGCTTTATGTTCTTTGGGCAAGTGTCAGTGCTGCCTAAGATTTCTAGCTACAGGACAGGTGCTTCCCTTGGCTGGTGGTGTTGGCAGTTTGGGAGTTGAATACCCAAAAGAAAAGAGAACTGGTCAATCCGTGTACTTACTTGTAGAATTGGAGTTTTGGCGCTAGAATGGGAGCTTCCCAGTCATCTAATCCAATGGATGAGGAAGCTAAGGCCCAGAGAGGAATAAGAAATTGACAAAGATTATGCTGTGGCAAAACTGGACATTTTCTCCTTCCAGTGTAATATAGGTTAGTAGAAATTTAGGTAGAAACTAAGTGGAACAAAAAATTGAAATTCCTCTACTTTATTTTCAATGTTATATGTTTATTGTTTTTATATACTATACATATACACTACAAATAAACTTTTTAATTTAATTGATTGGCTTTTAAAGTCAGTCATTTAAAAATATTCAACAAGTAGTTGAATTGATGTTTCTATAATTTCGTTTTTGATTTTTTGGGGGTAGCAAATGTATTAAAGAATATCCTTTTCTGGTCAACTTGTAAACATATAATGTTGTTTCATCTTTAAATGTGCTTTCTAAAGGAAGTTATCCCCTTTGTATATTGTTGAAGTTTAAAAAAATTTGTTGCAAATAAAATTCTACAGTGCCCACAGCAGTAATTGTGAGTAAGAAAAACACATTTTTGGGCCTTTTCTTAACAGTTTAGTCAACTGAAAGTCACTTGTGGGTCTTGATGTTGTTAGTCTCCAGTTTATAATCTTTTGGTAGCTAAAAAGTTACATCTTTTTTCTTCTTAATCCCCTTAGTGCTGCATTTTAATGAATGTATGCCATGGGAAAAATATTCTCCTTTGTAAACTGCACATAGTGATCTTGTGACATCATAGAGTTCTCTTATTTATTATATGATAATGTATATTTAAAGTAATTCTTTCATCTATGAAGCTCATTTGATCTGCCACTGAAAGACCACCACCACTGAGCAAGATATGCATATTGGAGGTCTAGAATAGCATGTGGCAAAGAATTCACTTTTGGCACTAACCCTTGTTTATTTCTGATTCTAGCTTTTAAGAAAGTCAAGTTAGTTACAACCTTCTACTTTTGCCAAATAAGCATATTTTTAAAAGGCATGTGTTGCCTGATACCATGTAAGTTCATCAGTTTGGGACTGACTTTTTTACAAGACCTTTTGTGGAATTTTCAGTTGCACTTGCTCAGGTTTCTGTTGTTGGACTTCTGTGGCTGACCTATCCTTCTAAATCAAGCTGGAATTCCATTTCACATCATTATTGATTTTTTTTCCCCTCTCCGGTTGCTGCTCACTTTTGCCCCATGCCTGACATTTCCTACACTAAAATGAAATAGAATTTAGAAAGTGGTGAATTTGGAATCACTGATCCTTGTGGTTGTACCTCCATAGTAAAAGAGCTGAATTTTATTAATGGTAGCAGATATCATTTAGGTGATTGATCCAACAATTGGCAGTAGAAAGATGAGGAATAGAAATGAGATTTTTGTCCCAGGTCTTTGTGATTCCAAACGCTATGCTTTTTGCACTGTTCATAATTTCTCTTCATATCACATGGATTGTAACAGTCTAAGTTCATGGCTGGGAAATTTGTTAGTCATGTGGGCAACTCCCTTTATCACTGCTGATTCCTTCTGTTCTCTCCTCTCCATCTCCCCCCACATACACTTTAGTAGATGGTCTTTGAGTTACTATGACTGAAAAAAAGATTAACCAGGGCTGAAGATCTCAAACTGAGCATCCCAGAAAACTCACAAGGGTGTGGTGGGAAGGATACAGAGTGATACTTTCATCTGTCAGATACCAAAAAAACTACCAGCTCCAAATAGTTTGCAGTTTCAATATTAGATCATGCCACGTTCCTTTTGATGATGTTCTTGAACTTTTAGGATATGTTTTTGTTTACTTGTACATTCTACTTTGCCAGTAACTTCTCAAACTTTCTCATTTGTGATGTCATATCTTTGCAAAGCTGGACTTTTGGTGATTATTATGATAACAAATGGGAAATGTAAATGAGGGTGGTGTCAGATTTGATTCCTAGCTTTGAGCAATTGTGTAGATGCTCATCCCATTAGTTAGTAATGATTGGTATTTAGGAATGAAATAAAACTTTTTTTTTCAATTTCTATGAATTTTTTCCCAAATGACTACTAAGTTGTTGGGCAGCTAAGGTGGCACAGTAAATAGAGCACTGGGCCTGGAGACAAAGAAGACTCATCTTCCTCAGTTCAAATTTGGCCTTGGATATTTACTAGTTGTGTGACCCTGGTCAAGTTGGTTAATGCTGCTTGCCTCAGTTTCCTCATCTGTAAAATGACCTGGAGAAGGAAATGGTAAACCACTCCAATATCTTTGCCAAAAACCCCCTAAATGGAGTGAAGTAGAGCTGGACACGACTGAAAAATGACTGAACAAGAAAAACTAAGTTGTTAGGACACAAATACTTAGTAATTTGTTTGGATCTAACTATCCAATAAATGGAGGCATTAGATATTTCTTTTGGCCTAGAATTCTTGAGCACCAAGGGCATTGTAAACCAAAAAAGTTTGATGATGGGACTGACTTTTACATGATACACTTGCTGAATTGAGCAATGTTGGTCATAGCTATATGCTGGTTATTATTTTCAGACCCACACTTCAAAGTTTATGACAATGTAGTATGATGCATAGAGGGCTGGCTTCAGTTCAGCATTAATGGTATCTACTTGACAGTTATATCAAATGAGATGTACATAAAGCACTTAGAAACTCTACAGTGTTTTATAGAATATCCATTGTTATTGGAAAGAGTAGGACCTGCTTGAGTGTCCTCTCAAAGTTTCTGAGAATCCAAGATCGCTGAAAAGCAAGACTTTATTTGAGGTACAGTGAAGGTAGTAGAAAAATATTTCATATACAATAAAAATGGCTTTAAAGATTTCCTTTAAAATTGTTAAGTAATACAATTTTTATTTTCCTTATAGCATAGAAATTGAAATTATTTAAACGTATATGAGCACAAAGATGATCATGAATCATGGAACTCTGAGTTTATAGCTGGATAAATTATAGGACATGAAAAGCCCAAAGGCTTGAGCTGTTATATTTCTTTTGCAAAATCTACTGAAGAGACATCCTGACTATTGAATGTAGATACTCTGATTTTGTTTAAAATTCTAGTTAGCAGTCCTATTTATGGTAAAATATACTGATTGTTCAGCAGAGGTCACTCTAAGTTTGTAGTTGAGGATTTTTGATCAGCAAGATGTGTGCCTTGAATCACATGATGATACATCTAAGAGGGAATTCTTTGTACTACAGTTAATTTCAATAGTTAAGCATTGACGTAATTTTATTGTAAAAATAATAGCTATGTCATAGTAAAGCTTTTATAGAATTAAACATAGTTAGGATTTTGTTCTGATGCTTGCAATGGATCCTCTAACGCTTTTCAATTCCTTTGACTGGTTTGGTGACATCATTTGGAAGAAAAAAAAACCCTCTCATTTCTAACCCTGACCTTTCTTCTTTAACCAATACTTGAATTTAAATACTCCTTCCTGCTTTTGTTTTAATTGCCCAAGGGAAACATTACAGATATTCAAGCAAGGACTATTTTCTCCTTATTTAAAAAACAGTGCTTTGAAAAATTATGCTTATTTAAACTTAGAAATTTGAATTAATAGAAATATGGGAGGAGTAACTCAGAATGTATCTGTGTTTTAGAATCTAGTTAAGTTTGTATTAACTTTGGCATTTAATTTCTACACTGATAGTAGTTGTTTTCTCCCCACATTTATTCGACCCCTCTCCCGCCCCTCCCCCCCCCCCCCATTCCTTCAGCTGTCCTTCCTCTGTTAGATCCTTTCTCTATAATATTAGGAGAACCTAATCCTGAATGACTTGTACTTTTAGTTTTACTTACTCTAATTTGCTTGTAAGAATGACTGCTCTAGGTTGTTTAGCCACTAGAGGGCAGCACAGTTGCATAGAGTTAAGTAGAAATATCAGTCTTCCATGTCTGTTGGCAGGTGTGAGGGGGGACTTGTGAGAACAAAGCACATTATTACTAAATGCTGAAACCCCCAGTGACACAGTATTGTAGTGAATTCAAATACATGATCCAGGAAATTCTCACAGCAGCATTGACTGGCCTCCGCACACAGCCTGATATACATGATCACTTGTAATTAAAACTACACGTGCAGAGTGGGTGAGATAATGTGAACGGAAATTTTGAATTGTCTAACTTTAAAAACATGTGGAAAGCCCAACTTAGTATTCTCTTTCTCCAAGTTCTGTTTAGTAATTGTGAAAGAAAAATGAAAACTTAGTCTAGTAATTTAAAGAGAGTAATTTACAATTATTAATTCCTTTGGGCAGGGGGATTCTGAGCCCTTAGCCCCTTGCTGTTTCCTCAAAGCAAGGAAAGAATAGAAAAGATTCTTAAACAAAGATGTACTCCTGCTTCCCTGTGCCTAATGGTGTTAGCAGTCTTAGATTGGATTCTGCCTTTTGTAAGTATTTATACTTGTATAATGTGCTTAAAAAAAAAAGGTAAAAAAACCCTAGCCTTTACCTTCAAGTCTATAGGAAGGAACCTCAATATCATATAGCTATTCAGCTATTTCTTTAAGTAAAGGAATATTGTCTTCCAATGTTTTATTATTTTAATTTTCACATTTTGGGGCTCTCTCATCAGACTGTAAGCTTTCTTTAGGGTAGGGAGTATTTCTTATACTACTATCCAGTCCAATCCACCATGCATTTATTAAGTGAAAACTGTGCAAGAGTCTAGGAATAAAAAAGAAAAGTCCAGTCTTTCTGCCCTTGAGTAGCTAACATTGTACTGAGGGAGGGGGACACACAACATGTACACAGATGACATACAAAATTATACAAACGAATAATTATCTGTAGGTTATCCTACCCCATAAAGGATACAGCTCTTGTCTCCTTCAGGCTAAGAACTCAAATATTTGGGCTCCTTTTGTTTTTAGATACAATCTATGATTTCACATATATAATCTTGGTTAGGAATTTCTTTTAGTAATTTAGATGAATACCTTCTCTTTGCCTTAAAGTTTGAGAGTTGTCTGTTGGCTCTGAGAGGTTGAATGACTTTTCTAATCTCAGGCTGTGTTGGCTCCCCCTGACTCAGAGGCGTCTATCCAGTTTATTGCACTGTTCCCCTCAAATATTTGTTGATTTGAATGTTTTGTATTCTGGCTCACTGAAATGTCCATTTCTTCCCTTCACATGCTGAAAGTCCAGCCCCTTGTGGTTTGATCAGTTCTTTAGCATCTTTTCTCTACCTCCCTCCAATGCAAAAGAAGAGGAGTGGTAAAGAAAAAGTGAAAGGCCAGAGAACTGATGTCAGAGACTATTATTTTTCATTTTTCTGCCTCTGACATCTCACCTAATGCTTTGTGTGTATTCACAAATGTTTGCGGAGGTGAATTGTTTGTTTAAAAACCTCGGCTCTGTGTAGATAATTACAATAGATACTCCTTTCAATTTGAGCATATGCTAATTCTGTGAATGTTCATACATTGTTAGGTTTATTTTTGAGAGATGACTATTACCTAGAAGGTATATTTTTATTTTGTATGATTAGATTTTTTTTAATTGACAAAAGGTTGTAATTGACAAAATGTGCATTTCTAAATTTGTCATGGTAGTAGCATTTCTGAGTTTCATCTAGCTCGGTATATGGGCTAAAGGAAGCAATATGTGTAGCACATCTAAAAATGAACCCTAGCAAAGCAGATTACTAAGTCCTGGATGGATACAGTTCACTATTCCTCATTTACTTTTACTCTGCCTTGTAAACCCCAGGCTAATCGAAAGCATTTGATTTAGGATGAAGGCTGCTTCTGCTCCCCTTATTCATATACTTTCTGTTGGTCTGAGAGGTGGCTTGTTGTTTTCCAATACAGAATATAGAATTAATATTTTTTTTCTCAGTAAGAATGACAGCACATGATAAGCAGATACATTTCCACCACCTTTATAAGCATGGATTCACAAGGCCTGGGCTCCTCATTTTATTTGAAATATGGTGAAATCCCATAATGTTTCATAAATCTATATCTGTGGATTCATAATACATTTATTTCTGTCAAATAGTGCTAGAAAGTGGCAGATGAGGGCAGCTGTCTAGGACCTTAGGTTTTAGAGTGTCCTTGCCCTGTTTGGTGGACCAGACCCATGAAACAGCAGGCCAGGGAGAAGAAAGTGATATTGCAGTTAGTGTTTCCAAAGCAAAATAACCCCCTTCTCTTTAGACCATTTTAAGATAAAATCAGTTTAAAAATGGGGAGCAAGGCACCCCATTCTATACTCATCTCTCAATCTGAATGATGTAATTTCTTTTTTTGTGTGTGTGACTTCTTTTCTTCATGGGATACCCTTGGTCTTTTAACAAAATTCTACTGATATAAAAACATGTAAAAATCACAGTAGCTGATATTTATCAAATATTGTGAGGTTTGCAAAGTGATTTCCAAACACCTTTTTTGGAGTCTTCACACATAACCCTGCAAGGTTGGTGTTTTTATTGACCCTGTTTTATTAATAAGAAAAGTGAAGCTCTGAATAGTGAAGTGATTTATTCATGGTTATATTGCAGGTAAATGTCAGGAGTAGGACCTGAACCCACATGTTTCCCCAATTCCAAGTTTGGCCTCTTTCTAATACACCAGGATACCTCTGCCCACACTGGGTGATTTTATTTTCTCCCCTTTCTGGTGGCTCTTGGCACCTTTCTCAACTCACAGAGTTGCATCCTTCTTAGATCTCCAATATTCCTTCACCTAAGGCAGGAAAAGATAGATATGCTAGGGATGTAAGGCATGTGCATATGGCCTTATCTGGATCCAGGTAGGGGTGCTGGGTAAGCTGCTAATGCTGGTGCTACCCTGCTTGACAATAGTAGGGCTTCATGCTGCAGTGAGAGAGGTCATAATGTCCCTTCCGCACGTGGACGACCACAATAGTTTGTCGTCTTCACTTAACACAGGCCACATTGTAATTTTTTTTTAAATAGAAGTCATGTTTCCCTTGGGCAAATATGATTTTCTAAATTCAAAGGTGTCATAGACATAAAAGACCTGTATTATTATAGTTCATTTTGATTCTTTTATTAAACATCTCCTCCTGTATAGGCTGGTGATATAGACAATGTAGTTGTATTACAGGCTTCCTTAAGTACCCAGCCTGAACCCTTTGGAGATTTTTTTTTTCTTTTTTAGCACTGATTGCATGAGTGCTGGAAGCTAGAGCCATGTAAGTCTACCCTCTTATATAATGGCAGGTCTACTCAGATCTGAGTGAAACTCCGTGTATCACTGTTTGGACTCCGCTGTTCACAGAACTGCTGTTTTAAGATGCATGATTCCATGAAACAGTTGAAAGCTATAATGTATATAGGAGGGAGGCTGGTTTTCCCACAACTTCCCCAGCTTCCAATGCTCATGGAACCAGTTCCCGGCTGGCTGAGCTCAGTGCCATGCCTTTTATAATATACCATAGATTTGCCTTGGTGTGCTTGCTATCTCAGCAATGGGATTATCGGGCAACTGGCACAGTACCAAGTACTGGCGGGACCTTGAGAGGCCATCTGTTCATTGTGAACCAACACAAGCACTTACATTTTTAGCTTTCTTGGTGGTTTGGTCCTTTCTTCCTCCTTTTCTCCTTGGTCTGTTCCTATCAAAGATTTTGTTGTTGTGTTCAGTCATTCAGTCATGTCTGACTCTTGGTGACCCCATGGACCATAGCATGCCAGGGTCTCCTGTCCTCCACAATCTCTAAAGTCTGTTCAAGTTCATGCTCATTGCTTCCACAACACTATCTATCCATCTCATCCTCTGCCTTCCCCTTTTCCTTTTGCCTTCGGTCTTTCCCAACTTCGGGGATAGAGAAGTTATTTTCCAACATTATACTCATAGTTCTGGATTTTTTTTTGAACACAAAAAAGGAATACAATAACCCATTTCCACTACTTAGGTATCATTACTGTGGCTGTGTGGGATTGTGTGTCCTATTATATTATCTAGGTTTTATCTAAATAAAACCTTAAATGTCTTTATATTGTGTTCTTTTGTTGGAATTTGATGTAGTTAAACTCAATCAACTAGTTTCAGATGGCAGAGCAGATTAGTATACATGCCAACTTCTCATTGTGCCAAACTTTCTTTGACTCGCCAAAAGCTCGTGTTTTGAACAAGAATATACCAAGGGCTATTATATCTCAATGAGTAAGTGTTAATACTTCAAAGGGGATAGCATACTGCTTTTAAAGATTTGTACTCTAGCACCAGTCCTAAGGAGGACTATCAGCTCATACTATGAGTTCACTCATCAGTGTCTCTGATCAGCCCTAGTATAAAACCATTGTACTATTTTTAATCCGATCCAGTTTAAAAAAATATGAATGAATGATTGAAATAATAAAGCATTTATTAAGTGCTTGCTGGAGATACAAATAGAAAAGTAAACCAGTCCCTGCTCTCAAAAAGCTTACATTCTAATTTAGGAGACAACACATTGAAGATTTCTACTGCAAGTCAGATGGAGAAGTCCCATGGTCTTTAAGGTATGGTGGCAAAGCAGATGTTGATGTCTGTCATAGGGTCTATCTAATGCAATGAAATAGTATTTCCCTTCTATATCTTAGTTTGTCTTATGCCTATCTCTGAATGTTCATCCATGATAAATGGAATATGGGTCACATTGACAAACAGGAACTGTTCATCTGTATCTTCAGCTATCCTCCTCTCACAGGATCATAAACTTGGGATTCTAGTCCAAGCCTCTCATTTTTCCATATGAAGAAACTGTAAATCAAATAGTTCCATTTTAGCGTTGTTTGAAGGAACTAGGACTCGTTAGCCTGCAGGATCTCAGAGTCAGGTGGGATATGATAGACGTCTTCATGTATTTTCAGGGTTGTCATGTGGAAGAGGGTTTAGATGTGATCTGAGTTGGTCTCCAGAGGGCAAAACTCAGAAATTGGTAAAAGATGCAAGGGGCAAATTTAGGCTTGATCAAAGGCTAAACTTCTTAGGAATCAGAGCCATCCAAAAAGAGAGCAGGCTGCCTTAGGAGGTATTGCATTCGGTCAGATAAAGACTGGATTTATCATTTTATGGGTCATTGGTTGTTGAAGTACCTTCCAGCTCTGAAATTCCATGATCTGGACTAGAGTTACCTAGGTGACCCAAGGTCACATAGATAGTAAGTGAGAGAGCTAGAATTTGCACCCAGGCAGGTCTTCTCATTCCAGGACCAGCACTTTCCCCTCTGCACCACAGTCTGCTCTGTGGATGAATAGAGTAGCTGCTCCCAGAGTAGTACAGATATTTTACTAAGTGTCAGTCTTGCTTTTTTTAACCCTCACTTTTTTTTTTTAAATTGAAACGAGGAAGGGCAGGAGAAATCTTGTTGATTTTTTTTTTTTTTTTGATGACTGCACTGTGTATGCACAGACTGATAGACTTCCTCTCTTTTCTTGGCAGGGGCTATAAAGAGAGATCACATTAGTATAACCTTTGCCTCTAAAGGTGTGGATGAGAGAGTTGTGGTTGGAATTTAATTTTAACAGGTTCTATCAAACTGCTAAAAGATATTGAAAATGCTTAATATATGAGGCTTGGGCAGTAAATCACTTACAGACTTGTTAAAAAAAAAAAGGATGTCTATGTATGGATGAAGCATGTGTTTCTTCATGGGGACTTTTCATTACTACACCAATCAGGTATATTAATCTCACCTCATAACTCCACAATATTAGATGGCTAGCATAGATTGTGGTGAAGTAAGGATTTGACACTTTTTGGAGCCTTTATGAAACCTATTCTTTTACCTATTTGTAGGTCATTGGGTTTTTGACAGAGCTTAAACTTGGATTTTAGTCCTATTTGGAGGGGATAGAATTGGGGGGAGGGGGAATGATAAAAGACAGAATGTAGAATATGGGGCCAGACCAGTAATAATGTCACTAAGGCTCTAGTTGAACTAAGTGATGGCAGTGGAACACTCTCCACTATTTGCAGGACTTCACCGCCCCGCCCCCCCCCTTTTTTTTTAACCTTTTTCTGTTTTCCACCAGTTACACTGCTCTTGGACCTCCCCATGCTTCTGAGCTCCCTTTGGTGTGTTTTCTTCCTGCCTTAGATTGTAAGGTCCTCTAAGGCGAGGTCTATCTTTTTTTTTTTAAATTTATATTTGTATCCCCAGTGTTTAGCACACTGCCTGGCACATAGTAGGTGCTTAATAAATATTTATTGATTGACTGATTTCCTTTTCTTCCTTTCTCATTCTTTTTTCTTTGTACCTTTTTACCATTCTTTTTTTCTTTCATTCTCTTCTCCCCAACCTCTCCATCATAAGGTTGTCAGTGACACCAGCAAACTATATTTTGCTATTCAGTTTCAACAACATTCATTTTTTGATGCTAGGCTCTAGGTGAGATTCAAAATATAAATGACATGGCCTTTGACTTCATGGGGCTTGAAATCCAAGGAGATATGATGTATATACACAATCATGATAGAAAATAATACATGTTAGTGTATAAAGAGGGCTTTCAAAAAAGTATTATCAGAAGTTTAAGGAGAGAAATAATTGTTGAGTGGGGATGGATCAAGTAGGGCGTCCTGGAAGAGAGAAATTTGAATTGTGACTTTAAGGAGGTGTAGGAACTGAGCACGTGTAGAGTAGTAGACAATATTCCAGCCAGAATAGTGGGAACAACAGCATGAAGTAGCACAAGTGTGGAACTAGAGGTAATTGAAGCAGGCACCTGTTAGGTGACCACTACAATAACTGTAACGGGTGGTGGTAGTGGGAATTGAGACAAAGGGGATGGATATGAGAGATATTAGATCTAGTATTTATATTAGACACTATTGTGCATAAAATTGCATATATAACATAAAATAACATAAAATAAATGTTATATTCAGTAAGAAATTGGGGATCCTCTTCCTTAGAGATAGGAAAAAAAGAGGAGAAATGGATGATGGTGGTGATGATCCTGATGAGTGCTGAGCAGTCAGTACAGGAGGAACAAGAGTTTATATAGTACCTACTATATGCCAAGCACTGTATGATCTGATTGGATCGTTACACCAAACCTGCAAGGTAGGTGCCATGAAGAGCCTCATTTTGCAGTTGAAAGGAGAGTTGGAACACTTCAGGGATACTGGTGTAAATCTTGCCCAAGGTGTTACCAGCTCTATGTATATGTTCTGCATAGGTAATCTGTTAAATATACATGTATAATTTATCTCTACAGATATGTGTATTTTTATGTGTATGTTGTCCCATAATGTGATTGTAACATGGCAACATCCTATGAAGGCACAGAAGTGAGCAGTACTGTGTAGATAGGCAACAAATGAGAAGAGTCACTGCACTCGAGAAAAAGTTTGTTGATAGAGTCTTGAGGAAAATCCCTCACCTAATTAGCCAATTAAAGATGTTGTATAACTCTGAAGTCAGTCAGCACAGAAAACTAGCTTGAATCAGGGCAACTAGGGGCAGAGCTATGAAGAGAGGTGGTAGTATGCTTAGCTTGGTTTATACACCATTTCTAAAGCTACTTAAAAAAGTACAGATGTGTATTTTTTTTTCCAGGACTCCTCCGAGATTAATCAGACTATTTATACATCTTGAAGCTTTTAAAAAGTACTTTAGCCAATGTGCATATGTGGATATCTCAACTCAGCGTCTTTCAAAGGGAAATTTGGCTTCAGATGTGTCATCTTCCTTTGTAAAACATGGTTGAAATTATGACCAGGGAAAGAAAAGATGAGGAATATCTCCTCCAGTGGGACTGAAATTCTTTGGAGTGATGCAGAATGGTAAATGAAATGCTACTTTTATCATTTGACATTTTGCTTTGAATAGAAAGATACATATATTACGTATGTATGTACATAAATATATACATTCTTTTTTGGGTTATTGCTTAGAAAAAAGGAATGAAAATTGAAAGCTTGTCCCCACACTGACAGTCCACAGGAAAGTATGTCAGACTTAATAGGACATGCATGCAGATTCTGCATCCTTCTAAGGAGCTTGATGGTTACCTTGGCTGATTCTTGTGGATTTGTGTCCAAACATGAGTTGGTGCCTGTGTGACAAATCAGCAATTTTTCTTTGTTCTTACATTGAGGTCAAAACAAATATACTGTGTAATGTTTTTAGCTATTTTTCAGGGTAATATGTTACAAAAATTAGACTATTGCAAATCACATAAGTTGTGAAGTATATTTCTTTTATACCCATTTCTCAGCATGGCTATAATGCTATACATATACCCTGTCTCTGATACTCATTAGCTATCTGGCCATAAGCAAATCTGCTATTCTCTGTAAATCTCAGTTTCCATATCTGGAAAAGGGGGATAAGGCTTTTGTTACTCCATTTTGCTGAATTGCTAGAAGGAAATAATTTCATAAATCTTGAAGTGATGTATTAAATGTGATTTATTTTTCAATTTTAATTCCTTCTCACTGGGTTCCATTCATACCTATTTCTCTGCTTTTGTGAACCTTCTAGAACATTGGTGGCAATCAACAAAAAGTCATAATAAATTGTGTTGGTATATGGAGAGCTATTGATAACATGCAACTTCTATATTAAAATAATGAACTTTTCATTTTATTGTTTTACCATATCTCCATGTTAAATGAAGTTGTAGAATGAGACAGATCTGTGTTCTTTTCCAAGTCTATCTGCTAAATGATTGTATATCTCTATTTCTCAACTTCCCCATTTGTAAAATTGACCAATAAACCTTTTCGCAACCTTGGCCCCCCTCATGTGCTCCACATTCCAGCCCAACTTACCTTTTTTCTCACACAGACCACTCCATTGTTCCATCTCTGTGACTTTTCCTTGACTGTCCCCCCTGCCTGGAAGGGGTTCCTTCTTTACCTCCTTTTATATTCCTTGGTTATTCTCAGAATTGAGCTCATATGCCTCCTCCTCCATGAGTCCTTTTCTGATCCCTTGGGCTTGTAGTTCCTCCCAATTTAATGCACATGTATCTTATATATTATTTTGTTTATATTTATGTATGCATCTTATCTCTCCTGGTAGAATGTACTCTTGCTAGGGGAAAAACTTTCATTTTTGCCTTTGTATTTCTAGTACTTAGCACAGTTCCTGGCACAGAGATGACATTTAAACATTTTTTTAACTTGACTGATTCAATGCACATTTCCCAACCATTTGAATATTTTCAAAGCAAACATATCCGTTCTTCCTTCCATGTAGGATTAGTAAGAGGATAAAGTAGAGATGCAGGCAATCTTTGACCTAGAAACATCTAAGAATGAATGATACATAAGTGCAAATGGACCTTGGTCACCCCTGGGCTTCCTACTATCAGAGCCATAGCTAAAGCCCTGTGACAGTGCCTGCAATGGAAGATGGCAGTACTTCTCCTTATGGGATGGTGGTGGCAGCAGTGGGTGTGGGGGAGGGGAAGCTGGGTTTAGGCAGCCCCCAAACTACCTCTACGGATGCTTTTGTGGTGGGAACAATGAAAGGGGGTGAGAAAGAGACGTATCCTTTGGGTTCCTGGAAATTCAGGACACAGTTTCTCATAGAAACAATGTTGTAACTAAATGGTGGTTGGGTGGTTTATTACTAATAGCTGTGAAGTTAGTGGGGCTTTTATGAGCCAGCTGGGAAACATAACTACCATTAGCAACATTGTTTCTAGGGAAAATATATTTGGGAATTTGATCAATTCACACTTTGGAGACTTCCTATATATGGAAAATCAGTGAAAAGTCATAGAAGCTCCTTGAGGGCAGGTAGATTCCATTTTGTCCTTGTGCCCCTAGCAGCCAGCATAGTAAGGTGCTAAAGAAATTTTTATTCAAATCCAAATCAAATTTGAATTTAACAACTGTGTTAATATTAGAGATTCAAAAGGAACATAGCACACATATAGTTCCTACACTCATAAGCTAAATTTTCCATTGAGGAGATGAGATGACAACATTTGCTTAGTAAACAAAGAGATTTCACATATACTATCTCACTTGAACCTCACAGATAACCCTAGGAGGTAGGATTAGCAAATCATGGACTTTAGAGCTGAAAGAACCCCAGAAATGAGAAATCCCCTCATTTTTCAGAAGGGGGAGCAGTCCCAAAGAATCTAAGTGACTTTCTTAGGGTCACACAGGTAGTAAGTTACTGAGTTCTTTGATTACATCATGCCACTGCTAAGTGTGACAGGTACTGGTATGGGGCACTTCACTTAGACAGGAATTTGAGACTCTGAGTATGTGATTTGCCTAAAGTCACACAACTAAGCAGCAGCAGTTGTAGGACTGGAATAGAGATCTCCTGGCAGGCATTGGCTCTTCCTCTCAGGCACATGACACGCTGTGATACATATGAGAAATGGAATTTTTAGTATGTGGAACAGACAGCAACTGTTTTTGGAGGTCAGTCAAGAGAGAGAGGTTAAGTGTGAGTTGGAGTCATTTTAGACAAGTCTTTATGGTGGTTGTGGGAATGGAACTTGGGCTAGGGAAGGGACTTATTGGTAGATGGGTAAACTGCATTTTCCCCTTTATTTTTAGATCCAAAACATTCTCAAACTGTATTGTTGATATAGTGAGTTGCCTAGTAGTCTTTCCTTTTACCAGTAGGTATGGTGACAAGAAGGTGAAATCATATCAGACATTTTTTATAAGCCTTTAGCTTGGTCCATTCATTCATTCATCTATCCATCCATTCAGCTATTCACTCATCCATCTATCCACTAATTTATTTATTTTAATATGTTCAATTTAAGGCTGCAAATTGCATGAATTCAGTGTAATTGTTTGGGGAAAAATACTTTTCCATTTCACCATTCAATAATTACAATGTACACACAGTGTAGCAGAATGGGTAGAATACTGGATTTGGAGTCAGGAAAATGGGTTGAATGCTACATCTGACACTAGCTCTATGGCCACAGAAAAAAATGTTTCTGAGTCTTTGTTTTCACTAACCTTCGATTTCGTTGTAATCCTGTCTATTCTATACATTTAAAAACATGATTCTCCTAAAAGGACCCATGGCACACATAAAGGCCAAGGACCTCATCTATAAGATGATGGTTTAAATAAATGGGTTTGTTTTCTGCTTTGGTAGAAAGAATTTTTACAAAAAGCAGTCATGGGAACCTGACAGAGTGACATACAGTTTACAAAGAATAGATTGTGTGAGAGTAGTTCTTGGCACAGTGCTAAGTTGGGGGGGGGGTGGAATTTAGGATCAGGGACCCTGGGTTCAAATCCCACTTCTGACAATGTCTGTGTGACCTTGGACAAGCTTCTTACCTACTCTTGATTTTAGTTTCCTCATCTGTGAATTAAAGGAGTTAGACCAGATCACCCCTGAGATCCCTTTCTGTTGTAGATCTGTGAGCCTATGAGGATTATTCATTCATTCTTTTTTTTTTAACCATTTTATAAATGATAATGGAGCCCAGAGAGGCTGACTTGCCCTTGGACATATGGCTAGTAAGTATTCAAGGCAGGATATAAAACCAGGTCTTCTGACTCAAAGGTCCTATAACATTGTTGAAGAACAGGTGTGATTCTAACAATGGCATTAACTAGTTCATGACCAGTGTGTATGAATTATCATATGTCTAGAAAAATCAGGTCTGTTGTAAAGAGAATATTGTCAGAAAGTAGTGAAATGCAATTCCTACGCACATAGGACCCAGCCTGCCAGGCTCTGTGTTTCTACTGTGTGCGTAAGAGGCAGCGCTGACACAAACTTCACTTTTCCCTCTCAGACCTCTGTGGCCTAGCTTAGCACTCTTGTGTGCTTTTGCATGTTTTTGTATTGTACTTTCCAGGGTGGATTTGGTGGGGGTGGGGTACTTTCCCCTTCCACCCTCCCCAGGTTTCAGGGGTAAGAAGGCTGACATTTCACATGTGACCTTTCATATGCAAACCCTTAAATCTTTCATGTGTGGTTGAAAAATTGGGTGGAGAAAACAATTTCAGGAAAGTACATACATAGAGAAAGTCCTTTGACAGTGGACCCAGTCAGGAAAAGGATTAAAAAGTCCACGTGGAAGTCAATTATGCAGATGGAAAAATGTGTAAACTGTGAGCCATCAACTGAAGACTAGATCTCTGCCCTAGTGATTGAATTGATTGCTTCCACCCTCTACCTTTAATCTAGTCTTAAAACACAAAACAAAACAAAACCCAAGACTGCAGTATAAGAGTTTTTTCCCAAGAGAAATTAGATGTTTTCTCAAGAAATAAAGAATATAATCAAGGTTATTAGTAGCTACTCTCTAAACAAGTATGTGCTGTCCAAATGATTGAATGGCAAGGAAGCCTGCACTCTCATTTTTATGCTGGCTTTACACAGATATTTCTTAAGTTACATGACAAATACTGGTAAGTTTTTCTTTGTTTTTTCCTCCCTGCCTTCCTTCCTCCTTCCTTTCCTCCCTCCCTCCCTCCCTCCCTCCCTTCCTGCCTTCATCTCTTTCCACCCTTTCTTGTCTGCTTCCCTTTTTCCTTCTCTTCTTCCTTTTCTCCCTACCTTCCTCTTTCCCTCCCTTCTCTCCTGTTGTTAGTTTTAGGAGTGAGAAATCTGGAATAAGGTAATTTGTGGGTAAGTTTGCTCAAATCATCAAACACCTGTTTTTAAACCTTTTGATTGTAGCCTGTTTATATTTAATTTTGAATATTTTTATAATTTATATGTGGAGGCTTTGAACTATCACTTTGGTTTAGAAACTATTTAGGTTACAGGTCCACACTCTAGTTTCTCTAAATGTTGATTTAGGCAATTCAGAATAAATAAATTTGTTCAGACTATTTGGCTATTTTGAAATTCTGTTTATATGGCAAATAATAATTGCATTTTTATTTCCATGCATTTCTGTTAGATGTATGAAGCCATGGTTAGATTTTTTTTTTTTATTAACTTGAGGAAAATCCTGTTTTGAAGGTACTCAACTTATTCCTTAGAGTAATGAAGCAGGTAATATGTTGGAATAAGAGGTAGGAAAGAGAGGGAATAAGTATTTATTAAGCACCTACTTGACCTCAGGCCCAGCACTCTATCCACTGAGTCACCTAGCTCCTTCTGAACCAGCTGGGTGGTGTTGTGTGAAATTTTGTAGTTGAAAACAAATTTAGGAGTGACAAGTTACTGATAGTCATTAGGTCTCTATATTGTGATTTGAGAAAATTTTAAGGCAATTAATTCATTGATTGAATTCTTGTTAGCATTTACATAGCACTTTAAGGTCTGCAAAAAGTGTTCTGTATATTGTCATCATTAGATCTTCACTATAGATCTGTGAGGTAGCTGCTAGTAGTTTCTCCTTGTACTTATTAGCTCTGTGACCCTTGTCGAGTCACTTAACCTTTGTCTCAGTTTCCTCATTTGTAAGATGAGGGTAATAAAAGTACCTACCTCAGGGTTGTTGTGAGGTTCAAATGAGATAACTTGTGTGAAGTAATTTGCTAACTTTAAAGCATTGAATAAATGAGTGATTATTATTTTATTTTGGTGTAGTCAGAGTTTATAAACTGCTACAGAATAAGGTCAAAATGCAAAAACAGATGTTTGACATTTGGATTTGTACAAGTCAATTTCAGTTCAACAAATGTTTATTAAGTCTTGATCATATATGCAAGTCACTGTGCTAGGCACCTGCAGATAGGAAAGGCTTTTCAAAATGGTGCAACTATTGCCTTCAAGGAGGCTGAATTCTACTGTGGAGTGAAATAGAGAGCAAACAGGTCCATAGGTAAGGCAGGAGGAGGCCAAACAGAGGTCATTCAGAGTGCTTAACTATATAAGGAGTGAGAGAAGCTAGGTAGGAGAATCAGAGAACCTATTAGGACTAAATTACAGTTTCGGGAGTAGATAGGCCATGTCTAAAAGAAATAGAACTTGTGTATATACTGGTCAGTCAGTCAAAAAACATTTTAAACACCTTCTATTTATCAGGCAGGTTGATAGAATTCTGGGGATACAAAATGAGGAGGCAACAAGAAAACAAATGTGTACAAACAAGCTATACAAGGATAAATAGGAAATAAATAGAAGAAGGAAGGCACCAGAATTTAGAGGAGCTGACAAAGGCTTCCTAACTCCTAATTAATGGGATTTTAGTTGGGACTTAAAGAAGCCAAGGAAGCCAGTAGAGATGAGGAGAGAGAACTTTCCAAGCATGGGCTAAAGCTAGAGAAAATGCCCAGAACTGAGAGACGAATTTGTCTTGTTCTTGTAATGGAGAGGAAGCCACTGAGACTAGATGGAAGTGTATTTGGTAGGGAGTAAGGTGTAAAAAGACTGGAAAGGTAGGCGGGGATTAGGTTATGAAGAGTTTTGAATGCCAAACAGGATTTTATATTTAATTCCAAAAGTGATAGGGAGTCACTGGAGTTTGTTGAGGAGGTGGTGGTGACATGGTCAAATCTGTGCTTTAGGAAAATTGCTTTGGTGGCTGGATTGGCAGAATAGGGAGGCATTTGAGGCAGGCAGACCCACCAACTAGCAGGCTATTGCAATAGTGCAGGAGTAAGATGATGAGGTCCTATAACAGAGTGGTGGCAGTGTCAGAGGAGAGGAGATGTATTTGAGAGAAATTGACAGGCCTTTACAACAGATTGGAAATGGAAGATGCGAGTGAAGAAGTGAGGATGATGCCTAGGTTTTGAACCTGAGGGACTGGGAGAATGGTGTTGCCTTGAACAGTAATATTCAAGAGTAATAGAAAATAATAGATCACTTTTCCCTAGAATCAAAATTTTAGATTTGGAAAGGAATTTAGAATTCAACCAAATCATCTATTTAATTTAATTTATTTTTTAATTAAAAAGTTCTACAGAGCTTGTGTCACTGATGATTAGTGACTTGTTTTATCAGTGTATGTGGAGGTGAGTGTTTATAACCCTACTCATTGCAATTGGCATTAACTCTTCATACTAGCTACCTCATAGTGGTTTGAAGGTTCACACTGCTCTGCTTTTTTGTCTCTCCCCCCAAGATCAGCCAAGTCTTAAAAACAGATAATTTTTAAAATGCTTAATAAACTCTAGTAATTTACATTCTCATTGCTGTGATTATTTCAATCTTCTTAACAAAGCATCCTGCCCTTACTGTGTATCTTAATGACTGTTTCAACATTTGGTACTTTTCCTGGTGACATGAAGAAAAAGTTACAGCTAATAGATTTTGCCTTTGAACTCAGAGCCAAGGTGGATCCCATCCATCATGGAAATTTTAATTTATTTCTAAATATAGCTGTAGGCCAAAGTTGGTGTAAGTTTTGTGAAATTGTAACATTTTCTCCTTTTTAAGGTGTGATATTACAAGTGGTTTTTTTTTTAAATAATTAAGTCAGGGATTATATAGCTTTACTTCTTTGCTGCCTTCTACAGTGCTTCATTGAATTAGGTCCTCAATACAGAATGACTTTCCTAGTTTCTTTATCTGAATTTATTTTCCTATACTTGATAATAATAGTTCACACTTATATCATGATTCCTTCAAGTTTTGTGAAGTGCATGACATCTATTGTCTCATCTGATTTTCAAAATGACCCTGTGAGGTGGGTGTTACTCCCTCTCCTTGGTTGCTTGCTTTCTGTGTGGGCTCACTCTGCTTGTGTACTTGGAAGGAGCTGTCCAACCTGGCAGACTGAGGTCCCTGCCTATGGGATTCCTCCTGTGACAAAGGACTATGCAGGCTCCTGGGTGGTGAATGGTTGAGATATGACTTTTCCCTGCTTAGAGCATTTTATAGATGATGAAACTGAAGCCGATAACTAACCAGCGTCCAAGGCTGGATTCAAACCCAGGTCTTCCTTACTCTGTCTTTGACTCTGCAGCTGCTGCTCAAAGTTTCTTTCCTTACATGCTTATGCGCAATCTGCTATGTAATGTAAACTCCCTGAGGACAGTAATTTGTCTGAATGTGGGCAGGTGCTTATTAATAAATATCTGTAGATTACTTGATAATGATGACTAAAACCTATAGCCAGGTGGTTTGTTTAGACCTCCTTGCAGAAAATTGAGGGGTAAAATTAATTTAGTTACCATGCTCTCTAGTTGGGTATCTTTTATTACTGGAATGCCATTCGCTAACTTGGAAGATGGACAGAGAACATATTTTGCTTTCTTATTTAAATGACAATAGAATTTCTACATAATCCACTTCTTTCCTCTGTCTCCTTATTTTTTTCTTTTCCACCAAGAGAGTCTGCTACTCTCTAGGATAGTGATGTTTGAGACATTTAAACAAGTCAAAATAGGAAAAGTTTTCTGCTGGGAGATATGAATTTTCTAGTTGGTAAACTGTCAGATGCAGAAAAAAATGTGAAAGGTTTATGCCAGTGTAGAGATTCAACTGAAATATCAAAAACAAGTTTGAGAAGGAAAAAAAAAGTCAACCAAGGGAATTATTATTTAGTCAGAGTTGTAAGCACAATATAGTTCCTTTGAGAACTTTTTTCAGAGTCCCTGTCAGCATTATCCATTCATTGAATATATATTTCAAAGTACCTGCTATGTGTTCTATTATGCCAGATAATATGGAGGATACAAAGATATATAAGGCAGGTGGACCACAAGGGGCTAAGAATCTCATTGAGACAAGGTGTTAACAGGTGAAAAGCTAAATACTTAAAAACCTAAATTTAAATGTGAAATGAATAGTGCCAGATAGTAAATATTATGGAGTTCAGAGGAAGGAAAAATCATCTCAAGTTGGCATGGCTAGTGAAGAATTCAAAGAGAATGGTGGTAGGATTTGTATAGGCAGAAAAGAGAAGCAGAACATTGCTAGATAGATACTCAGCATGAACAGTTTTTATGGCAGGAATGAACAAACATTGTCCTCAGGACTGTCAACCAGCCTGGTTGGATTAAAGTTCAAGTTAGGGGAATTGCAGAAAGCAGTAGAGAAGTGGGTATGCGATGCTACAGATGTGGCATCTTGCATCTACTTTCAGGTGAGGTCTGTTTTTTACAGATCTTGTTTACTCAACTATTTTTTATTTATTTTAATATTTGATTGCTTTACTTTGTCACAAGAAGTCTCTCTGAGTGGTAGGAACCTGTACATTTTTGTAATGTAAAAATGGGTCATATTAATAAACCACAGTCTCTCCCCTCCCCCCCCCCCCCAAAAGAAAGAAACAAGGAAAAAGAGAATATTTCATGAGGAAGCGGTCATCTGTGTGGAATGCCGCAGGGACATCAAGGAGATGGAGACCGGAGAAACAGAATATCATTGCCTTGTAAAAAGTGATGAAGGGTAGAATTTCAAAGAAACTCTGAAGATTTTTATGTATTGATGCAGAGTGAAGTGAACAGAGACAGGAGAACAATATATACAACAATAAACTAGTAAAAACTGAAGTACTCTGATTAACACAATAACTAGTCATGATTACACAGGATACATGATGAAACTTGCTACCCACCTCTGTACAGAGAGGTGATAGATTCAGAGTACCTATGCGCTCTCCCTCTCCCCCTCTCTTTCTCTCCCCCCAACCTGTCTGTCTCTGTCTCTCTCTGTCTGTCTCTCTCTCTGTCTCTCTGTCTGTCTGTCTCTCTCTCTCTCTCTCTCTCTCTCTCTCTCTCTCTCTCTCACACACACACACACACACAGACACACCAATGCTAGAATTGTTTTTTATTGACTAAATGTATTTGTGTAAAGGTTTGCTTCCCCACCCCCAGTTGAGGTGTGATTGGGAGAGAAAAAAGAAAATTTTAGTTAATTAAAAATTAATATTTTTTAAAGTGAAGCTGGAAAGGTAGTGGTTATATGGTAGAGGGCCTTGATTGGTGTTTGGGGAGAATGACCAAGAGACTAGTGATTAACTTGGGGCGGGGAGTATTATTTTTTATCAGTGACAGAAATAAAGAAAAGGAGCTGATTCGTTAAGCTAGAGATGAGTTTGGTTTTAGACCTGGAGTCTTATAGGATGGCAGGGCTTCTAAGTGAAAATATCTGACTGGCAGTTGGAGGTGGCAGGGTAGAGTTTAGAGGAGAGATCTGGTTTAGAGATGTAGATAAGCAAGGTTCTGAATAAAGGTGATGGCCAAAGTGATAAAGAGTAGATAAGCTTTGAAAGTGGAGAAGACTGCAGAGGATTTGGTTCTAAGCATATACCTATGTAAGCCACACAGAGAAAAAGTGAACATTTTTCCTTTTTTAGAAAATCAAAGCTGCTGCTGTGCCCTTCCTGATATGTCTGTCTGTCTGTCTGTCTGTCTCTCTCTCTCTCTCCCTCCCTCCCCCTCTCTCTCTCTCTCTCTCTCTCTCTCTCTCTCTCTCTCTCTCTCACACACACACACACACACACACACACACACACACACACACATCTAACGTCTAGTGGTATTGGTTCATTTGAATACTGTTATTTAGTGCTTTCCACATACTGGCTTCACTAGTGAAAGATAACACTTAGGTTCTAACAAGATTTGAGAAAAGGTATTTCAAGTGGTGTCAGAGAGGAATCCATGTGAAGTTGTACACTATGTTAGAATGCTATAGAACTGCATTGTGCAAAATTTCCTTCTGATAGGGCATTTTTTGTTTCCTGTCCAAAATCCTAGGAGAAAAGGCCATGACCTGGTTTGCTTTTTCTGTGAATCTATTTGATGATAGATAATTGTTGGTGGAGCAGAAAGGAGCACTTACTGAAAATAACTATAGAGGTGGGGCTGTGAAAATTGTCAGTTATTAAACAAGTGTTGGCTTGGTTTATTTAGAGTTTGTATTCATTTAAAACAAGAATTTGGGAAACTACATTGTCACTTTATAAGGAAAGAGAAATCAGTTTGACTAGTTCTGCAAAAGCTCACTGTGAATGGAATTGAAAAGATCTCATGGCAACTTTTGTGTAGCCTTGATTCACATAATTTACTTTTAAACCAACCAGCTATTATAATTATTCAGAGAGTGGTTGTAGTTGATTAGATTTTCTTATAATAGTAGATTAGAGTTTCTGTATTGCAAACAAATGTCCATTCCCTAAAGTTTGATTGCTTACGTTTTATGTAAAACAAAAAGGAAAAGTTTAAAGGAAGGAAATCTTTATTTTTGTATTTGTGACTTGTCTACTTAAAGTATATTTCACACTCCTTTCACTTTTCCACTAAGACCTGAATGATCCAGCTCTCACCATAGCTGCGTCTTGATAGCAGATCTTGAAATCTAATATTAACCATTCAATTTGAGGGTATATAAGTTTAAGCTGAACTTTAGTGTATTGAGTTACTTTTCTGTGGAAGGCACACTTCCTTAACAGCTCTTAAGTCCCAGTAGACCAATACAGGCAGAGAGGCTTAGGGGGATATTGCTCATCCTCTGCCAATATGACACTTACTCATTTCATAGAATATTCCCACACACTTCTGCCCAGGAGGAACATGATAAATCTTTGCCACATGGATGCAGTTTACTTTCTTCATTTTCATAGTGTTGCTGCAGTCAATAGCCAGCTGCCAGACATCTGGGTGAAGTACTCGCCAACTGTGAATTGCAGAGGAACCAATTTTTTTTTCTTGCTCTCCTGCTCTCTGGAAAGAAAGGAAATAGAACAGGAGCCTGGATAACCCTCTGTACTTGGACGCATTATACTGCTTAAAAATGAGGGAAGGGCAATATGATTTATAAACTTCTAGTGTTTCCTTGAGACATGAGATTTTGCAAGTCAAAGCAAAACTTGCACACAAATGAGTTAATATCCCTTGAATCGATGGAAAAATATCTAAAATTGCTTTGTGGTAAGAGTGGCAAACTTTATGCTACTTTCCCTCCTTTGGAACTCAGCCCTTTAGCTGTCAGAATGTGATTTTCTAGCTCTCAGTCTCTCTGGATATTTGTTGTCTGTTATTCATCTTATTTTACTTTACACTGTCATTTATATAGTCAATTTATATATAGTTTAGGCTTTGTAAGACTGGCCCTTTCAAAAACTGTTTATTCCTTTTTAGGTCCTTTGTTGCAATTAGGGTAGCTTGACACTAGGTGGTGCTTTGGTAATACTGTATTTTCAACTCATGATCCAAAACACCTGAGCTTTCCTTAAGTGTGTTTGAAAGGGACACTATCATGTCTTTTTAACAATTAAAACAAATAGAACTCAATAAAAATAAACATGAATATTAATCAGTATCATTTCTAGTTTTTAGAAGATGGTATACAATTTGGGCAAGAATTAAAGAAATAAAAACACTTAGGCAGAATTGGGTATGTTACTAATTTCTATCTATAATCATATTCAAATTTCATTGGGTCTGAATGGAAGGCTGCTTTTCATCTCATCTAAATCAATTAAAAGATAAAGGCCTTTGCCATCGTTCTCAGAGTCTGATCTTCTAAATTTCAGAATGAGTGTCCTTATAACTTTCCCACTGTTGTTTGTGTATATAGGCTTAGTGGACCATTTCTATTTCTATTGCCCCTCAAAGTCTACAACTAAAGCAGTTCCTCAGAATTGCTTCCTACTGCCACCTTCATACTCATTAACTGATGGTGAATTCTTTAGGATCCTTATCATGAGACAGAGAGCAAGGAGGATCACATTCAACCATGGTTTTTCAGTGCTTGCCGTTATGGAATAATTTATAGAAAGAAGCATTTCCCTTCTCTTAAAGAAAGGTATTCTTACTCTCTGCCATAGTCTTTGCCTATTTAAGCTTGAATTTATTATTCCTTTCTGCTGTATAATGATAATGCTCTGATTCTATTGTCTTAGAGCCAGTAAAGTCACTACATTTGCCTCTCAGTGTTCTCAGGTACTCTGAGTGGGGTTTGTGGATATTTTTATTTTCTACTATTGGCATAAACTGTCCTTGGCTATGCTTCTTCCTTATTTTGGGCCAGTGACTAGTACCCTCAGTTCTATTTGGCCACTTAACATTAGATACGCAGGAGTTTTAAAAACATACAAACATCTTCCTTAAAACCTATGGGGCACAACCTCCTGTATATGACCTTAGTCTCTGGGGAGGAGGGCTTAGGAAGAGAATTGGCTCAAAATATAACTCAGTTTGTGTGTAGCATTGGTTCCACCAAGCTTCTCTTCAGATGTGGTATGACTGCTGAATGAATCCCTCCACTGGGCTCAAGTCCTGAAGGTCATTCCAAAGATCGCCTCTTGATCCTCAAGGCATTGATGCAGTGCTCACTGTGAAACCTGGACTCTGGAATGATGGGGTGCTGAGGAAGGCTTTATTTTTTTTTTCATATCTCACAGTACACATGCTGAAGCAAAGAGCCCGTAACTGAAGTTAATAGAGTCTTTTGAATTCCTCTGCAGTCAAAGTGTCTCCTCTTCAACAAATCGCTAGTTGACTGGAACCATTTACAGAATGTTTATAAATGTGGAGTAGTAGTAGTAGTAGTAGTAGCAGTGGTGGTGGTGGTGGTAGTTGTCCTAGTAGTAGTGGTTGTTAACATTTATATATCATTTACTTTGTGCCAGGTACCATGCTATGCACTTTACAGTTATTGTCTCGTTTGATCCTCAGTATTATTATCCTCATTTTACAGATGAAGAAACTGAAGCAAACAGGTTAAATGCCTTGCCCAAGGTCAAACATCTACTAAGTGTCCATTCCTCCAAGGTACTTCCTTTATATGTCATTGTGATTCTCTTGGAAGCAGCTCCCTAGCTTCCTCCATATGGAGAGACACCATCTTGTCCCTAGCATTCCACATGTGAAGACCCCATCTGAGAAAGCTGGACATGTATTAGACCTCCATTATTCTGCTTAAAAAACAACAAAACCAACTCTCTTCCCCCCCCCCCCCCCATAGCTTTTATAATATGTACAAATGAGATTAGATCCTTTTAACATTTTCACCTAGATGTAAAGTACTTGGTTAAACACTGAGATTTACAATAGCTTTCTAAAGGAATTTGATGTCACAAAATCTCACCTTATGTGCCAGAATTTCACATTTAGAAACACATTTGAATAAGACCTAATAAAGAGTTAAAACCAATATAAAGTCTTTCATCTGTTATCTAGTGCTTTGTAAAATTCTTCTCAGTACCGGCACAGGGAAGTATTTGTGAAGGTATTATCCTCATTTTATAGATGAGAAAAAAACCCTCCAAGTTGTCAGATGACTTGTGCAGTGGAGCCATGAAGTCTTGAAACTAGGCTTTAAACTCACATCCTCTGAACTTTACCTCTAGTGCTCTCTCTCTGTCCCCATCTCTCTCTCTCTCTCTCTCTCTCTCTCTCTCTCTCTCTCTCTCTCTCTCTCTCTCTCTCTCTCTCTCTGCTACCACATTTATGCTAAATAATGCCATCCATTAGCTTGTAAAATTGAGAATTGACTGTGCTGGGGAAAAAATAAATTGAACAGTTCTGTTATTTTCAACCTTCTCTCCCCCCACCCCCACCCCATCTTGAACAGGAAATGAATTTATCTCCTTTTTCCTGTGTTGCTATAGGGTAAAAATTTTCTTCCTGTTCTTATAATAGCTCAGTTGATAACCAGAATGAGGACAAAACAACAAATATATAAAGACCACGTATATTGTAATTATCTTGATTGCTCTGTATGGTGCTAAGCTGTAGGTTTGACTAATTGAGATTAATTGTAACCCAAACAATGTGCATTGCTGTATAGAGTGGGCTGTAATTAAATAAAATGTAATGATTTTAACATTGTGCCACTAATATGTATTTGAGATAGATAGTGCTTTCCAAAAGACTCTTATTCCCCAAAGTGATTAGAACATTCAGATAGCCTTTGTACCTCCACAGATGTTGCTAAGCTCAAGTTTCAAACCATAAAAACATGTTTTCGGATTGTTTTGCCATAATTGTGGGGATTGATATATTTCTGTATTTCACAAAGCATTAATAGTTGATAGGTGAAAACTGAATAGAAAGGAAACCAGGTGGTCAGCAAAATATTGTTTCTAGAATTACCAAACAAGATTGCCTTTTTCTTCCTAATCACTTTGTGTGTATTCCTGGCCCCCCCACCCCCCCCCCACCCCCTGCCAAAAGTATATAGAATAAACTTCTGTTAATGCTTTCAAGTACTTTATGATAACTGAATAATTACTGGCCACTTCTGAAACATAGCTTTTCTTTAGAATATACATCTATATGTATATATATACACATACATACATACATACACATGTACAATATATGTTATATATATTTTGTGTGTGCATATATATGCACACACACACACACATATATACACACACACATGTAATTGCTGGGGCTGTCTATGATTCTGTAGAAGAGGACTTTGGATTTATAAGTTTAAAAAATGGTCACTTTCATCTAATGTATGATTAATTGCCTTACTATAATTTCCATATGTATATTGGGGGTTTATGTAGATGTTTACATATTGTGTTTGCACTTATTTTTATTAGATAAAGCACTGCACTGGTTGTCAGGAGGCTCACATTATAGTCAAGAATCTACAGCTAGAAACTATTGAGGACAATTAGTGTAATTCCTTCATTTTTACAGACGAGGGAACTGATACTTAGGGAGGTTAAGTGACTGAACCAATATCCCAGAGGTAGTAAACACCAGGTCTTCTGACTCCAGAGCCAGTACCCTTCTCATTCTAGTATGCTACCTTCTCTAAGGCTGAGTAACCTCTCTGGACCACAGCTCCTTTGTCTGTAAAAATGAATAGGGTTTGGACTCTTGGATTTGTAAGATCCCCTCCAGTTCTAATGTCATTCAAGAATATTTTGTAAGACAAAATATATATTTAAATGTTTAGAGTAAATTATCCAAAATATTGAACACATTGAGGTCTTGGTGACTTTATTATTTATTTTGTATATATGATGGGACTGAAATGTGATTGGTTTTTGTTTTTTAAATACTTTAGGCATCATTTTCTAATTACCAATTTCTTTTTCTTTTTCATATGAGGAAACTGAGGCTCATAGAAGTTGTCTAAGGTCACAGAGAAGGTATCAGAGATGGTATTTAAACCCATGTTTCCTTCTTATGTGAAGATGAGAACACATAATGTGATAACACACACATGCTTTTATGTTTGTATAGAGCTGTGGTCTCATAAATGTGGACACTCTAATGATATAAATGTCACTTTGTTTGTTCTCTATGAATTTGTCCATATCCTCCCATAAATCCTCAATGGTGTATAACTAGGAGTGGGTTCCTGTTGATCTCTTGGGAGGCAGTGGAGCACACAGGTTGTCCATTGGCTGTTTCCTCCTCTCATTATGGAATGAGTCATTCTTTTTAATTATTTTTAAATTCTTAATTTAATTACAATATATAATATAATTTATCATAAATAAATATAATATAAATTAATTCAATTGTACATTTTTATATGATACCTTTTATCTTGGTTCTGTGCAATTCTTGACTGTCTTGTGACATATGGTGCAATATGCCCACATCCATCACATACCTCCCTGTTGCTTTTTTGGGTGACCTTCTTAATTCTTTAGGGATTCGGAAGATCTGGCCTTCCATTTACACTGTACATATTTAATATTTTGAATTTTTTGCATGTTGTCTCCCCTATTCAAATGTGAACATCTTGAGGCCCGGAAACATGTTTTGACTTTCTTTGTATCTCCAGTCATGAGCACAGAACTTGGTACGTTTTCATTGTTTAATAAATGTTTGTTTGCTCCCTGATGGGGTTTGAGGTCTTTCTATATAACTTACTGTTGTGTGACTTTGGCAAGACACAACCTCTCTGAACCTTAGTTTGCTCATCTCTAACATGGTGGGAATGAACTAAATCACATTGGAAATCCATTTTGCATAGAAAGCTATGGTCCAGTGCTTCTCTGGGTTTGATTCCCAGCATAAACTTGATTAAGTGTGAAGGCCATAAATATTCATAAATTAATTCTTTTATGAGTCATGGTAACTAAAATCCTGTGTGTTTGTATGTGTGTGTGTGTGTGTTTGTGGTTTTTCCCTCCACTGTGGACTAATGTTTTATTCTTGTTCAGTTGTTTATGATTCTGTGACCTCATTTGGGGTTTTCTTGGCAAAGATACTGGAGTGGTTTGCCATTTCCTTTTCCAGCTCATTTTACAGATGAAGAAACTGAGGCAAACAGGGTTAATTGACTTGCTCAGGGTCACATAGTAAGTGTCTAAGGCCAGATTTGGACTCAGGAAGATGAGTCTTTCCTGACTCCAAGACCAGCACTCTATCCACTGCACCACCTTATATCATTAAGGCAGAATTCATGACTTCAAAGATAACCATGAATGTGCCTGAATGGTCTAGAATCACAGGATATAAGGAATTCTTTAAGTAGAAGGCAGAGGAGTTAAAGCATTTATTGAAACTCAAAAGTAGCAGGCCCACGGACCATTGTCCCCAATTCGACATCCTGGCAAGGACCTTCCAAAATCAGTAAGCCCATCTCACAATAGTGACCAGGAGGCCACAGAAAAACGTTATGGCAGCAAGCCAAACCATACTGGTGCTTCCCCACCAATGCCTCCAGCAAGAAGACTACCCACTGGCCTCAAGCCCCTGCTCAGCACTCTGCAGTCTCCATGAGGGTCAGTCCTGCTTTTTTGTAGTGCCTGCCACTGTTGCTGCCACTTCCACTGCAATCTCCAAGCTGTGTTCCAGCTAGCTGACTGCTTCTTTTCTCCTTCAGCTCTTAACTGCTCTCACCAGCTGCCTCACCAACCACCTCTTACCTCTGCTCCAACCGTTCAGCAAGCTCCTCCCACCACAGGCTTCATGTCATCATGTGGACCAGAACTCAGGTGCCTACCATTGGCTCCAGTCCTAGCCACTCCCCCCAGGACCCTGAGAACCCCGTCCCTGAAGCCCACTCAAAGGGTTGGGAAAGATCTTCCCATTCACTGATTGCCTTTACACACCTACCTGCCCATACTTTACTAACTGACATTTGATTAACTGACTAATGCTTTACTAATTGACATTTTCAACATTTATTTTTTGGAGGTGCTAATTTATGCTTTAATTTAGCTGTAGAAATGTTCTTGGTTTCTACTTAACATTGACTTTTGAATGTTGGAAATCACAGTTTGCATGACTGCTTAGGCTAAAAAGTCATTTTATCCAGGCTGTTTCTGGAGTACTGACTCTATTCAATTTGTGTAGACTTAGAAAAGTGGTTAGTGTCTTTCACTTCGATGTAGAATTTGTCTCGCATTCAAATATCTAGGGAAGATGTAGTATTTTTAAAGATGTTTAATTAGAAATTATATTTGTAGGATGTTTAGAAAATCAAGGGAAATTAAACCACAATAAATTGTATTCAGTTCTCTTTGATGTGAAGTAGAAAGAGCAAAGGAGAACTTTCCCAAGATGTCTTTTCATTAAATTGTCTTTAGAGGTGGCTGCTGTTTTGTTTTGTTTTAATAAGTAGGTTTTATTGGTTAAAAGAACATTACAAATTTTTATGTACTCTTTTTCAAGAAAGTCAAATGCCAATCATATATTTGTATGTTCCTTTAGAGGGCAATAATCATCAGCTTTACTTCATTGAAGTGGATGCCATATCATCCAGATCAACATTAATTTTATTTTAAAGCAAATTTAATCAGCTTATTATTTGTAAATATAAAGAAAGCTGAATTTAATTTTTGGCATTAGCAAAATGATGGAAACTCAGAACTCTTACATTTTAATTCCAACTTTGGCATCTCCTGGGTTTTATTGGAACATTTCTTTGTGGCCATCTCTAATGCCCTGAGGCTCCTTGAGGGCAGATTGTTGTGTTGATGCTTTGAATAGCTGGCACAAAGGGATACATCATCTACAGAGCAGGTCCTTAAAACATTCTTGTTGAATTCATTTGCAGGAGATGTTTCAGGAGATAAAAAGATGATGATGGTGTGCGGCAGATTGTACAGGGTTTAATTTTTAGGTGGTATACATTGGAACAAGTTTTAGAAAACTAAAGAAAAACAACTCCTCCCTTCAAAACTTCTCTATCTCTGCTCAACACTATTTCTGTCTCAGAGGATAGGGGATAATGGGGTATGTGTGTATATAGTCAGACCTCCTCTTCTTGGTTGAAAGGGAAAGCACAACACTATTTTGTATTTGCAATAATTCCTGCCTTTACTTTTCTCAAAGCTGAGCTCTTAACAATAGATCCACTTGCTGGATCAAAGTGTGTTTGGATAGAGATCATGGTAGAATGTCTATCAAAGGGCCATGTTTTTGACCCTGTTTTCTTAAGCATTTTTATCAATGACTTACATGAAGGCATACATGTCATACTTACCAAATACACAGACGATACAAAACTAGGAGGGACAATTGTAATATGCTACATGAGATTGAGATCCAAAAAGATCTTGAGAGACTGGAACAATAGGATGGATAAAATAAATTAAAATTTAATGGGGAAAATGTCCCATTAATTAATTAATTAATCCCATTCTTGGCATAAAAAAAGTTACAAAAGTACAAGATTGGAACCTATGGACAGTGACTCTGAATAAAAAAATTCAAATCTTTTGTTTCTATTTAACCTATATTTCCCAATGTATTCACTTACCTCCTATAGAACTGTCCCTTAAAACTAAGAATAAAAAGAGGAAAAAAAATAGTGTAGAAAAACTAACCAACACCTTAGCCATGTTGTTACTTTAGTATATTCAGTCATTTAAATGAAAAAGATCTCCATGTTTTTGTGGACTTTAAGTTCAACATGTCTTAGTGTGATCTTTTTTTTTTTTTTTTTTTTTTGCTTTTTGGCAGGGCAGTTGGGGTTAAGTGACTTGCCCAAGGTCACACAGCTAGTATATGTGTCAAGTGTCTGAGGCCGGATTTGAACTCAGGTCCTCCTGACTCCAGGGCTGGTGCTCTACTGACTGCACCACCTAGCTGCCCCAATGTGATCTTTTTTTAATCCAAAATTGCCAATGTGATCTAGACTGCATTACAGTTGGACTGTATTATCTATTTAGAACACATCTGAAATATTGGGTTCAATATTGTGATTGCCCCTTTTCAGGAGAGACACTGGCAAGCTGAAGCCTCGCTACAAGAAGGAGACCATTAAGAACTGATGGCATACTATATGAAAGCTATTTGAGGAAATCTAGATATTCAGCCTGGAAAAGAGAAGTCTTATTTGTAGATGACTTGAGAGCCATCTGAAATTGTGTCAAAGGTCATAACCAGAAAAGATATTTGTCATTAAGTGTCCCTAAAGTATAGAATTAGGGTAGAAGTTGCAGATAGATAGATACTGACTTGTTAGGAGAACAGACAAAAATCACCATTGTCCAAGAGTGGAATGGATTGCTGGAGGCAGGATCAAGTGCCCCATCATTGAAGATCTTCAAGGAGAAGCTGGAAGACACATAAAGGATTTCCCCCCAGCTACAACTGGGACTAGATAACCTCTGTATTTCCTTCCTAGTCTTAGATTATGTTAAACACTTATGAGGCATCTAGGTGGCCTCTAGGTGGGTAGAGCACCAGTCCTGGAGTCTGGAGTTCAAATCCAGCCTCAGCCTCTTAACACTTACTAACTGTGTGATCCTGGGCAAGTCACTTTACTCTGATTGCCTCTCAAAACAAACAGACAAAAAACTTTTATTAAGTTCTTAATTCATGGAACTCCCAGTCAAATATTATCAATTATATTTATTTATAAAAGCCCATTACCTTTTCTTTAAACCAGGGATGAGAGTGATTAGGGTGTTAGGATTTTAGCACCAGAAAATTTCTTAAAAGACATTTTGTACAACCCCAACAATTTTCTCATGAGAAGCTAGACATAGAATGGTTAAGTGACTTGCCCATAGTCACACAGGTAGCAAGTAACAGCTGCAATTTGAATTCAGTGCTCTTCCTGCTTCATTAAGGCTAAGTTTATTTTTTTTAAAAAAAAAATGACTTATTTAAAGCTGTGCACAGCAAAGTGTAGTAAAATATTTGTAAAGTATAGAATTAGCAGGAGCATGGAGACAGAGGTTTGGCTGCTCTCCTTCCCCCCCTCCCCCATTATTTTATCTCCTTGAAGGGAGGGACTTTTTTCATTTTTTGCCTTAGGCACCTGGCACTTAATACATGCTTATTGATCTATTCTGGGCTGCCTTAAGCTTTTATTCTAATCTATTAAAAATTAGGTCAGGGCTGACACTCACTCTTGATTTTTCTCTGGATTTTTTTGTTCCATGTCTACAATGTGGGCCACGTATCTGAAGGGGTCCAAACCAAAAGGAAACCACATACATTACAGGCAACCTCAGCTTACCTAGATGGCTTGTTGGGAATATGGCTCAAGGGCTTCTGGCCTTTAGTGCATATGACCTGGACCATTTCTGTTGTGCTGTTCCTAGATCCTGGTAGCCACATGTGGAAAAGACTAGCATATGGGAAACACTGGCATATGCCTTAGTCTTAGATGACCAGAGTTTTAATAGACTTGTATCACATTTTATACTTTGAAACACTTTACTGGAATTGGTCATTTATTTATTTCTTTTTGCAACATCCAATTTTGTTAAGTTAGTAAAAAAAAAATATTCAATTTATGTGATAGAGTTCCAGTTTATTTCTCACTGCCAAATCCAAATGCTCTTTGTTTAAAGCAATAAAAAGGTTTTCAAACAACCTTCAGGAAGCTCCTGTCTTATTGAATGTCTTCAACCAGCTTCTTCCAGCTGGCTTGTAGTGCAGCAAAGGTGTTAAGTGCCAGGCATTACTTTCCAGCCTCTCAAGTTTTTATTAAATGCTGCCCAAAGAATGAAAGAAAATTCAAGTCGATTGGGCACTTGAACTTTTTTTCATGTTCTCTTCTTCTCAAACTTGTTCAAAATGATAGACTTTTTGCAGAGGTCTTAAGAGTAGAATTTTATGAATACGCTGTCATGGCTGAAAAAGAGATGAGTTTTCTCAGCCTGTAATAATTCTTCTTAGCTCCAATATGTCCTTATTTGTAAGTGGTTCCTTTTTTAAGCTGCTTTTGCAAACTACCACATGTCCTAGCTTGAGGATCATTTTGCTTTTGAAGTTCTACTCTTTGCCTGTAGATAACATCTCCATATTTGGTGGCAAGGATACTTTGGTCATGATATTAAATTTGGGCCTCCTGTTTTGCAGAGAGATTATGCATAAAAACCAAATTTATTATATAAAGAGCTTCACAGTTTTGCAGCTCGATTTTGACCAATGCTAACATTCATTTTAAAAATGCACACCTAGATGTATAAACTTTAAACAAGTTGTTAATATGAAATTTGACAAGTAATTTCTGCTCTAAATGTCCATTCCATAATTTGAGTTGAAATTTGGTAGTAAGGCAAAAACTCTGTATAAAGGCAAAAAAAAATCATTACAAATAAGTGATTCATGCTGTATAGTTGGGATATATAAGTGCTACAAACATCCCTGATGTAAAAGGCCTTGCTTTCCTACTGGAGTTTGTATAATTATGAACTCTGGTAATAGCTAAGTCTAAGAGATGTCAATTTGGAGGATACAGCAAGGTGTTTCTTTGGAGTAGCTCAAGACATTTCGCTGTCTATATAATAATATTCACTCTCTAAGGAAGGATATACCATTTCAGATTTTCCTTCCTTACTCATAATGAGAAATGGAAAAGGCATGGCGATTTTCCACACTCACTTCCCAGTAGGTGGTTGTTCGGGAAGAAAGAGGAGAAAACCTATTTTCTATGTGTTTTAACTTCTGGAGGCAAGAGAAACAAATGATTGGAAGAAGGAGCTTGTGAATTTTTAGTTAAGTGTCTTATTCCATGGCAGGTAGTCCATAGATTCAAGGACTTCCTTCTACCTTGTTCTTTCCATAGTTTGAAAAAGAAGGAAGAATGTAAATGGAGTATGCAAAGAGTATACTATGGAGTATACAAAGAATGCAAATGTATTCTCTTTCAAATGAAATGAAAAACAAAAGCAAGGAAACATTTTCCACTAAACTTTATACTCCTCTTCTATCTTGCTTCTGCCTTTTTTTTTCTGACCTTTGTTGTTCACTCTTCTAGGGTTCTTTTAGCTTTGCCTTGTTATATCACCCAGGAACTCCCATTGTTTCAAATGTACTCTGTCACGTACAGAATAACACCAAATTCAGGTTATCACGTATGTCAAAAAGAGTGGCCTATGTCAGTGGTGTCAAACTCAAAGAGAAACATGGGTCACTGATCTGTATCTAAGGATCCCTGAGAGTCACATATTTACTTAGAAAACCATGTATTAACATCACCTATATTCTAATCTATTTTTATTTATTTTGATAAATGTTTCCCATTTACATTTTGATCTATTTTGACCTGCACTCTGGAGTGTTGCAGACTGTGAACCATGTGTTTGATACCTCTGTTCTACATATGGTCCTATAAAAAGCAACATGCTTAGGAGGAACCAAAGAAGCTCTTGGTGATCATAAAAATAGACAGCACCCATGGTAGCTAATATTCCAAAATTGTTGGAGAAATCAATAGGATTTATGTAAAACATAGGAGCTCTTTTTTTCTCATTTAATAACTAACATAACTTCTTTCCTTTCCCCGCCTCATTCAGCCTCTCCTTTGCATTATCCTAGGGTATTATTTAATTATTTAACTGTTCTACTGCTAGCTGTTATACGTTATGGACTTCTATTACTGGCACAAAACTCATTAGTTAAAACCCATCTTGGGAACACTATCATCTTTATTATTTGTGATATGACTATGAAATGTTGCAGTTGTGAGCACATTTGCATGTACCCGGGAGGATTATTTGCAAATATGGATCACATGTGTTGTGCATTTATCCATAAAATGATGAAGATTATTATGGTTTTAATGTATCTTGGGTAATGGCTTTGTGGGTAGAAGAGGGTGAAATCCAGAAAATATGGTACTGCATCAGGAACCTTCAGTTGGGCCCCAAAGGGTCTGTTTTGTGTAGCAGCCCTTTTCCCTTTTTTTTTCTTAAGAATATAAATAGTTCATCACCCTCAAGATCTGTAACACTCTTTACATCCTAAGCCTTCTGGTCTTATTCTGTTTGCTATGTAGTGAAAAAACCAAAAACTGCATAAATCATTCAATGTGGAAGAACCTGATGTTATGCCACATAATAAAACATATCTCTTTGGTATGAAAACTCCATTGAAAGCATGGTGGACCATGAACCAAATTTAAAATTCTTAGTAACTGTCACTAGCTATCTTTTCTATACACTGCACATTGTGGTAGGTGCCAGGAATAGAAATATAATGAATGAAACAATCACTACTTTAAAGAAGATTATTCTTTTCCTTCTACTATGTTCACATATTCCCTCATTCACCTTTACATTTAGGCAACATGGTAATATAGAAAGAGGCTGGGATTAGGATGCAAATGACCTGGGTTCACATCTTTGTTTTGCTGTTTACTTGATAAGACCCTCGAGCAAGTATGTTTCTTGGGCAAGTATCTATAAAAGTAGAGTAAGTGATCTCTGGATGATAGTATCATTATTAATAGTATCATTCAGAGCTGGAAGGCAAATTAGAGCTAGATTATGACTTGGTGGTCATCTAGTCCAACACCACCCCCCCCCCCCAACACACACACACACACACACACACACACACACACACACACACTTTACAGATAAGGCAACTGAGGCTTGTTGTAACAACCCCTCTTCCCCAACTCCACTTTACAGATAAGGCAACTGAGAGAGTATGACTCCTGCGTCACATCACAGGGGAAATTTCAGTCTTCTGATTCCCTGTTCGAGACTCTATCCATTCTGTCAGGTCTCCCTGAGTCGAGTTCTAACTCTCATAATCTTAGGGTTGTATTACAAAAGCCTGCTTGGTACCCTTTTTGTTCTAGTGCTAGCAATATTAAGACAAATTGTAATCTCCATGAATGCAGGGTTGTTTTTTTTTTAAAGTTTAACACAGTGCTTTGTGTATTTTGTTGTTGTTCGGTTATGTCCAACTCTTCATGACTCCATGGACTATGCTGTCCTTGGTTTTTTTTGGTAGAGATACTGCAGTGGTTTACCATTTCCTTCTCTACTATATCTTTAAAAATGGTCGTGGAATTTTGGTCACAGTGGGGCTCATATGATTGTAGATTTAGATCTGGAAGGGACCTTTATTAAATAGCAATTATATAGCTCTTTGAAATTTGCAAAGTGGATTAGGAATATTTTCTTTATTTTCACAAGAACCCTGGGAAGTAGGTGCTTTTATTACCCTCATTTTATGGATGAGAAAACTGAGGCAGATAGAGGTTAAGTGACTTGCCCCAGGTCACATAGTTGGCCAGTGGCTGAGGCTGCCTTTGAATTTAGGTCTGATTTCAGATCCAGTGCACTACAGAGTGCGCCATATTGTTGGCTCCTCTTGAATCAGTCTTCTAATCCAATGCCTTCCTTTTTCAGTGGAGGGAATGGAGGCCTAGACATGTTTAATGATTTAAACAGGTTCACATGGATAGTGAATGGCAAAAATGGGATTTGAATGGAGTCATTTTGACTCTTTTCACTGTGTAGTAGTTTGCTCAAAAACATGAAGCCACAAAGTTATGAAACATAAAAATCCTTGAAGTCTGGGTTGCCAGAGTCTGGACTCTGACCCAAATTTCCTGGTTCTTGAATTGTTGCTCTTTTCAGAGCAGTACACTGCCTTCCTTCCTTAAGACAGAGTATTTAAATGGATGAAGTATTTGGTCCTCTAAAATTAACCTGAAACACCTGCTGGTAGGCCACAGCCTGAACCGCACTACAGTTTATACCACTCACTGAGTTGCTGCCGCCTCTTCGCGTGCTGTGCTATGCCATTGTTTCTGAAAGAATAAGGGAATATTTTTGGCAGATTAAATGCAGGCAAGTTAATATTGTCATTGGGCATAGGATATTAACCCGTGGTGTTCCTGGAATGTGTCAGGCTGCTCATTGCCAAGAGCAAGATGCAATCAAGGACAGGGATGTGCTCTTCTGGGAAACAAAGGCTGCAACTTTATTAACACCAGAGTGGCACAACACCAGGCAGGTGGTCTTGGCTAATTTAAACCTGCAATCCACTCAGGATCTATTATTTCACTTTGGGACATTTTGACAATCTGCCAGGGAAGAGTCATTTTCAAAGCACAACACTAATTTTTTTTCAGATATGCTCCCTCAGGCCCTGTAAACTGCTTAATTTTGATAGCCATTTTCTGCTCTAGTACTTCATGATTCTTTCCTTCTTTTCTACTAATTCCCCTTTACCAAACTAACCTTCAGATTGGGGAGTAATGCACAGGCAAATCCTAAAGCTGGAAACTGGTGCTTTCCTGAAATTCATCAACAATTTTAACTCTAGACTTTTCACCCATGATCTTGTGCATGGCACTGGAAAAATTGCTCTCTGAGCTTTATTTTCTTTTTCAAAATCTACATGTATGCATATTTTATTTAAAATAGACTTGTATAGAGGTCTTATATGATGCTTTGTGGTCAGAAAGCACTTTTCACATGTATTTCATTTGCTCCTCACAATAAATCCTTGAAGACAGGTATAAACCCCCCCCCCCCCCCCCCATGCTTAGCATAGTACTTGACACAAGTAGATCCTTAAAAGTGCTTGTTGTTGAAATCAATTAAGACAGGCCGAGGTATTCAGAGCAATGAATAGGGGAAAAAATCCAAACATTTAATACTATGTTCTCACATACTTACTATGTTCCAAGCACAGTGCTAACTCTGGGTGTGCCAAGATTAAAGAGGATCCCTCTTCTCAAGGTGCTTACATTCTAACATGTAAATTCAAAGCATAAACGTAACAGATGGCCAGTGAAAGGTATTTTTGTTTGAAAATTACAGGGATGTTGAGGGGAGCTATAGAGGACAGGTTGAGATATGCTTTCAGTGACCAGTGGCAGTGTGTGTGTGTGTGTAGCATCTGTTAATCATTTTCTCTGTGCCAAGCTCCATGCTAAGTGCCATAGGGACTTGGTGTCAGGACTGTGAGGCCTTTCCACTCTAGAAGAACCTTCCAGACCTTATGTTCCACTGGCTTAACTTTGGAGACCATATCTCCATCTTGTTAAGGCATTGAAACAAGACTTGTGGAGAGGATTGTAAATGCATAAAACATACCTATGTGTATATATGATTTATTACACATTTTATGTGTGTCAGTTACTGTGCTAACTTCTCGGAAAGAAGGAAACAAGCATTTATTAAATGCCTACTATGTGCCAGGTATTATTCTAAGCACTTTACAAAAATCTCATTTGACCCTTACACTAACCTTAAGATGTAGGTGCTGTTATTATCTGAATTTTATGGCCAAAGAAACTGAGGCAGACAGGGTAAGTGACTTTCCCAAGGTCACAGAGCTGCTAAGTATCTGAGGCCCAGATTTGAACTCAGGTCTTTCTAACTCTAGGCTCAGCACTCTATCCACTGAGCCAATAGCTGCCTTTGTACAAATTCAAGCAAGCAAGACATTTCCCGCTATTAAGGAGATTATATTCTAACTGGAGAATAATCCCATAGTGTAGAGTTGGAAAAGAGTAGATGAGGTATATCTTGAAGATGGCCAGGAAGTGGTATGCTGTCCTGGTTCTGGGCAAGAGGAGGAGAAAGCTTATCAGAGCCTTTAGTTCTTGGATGGAGTCCAAGGTTCTGGAGTGGAAGAGATGGGGATCATGGCTGTAATGCAGGTGGCATGGTGAGATGACCAATATTTGATTATGGTTCCAGAACTGGAAGCCAGGGTTGAATGGGGCAGTATTGAGAGCACTACTGTGCTGGCAAGGTGGCATTAACAGATGGCCAGGGAATAGAGGGAAGGTAGGTAACAAAGCCAAAACACAGAGAGGTTAATTGACTTGCCCCAAATTGCCTAATTACTAACCCCTGCTGTCTTTCAGCTAGATTTATAGGACTTTGGTCCACCATGCTAAGAAATACATCTTCATAAATCCATTCATATAAAGCTGCATGTTGGCAAGCCATTCTCTTCCAAATTTTAATTAAATGTGGACCAACTAAATGTCTTATTATTTGTAAAATAGTAACTACTGCTAAAGACCTTTTCATATATTTAAAATCCTTTCCATAAATCCTGCTTCAGTGTCTTAGCAATATGTAGGTGACCCTATGGTTTTGAACGTGAACCAGTGGAGCATAAGGTCTGACGCATTTTTGCAAAATGGAAAGGGCTCAAAGTCCTCACAACAATCTTCTGCTGACGACCAGGCTAATTAATTATGGCACGGAGTGGGGTGGGGGGTTATAACGCTGTTTGGTCATGGTTGATTGAAATGTATTTCTCTCCTTTTGCATGAGAGAATTATATCTCTGAGCTGGTTATTTGCCCCTTTTTAAATAACTAGGAAGTCTGACTTTAAGCTCTAGTCTTTTGATTTTTTTTTTTGTCCAATGCCCTTAATACTATACCATGCTGGTCCTTTTGAACCACTTTTAGTTTGCTGTGTGCCCAAAGAGTTATACTCTACATGTTCACATAGTTTGGGGTATAATTAAATCAGTCTTGTGGTTTATGGGTACTCCCTAGTTGTCCTGATTTGGAGTTTGGGAGTAAAAGTGGGGCAGCTGTGATTTGTTCCTTTCTGGTCTCAAGCCATTCTCACCTCCCCCCACCCCACTCCCCTGTCCATTTTATTTTCCTCTGGGAAGGAGGAAGCTTTGTTTATGGGAATTGTAGACTGTTTGATTTTGTGTGCATAGTGCTTTTGATTTATGGACTTTTTCTTCTAAGAGCAGGTAACCAGTTATACCAGCATCTGTTCATTATCATTATTTTCATATAGGAACTCATTCCTGAGTTCAAAACTGGCTTTGGACACTTACCAGCTGTGTGAACCTTGGCAAATCACTTAACCCTGTTTGCCTCAGTTTCCTCATATGTAAAATGAACTGGAGAAGGAAATAGCAAACCACTCTAGTATCTTTGCCAAGATAACCCCAAATGGAGTATGAAGAGTTGGACATGGCTGAAACAACTGAACAACAAAGAAACATTTTAGAACAGGAGACCTCAGACATTCTCTAGGCCAAACTCCTCCTTTTTTGTGGGGGCGGGGGGAGAGACCTAGAGAAGTTAAATGATGATCCCCTTCCCCCAAGGACACATATGTTAAAGGTAGGATTTGAATTCTGGTGCTCTTCACTGTACTATGCTGACCTGCAATGCAGATCTCTGAGTAGTAAACTTTTAAAGTAGTTAACTACCCACCATTAGGAAAGATAAGTAATGGGGAATTTGATGATAATTTAAAGAAACATGATGTGCTCCATGGATATGAATATAATATTAGGTAAGTATGAAGCCATAGGATCATCACAGGATTATAAATTTAGAGGACCACATAGGTCATCGTTTCCAACCTCTTCATTTCATCGATGAGGAAATTGAGGCCAAGAAAGGTTGTGGCTTATCTAGGATCATACAACATGTGTCTGAGGCAGGATTTGAATGTCCTTTCCACTATGTCATGCTGCCTCTTAATAAAATATAGTAATGATAATATTTTCTTATAGTTAAGATGGTAAACCCATTGGAAGGTTATTTTCTTGGACATATGATGGAGGTTAAGAGAAGTGATCAGATGTAGTGAATGGAGAGCTACTTTAGGACTCGAGTTCAATTCTGGTCTCTGACACACTGGCAGTGTGATGCTGGGCAAGGTACTTAACTTTAGGCCAATTTCTAGGACTATGAGCTAAAGAGAAGGTGCTGATTCTCATTGGCAGAGGGAGTTTCCTCATCTGGCAGTTTGCTATACCAATTAAACGATAGATTCAATTCCTATCCCTCTGATAGAGGTTATAGGTTGTGCATGTCTCATGCCAATTTTCTATTCCAACCATGGACTTATATTCACTATTCTGATTTCCCATAATATTTTATTTTTTATCATGAATGTATCTTCTTCATGATCTTTTTCTCAATAGGCAATATTTATTAAAGATTTACCTTTCTTGGAGTGAAGCCCAAAGACTTTTTCTTGTCTTTTTAGAGGCAGTAATATATTGGAATTTGTTCTCTTCTCAGTCTGAATAGATTATACGAATATGTGTATAATCAGATCTTTTTATTTTGAGCTTAGCTAAGGATTCTTCAACTCTTGTACTCAGCCATGGATTATAATTGTTCCCCCTTGACTCATTTTGTGAGTAACTGGATATCTTCTATGGTATAGTGTTGTGAAAAAATATCCTAGAATTCTTGGGCTCTGATTCTTTGTAAAACATTATTATTATTTCCAGCAGGTATTCTTAGACAATATGGGCCTGGATATTTCTGGATGCATTGGATTTAAATAGATTTTTTAAAAATGTATGAATTAACAATAATGACAAGTCAGTATCATTAAAAACAATTAAAAACGGGTCCTTTAATAAATTTCTGCATCATTGAAAGTGAAATACATGCACTCTTTAATTTAATACACTACTTAAGAAAAGGTTGCTGGAGAGCCTATGACTGCACAGATTTTCCAAAATATGAATCAGGATTTAATTTAGATAAATTATTTATTATATACTTTAAAGTCCAAGACACCAAATAATAAGCTTGGTCATCTGTGCAGATTATAGTTTGGTGGCTTCAAAATCACTAGACTCAAACCCCATAAATATTTATTAGTACATGGATGTTAATATGGAGGGAGGTCTTTTTAGTGATGTACTTCAAGATTTTGTCCTTATTCCTATTCAATTCAACATTTTTTATTAATAAAATGGATGGAGGTATGCATGTGACATGCTGAGAGATTTTCAGTTGACAGCAAACTGGTGAGGAGAGATAATACATTATATGTGAACTGATAACCAAAAATGATCTCAACAACCTTGAACAGAGGGGCTGAAGGTAATGAGATGAAGCTTAATATGAGTAAATATTAAGATCCATACTTAGTTTAAAAAATAGCTATGTAAGTAGAGAGTGGCAGGGGGATGGGGATTTAGCTAGAAAATAGTTAATGTGAAAGTCCAAAAGAGTTATGGGGCTTTTAGCTGGCTCGAAGACTCAATATGACTCTTTAGTTTGATATGGCAAAACGTCTAAACTAATGCAACTTGTCATCAATAAAAATTTGGTTTTCAGAGCAAGAAAGGTAATAACACTGCTATAGTCTACCATGGTCAGGCCACATTTAGTGTATTTTGTCCAGCTTTATTCCTCGTAGTGGTAAGGAAAACTTATCAATGGGAGTATATCCACAGGATGGAAATCAGTAAAGTAAGGGCTCCTTGAGCATATAATCGTCTACTAAAGGACCTAGGAATGGTTGGCCAGTAGAAGTCAAGATGAAGTATTATAAAGCTTTCAGCTATTTAAAGGGTTATCTTATTGAAGAGATTTGTGCAGCTTGCTCCCACTGGGCAGACCTAGAACAAGTGGATAGAAGTTACTGGTAGGCTCAGTATAGGGAAAAACTTGGTAACAAAGTGGTCTACCCATGAAAGAGATGGATCTGTGAGTGAAAGAGCCCCCAGGAAATTTTTCAAGCAGAGGTTGAATGACCATTTATTAGGGGATATGTAAATAGGAGAATAATTCTTATGTGGATAGTGCTTTAACATTGGAAAAGGGCTCTTCTCACAGCCTTGAGGAGTATGTAGCTTTATGCCCATTTTATAGAAGAGAAGATTGAAGGTGTGGAAATTAGGTGACTTGCCTATCATCACACAGCAAAATGATATCTGAGGCAGGCTTTAGACTCGTGATCTTTGTCTTCAAGTTGAGGCCTCTACCATTATGCCATTTTGCAACTTAGCATTCATGCTTGTTAAGTGTTGGATTGAAAGTCCTCTAAAATCCTTCTGAACTCTGTAATAATAAATATACCCCTCAAAGGACAATATAACTATGAACTATGAGTTTGAACTCTGGACACCCTAAAGATATGGAAATAGAATTTCAAATTTAATGACTAGGAATTTGTCTTCAGAAGGTGGGTGGATTAAATCTTTAATTGCTGTATTTATATGTGATAGTGGTTCTAATGCTTATTTGGAATGGAGTAAGTTTGTGACTATGGGATTTCTTAGTTTCAATATTACATTACAATTGTGATTTAATTTAATCTGAAATTCAGTTTCATGGCTTCCTTAACTAATACTGTAAGGAACATTTGAATCACCCACAGTATTCCTAGGAAGGAAATTGTCTTTACCCTTAAATGTTTGGGTGATTTAAGGTATTTGGAGGGCTGCCATATAAAATAAGGACTTGTTCCGATATATCTTAAGGGTGGAACTAGGAGCAATGTGGAGAAGTAGCAGTGAGTTAGATTTGTTTGATGCAAGGGAAAACTTTTTAACAATTAGTCCTATCCCAAAATGGAATGGGGTACCTTAGAAAATGGTGGGTTCCTCATCACTGTCCAAGCCAAGGCCGGATAACGTTTTGTCAGGGATGTTGTACCATTTGTCCTAGCTGACCTCTGAGGACCCTTCCAGCTCTGGGAATCTATGACTTTAGTTTTGAAGGTGTGATACAGTTTCTAATATTGTTTCACTACAACTGTGTGAAGTTCTTATTAAGGAGAAGGATCTTTGTAACTTCAGAGGTCCAAAAAGTGGTTTGATTGTGGCCACAAGGTAATAGCTATATGGATTTTGTCACCATTTTTTCACTTACTGAACCCACCTTCAGTCCTTCCTTTTGTCTTCAACTTTTATAGTATTTTCAGTATGTTACAAAGGCATTTGAAAACAGAGCTGGAGAGCTACATAAATGCTTAGTAGGGGTGCCTAGTAACTTATTTTTGTATGTGGGAATGTCCACATAGAGGGGATCTTGAAATAAAAAAGATTGAAAATCATAGATTTAATTCATTTTTAGTAAGGAGCAAAATGAAGGAAAGTGTGTAGTTTTAGTAAGGCAGGCCTATTAGGTGGAAATTGGAGTATAAATGGAATAGTCATTGAGTTAAATGTGAATTCCACAATCAAACACATTAATTGGGTGAAACAGTAGCACAAAAACAGTTTATCACAATCTACGTTGTTCACATGGGGTACTTTAATAGAACAAAAAGTCTTTACCAACTGAACATTTACCAACATTTTTTGTATTTATCCTCAGGGCTCACTATTGACTGTAGATTTAATAAACCTTTTTGCTGGTAGTATAGTGGTAAAATATTTTGTAGTTTGAGGCTTCTAGCTTAGGAATGAAGAAACATAAGTCATAAATGCAGACTGCAATAAATGTAGCTCATGAAAAGCAGCTTCTATTTAAACAATTGAGTGGCAGGGGCTTGGGCAACTCTGCCCTAATATTCTTCTTAGGAGACCTGGCTGCACAAGTATGATCCATCTTCTATGGCAGGGAGAGTTCTAGGGCTTTTTAGAACCCAGGTTTCTTGGCTATTACCAGAAGTACAATATGAAGCCCTAAAGGAGATACATGAATTTCAAGTAAGTTTAGCTTTTTTCAAGTCATTCTACACAATTCATGAATAGTACTGGTATCAGTGACAACTCTCTCAATCCTTCATGTGATCAGTAGTAGTAGCCTTGCACCAACATCCTAAATTCTAAATGGCAGGCTCTGTGTTCCCTGTCTGTTTTATCTCTGAAAAAACATTAATCATCTCAAGGTTCCAGTCAAATCCATTGACAGAAATTGTGAAATGTAATTTAGCTTTGGGAATTGAATTAATGTTTTCTAATAGCTCTGAGCTTTTCTGTGATTTATTGGTTCCATTGCTTGAGGGATTTTATAATCTAAATAGGTGATTATAAATGATACCCAAGATCCATTGTATATTATAAATACAATTGGTGTAACTGGCAAATAGCATAGTGGGCTTGTGGGGGTTGTTTCTTGGCTAATGCTATGCATAACACTACAGTTAAATAGGCTTTTATTTATTATTAGCCCATAAAATTGAAAACTTTAGATTCCATCCTAATTTGCTCATTTGTGTAGAATATTTTAGTAATACAAGTATTTTTGGTTGCTGCACTTCAGAAAATTCTCTATTATCTTTCTAGTTATTCATCTCCCTGATCCCCCCCTCCCCCCAAACAAACAAACAAACAAACGCAAACAAACCAAACCACATACAGAAACCCAAACTCATGCACTTTCTATTGCTTGGCTGTCTGTCCCTTTAAGAGCAGTCACTATAGAGCAACATTGCTGGAAGATGGAAATCTGAGGTGTCCAGTGGTGCCAGGGTTGCCATTTGAGGAGATCTTTGGTTCTCCTCTGAAGCAAGTTTGTTCTCTCATGAAGAAAGCCACTGTAAGAAGTGTATCTATCTGTATTGACATCTGATTTGTTGAAGCAACCAGAAACACTTTTAGGCAGTTCTCCAGCCATTATTATTGGAAGCCCTGAACTCCATCCTGAGTGAGACAGTTGAGTATGATAGAAAAAGTATTGGTTTGAGAGTTTAGAGATCTGAATTTTTGTTTCTTTGTCTGTAAAAATGAGTGGGTGGGACGAGATCATTGCTAATGGCTCTTCAAGCCTCAAAATTAATGCTTAGCTGTCAGTTCTTTATGATCCTATTTATAGATAAGATACCTGTATTGAGGTTGTAACCACTCTCCATGACTGACTTGCCATATTTCCAGGCAAATTAATAATAATTTTAAATGTTTGATTGCAATCACTGTGATAGTGATTTTACTGTTTATTTCAATGGAGTAATTTCATGATTGGAATTTCTAAGTGTTTCTTTCACATATAACAGTTATTTAAATGAAAGAATCCAAAATTTAGTTTTCCAGTATTGGCTCTCTTCATTAATATTGTAAGAAGATTTGGGGTCTTTTGTACCACTCTTAAGAAATTTCTTTTGTCTGTAAATGTCAGGATGTCTTTTTCCTTTCTTCTAGATGAAACCTTCTTCACAAAGTCTTTTCTGATTGCATCAAATAAGGTCCTCTTTAAACTAATTTTTTTATACCGACTCTGTTTATAAAGTGTTGTCTTTATGTTTATGCTATGGATGCTGCCATATTTATTTGTTATTTTTCCTATTAGAATGTAATGTTCTAATGTACTCCTTGCATGTTGACGATTGTCTTTGTATCCCAAGTTCCTAGCATAGTGACTTACTTTGAACATAGTAGGTACTTAAGTGCTTATTGATTGATTGATCCTTTGCATCATCATGGTGTTTGAAATATGAAACTTACAAAGAAGGTAGATATTGATATAGACAGTAGAAATGAAAATCTGTGTCTTTTTGTTGGATATGTTTGGATTTTTTTAAATTGTGGGGTAAAGCCTTACTTTGCAGTATAGAAAGTCCCAGGTGTACACAACTCCAAGTTCATAGCTTTATACACTATATGCCTGGTTGCTCAAATCAAATCCTGATTTATAGCATTGGCAATTTTTCAATGTATAAATGCTTATTCTAAAAATTAAACAACTGGCTTTCACAAAGCTGAATCAATCTAGCTCCAGTATACCTCTGGGTGAGGGTGTACAGTAGGTGTCCAAGCATTGTGGGGGGAAGTAGACTGGGGTCTAGGAAGAGACCACTTCTAGGTTTGGAGATCCCCATTTTATTGGCTCCACTCCTTCATTTCCCTCTTAACTCTCCTAGTTGTACCCCTGCCAATCCTGCTCTGGGCTAAACTTAGAGAAAGGGTGGGTCATGAGGGTGAGGCATGATAGTGGTTCAGAGGAGTGTTAGTGAATCAAAAAGTGAGAGAAAAGAAAGAAATCCTTAATGGTGATCTTGGCCATGAGACAGTATACTGCACATGCACATTGCTTTTTGGGGAGGAAGAGGGGAGAATAATGTGGGCGAGATCAACTGTGAAAGACTTGGCTAACTCTGATCAGTACAATGATCCAAGACAATTCCAAAGGACTCATGATAAAAAAAATGCTATCCATCTCCAGAGAGAGAACTGATGAACTCTGAGTACAAATTGAAGTATAATTTTCTCACTTTATTTTTCTTGCTTTTGGGGGAAAATATGACTAGTATGGAAATAAGTTTTGCATGATTTCACATGTATAATTGATATATTGCTTGCCTTCACAGGGGGTGTGGGGGGGGGAAGTGGGATGGAGGGAGATAATTTGGAACTCAAATTTTTAAAAGAAAAGAATGCCCAGAGTAAATAAAGGACAAATTGAAAATGGCTAGATTTGGTATCATTGCAATATGTACTTTAATAATAATTTTGCACAATGATATGGTATGCTTTATAGCTTAATGAAACAGTATGTTGTGTTACTGTACTTGAGAATATATATTTGACTATGGTGCTAATATCTCTGTGATCTTGGTAAAGTTGTTTAAGATTTTGGCTAAACCTTAATTTCCTCATTTATTAAATAAATGCAATACCACTTTCACTACTTTTTATGGAGGGTTCTTCTGAGAAAGTATTTTGTAAACCCTAAATCAACCTAGAAAGGAAGTCCTTTGATATTTATAATTTCTTTATAAAGGTAGGTAGCTAGGAGGGGTAGTATACTTCAATATTTCAAGGAGACATGCATTCATCAGTGTGTATTCTTTCCATCAAAATTGCACCAGTTCTGTGCTTTCAGATAGTTTTTGTGATTTGTTGTATCCAAAAAAATGACTGTAAAACAGAACTTTCTGCTAATGACTCTCACACATCACGGATAGTCCAGTTTCAAACAGGAGACATAGAATCTTTCACTTGGCCCTTACCCTTTCTTTCTTTTTTTTTCTCTTAACAATTATTTTATTATTTAATGCTTTGGTTTTCAACATTGATTTCCACAAGATTTTGAGTTACAAATTTTCTCCCCATTTCTACCCTTCCCCCCACTCCAAGATGGCATATATTCTGATTGCCCCATTCCCCAGTCAGCCCTCCCTTCTGTCAGCCCGTACCCTTTCGATATTGGTAGGATTTGCTTTCCTTCTTCCCTCTTTGATACTCACTGCTGTGGATGTTCCCTCTAGGCTCTCACATTAGATATGATCTTTGTCCATGTTATCAAAAATTCTTATGGCCTTTCCAGGATACTTTTTGGTCATCTTAATGTTTCAATCACTAGGCATTAGTATAAATTTTGACTTTACTTAGAAGATCTTGTTAGTTTATTGGGTTTATTGCTTAATTTTCCGTGAAAAGATGGCATAGCCTTCAGGTTCCTGGGCTCAACCTTATCAAATGAGGAGATCTTGAGAAACACTTCAGCAGAGGTGGCTTCTCACCTCTGGGAAGCATATGGCTTCCCAATTTTGTAGATTATGAAATTGAAGCTCCTATGTATTGTGTCTGGTTTGTAGTCACAGAGCCAGCAAGTGAGAGGTTGAATTTGAATCTAAGTGTTCTGACTCCAAGTCTAGTGTTCTTTCTACTATTTCACACTCTTTTTCCTAGAGCAGCTGTTTCCTAGAATCTATAAATTATACATCACATTTAAATAGAAACTTGACCAGCAGTTTTTATTCTTGGCACTGTACCAATCATTTGCTGAAAAATTGGCTGATGGGGAATATTCCACATCTGTTTTACCTCCCTTTATATTTCTATGTACCCATTGCTGTGGAATAATTAAAGGAGCCATGAATGAGGATGGAGATGTCCAGCATCCCCTCAGGGACACTCTAAGAGTTAAAGGAGTTTCAGCTCTATCCAGTTTCCCTTATGAGCCTGTGTCTATTGTCAGTCTCTGGCATGATTTACATCTAAGATTCGACCCTTTGAGGATGGTTGTTTTTGAGGTCTGAAATTATTTCAGAGTTTAATTCTTGCTTACTTAAGTTTCTTTTGTCTTTCAAGGTAGCAGATAACAGCACTGTTATTGATAATTATTCCACAATTAAGAAGTTAATAATATACACAATTGAGATTTCATTGTTCTTTTAAAGTTTGTAAAGTGCTTAACACAGTTTATTGCTTTAGAGCCTCAGAGCAGCCCTGTAGTTAGGTAATATGGTTACTAGAGGTATTAGTATCGGTATTTTTTAAATGAGGCAATTAAGGTTAGTCACTTAGCTAATAAATGTTTCAAGGTGGATTTAAATTATAGTCTTCCTGTTGCCAAGCCCAGCAGATTCCCAAGTCTTCCCCAGCTGTTTCCTCATGCAACTTAAAAGATACTGTCTCTTGTACTGTGGTGGATCAATGTGGACTTAAGTAAGTTATTTCCTTATAACTACTTAAGATGTGCTATTTTTTTTAAGAAGCAAAGAGTTAGAAGAAGAAATTGGTGAAATGATAGAATTTCTTAAAAAAAAAGAATGCATTTGCAGAGTCACATCTGATTTACTATAAGACCTTGTCAAAAGAAGTACTAAATCGTTCTCCTCCTTGTGCAATAATTTTAAATTAGATTTGTCTGGAGCAGTAGTTGCTGAATAGCTCTTAATTGCCATGTACAGATGAGCTTCTCAGGCTAATCTTATCCTGCTTGCCATGTACAGTGGCTGAAAGAGAAGAGACGAACAGAAGACTTGAAAACATGATGGTTCTGAGATCATTTTTCATATGAAGTGCAGTTATATCCAAGTGCTTTCTAAAACAGAGGGAGAAAGCAGCAATTGGTTTTCACTGAAAGGGACCTATATAAAGATTCTGGTTAAGAACTATTTCCCACCTTTGTATAAACAAAGTAAATAGAAGTCAGTGTTTGGCTACATTAAGGACAATGAAGAATGAGTATCTCGTTCTTGCCATCCTCCATCTGCAGACTGTGAATTGTAATAAGTTTAACCACAAGTATTATTATAAATGTTACATACCTACTATTATTACCTCTACATTTAGAATAATTTGGGAATGTTGTTGTCTGGTCAAATGTAAAGCCAAAATATAACACTACTTGGTTTCTTCCTCCCACCCCATGTAGCTAAACTGAAGACTGCTAAGTCCCTATAGAGCTGCATTCCACCTCCTCCCCCCCACCAGTAGCTCAAAGATTTACATGAATAAGGGAACTTTGATAAAAAGTTGTGATTTTTAAAAGTCATCTTCAAATTTCACATTTTCAGAGACTCAAGGTTACATGAATATAAATATGAATATAAACTTTTCTGAAAAACTAGAAAGAACATTTTCTTTTGCCTAGCAAAATGTCTTTTGTTGACTTTAACTGAATTAAAACAATAGTAATATTTTCTAATTTTGTTGAAACTCATCATTTTGTTGAATTTTATTTTTGTCATTGGACTCCTATGGTGTAATATCTTCAAGGGAGCTCATAGTTTTATCAAAGTAGACACTTTCTATTAAAAGGAGGCTAAGACTTTAATATCAAATCATTTGCATATTATTCTTTTTAATGGATAAGGATCTTTCTGCATTTTGGTTGTACTGTAATGTTTATTCTAAATTATACCCATTTATATGGGAACGTTTATTGAGTTTAGGATATTTAAATCCCAAACTTATATGTTTGGGTAGACAACCTATAGCCCTTGTCCATTAAACAGTGTCTATATCATGGAGAAGTATTTCAAATCGATGGTGAGTTAGGCTCCGAATTAAAGTGAGGAGGAGGGGAGGGTTGGGAGAATTGCCTTTGGGAAATTGCAAAAAAATTTTTAAAAAAGTTAAGGATGCCAAACTTCTCCCTGAATATTTTTAATGCTATTATTCTTTTATTGATATTGTATGGATGAATCATGGAAGCCTTCAGAATTAAAATCGTTTCCTCCTGGAGATAGGTGGTGGGTGTGAACAGGCTAAAACACATAACAAATAAAAGAAAGGAAGAGTGGTTAAAAGGATGTCATCAAAGAACTGTATGATTAAAAAAAGACAATAAGTGGGTCATAGATTATACCATTGGTATCAATGCTGTCAAAAATGAAGGCCCTTATGTTGTTGGACTCCTATGGTGAACTTATTGAAAGGCATTCATAAGAGTTTGATGAGATAAACAGGCTATTAAAGTGTTATTTACATTCTTTAGGTACCTACATTGATGGCCTTTCATAACCACTGGATTATAGATACATAGAATAAGATGCAATTCATGAATACATCCTCATTTTATATCAAGTACTGAATATAACTTCTTTTCTGGTATATATGTATTTACATATGTGTGAAAAGGGCCCTATCAGAACTCAGGGTCCCTGGAGGATTAATTCCAGGATTTTGGTGAGAGGAACTGGAGGCTGATCCGAGTCTAGGCAGCATGTTTTGGAAATAGCAGGAATGTGTAGGTAAGTTGTGGTTTTATCCAAATCTATTGATTTTGAGTAGTTGAAAGGACCCTACATTCTTTCTACAAAATCATGATAATATTTGTGTCATTCTATATTTATATAATGGATGCTACTTTAAAGCCAATTTTAACCCTCCAAAAAACTCTCCACCTTCCTGTTCAATCAATCAATGAACATTTATTCAGTAATTACTATGTGGCACCCTCATCTTATCATTATTACTGAAAGCCTGGACTACTTCAGTAGTATACTAACTAGTTTTGTTACCTCTAATCTTTTTTATTTAGTCCTTCCTGCATTTCATTGCCAAATTATTTTTTCCAAAGTATTGTTTTGATTGTCACTCCTCCACTCAATATCCTTTAATAGCTTTGTCAGTAATATTCCATATAATAAGTATATATACAAAAAATACATTTATCTTATACTCATTCTGTCCACCAGCTAGCTTACTATATGCCAAGTACTGGGGATAAAGAAAAAAAAGCCAGAAAGTCTATGCATATCACTACATAATTAACATTATTGGGTGAGAAAATTTGAAAATCACTAGGTACATATAAGCTACACACAGACACACACACACACACACACACACCCCCTACTATGGACAGTAATCCCAAAAGGAAGATTCCTGTGACTGAGGAGCACTGAACAGAAGGCCTCCTCCAGAAACTGGGATATGATCTGAGTCTTGAAGGAAGTCTGGGAAACTGAAGCCAAGATGAGGAAAGAGATCTTCCTAGGCTTAGGGAGGAGCCAGAGCAAAGCCATGGTGATAGGAGAGGGAATCTCATATGCAAGGAGTACAAATGCATGAAGAGGAGTAAACTGCAACCACCAGGAAAAGTAAGAAGAGATCTGGTCTTGAAGAGCTTTAAATGCCAAACAGGACTTTATCCTGGAGTTAAAAAAAGGGAGCCAGACGTTATACAAAGTGTTTGGAATAAAAAGAAAAAGCAGTGACTTCAGAATTGTCTGAAATACTGGGAAGGAGAGAAAGCCCAATTTCAGGATTAGGGTTTATGAAGTGATTTGGGGGATGAATAGACTTAATTTCTGAAGTAATATAGTGTTAGAAGGCCTGTCTCATTGGGAGAACTATCTTCTCTGATAGCTACTTGTATATACACACACATTTATATTTACATGTAGCTTTTAATGTATTTTACACAATGTTTACTTGCATGTGGCATATAGGGATAAGGATAGGGACTGATTGGACCTTTGATTTAATTGGTATAGGAAAATCCTAGCTGAGAAGCTCTCTTTACTAATGTTGATCAGAGCTACTCAGCTACATGCTGTCTTAGAGAATCTAACTCAAGGTGTCATGTTTCCAAAGCTGGATTCTTATATATTGTGCCACACTGCGTTATAGAGGCAGATATATTTGATCTATATAAATATATTGAAATTATTGGCCCAAAGATTTAGATTGATGTTATATAAATGGTGTGTCTCAGAAAGAAAGAAATTGAGTCCAGTGCTGCAGTTATTAGATCTGCAGACAACTGTATAGATGTGTGAAAGGTACCAAGAATTTTAGTGTATATAGTGAATGGCTTGTTTAAAGTGTCTTCACTGGGGAGAAATGTCAGTAGACGAACTTGTTTTTTGAAATTCTTTGACTTATATAAGTTATAAGCTTATTCCACAAAAATGTAATGAGACCTTAGGAGTAAACAGAAACCTTGAGGGCAGAAGACATCTCTGGAACTTTGAAAACACAAACTTTGAGCTGTGCAATTGGGAAATCGACAACTGATGATGCTTGTGGTCTATGTAAAATAGATGTAGTTATGCTCTTGCTGTTTTCCTTGTCTACTCATTTCCTTTAAGCTGACAGTGAAATGAGATGGATTTGAATGTTACTTAAAGCATTTCAGAGAGCAGAATCTTTGTTATCTAGAAGTCTTCACTGTTCCTTTGTCTATTGGAATGTAACCTTAAACACTAGGTTTTGTGTAACACAGGTTCTCTTCATTGAAGGTTAACAAGTCTAAGCCTAATTTAAGGAGCTATTAGGAAAAACAGAAATGGGAAAGAAGAAGTCTAATTAGGAACTTTCATCAACTCTAGACATCGTTTCAATATTTATTCCAATGATAAATTATGGTGATCAAAATAGAGGGTCTTTTTCTTTCTTTTGAAGAAAAGAAAGTGTTCAACAAAATTCTCTATCTCATTTAATATTCATGATTTCCTCTAAAATGTGTATTGAGGCAACCTCATTGTACCTATGGGCATAAGAGTGAGAATGCTAATCCTGTGTTGACATGAGATTCTGGATAACACCTTGTCTTCCCTTTGGAAGTGTCTCCCATTTGCACTGTATATATTGTGTATGTTGTTTGCATGCTCCCCTCTCTCATTATAATATGAGCACCCTGAGGACAGGTATTGAGTTTTTACCTTTCTCTGTATCCCCAGCACTTAGCCCTGTGGTTCCTGAAATTGCTTAAAACATGCTTGTTGACTGATTCAAATTAAATTACTTTCATGTGGTCCATGGTACAAAAATTCATGCTCCCTCTGCACTCACTAAACCCAGCCAGCCATTTGAAACTGCCAACCTCTCCTTGTTAACTTCACCTTTTTTATCATGGTTTTTTTTTCCTTCTGTTCTATTCATGGAATTCAGTACAGGTGAATCATTGCCTTGAAAGGGTATTCAGAGTAAAGGAGCATGGTTCAAATTGCATGTTCTACATGGATCATTCTACTCTTGGAATGGATTGAAGAAAGTGGTGCTGTTGCTATCTCAGGGACTCATGTCTTTTCCATTTGCTTGTGGCTTCTTCTGCCCCCAGGGAGCCATGGGTAGTAAGAAGCTAGCAGGCACATGGATTTGGTGGAGATAAAGGCAACACCAATCTGGCGGATAGATCAAAGAGGCAGAAACATCATTTCCTGATGGTCCCAGTGTAATTTTCATTTCTGCTGGTTCTCTGCCTTCTTTCTTTCATTTATCCAGACTTGAGATATGCTTTTGATTTCACTTTATTGCTACCAGTCTCATCTGTTTTTTCCCCTCTTCTGAGCCCCTTCAATGATTTGTGGACATAATGATGATAATTAGTATTTCAAAATTTAAAAGATTTTGAAATTATCTGCTAGACTTATTTGCTTTTCTGCTGTGTGCCTCTACTTATTCTTGGCCCAGGTTGCTTTCAGTATTTACTACTTATTGGGTTTCTTTCTTCCTGAAATTTGTCTGATTATTTAGGGTCATAGTTTCATGGGTTTAGAGTACATGTAATATGTAGAGTACATATAGTACAATATCACTTTTAATGAAAAAAACTGAGGCCCAGAGAGATTAATATACACACTCATGTTTCTACCAGCAGTAACAGAACTAAAATTTGACCCCAGGTCCCATGACTACAAATTTGGCATTGCTAGCACCATCCTAGGGTTCCCACTATAACCCTTCTATTAGATTGAATTTTCTCTAGCTGTTGCTATATATTTTTTTCCAGTTTGTATAATAGCCAGGTCCATGTGGTACAATTTCTCTTGTCTCATTGGTGTGTGTTTTAAAAATACTTCACTCAATTCAGTATTTATTCCAAGTTTGGTTAGCATATTTCTTAGCCAATACTTCTACATCATTAGATAACTGAAATAAGCCATAAACTAACCAGTTTGGTCTCTCAGGTCCGTAACTTATATGATCTTTATCATTCTCTTCAATTTGACATATTTTTAGTAGTCATCTCTTTTCTCATACATTTGGCCATTAAAAAAAAAACCACCTAAACTAACTTGAATCCAATTCAGTTTGAGTTAGTTTGGTGAATGAGGTTTCATGAGAAATTGCTTTAAATTCCTTCCCAAAATCAGGATATTTAACATCTATTGCTTCCTTTAATCAAGTAATTCTATAAAGCTATCAAGGAAAGCAATCAGGTTTTTTTCATCATGAGTATGACTTTAAACTCTTTGGTTTTGGTTCTATTATTTTATAGATGTTTACATGTTCCTATTAGTGCTTGTTTCTTCCTTTTATTAGGAACTGAAATTAAGCTAACGGCGTAATAATTTTTCTCCTTTAAAAGTCACAACTATATCATTTCCCCTAATTTTCTGCTACTGTTTTCCTAAGTTAATGTCTTGATACTCCTTCCTTATTTTCTTTGTAGAACAGTGTATGTTGGACCAACTGAGTTGTTGGGCCAGGCCAACTTTCAATGATTCCACTATTTTAGGCTTATTCCTCTGGGTCTTACAGGCCTTTTGAATTTCAAAATAAATTCTTAAAATTTCTTCATTAACATACAGATAACCCAAAGATAGTCTTGCTATCAGTTCAGTTGTTTTTCAGTCATGTCTGATTCCTCATTACCCTATTTGGGGTTTTCTTGGCAAAGATACTGGAGTGGTTTGCCATTTCCTTTTCCAGCTCATTTTACAGATGAGGAAACTGAGGCAAACAGGCTTAAGTGACTTACCCAAGGTCACATAGCTAGTAAGTTTCTGAGGCCACATTTGAACTCAGGAAGAGGAGTCTTCCTAACTTCAGGCCCAGCATTGTATCCACTGTGCCACCTAGCTGCCCTGCCTTTGCTTAAATTTCACCTATATATTAGTGGAGAACTTGTTGATGATGGTCTTCAGAGAATAACACTTCTGTAGGAGTGAGATACCTATCCTATAAAGGATAGACACCTACGATTAAAGATGAGAGAATGTGATGAGGAAGGAGCTGATTGGAGGATGCCAGGGACTAATTTTGCTTATATTATTGTTTGCTGAATAATGTTTTAAAAAGGCATCCATTTTTGATTAACTGATGTTCAGATAAAGCTGTATGGGACCTGGGCATCACCAGGTTTCTTTTTTCTAGCTACCACTAGGCCTGACTTTTTCCTACTACTCTGAACCTACTACCACTATTTCAAACTCTTACTATTGACACTCCTTTCATTCTCTTTGCATATTAAGATGAAACAATAAGATTGAAGGCACACTAGATAACACAACTTTGTGGTAGACCCAGTCAGGCTCATCCAACTTTGGTGGAACCTGGGATTGGTTTGTGGTGAGTTGTGAGTAGTATATAGGATGAGAGGTCAAGTGGTTTGAGGGAAGTGCTAGAGATGAACAAAACAAACTCTAATGTGTATACCTTGTCATGGTTTATTAGTAATACTTGGATTCTCCATCATATAGAGAATATCACAGTGGTCACAGAATCGAGGCATAGGATTATAGATTTAGAGCTAAAAGGAACCTGAGAGGTGATCTCATCTAATTTTCTTATTTTACTAATAAATTGAGATTTAGAGAAGTTAAATGATTAGGGTGTAAGAGATAGAGGTGAGATTTGAACTCATGGGTCTCCAAAGTCCAAATCCCATTGCTCTCTTCATTTCATGATTCAGTATTTGCTTAAAGGACTCATTTGTTTGCATTATTATTATCATCTAAGCTTTTATTTCTCTCCAGGAAGACATAAATTCTATGGAGCTATTTGAACTTAGGGAGGAGTCACTGAATAATGGACTTTTGATATCTGAAATTTTGAGGTGTTGTCTAATGGATAGCTAGTTTGTATTTCTATGTCCCTTTAAGATTACGATATGCATTCACAGGAATCACCTCATTGGATCCACATCATCCCTGTGTGTATTATTATCCCCATTTTACAGTTGCAGAAACTAAAGCTCAAAGAGTTTGTAAATTGTTTAAGATAACATAGCTAATATGCAGCAGCAGCAGGCCTCAAATACAGGTTCTCACCTTATACTGTGCTGCAATTTGGTAATATTTTCATTAACATATCAATTATAGGATTTGGGAATATTAAAAGAACATATTTTGAATATATTAAATTAGTTAATAAGTCATACCTGTATTTGTTCTTTATTAATTGTTCAGCTTTAAAATAGTTCCTTTGATGTTCTCAGTCTCCTAATGAGATCAACTATCAAAATATTAGGTGGAGAAAAAAAAAGAATCAACCCCCAGGCATAATCTACTCTATTCAGCACTCACTTATTCAGAATGTTTAGGGGATAGAATGTTGGTTAATTTAATATTTTGGCTAAGGGTTGTCCTTTGCATATTCAAATAATTTAATTGCAAAAAACTATGCTTAGTGCTAAAACTGTGTGGGCAGTGGAAAGACACTCCATCATTTTGAAGTATCTTAGAGCCACTATTTGACAGTTAAGTATGATATACCAGATAGAAGACAGAGAAAATGCAGGAAATTAGGTTGATTTTGTACTAATCTTATTCCACATGAGTCAGTTAGGTGGTGTATGGGAGAGTGCTATGCCTGGAGTCAGAAAGACTTAAGTTCAAATCCTTCCTCAGACCCTTTCTAGCTTTGTGACCCTGGACAAGACACTTTATCTCTGTGTCCCTTAGTTTCTTTAACTGTAAGTGGAATTAATAATAGCACGTAATCTCCAGGGTTGTTATGAGGATCAAATGAGATAATATTTATAAAATACTTAGCACAAGGCCTTCCTTCTTTCCATCTTCCCTTCCCTTCCTCCCTCCCTCATGCAAAATTGAATAGCATACAGGATTTTCAAACTGTTTATTTGTCATTTCTCCTTTTCTTACGAAAGCAGAAAAAATATTCTTTGTTTGAATTTTCTGATTCTATGGAATCTGGATGAAGAGTTACTTAATATAATTTGTTGGTCTTCAAATAAGAATTTAAGAAATAAGAGAGATTGTAAATGGCACGTACTTAAAATTCATTTTGCAAATGAAGAAACAGATTCTGACATGGTAAATGGTTTGCCTAGTATCTCACAACTTATTAGTTGCAGAACTGTGACTAGCCATAGATCTTCTGACTCTGCCTTACATGTTTTCCACTTCCCTTGCTGAAGACCTTCAACCTATCATTGGAAAAAGTCATTCTGCGGCTTTCATCCGTACCCAGAAATGTAAATTGGAACTGTTGTTGAGTAGGTTACAGTTTGATGCGACTTTATTTATGAATTAAAAAAATATAATTAACAAATTAATTGTATTCAAATGGGAGCTGCCAAAATCCTTTGCCATTTTCTTTAAGTAGGCTCTGCATATGTCATGATCTTTTATCCAGTATTAATTTGCTTAGTAAGTTCTTTTTCTGTATTGCAAAGGACTACTTCATCCTACTCTTTCTTCAAATTATCACTAATTACAAATTAGGTTCAAATTAATGGGGTTTGGATATCAGTTGATAAGTGTACAGCCAAGGTCATTGTTAAACTTCTTGAGTACTACTCTCTTGGACATAGGTGAATGCTAGAGTTTCCTCAATAATTGAATAGAGTTTGGATTGAATTTAAGAGTTCATATGTTAGGGTATGTGCTTTGTTGTGTTCTGACAGGACAGCTACATGCCTGAAATAAATATATTTTTAAAATTTTGATATTATATTGTCTTATAGTTTAATGCATGTGACTATAAAGGTCTCATAGGCAATGATACTAATTTAAGAATGTTGTCAGCCCTTATAAGCCCTCCTAAGGGGATTAAAAATTCCAAGGCTAATAAATGAATCTGTGTAAATCTTACAGGCTAAGATGTGTGAAATGGACATGTTTGGAAGATTTATGTATGTCTCTTGGAATTACTAGGAAAAAATAATTTGTTAACCTCCATCTAAATATATAAATGTGCTTATCGTGGTTATGGAAAGGACAGTTATTGAGGAGACTTTAAATATTGGCCTAAATTCAGTTGAATAAATTGCACATTAGGTTTTAATTTGAATTTATTTATAGCTAGATGCTATGCCTTTATTTTTCATTCCAAAGTCTGTAATGAAGTGCTCTTCTTTGGCTAGTCATTAGTATTCAGAGCTCTATCAGACTGCAGTTCAAACTCTCTCACTTGCTTTTGTCAGAGAAGATGATGGATCAAGGTTGCTTAGAAACACTTAGCCACACTCTCAGCGGGAATTATCAATCTGTTCTGTATGTTCACCTCCACACACAGGGGAGAAAATTGAGTTTCACTGCTGACAACGTTAATTGATTGCAAGTTGTTTTAGTGGGAGGCTGATGTTGAAAGCAAGATTTCCTTTAACTTTTGTGCATTAAGATGCAGGGAAACTATACCATGAAATATTGATATCTTGTACCATAACTAAAATTGTCTTAAATATGTGATTCCAGAGTTGGTTTTGCAAATTTTCACATTTGTCCCAAACCAGGTCAGCTAATAGGATCATCTGAGGTATTAGAAACTCCTTCCAAAGTGACTTTTGTTGTTGTTTTTTACTTTGAGCAGTAAATTTAGTCAGTTTATTCATTCAACAGTAAATCAATCATGTGGCAATAGTTATTTCTGGTCAGAAAAGAATCTTTAGTTTGTTAAATACTTGGGCAGCTAATAAACAGTTTGATCCTAAAGTGTTTATTTCTTTTCCTTTTCTCTTTATTTTTCTTCATCTTTCTCAAAAGAAGATACTAATGTCTTAAAATTAAGCATGATTTCCTCATGGACATGATTTAATTAGTGTTGGATTTAAGTGTAAAAAAATATCCATCTCTAATTTGGTTATTAACAGATTTTACAAACCCATATTTTGGAGCCCTGTGAATGCTGGGGAAAACTTCTAAAAATATTTTCAAATCAAGTGTAGTTCTGATCAGTTGAGTTAAATAAGTAGAGAAATTCATGTGGGAGGGAGGACTTGGGGCAGTGTTAGCTAGATGACTCAATTGGAATGTATGCTATTTTAGAACCTAAAGGTGATGACCTCCACAGTTCCTGTGGGAAATGTGTTATTTGAAGCATAGTGTTCCTTTTATAATCTTTTCACTTGAAGTATCCCCAGATAGTACTCCCATTGGAATCTGTGCTTTCTATCCTTATTTGGTGGGTGGGTCATTATTAAGTTTGAGAAACTTTTCCTTTTGTATCCTATTTTGCAAAGTCCTTTTGGGCATGAAAAAACAGAGATGAGTATGATAATAACTGGCATTTATGAGTTTACATGGAGTCTTACAAATATTATCTTACTTGATCCTCATTGCAACCCTGGGAGGTAGGTATTATTATTAGTTCTACTTTACAGATGCGAAAATGGAGGCAGCCAGAGGTTATATGACTTGCCCAGAATTACTCAGGAAAGATATTAATTACAGAAGAGAAAATGGCCTCCACGTCAGGGAAAAGAGTTCAGGCATTTATGAATAAATATTGCAAGACTAAGGACAGTGAATCAACCCTTGATGAGGAGGAATCTATGGATTACCAAGAGAGCATGGAACCAGAGCAGGATGTTCTTGAATGATAACAGAGAAATTAAAAATTTGAAAGCAGCATTTATGGCCTGCACAGAAGAATTAATTATCAGAATAAAAAACTTGAATCTCTAGTGATATGTCTCACCTAAGAGACAAAAGGACAATCTAGAAGAAGCTTAAAAAAGTAAAAGAAAGCATGTGATCCATATAAGTAAAGCATTTCAATCTCAAAGACAGAAGAAATCACTTCAGCATTATAGGGCTCCCAGAAGAACCCAGTCAAAAAAACTAATGCAAGAAATAATACAAGAAAGCTCCCCAGAACTTTTGAACACATGAAAAAAACAGGACTTATTGAAACAATCCACAGATTTTTTTTTCCAGAAAAAGAATCCTATGCTGCAAACTACAACATACATGATAGCTAAATTTAACAGTTCCACTGACAAAACAACATGTTGGAACTGACAAGGAGAAAACAACATGTTGGAACTGACAAGGAGAAAGACCTTTAAACATAAAGGAAAGGGACTTTGAGCAACAGAAGATTATTCTGTACTCACAAGAAATTACCAGAGAGAATGGAATGTGTTTCAAAGAGCAGAGTAACTCAAGCTACCACACAAGGTAACCTTTCCTATAAATCTGAGCCTAACCATTATTTGAAAAAAAAAAAGATGGATATTCACTTATAAGGGAGGCATTCAAAATATTGCTATAAAAAAGCCAGATATTAGTTGCCTCTTTGACACCCTAGCCAACCAAAATTACAGTAATGAAGAAGAAAAAATTGAGAGTTTTGAAAATTTATGAGGATTTTATTTATTTTTTAATTTTATTTTTCTCAATTATATGTAATTTTTTTAACATTCATTTTCTTAAATTTTGAGTTCCAAGTTCTCTGCCTCTTTTCTTCCTCTCCCCCCTCCTTTGAGAAGGCAAGTGATTTGATATGGGTTTTACATGTGCAGCCAGGTAACACAGTGAGTAGAGTACCAGGCTTTGGAATCAGGAAGACCTGAGTTCAAATCTGGATACTTACTAGCTATGTGACCCAGGGCAAATCACTTAACCCTATTTGCTTAGGTTTCTTCAACTATAAAATGAACTGGAGAAGGAAATGGCAAACCACTGTAGTATCTCTGCCATGAAAACCCCAAATGGGGTCACGTGGAATCAGATACTACTCAACATTTAACAACAACAACATACATGTGAAGTTATGCAAAGCATATTTCCATATTAGTAATGTTACAGAAGAAAACACAGACCAAAGAACCCCAAGAAAAGTACAGTTTAAAAAAAAAGTGGGCCTCAGTCTGCATTCAGACTCCATCAGTTCTTTTTCTGGAGGTGGATAGTATTTTTCACCATTAAGTCCTTCAGAGTTGTCTCGGATCATTTTTTGCTGAGAATAGTTAAGTCAGTCATAGGTGATCATCATACAATATTGCTGTAAGCAATGTTCTCCTGATTCTGCTCACTTTATATCAGATCATGCAAGTCTTTGGCTGTACAGTAGAGTGTGTGGAATAGAAACAGAAGAGAAGAACTGTTTGTTAATGGAAATCAATATTCAATTTCAAGTCATAGTACCTTGGTTTCAGTGGCATAGTGGATAGAGTGCCAGGCCTAGAGTCAGGAAGACTCATCTGTTTACCTGAATTCAAATCTGGCCTCAAACACTAGCTGTGTGACCCTGGGCAAGTCACTTAACCCTATTTGCCTTGATTTGTTCATCTGTAAACGTAGCTGGAGAAGGAAATGGCAAACCACTTCAGTAGCTGCCAAGAAAACCCTAAATGAGGTCTTGGAGAATTGGACATGATTGAAATAAACTGAACAACATTGGTTTCAAACTCATTCCTATGAATGCTACTTGTGTAACTCTGGGCAAGCTTCTTATCCTCTCTGGGGCTCAATTTTCACAATTGTAAAATGGAATATTGGGTGAGATAACTCCTGTGGTCCCTTTAACTCTAAATACAAGCTCTTATGTAGTTTTTGATTGCTGTAAGAAAAGTTCATGGTAGACTTTAGGGTGATATCTCTACAAATTTCAGTGGTTGTCCTTGTTGTTGGTCATCATTATCATGTTGCACAGTCTCCTGGAACAAAATGTCAGAACCAAAAATAGTAGTGTGGAATCATTTTATATTTAGGGAATCTTATTCTCTCTTATGTCTTCTTGATGGTGATAGTCTGATTGGTAACCCTGACCAGTTCAACTTTGCTCAAACTATAGAAAATTAATTAATTGGAAGCTAAAAAATGATCGTTTCCAGGTCTCTAAGCATACCATAAATCTCAAACTGAAAAAGGACATAAGAGGCTGTCTCTTCTAACCCCTTTATTTGCAAATGAGGAAACTGAGACTCAGATTGTTTAAAGACTTGCTCAAAGCCACACCAGTAAGTAGCCAGTACTGGTATTTGAAACCAATATAGCTGTTCCCAGATCCATTGCTCTTTCCTTTGTACTGTGCTTCCTGTTTGATCATAGCATCTGAGAGCTCTGGCTGTAAGGAACCTTAGAGGCCATCTAGTAATTTTAAAGATGAGATAACTGAAGCCTAGAAACATTGTCCCTTATTCAAGGAAAAGAGTATTTTAGAGACAAACTTAAATTAACTATATACAATGGGTCGAGTTATCTTTCCCCATTGGGATGAATGAGTTCATTTTCTTGGAAGACGACCTTTGACTTCCAAGTGTAAATTATATCTCTATTAAGGCTTCTCTCATGAAAATAATTTAATTCTAATTCATTGTCTTGTTTTTAGCACAAAATCTCAAAGCCATGAATACCAAACCATTTACATTTAGGAAGGAAAATGTGAAATTAGAAAATTATAGTTTTATTTCCTTTGTTAAAATTGCTCTCTTTATTATCAGTGTCTTCCATTTGTGTACTTTTGTTTCTGCAATTTTTGTGTAGTGTTAGATTTCATGCCAGTCTTTTAATTCTTTCTTCTCCTTACTTCATGTATCTTTTGCTTTTTCCTGTGTTCTTTCTGTACATCTTCAATGTTGAGCAGTTTCATAGATGTGAGCACTCTATATACTAATGTCCATGGAAGATCCCATATAATTTAGTAGATGGTATTCTCCAGTTGCTGTATCTGAAAAATTCACCATCCTATAGCCAGTGCGGTAAACGAGATTCATGCTACTTAGGCTGCTGGAGCTGACATACAGTTGCTCAGAGATAATAACTAGCATTTATGTGTGAATTTTCAGATTAACAAAGTGTTTAACAAATATCTCTTTTGATCCTTATAACAACCCTGGGAGATAGGTACTATTATTAACCTCTGCCTGCTTCAGTTTCCTTATTTGTAAATGGGGATAATAAAAGCACCTACTACTCAAGGTTGTTGTAAGGATCAAATGAGGTAGAATTTGTGCAAAACTTAAAGTGTTATATAAATGCTATTATTATTGTTATTATTGTTATTAACACATAGATTATTTCTAGCTCACATCACTAATATAAGTTACAAATAGTGTTGTAAAAATAGAACTTTTAATTTTTAACAATATTCTTAGGTTTAGTTCTAGAACTAGGATCAGTAGAATAAAGCACATGATTATTTCTCATCACTTATAGCATATTGCTTAATTACCCTACAATAAGAAATATATTGGTTTACAGTTCTGTTAGTTGTGTGTTAATACCTGTTTTCCCCAAAGTAAATCCCCCACCCCCAAGCAGGCTTTTGGTTTTGTAATTTTAACAACTTGAAAAGTGTAATGATACTTCAAGATTGTTTTTATATGTATTTTTCATAATATTAAAGAGTTTGAACTGTTTTTTGCAAATGAATATTAAAAATTAGCTTCTTTCCTTCTAGTATTCTGCATTTATATTCTACATATTTTTTTCCTAGGAGGAAATAGGTTTTATCCTTGTAAATATGCTTTCCCTCTTATCCATCCTGGGATGTCAATTTTTTTGAGTTTTTCTTTTTCTTTTGGAAGCTTTGCATTAAATTGTCATAACTTTAAAAAAATTGCATAATTGAATCTATGTGTTTTTGCCTCCAAAAATTTCTTCTGTTTATTTGACTTACACTTTTCTCATCATAGCTGAGATAAATCTATTATTCCATTTTCCCTTAATATTTTATGCTTAAAAATTTTTTAGCTCACTAAATTGGAGTTTGTCATAGTACATGGTGTGAGATGTGTCAAAAACTATTTTTGATTATACTACTACTTAGTGTGCCCAACAATTTTTATTCTTTCACTTTTACTCCATTTTGCATTCTTGATTTTATGAAATACTCTTATATTAGACACATTTGGAGCTATTTGAGGGTTGCTCTAGTTTTTTTTCCCAATACCAAGTAATTTTATTTCACTCCTCAAAATAAAAGTTTTTATACCTATGTGTATTCATACATAAGGTAATATGAGTCTAAAGGAACTCTTTTTTCTTCATAAATCTGGAGATAGGAAAATGAGTTTTTTTAAAGCAAGTCAGACCTTACCTGAGAGAAATGAATGTTTTATTTTCCTCAAGTTTTTTTTTCATTCTTTTCTAAGGAATGTTAGTTTGTCCAGAGGAATATTATTGTCTTTAATCTTTCTCAGATTCTCTTACAAGTCATAATAATATACTTCTCTCTGAAATGTTAAAGTCTTGAGAACTTTTTAGTCATTTATTCATCATAATTGACTGATTGAAATTTCATATAACAGATGTAAGGGTGTGTGTTTTATCTGAAATTCATTTACATGTAAATTACACATTTGTTGCCTAGACACTGTATATAGGCTGTAATATTAAGAAGGTGATTTAGCATTGAGAGGAGAAAGAACAAATCAAATGATGAAGCAAAAGGAAAACACTAGATGGATTGGTTGCATACAAAAAAAAATAACAAGTGTAAAGGAGTGAATCTACTGGTGAGTTTGAAAATGAAAACACTACTGTCTTTACTTTTGCCTATTTGGAAGTTTTGTCCCTCCCCTCCCCCATTTTCTTTTTATATATAGTTATACAGGTACTAATTATAAAGCCAAAGTAGCTATAATTATCCCAAGGTTAATGAGCATCAACATGAATTAAAATGTCTTGAAAAAATCAGTTAGGCATTTCAGCAGCAGAAATTGGTTAATCTCTTCTCCAGTGAAGAAAAATCACAGGAACGAAAATTAATGTCCTGTTGAATTGCATGATGTGAAGCAAAAATATTGGGTACTGGGCCGAGATCCAGTTTGAGGACAGTGGCCATTTTTCTTTGTGTGTGTGTGTGTGTGTGTGTGTGTGCGCGTGCGCGTGCGTTAGGATGGATCATAGATCTAGAGCTATAAGAAACTTTTAATCTATCCCTTTAAGATTAGGCCCAGTGAAGGGATCCAACCTATGCAAGGCCACCCAGTAAGAATCGCAGGTAGCTCAGTGGATAGAGCTCTGGGACTGGAGTCAGGAAGACCCAGGTGTAAATCTGGCCTCAGACATTTACCAGCTGTTTGCCTCAGTTTCCTCATCTGTAAAATGAACTAGAGAAGGAAATGGAAAACCACTCTAGTATCTTTGCCAAGAAAACTCCGAAAGAGGTCACAAAGAGTCAGACACATCTGAAAAAGTAGCTGAACAAAAGCATCTTCTCCTATAGGCAGCAGCCCTGGTAATTTCTCCACTTTCTTTCCTATAACTTTGCCCACCTCTTAGATACAGTTTGTAAGTCAAAGACCCATTATTGTCAGCAAATTGGTGATGAGCTTCTGCAATATCAATATGTGGAACGTTGCTGTTCATCACCAGAAACTTGTCATAGGACAGTCTTCAAAAATAAAGCAGCATCATTAAAAAAAATTAATCAGATCCATTCAGCAGTGCTATTACATAGGCTTTAAAGGAAGTTTGATGACCAACAAAGTTATTATACTTTTGCAAGTGCAATGGTAATTCACCTTAATGTACTTAAAAAAAATAACTTCATGTTTTCTGGTTTAACAATAAACTGGCCAAAGAAAGTGCTTTGAAAAAAAGAAACTTCGAGGAACTTTATGGCAAGTAAAAAGAACTGTTTTTTTTAAGAGCACTGTTGTTTCCACTGCCTTCTTTACCTTAAATAAGTTTAAAAATCTTTCATATTTTTCAAAGAGTATCCTACTATGTTTGTTGCCTTACTTCATTAAGTCTGTTACATACTCACTGTACCAGTTGTTGCCATTAATTTTCTCTACATATGAGATGTTTAGAAAGGTCATGGGAGCTGTTGTCGTAGGACATGAGTTTGACTTCCAACCCCATCAAATCTCTGACTGAAGCAAGTCATTTAGTGACCATGGTCATCCTCTGTTGCCCCATCTGTAAAAAGGGAATGATGATATTTGAATGCCCACCTCATAGGGTTGTTTTAAGCATTAAATAACATTTATTGAGTACTTAGTAGCCATTAAGTTGTATGTGTGTTGTGGGGTGTGTGTGTGTGTGTGTTCTGTGTCACTAAGCCTCAAAATTACTACATTTTTGTTTTCTTTTTTAACTGGGTCTGAGTTTCAAGGAGTGAATCACCTGGATTTTATTGCTTCATGTTGGGTTATATTCCCATGAAATCAGACTGGAATACTCTTGTAAAATGAATAAATCATACAGAATGCTACATCCTTTTTTTTTAATAGTTATATGTTCACTAAGAATATGTAAATTCACAGTGGGTTAGGTCTCTTAAATATTCTTTTGTTAATTTATTAATTAAAGGTGTTTAAGAAAAAAAGATTCTAAAAGAAATTTCACAATACCTGGTAGGTAAAAAAAAGTATTTTTATGATTAGTCAGTCTAAAATGGTTATTTTTCTTCCAGATGTGCCCAGAGTCTCTAGATACTGGTGACCACATCACAGTAGTTGTGTTTTGAGTTAGTGTGCCTTTTTTCACTTCACTTATTTAATGAAGACAAAATCTTGTTTGTGTCTCAGTTTTGCCAACAGGGATAATTAATTTAAAATCATGGAGTTAACACTTACTTTTCTGGGGCAAGAGAACAGGGATAAGGATATATCACATAGTAATGAGTAAAATTCAAATAGGAATTCAATTTTTACTTAGTAGTAGATAGCTGTCCTTTCTATTTTTATTTGAATCAGAGCATTTCATTCAGCAGTGGATGCATTAATTTTACAGGTCTTTGTAGTCAACTAGGAGTATAATGAAAAGAATGTTAGACTGGTAGACAGTTCTGGGTTCTGATCCAGGTCTTGCAACCAATTAGCTGGATGACCTTAGACAAATCATTTATCCTCTCTGGAGCCCCCCTTTTGCTTATTTGTCAAATGAGTAATTTAGACTAGATGGACTCAAAGTTTCTTCATGGTCCAATGCTCTATAATGCTATTTCTTTTGAACAAAGGCTTCTTGAGATTGGAAGTGATTTTACATCAGTATTAAATAACATAAATGTAATGAAAGCACAAAGTCAGCAGTCTTATGTAACTCAGGGGAGAATCAGTAATGTTTCCATACCGTCCAAACTATTGGTGGGTGACAGGACATTATTGTAGAGTCAATAGCTGCCTGCTGCAGTCATTCATACCCCTCCCCCTGTGTGTTCACATTCATCATATGAGAGACTGTAGTCTAGCTCTGTAGCAATTCAATTTTAGAATGGGTACCTCTTGGGGGAAAACATGTGCCAAGTGACATGATGTTGTATGCAACCAATGACTTTTTATTGGACACATTTAAGTGAGGGTTGGATGTTGTCTCTCTTCTTAGACTGAGGAGTTTATACACAATCACAATCTAGTTTATCTTCCCTTTTGGTAACTTCTCTTAACAAATATTTTTGTTTACATTAATGAATAACCTTGCACAAATGATGCAGATCAAATTGATCCCAACATGAAAATGTTATATCCAGTGAAATAGTAATTTCACAACTCAGTGTTCCAAAACCTTGGATTGTTTGTTCAGTGACACCAGGGACATTAACATCTCTAATCTAATCAATCATTGGTTTCTTCATAAGAAGTTCCAATTCCATCTGTTCCTTTACTTTTATTGTTCTTTGGTGATTTGTTTTCTCTATTTCCCAAATAGATAAGGTTTTTATTTTCATTCCAAATGACTTCTTGTGTTTGCTGCCTCTCATATCGAATGTAGGGGTACATTCTTTATGTGGGGGCTTTGCAATATTTAACCTTGTTTTTAATAAATTATAATGTGTGTCTTGGTTTCTGACCCCAAGCAAATTAAAGTTATAGTTCTAGACATAAACCTCTATGTGTAGGCATTTCTATGGGAGTTTAGAAGCTCTAAGGATGCTTGTAAGAATCTTGCATAGTTTTAAAAAATGAATTTTTGTTGTATTTTTCTTTTATGTTGAACTGTGAGTTGTTCCTGAGTAAGGCCTTTTTTTTTTTTTTGCATTTCTTTGAATCTCTAGCATAGAGATAACAAGAGATAGCATAGAGATAATAAATACTTGTTGATTTAAATTTATATGTATGGAACCACTTGTGACAGCTTTTGGGGCTGGGGTGAGGGAGTTGCTTTGAGAAGATAGATTTTTTTTTTAAAGGTACATTGATAGTATTTGAGCAAAAGTACTGGAAATGGGTTTGAACCTGGGATGGGGTCTGAGTATCTTCATAGGTTTTTCATCCTTAACAACCAGAGAATCAGAATATAGTGCATTAGACCCTCCTGGAAATAATCTCTTCACTATGACCATCTCATTGCACTTTGTTTGGACCTCCTTAATACATCTGTCATCCAATTTGTATTAGAGATATTTTTTCATGTGTCATCTATAGTCAGCATCATGGCATCAGGGGCTCATGTTATATTTTTGTCTCAGGTAAAGAGAAGGTGGAGCAGTCATTCAATAAGCGTTAAACTCCTACTTTGTGCCTAGCACTAAGCTAAGCTTTGGGGATACAGAGAAGGGCAAAAGACAGTTCTTGCCCTCAAGTAAGTCAATAATGGTGGAGACAACATGCTGTGTAAAAATAAGCAATACACGGGAGGAATTGGATGTAAATCAACAGAGGGAAAGCACTAGAATTAGAGGGTTAGCAGGGTTTAGTGGATAGAGAACTTACTTAGAAGCAACAAAATCCTATCTCTGAAAACATAATGATCGTGGAGACTCATAAGGTAGTGTGGAATAGTGGGTAGAGGTCTTAAATTGATGGCAGGAAGAGCTGGGTTCAGGTTCCTCCTAAGATACATACTGGCTGTAGGACTCTGGGCAAGTAATTTAACTTCTCTGTACTCTAGGCAATCCTCTTAGGCTCTAGGTTGCAGAGACGAGCAGACCTGCATTGGTAGGAAGAATTTCTGCATGTAGGAGTTCCATAAAAACATGAAATCATAGGTATCATTGCAATCTGCCCTATCCAAGGCCAAGCAGAGTATCTTATACAGAATAGAATACTTGTTTGAATACATAGATGAGTGAAACCATGGATTTCTTTACATTTAGAACTCAAAGGAGCTTAAGTTATGCTTTGGTCCAGTCTCCTCATTCTGTGACTATTTAATATTCCACCTTCTTCAGGAAGGCTTTCCAAATCCTGCTTAATTGTAGCACCTTTTTGACTTTATTTACTATTTATTTCTCTCCCCCCGCTCCCATTTGTTCATATGTAGTAGTTTGCAAATTGTCTCCCACTTCAGACTGTGAACTTCCTAAGAGCAGGGATTTGTCTTTTGTCTTTCTTTGTATCCCCAAGGTTTGGCACATAGTAGTCACTTAATAAATGCTTATTGACTGAATGTCTGAGATTAAATGATTTATTCTAGGTCACACTATATTAGAGCCAGGTTATAAGGCCAGTTTCTCTAACTCCAAATCTAATGTTCTTTGCATCATATCACACAGCCCTGTGTGTTACTGACTTGAAGCAGCTACAGCCAATTCATTTTCCCAAAATATGGGACAGCAAACCCTCCTTCAAGCCCTTGATGGAATGAGAACAAAACCTACTTCAGACAGGGAGTTCAAAATGAGTTAACAGTGATGGCTCTGTCACTGACTCCTGTGATCTCAGGAAAGTTGTTAAGTGTTCTCTGGGCCTCAGCTCATTCACCTGTAACATGCAGGAGGTAGATAAAATGATCTCTAAGGTTGTGTTCATTTCTGTGGCTCCATTATTTGAAGTCTTGATATTTGAACCTGAATGCTTGCTCTCAACATTTCTTCTCCCCCTTTTGAGCAACATCAGTGCCATTATATGTACAGTTAGGGGAGTCAGAAGCATCAGAATGTACAAGAATTTGAAACTAACATTTTGGATAGTAGAAATATGAGTTGAAACAATTGTAAAGCTAGTATAAAAGGAAAAAACCAAGGCTATCACATTGAGAGATTTTATCCCTAGTTCTGCTCTGTGGCCAATCTATCTTAGCTTCAGCTGGATGGTTTTGGTTTAACGTAAATGCCTAATGATGTTCCCTATAGTACTAAATGCAGTTTTTGTGATCAATATATGTGTGTGCATGTTTGCATATAGATCTATAACTACAGTAATCTATGTCTTCTATGTCTGTATCATCAATATCTATATCTACTAATGTGACCATTTGCCTCCACCCACATATGACAGAGGTGGATTTTTACACTCAGTAGTTAGTTACCCATTGGAGACTACTAAGTATGGATGAGCCTTATTCGATTACCTAGGAAGAAGAGAAAAGCATGGTGAAAGAAAGACTATTGATTTTCTCCCTCCCTCTTTGCCCATCCTAGCAGTCATTTTCCAGTTGACAGAACTCGATTATATTATGTTGGATATAGAACTTGGTAACATGTGCCTTTTAGCAAAGTGATTGTGGTTGCTAGTATTCTGAATCCTACAGCAATTATAGCAATTACAGCAATAAAATGATTCTGAAGACAGATGGCTGGAACATAAATTTGAAAATGTTAATGTCAAGTATATTGTACAAGACTCTTCTTTAAAATATTGATAGCTCAGAGTCCAGATGTAACTGTTGACTTATAATAGTCTTCCCCCTTCTCATTGTGTTATTGAATAAAGGCATTACTACTTTAATGATACAGGAAAGCTTTAAATTAGATTAAATTGTAAACAAGTGCATAAACCTGAAATTTAAATCTTTACTTAGACTAATTAGTGAGTAGTCAAACTGCCCCACAGGAGGCTGACCTGGAGGTCTGTCTTGAAAATGTGATGGCAACTTTTATTTAATTATAAGACAAATACAGTGTCACAATCATGGGAGAAAAACACAGCAAGGTCTACTTTTCTTAGAAGACAAGAAGCAATGGTATTTATAAGGTGCTAATTAATGAAAACTCAAAAATAAAAATTTAATTCCAGGAATTATACTGTACATTTGCTAACATATATCTTAGCATATATTAAGGTTCTGAAGAAACTTCCTGATCTGTTAAGACATTTTATTTATTTTTAACATCTTAATATTCTTCACTAGCTTATGTGCTTACAGAAGTTCAGATGCTGTATGTTTTATTTTTATGCAGGCTAATGGACATGCAATATCTTCTCTCCAACCCCCTCCCCCCGCCCCACCCCGACTCGATGTGTATACTAGACCAATAGCTAGATTGAAAAAAAGTTGATAGTTCTCTGACTATGCTCAGTGAATTGGAATTAACATGCTAGAAAAGGCTTTTCCTTTTTTTTTCTTAAATTTATTGATTGATTTTTGCATGTGAAATAACTAGCAGCCATGCTTCTAAATGTTTGGAACTAGATCTAATTCACCTTGTGTTCCTTCCTGGCATGCATTGCAGTTAATGTCTATAAAGTGCATTTTAAGATTCTCACTTCCTGTCATTTTCTTTTCTAAGCACCCAATAAAACATCCATTTCTAAATATTTAAGGAAAAGGTAGACATCAGCTGAGAATAATTATAGTTAGACTTGATCATAAAGTATAATATCCTCTTTTAACTGGAAATCTCTTAATAATGGTTTTCTTACCTCACTTTCCCCAAGGACAGTGCATGTTTCATTATAAAAGGTGATATATTTTTAAAATTATAAACAACAAAACAAAAATTTCCATTTTTCTTTTTATAATATTGCTATTTTTAGTCCCATGCTTAATACATTTACATGAAAATATTGTGTTAATGAACAATGACAGCAGCATTTTTTTGTTAATACTTAATAGATCACCTACGTGTGGACTGTCTGAGCCTATTTGAAGAGTTCTGAGAAAATACCCAGAGCCAGTGCTTAATAAATGAGACTGTAGGTTGTTTCATTGTCATCTTACTGGCAGCATGAGAACCCATGGCAGTAGTAACAAATAAAGTAAGCAGCCATGAGTGGAAAAATAGGAGATGTAACAAAACTGAATTTGTAAAGCTTTTTGTTTTCTAACTCTGTTTCTTTTACCTCTTTAGGAAGTTATTTCTAAGTTTTAACTTCTCATGTTTTATTTCATATTTGGTTAATATAGCTGGTGATTGGCCTCGTTATGAATTTGATAAATTTTGGCATAGACTATGGCAGCTAGGTGGCACAGTGGATAGAGTGCCAGGCCTGGAGTCAGGAAGACTCATCTTCCTGAGTTCAGATCTGGCCTCAGCCACTTACTAGCTGTGTGACCCTGAGCAAGTCACTTAACACTGTTTGCCTCTGTTCCTTATCTGTAAAATGAGTGGGAGAAGGGAATGGCAAACTGCTCCAGTATCTTTGCCAAGAAAACTTCAAATGAGGTCCCACAGAGTTGGCTGTGACTTAAAATGACTGAACAACAACAAAAGCATAGACTATTAGCTTTGCTTGACTACAATGTTTTTGTGGATTAAGTGCTAGATAGTTCTAGCTTTTACCATACAAAATACTTGCAGATGGAGAGGAAACCAGAGATGTGAATAGTTTAAAATAGAGTACAAATGAGAGATCGCTAATGATTTTGGAATTTATTGTATTTTGCTGAGGACCTTTTAAATTGTTTCATTTAATCAGTTTCCCTAGGGACCAAAAGATTTTGAGAAAAGCCAAGGAGGGTAAGAGGGTTGGGATGGAGTGAGAGAAAAGATCATATGGAAGTATGCTTTGCTTAATTATGAGGTTAACCTACCATATATTATCCAGAGAGTGACTAACTTAATTCACACAGATAATTGAGAAGTTATAGGATCAAACTAGTTATACCTGAAAATTAAAATAAAAAATGTTCTCTAAGGGTTTTCTTATAACTCTAAACCATCATGATGTCATCATATGTTTTATTATCTTGTTTGTACGTGGCCTTATTCTTTTCAGTTCCCAATGAATGCATCTATGAATAGTTTACATAGAAAGATTCTGTTTTCCTTATAGCCTTCCAAACATTTCTAAAATGGAGGGAAATTATTATGTTCTAGAACTAAACATGAGTATATTTCAGATATTAGGCTTAAAATAATTATCATTTTTATCTTGGGGTGTGTAAGTGGTGACTGGTGAGTGCTGCTCTAATATTTTGGCCATTCTCTGTCTTGTTGCTACTACCCCTGCATTTTTGGTCAGGTAACCTTGCTTCCATTTCCTACAAATGTCAACCCAAACCAGGATATCTCATCTCACATATTTTGGTCATTTTTGCCTGGGGGAACAGGTTTTTTAATCATATGACAGCATTCAAGCTAACAGGGCATTTGAAGGATCAAGCCAAATGTTTCCTTGTCCTCTTTTGTAATGACTTGAATCTGTTTTTTCATGTTGTTGCAAAGTTTAGAAGTCCTCAGATTCAGAGTGTACGGACATGCAAGCATCCTGTACTCCTTTGCAAAGTGCTTTCAAGGTCATTGGCTAAAATGCCCCACAGAAGTGCAAAGTGGGGTTATTTTGCTTGCCTGACTAGACATGCTCAATGTGACAGTCTTTTTAAAAATGTTTCAAAGTGGCACTGTACAGAACAGATTAAGAAAATGGATTGTGTCAGTATGTACTCTGGTTGCTGAGGGAGTGCTGGAAATTACTTTCTTATTTGGGGAAATGACTGATTGCATGGGACACTGAATCTTAGCTCCAGTGAACTCTTTGTGTGACCTCTTTGTGACCTTCAGTTTTAACCAGTGCCATTATGGCAATTCAGTTTGATTGCTGAGGAATCAATTGGATCATCAGTGAGTGGTCAGTCTATTTGGTAGTCTTTAGTGACTAGAAAAAAAAGGCCTGCTCTTTGAGTTATTAATATGGATTAATCATCATGAGGACTTGTAATCTGATTTCTTGCTTCATGTTATGGCTATAAACAGTTTGGCTTGAAAATGGCAGAACCAAAGCTCTGCCAGAGGGCAGATTTTCAGAGGTTTTTGAAGGGATTTATGTCCTTCTTTGAATGATAGCCTTTCCTGACACTCCACTAAGTAGTATGGCATCCAAAACAGATTTCAGAAAGCTTTGTGTTTTCCTTAGTTTTAAATCCAATTACAGTAAAAAACAAGCATTCATGTCTATTAAGGGTGAAAATCAGATGAAAATCCTAAAGGGGTTAAAAACAACTGAGTTGCCTATGAAATTAAAAAGAAAGTTGTAATTAATGCCCATTATATTTCTCATAGCTTTTGTATGATTTGTAGTCTTCCATAGTGACCAGAAACAAATCTTTTTTTGTAAGTAAAAAACAAACAAGCAAACCAAATTTGGTGAAATCAAACAGTGAATTATGTTATATTTGTGGCTAACAATTAATGTTACTCATTCTAATGATTTTTTTATCATGTTTTAAAATGTTATTCTATATGGACATCATACATACAGAAAATATACACATACATACACATAAGCACATATATACATGTGCATGTCTATATATGTATTAGCCTTATCAACTTTTGCCTATATACCAAATATGCCATTTGATCCAGGATCTTACTGGGGTATTACTTCCAGTGATGGAGATGACAGCTTATCCATGCTTGCCTATCATGTGTGACTCTTGTCAATGGAGTTCACCATATGAGGATCCACCTAACTTACTTGAGACCTTCTACATTTCCCTGTGACATTAAAAGCATGCCCCTGGGATTCATAGACTATCTGCTATGCCAACAACTTCTCTTGTCTTGCTTATACTTTTTTTATCTACTCATATATAACTATTACTAAAAATAAACTTTATTTTTGTATTAGATGTGCTGTCATTGGTTTTAGGAGTTCTCGGGATGAAAATATGGCCCAACAATGCAGCTCTACAAGTGTTCAGCAATTTAGGGTCTTTGAGAGTAGCCAGACCGTGTCAGAGACAGGAAAAAAATATACTTGGAAGAATTCTCAATTGCCTAGATTATATTTTTTTTCCTCCCTAATGAGGTAGAAAGCTTTTTTCTTTTTAAATATAGCACCTAATATGTGTCAGGTACTATGCTAAGTGTTTTACAAGTATTAACTTATTTGCTCCTCACAGCAACCTTGGGAGATAGGTACTATTTTTATTTCCATTTTACCATTGAGGAAACTGTCTAACAGACAGTTTGTCTAACAGAGGTTATTTGACCTGCCCAGGGTCACATACCGTTAAGTCTCTGAGGCTGAATTTGAACTTGTGTTTTCCTGACTCCAGGCCCAGTGCTCTGTCCACCGTGATACTTGGCTTCCTGTAGCATTTTATAGTTTCCAAAGTGCTTCCCAGAAAATCCTGTTAGCTGGGTAATGCAGGTGTTTTTCCCCCATTTTGTAGATGATGCAGCTGGAGTTCAGCTAAGTTTATAGACCGTAGTTGGAGAGGACTGCAGAGATCTTCTAGTCCAAATCTTTCATTTTACAGATGGGAAAATTGAGCCTGAGAGAGGTTAAGTGACTCAATCCTTGTGATAATCCAGCATCAGAAAGAAAGGTTAAACCTAGGTCCTCTGACTCCAGGACCCTGGTGCTCTTTTGCTGTAACCCAATGTCTTTCATATAACTGACTAATGAGTGCTACACCTGGGATTCAGGGGCTTGTGTAACTACCTCTTTCTACTGCAATAGGCTGCCTCTTAATTTACTAACTACTAGTGGGTTGCAGGATATCCTTATTTCATTTGTGGTAGAAATTCAATCCAATCTGCTCCAACAATCATTTATTAAGCACTTATGTGTAGGGCACTGAGGATATAAGGACAAAAGGAGAAAGTCACTGCACTCTAAGAGATTACATACAACTGGGGTAATACAAAATTTTATGCAGGTAAGTAAATGTATGACAGTTTGAGGAGGGAAAAATATTCGTCACCATTATCTTTTGAGTACACATAAGGTTGATTTTATAAATGAAATGATTCTGCATGTGTGCAATAAATAAAAATCTCCTAGTAAAAAAATTTTACTTTAATAAAATATATAACAGCTGTTAAACTCATTTGAAAATATGCATTGAGAATACTACTTATGGTATACTTATAAAATTGTTTCAATTTTCTAGGATCGTTGGTCACCATTTATTTTTATGCATAGATCTAGTTGTGTTATTTCTCTGCTCAGAAATTTTCAGTATTTCCCTCTTGCCTCCCAAGTATATTTCTTTCTTTCTTTTTTTTTTGTAGAGTTAAGAATTAAAGCAGAAATTTTCATAGAGTTGTAGAGTTAAGAATTAAAGCAGAAATTTAGAACATGAACAACTTAATGACACCTTGGTTGTTTCCTAACCTAGCATGAAGCCCCTTATCCAAGCTTCTCGGGAAAATTGCTTTCCATGTGATTAGATCTGCTGGGTTGTGGGAAATTTGCATTGAGTCAAGCCAAGGTGAGAACAGACCTCTATTTTTTATGAAAACAGCCCCAATTTATTTGCAGAGTCAGTTCTTTCCAGAAGTACTCCACTGTCTCTGGGGGGTGTTACTATTTTCCCTCCTCCTTTTAGAACCCTTACTTTCAGAGAGCTCTCTAGTGCCATATTACTTGTGCCCCCATCGAAGAAGGCACTGTGTTGTGTGAGTGAAGCAGAATTGCAGTAACTCAAGAGAAATGTGAGATACGTAAATTTAGAGAGGGAGGGAGGAAGAGAATTTGGAATTTAAAATTTATGGAGAAATGTTAAAAATTGTTGTTATGTGTAATTGGGGAAAATAAAATTATATAAACACTTAAAAAGAGAAAAAATAAACATGAGTAGAGGTAACTTGTTAATTCAAATAAAACCTATCTTCTGAAGAAATATTTAGAAAACTGAAAATAGTAATCACAAGAAAAATGTATACAAAGTCTGATATGTATGTAAGTGAATAGTTCTCCAGTGGTGCTTACTTATGGCTAACACAAAAGCTTAGATGAATGTGGTGATAGAAAAAGCAACAGACTTTAATCAGCTTCTCTACATGTGTTTCATTGATCACCAGAAACCTTTTGATTTTGCCTGCTGCACATAGATGTGGAAAATGAAATTTTACTATAGTTTTCTCAGTGTACTCAGCAATGTTAAATGAGCTTCTCTGTATGGATAAACAGAAATTGGAACTGACATAAGCAAAGACTGGTTTGGGGTTATTAGTAGGAATTCAAAAGGGAGTGGAGGTTTCTGCAATGGCTTTGTCATTTAAGTTGACATTGCAATGCAGACTGCACAAGGCCTTATCCAATATCAGGGTTTTTGTGATAAAAGCTACTCTGGATGGGAAGGAAGAGAAATTAGTTATGGTGGTTCATGGATGCTTTCAAATATATCCAACCCTTAGTTGTTTTATTCATGTGAGTTTGGGCTAGAGAAATCCACTATTTTGTTGAAAAAAATTAATAAAAACTTTTTTTGGCTTAGAATTTTATTTATAAATTAAACAGTAACACCCTGTTATAAAAAATGAGCTTGTTTTAAGCCTGAGTGAAGGATAACATCCCTCAGGTCCATATAATTCTCTTCCCTGTCACTTTAAGAGTTTCTTTTAAACAAAAAGTTAGAAGTAAAATTATAATCATCCTGAGCCCCTATTTAGGGAAATTTCCTACTTTTATGTGTCTAAGTTTGTCTCTCTGCCTTAATGTATCCTTTCCCCCTCAACTGTCTTACTGTCTCTGTTCTCTTATATTTTCTTCACCTCCTGTTCCTTCAACTCTCCTATTTGTTTCTTTCTTCCCCTCTCCTCAACTCTCTTCCCTTCCCCTTCTCCTTCTCCCCTCCTTTCACCCTCAACATTTTCATATACATGTATGTGTGTGTGTGTGTGTGTGTGTGTGTGTAAATAATTTACCTGACCCGTCTCTGTCTCTCTCATCTAAAAAACAAGCAACATTTCATTGTCTGTGAATAGACTGGTACTTGGAAGGGAAGCTGGAGGACAGAGTAAACTTTTTCTTGGAACTTCCCTCATTCATTAGGGAGATAGGTACAAACTCATGCCATCAGCCTCAGTATTCTGCTCTGAGATACTTGTAGGACCACCATACCTCCTCCATCTCTTCCTTATCTGCTATAGCTCATTTTGCCTCTTGTCTTTACCCTGAATATTCTTTCTAGTTCAGCCCTAAATGTGCCTGCTCATTCTTCTGTTCTGCCAGATGCTCAAAATCTTTCTGGTTCTAAGATTCTGGTTCTCAGAATCAAACTTTTAAAAGCATGATATAGTACTACATTTAAAGTATTATTAACTTATTTGAAGGCTGATCAGCCTTCATAAAGAAGATTTTGAAATTGTAATGTGAGAAATGAGCTCATGATATATCCAAGCTGTGATAGTAGAGTGAAATGATTGCTTTATCTATCCTTGTTGCATTTTGCACAGTGATATAAGTTGGGCACATGGGTGATTTAATAACATTGAGATGGGTTACATAAGTTTTCTAATAAAATGAAACATAAAATTGCTATGTGGCAAGAAAAGAGTAAATAACTTAAAATCATTAATGCCATTTTCAGATGCTTTGTAGTATACAATCCACATTTGTTATTCTACAGTGACTGTGATTCATGATGATCACTCTTCCATCATGGTCTGTTAAAGAGAAATGGAAAGGAACTTGGAGGTTATCTTGTTCAACTTTCTCATTTTATAACTGAGTAAATAAGTCTAGAGAGTGGAAATAACTTGTCTATGGCCAAACCAGTAATGGGGGAAGAAGCTTTATTTATCATTATTTACTATTATTATTATTAGCTTTATTAATTTAATTATTAGCTGCCTAATTGGCAAAAATCCATAAGCTTTTTTTTATTCTTTAGGATAAATAACATGCATGCTGTAATTGTAATGCTAAGGGAAGGTTGATAACTATATATTATATTTAAAATATGAAACTATATTTATTAACTACATTACTCATATACATACATGTACTCCTGTATTTATTAACCACATAGAATTGTTGGAAATGTAGAAGATTGGTCAGTAATGGCCCTTTGGAAGAATAATTTATGTCTTAAGTACTTCAGAGAATTAAAAAGAAACAAAACACACAGTTCCTGCCCTAAAGGGGGAGGGTATTATCTAATGAGAGAAATACATACCTAAAGAAAATGTTAAATGACAATAGAGGACATAAGTAACAACCTAAGAGGACCCCAGAAGAGATGTAACAGGATAGGCTATTTTTAAGTGCAAAATGAGTGATGTAGACAAAACTGCTTTAGACAGCCCTGAAATTCTATTAATCTTTAAGTTCAGAGTCCTGGAGGCCTGACTACTGGCTTCAGTAATCAAAGAAAGTTTCATTGAGGGAATGTGGAAATTGAGCCATGCCCCAGTATGGGAAATAGGATCATGAGAGACAGAAAGAAAGGGTAGGAGAGATAGCTCACTAATCTTGACCATTGAAACCTAGGCCAGAACATTGTGGTATGTTCATGTGATCTCAAACATATGTCTAGGAGTAAGGTTATGGAAGTGATGTTTTAAGGAGATGAAAATATGGCAGTTTTGTATAGGATTTATTATTGAGAGTGTGTGCAATGGCACAATAAAGAGTTCGGAGTCTGAGCCCGAAATCAGAAAAGGCATTTATTATTCTTTCTCAAGAGAAAGGATGCCACCCAAACGGTAGAGGTTGGGGGCACTTTAATTATATTGGGTACATCCCCTAAACAGAGTACAGGAGAGGACAAAGGACTCAGAGGGATGCCAATCCTTTTATAGACTGCCAGGCTCTTCATTGGCCAGATACAAACCCCTGCCTGCCTATGTCATGCCCTCCTCAAATGGCTTGTTTAAGCATGCATACAAGCCTCTGACCTTTCACCCCACTGCCCTGAGGCCTGGTTTCTTCTAGATCAGAGCTCTGATTAGAAGTAGTTCCAATCAGTCACCTGACTTATATTGTGCTAAAGCTGAGGGGAAGCAGCTGGAAGAGGAGTGCTTTCAATTTTGTGGAAACAAAACTACTCCCCCATCTCTTACAAGAGGAAAGAGAATGGAGATAATAGGAAGATGTTTTTGGAGACTAGGGGATAGTATTTTAAGAAGCTTATTAGAGGCTTCATTAGCCTGGTGGTTGAAGACAGAAATTATGGACGCAATAACTTATTTTTCCTTAGTATCTCAAGCAATTTCACTTCAATATTAAGTTGTTTTTTGAAAGAGATTTCTAGTTTGTCAGGCATAGGCCATTTTTTTCATAAACTGGAATAGTCATTGTTCCTGGCATTTCTGGACTTAGCTTTATGGGAAGGACTATTTTGGTTTTTTTTTTGGTCTTTGTATCGCCCAGCTCCTAGGACAATACCTTACTTACCTGGGGTGTGTGTGTGTATGAGTGATAGATGCTTCAGGAGTTGAATTGAAAAGGAGATAATCTGTAATATAAACCAGGGGTTGTAACATAGATTTTGTCAGACTCCTCCAGTATAATGTGGTTCTGACTAGTCAGAAGCCAACTTTGCTTTTTGGAACCAATTAAGGTCATTTTCCTCGTCGGCAAAATTCTTTCCTTGAATAGACTTGTCCATTCCAGTGGCATTATTACGAACTGAAAATGAATGAATTGTGGAAATGAAAGTGTTTCTTGATATACTAAGTCACACATATTCAAGTTTTCATTTAGTATATTGGAATTCTCCCATGCCATAAAAAGATTTGCTGGGTTTCCTTTTTTTCTTTTGCCAGTTTAGATCCAAAGAATAGAGATGGGACTATTTTCTTTCCTCCATGCTCTGCCAATTTCAATTCAATCAAATGTTATGAATGCATACAGTGTGCCAGACTTAGTGCTCTGCTCTCAGAAAATGAGACAGGAGAGTACATAGCATCTACTATATTCCCCTCTAGGGCCTGTTCTCCTTAGTTGTGGTCCCCATTTGTCTCCTTCAATACCCTCAGGTTAATTGTCTTCACTTTTTTCTGCTTTCTCTTCTTCACTGCCTCCTATCTTTTGCCTCATCCTTTAGAGTTCATCCATTTGTCTAAGGTGACAGTTACCTCAGGTGGTAAACTCATCATACTCCTCAGTGTGCTATCCCCAGTTCATTCACCACGGACAAGGTCCTCCCTCTTCCCCTCCCCTTTTCCCATTGTTGAGTTCCCCCTCAAACCTCCCAGTTTGTTGTGGGACTCAGGCTGTACTTCCTCCATTCCTCCTGCTTCTCCTTACTTCCTGTGGACTTTCAAAGCTTGTCATTGGCCTGGGTAACTTCTCCAGCTCCACTTCACCCCTTTTAGCTGCCTTTTGGGTCTTGTCTTCCTATTAGAATGTAAGCTCACAGGAGCAAGGTGTTTCTCTCTCCCTCTCCTTTCCTCCCTCCCTCCCTCTCTCCCTCTCCCTTCCTCCCTTCCTCCCTCCCTCCCTCCCTCTCCCTTCCTCCCTCCCTTTCTCTTTCTTTGCCTTCCTCCCTCCCACCTCTCTTCCTGTCTCCATTTTTCTCCTCCCTCCTCTCTTTCAAATACTTATTTCCTTCCATCATTCCTACTATTGTACTAAGGGAAAAAGGCTATAGGGACCTCCTCAGTCTAGTTATTAGGCACACACATGCACTATATACCAAAATTCCTTTGGATACAAGAGTCAATTGTTATTTGGCTTCTCTATTAAATTAATGTATAAATGAAATGTGTAATGTGTAAATACATGATATAAATATGAAGGAAATATATTTATAAATGAAATAATCAACTAATAATAATAATAATAATAATATCTAACCTATAGCATTTACTATGTGCCAAGCACTGTACCAACTGCTTTGCAATTATTATCTCAGAACAGTATTAAAAGGTAGTTGTTAAATCTCTGGCATCAACTGAAGGATGAAAGATATTAAGTAGATTGTGCTTATTGAAAAATAAAAAGAAAAAAAAATACTCTAAAAATGGTTGCTGATCCCTGGAGTAGAAGGATCCTGCCAGATGTGTCCCTGAAAGTTCATGAGTCTGACACAGATTGAAAAAAAAGGTTAGGAAAAACTGACCTAGATAATAAGTTATCCTTATAAGTGTGGAATTCTCTCAAGTACATTTCTATTTATGCCACCCATAGAAAAATTCACTCACTGCATTAATAAAATCCATGGCTTCTACCCAGATGCTGCTTTGTATGTTTCACACATTTTGTGTAAGCAATGCACAGTAGAACAATCATATTATTTTATACTGTCTTCAAAACTTCCAGAGAAGACTTTAACAGACCACTGAGGTGGCCTGTCAGTATTGAATATGTTAAAATACAGGACTCATGACAGCAGAATATTTCATCTAGAAGCTGAATAGAGCACTGTGGTAACTGAAACAAACCTATCCGATATCTAAACAGTAAAGAGTATATAATCTAGATGCAATTTGTTATTCTTGCAGGTTATCCCAAAGTTTTAGTTTGATTATTTCACACAGGTGGTAATAAAAAAATTACATTCCTATTGTGATTAAAATAACAAAATAAAACAATCATGCATAGAATGAGCAGTTGATTAATTTTAGTTGTATTGTGAATAATTAGATGCTCTTTTGATGTAGTATTTACATAAACACTTTAAACATCTTTCATACTTTTAGCACATTACAAAATGATCTGGCGCTTAGTTCTTATGATCATTGATTTAAAAAGATGCTACCTGTGACTTTACCTTTTCTTGGACAGCTGCTTTCTCTCCAGAATCCATTTCTGAAAAGCTAGTTTTTTTTTTTTTTAATACTTAGGCATTTACCCTTCATTTCCAATGATGGCTCTCTCTTTCCTGAATACACGCTCCTAACTCTCATATTTATGTGCTTCTGCTCAGACTGTTGCTTTCCCCTCCTTTTCACCTGTTGAATTGATGCTTATCCTTTAAAACCTAACACAAATACTACCTTTTCCCAGTGACTTTTCCCAAATCCTTAGTTGCTAATTTGTGCTAATATCTGACTTCTGATAGCACTTGGCTTTGTGATTTCTGTAATAAGCTCATTGTAAGGTCCTTGATGAAACGACGTTTCAAAAAAATTCAACTCTTCCTCAGTCTAGCTCAGTGCTTTGGACATAGTAAGTATTTAATAATTGTATTAAAAAAATCCAAAACAAAAGGGAAGATCTAACTCCTCCCCAGTTCTTGATCTCTTATGGCTTCATGGATACATATGGATACATATCTTATGGCCAGTTATATTATCGAAAGTTTTCAATCTAAGGTAACCTAAGAGAAACTGCATTCAATTCTATTCAACTGCTAAATATTAACTGATTTAACAGACGTTTCTCATTTGTTTACTGTGTGCCATGCACAGTAGATTTAAAGGCAAAAATGTAACAATCCTTGCCTTAAGGAATTTATATTCTAATGGAGGCTGGGGTCATGGGTAAGAAGTATAATATAAATATTTACAAATAATTTTAAAATTAAATACAAAGTAATCTCAGGAGGGAGAGAGTTTACATAACTGGGTATATCAGGAAGGATCTCAAGGCTTCAGTTAGCAGATAACACCGGCATTGCAACTTGAAGGAATCTATGGATCGTAATAGTGGAAGGAAATCACCCTTCCTCCCCTGAACTCTTGTAGTCACTTTTTAATTGGTCTCCGTGAGTCCAATGTTACCTCTCTCCAATCTTTCACACAGCTGCCAAATAGATATTACTAAAGCATGTCACTCTTACCCTCAAGAAGCTTCAGTGGCTCCCCATTACAGTGACGTTTGTCACTTAAAGTCCTTCACATTCTTGCTTCAGTTTGTCCAGGCTAATTACATATTATTCTCCTTCAAGTACTTGACTATACTTTAGGTATACTATCCTGTTGTTTTCCTTCAAATAAGTCTTTCTGTTTTCTGCCTTTGCCCAGCCTATTTTCTATGCCTGGAATGTTCTTTTTTCTCCTCACTTCCTGTTGGAACTCCTGTTTTAACAACCCAGCTAGCAGCTTCTGTGGGGGGTGTAAGATCCCCCCCACAGCCAGCACCCAGAAGGCTGCCGGGAAAGCACAGGTTCTTTTTATCTGCTTAAACAAGGAAAGCACAGTGAAGGGGTTGACCAGCTTACTTTAATCCAGCATTCAGTTAACATACGGACAACATTCATTTAGTTCAGGGGAAAATGCCAGCATTCAGTTAGTTCAGGGGAGCAAAGAGACAAACATCAAGAGACAGACCAAATACAGTTTCATTCACTTACTTCAGGGGAAAAAGCCAGCACCCTGAGGTTCAGAACATTCATTTAGTTTGGGGGAAGCGAACCAGCATCCCGAACCTCAAAACCAAAATACAAACAAATTACAAATATCAACAGACCCAATACAATTCATAGTTACCAACATCTGGGCTTGGCCCGAGAGCAAGGGCTGGCCCAGAGTCACGCTTGCCACTGCTCCCGCACCAACTGGAAAAGGAAAGAGAGCTCTTCAAGCTGTCCTCTGCCCTCTTAGAGAGTTTTTGACATCATCAAGTGCTGCCTGTATGACCAGGGCCGATTGGTTCTTGAGTTGGCCCCTCCCTCTAGTGTAGACTAGGTTAACACCCAATAGGGCATGGCTCTGGAGTTAACACCTCCCCTCAGCCAGCCCCATGACTCATCACACAGGAAGTTCTCTTCTTCCTGGCATGGTTTCTGGGCTTCCTGCCCCGGAAGAGAAGCCCCAGTGCCCAGTAAAGCTCAATGAGGTAAGCTGAGTCACTCAAAGAAAACAAAGGCCATTCTGGCCACAACTCCTAGTTCTTTCAAGAATCAGTTCCAGTGCCACCTCTTTTGAGCTCTTTCTTGATTCCGCTATTTGTTAAGTTACGCTCCCATCACACATCACTTTGTAATTATTTTTTACCTACACTGGTCTCTTCTCTGTGAACATATTCTAGTACCTTCATTAGACTACATTACCATGTTACCTGAAGGCAAGGACTGTCTCTCCCCCAGCACCTCCCCCTCCCCCCCCCTGCCCCACTCTCTCTCTCTCCTTCCCTCCCTCCCCCTCTCTCCCCACTTTCCCTCATTTACCTTCCTGTGTTGGAATAGGCACATAGGAGTAAAATAAATTCTTGTTAATCAAAAACAGTGCATTGCAGGCAGAGGACAGCTTGTGGAAAGGCAGAGTAGCTATATGGGGGAACAGGGGTCCCATTCCCTACAATATTGGTGATATAATCAAAAGGATCCATATTTGCACATGAATCATATTTTACCAATTTACTATTATAATTTCACCATTTACTATGGCTTCCTAGAAGTCACAGTATAAACTTTTAAGTTATATGGTTTTTAAAAGTTTTTTTCCAACCAAATTTTTAATACAGATGTAAAGGCCTAATTATTAATTGTAGAAGAGTAGTTTGAGAATACTTTTCCCATAGAGAAATATGAGTAAACTAAAAAACCCCGTCAGTTTATGATATCTCCAAAACTGATAATGAATTTATCTCATTTTATTTTGTTAAAAATCTGCAGCACATAGTGTTCCTGTCTGTAGAGTTTTTGGTAACTTGCAATTCATTGTCATAGACTTTAGAATCACAGTAGCCACAAACAAGCTAAGGACATAGAGGCAATCAGAATTCAAAGTTTGAGAAAAAGTCTGGAGTAAGTTGGGAGGATCTACTTACTTATTCAGGAGTTACGATTTACGCAAGTTTCTCTTTTATGAGCCCTGAAGATTAAACCATTTTACTTTGTTTGGAAGCCAAGAGTTGGCTGATTTTTTAGAGATTTGTGGAATTTGCTGTACATAATGGATACTTTATTATGATGTTGATAAGTTACACATATGTGCCTCTCCTAAAAAAAAAGTTATTGTTACCTGGTTTTTTTTTTTAAATATTGTAGTCCTTCTGGAAATAAACCCCTCTTTACTTTTCTCTAGCCCCTGAAATTCAACTCTGTTTTATAACAAAGCAAAACAGGCCAAAGCTGATAGAGGAACATTTGACAGTTTGTGCAATGTTCCATCTTCATTCCTCCTGCCTTTCTTCTAAGAGGAGAGAAATATTATATATACACTCTTATGGCAGCACCACAATTCGGTAAAGAGCCACTGTGATTAAGATTCAAAATCTTCAACTTTTTTCTAAGGTATTGGGTTTTTTATGATTATTGTTTGTTTTTTAAACTGTCTTCACTGACTCATTTCAAATGCCTGTTTTATATAACACACACACACAACTTTATTTGACCTCTTGGGATGACTTAAAGTAAGAGTGATTATATTTCTTTTCACCTCAACAAGCATGATAATTTAAACCTCAGAAGTAAATATATTTTTGTTGTTATAACTGTCCTAAGTAAGTGAGTAAGGTCAAATTATATTGCTGTCCTGGGAGTCATCCTTTTCATCACTTACTGTGTATCTTTCTCTTAGGTGAGCAACTCCATTTATTAAACTTTGACATCATAATTATCAGGAATTTGTTGCTTATCAAGAAGTGGGCATTTGTTTAAGGAATTTGCTGAATTGGTAAAAGATAGCAATCTTGTCTTATCTATTCAGTTGGCTATATGTCCACTATCCTGAGTCCTAACTTGTGACACATGGACTAAATGGACTATTTTCACAATTTCTATGGAAACAACGAACACAATATTATTTTACTGAACTAAAAGAAAATCTCATGAGCACAAAGTGAAATGGGTGCATGTCACAAAGCTATGAATGCTTCAACAAAACTGAATTCAGGAAGCATTACTCTATTTTGTGCAGTGACTATAAGTTGGTGACTTTGTTAGTGTTGTAGTACTTCTAGTGAAGCAAATTGCAACTCATCCTGTGTGATTCTTGTGCTTGTTTTAAGGTAAATGCTCCAGAGTGCACTGCAGGTGTTGTTCACATTTGTTTCTCTTGCTATGTCATCAGCTTAACTATTTTTTGGGTCCTGTATATACCCAGTAAGTTCTCCAAGCTGTCAGATTTTCAAATAATAGTTTATCTAATTTCCTGATTTATTAACATTTAGATTTGTGTGTGTGTGTGTGTGTGTGTGTGTGTGTGTGTGTGAGAGAGAGAGAGAGAGAGAGAGAGAGAGAGAGAGAGAGAGAGAGAGAGAGAGAGAGAGAGAGAGGTGGGAAGAGAGAGAGACAGAGAGATACGCACAGAGAGAGGGAGTGAGGGAGAGAGAATGTTTTTCTTTGGATAAAGGGTATGTTGAGCAAATATAGTGGGAAGAGCTTTTGATATATTTGAGTTTTAATCCTGGTTTCTGCTCTAACTCACTTGCGATCCATGGACAAGTTATTTAAATTTTGATCCTTCATTTCTTCATAATTGTTATTATAATTCCCCATTTATTTAATTATTTAAGGTTTATGAGACATTTTCTTAACAATCATATTGTGAATAATAATGGCTAGGATTTATATTAGTACTTTAAGGTTTGCAAAGCACTTTGCAAATATTATCTATTTTTATCTATACACTAACCCTGAGAGGTAGGTTCTATTCTTATTTCCATTTTATGACCTGGGAAAGTGAGGTACAGGGAGGTTATGTATTTCGCCTAGGGTCATACAGTTGCCACACTATCTGAGTTTGAATTTGAACTCAGTTCTTGGGGACTCTGGGTCCAGTGCTCTATCCAGTGCATCATTGCTAGCTACCTCAAAATAAAATGGGGGTGAGGAAGGGATGCTGATCTGTCAAAGGAGAATAATAGTTGTTCTTGTCTCAAGGTTGTTTTGGGTGGGTGAAGCATTTTGTAAGCCTTAAAATTTGTCTTATGCCTGAACTATAGCCTTAGTCTGCTTCAAGACTTCCCCCCACCCCACATCAGTCCATCCTCTCAGTTATCAAAGTGATCATCCTAAAGGACATTTCTGAACTTGTCCCTTCCTCTCACCTTTAGGATCAAATTTAAATCCCCTGTTTGTCTTTTAGAGACCCTTAAAAGCTATCCTATTCTTACCTTTCTAGTCTTCTTACACCTTAATCCCCTCCAAATGCTTTGCATTCCAGTGACACTTGCCTCCTTTCAGTCAACAAGTCAGGCAACAAACATTTCTTAATCACCTATTATGTACCAGACACTGTTCCTTTCACCAGACACTCAGTCTTCCACAGGGATTTAATTCTTAAAATTGATTATTGTTATTTTTAGGGCAGAGACTGTCTTTTGCCTCTTTTTGTATCCCCAGTGCTTAGCACAGTGCCTTTACACATAGTAGGCTTTTAATAAATGTTTATTAAATTGAATTTTTGACAATGATGTGTGGTACAGTGGGATACAGTGGAAAGACGGAATAGGTTTTGGAACCCTGGGTCAGAACGTCTTCTATTGCTTACTAGGTTTATGATCTTGAACAAGTCACTTATCTCAGCGTAAGGTTCTTCTGTTAAATGGGGGTGCTACTTACACTATCCCCTACACAGGGCTGTTGTGAGAAGAGAATGGGGCAATGTTTGTAATGTTCTTTGAAGACCTCAAGGTACTCTAGAGCAGCACTTCTTAACCTGCAGGTCTGGACCCCATAGGGAGCAATAACTGAATATGGGGGTTATGAAAAATCTGGCAATAGTAAAAGGTTTCAAAATGCTCAAGGACCAAAATTGATTCCAAATTCATCACCACAGCCACACCACATGCACACTTTGCACTGCACATACCTTTAAGCCAGAAACACCTCAGTTCAGATTCAAGACTATTGTATGTTATGAATTGCAGTATTTTTCCTGTACATACAAAATTGTTAAGTGAATTTTGGCTTGGGATTAGGACAGAAATTCCAACAATTTCTGCAATGGCAGTAAATGTACGTCTGCCATTTTGTACTATGTGTTTATGTGAAGTGCCATTCCCAGCATTGATGATTATAAAATGAAAATATCAATCAACTCTGAAAAATGTTGAAGATGCTCTCTGCATCCTGCAGTATCAAATATTCCCCCGAGATTTAGTTCTTCACTTAAAAAAAAGCAAGTACATCCATCTCATTAGTATGCAAATTTGCTTTTGTCTTTAATAAATGGTAAAATTACATGTGTACCCAAAATTGTTTTAAAATAAATTTCTTTATGATATATTATCAGAAGATGTTTGATTTGTATACTTGTTTTCCATATGTATATCCCTGGGATCGAGTAAGAAGTCCTGCTCTAGAGTACACATGGCAGCAGCAGCAGCAATGCACATAGGAGGGAGGGAATTTCTGCCAGGTAGGAAGCATTGTGAGAGAATACTTTCAAATAGCTGCTGTCGTGCAGTAAACATAACGTTTTCTAGACATCTTTTAGCAAAGCTGTGTAAGGCCACTGAGCAGAGGTGGGGTTGGTTGGTGGTGGTTGGGGTACAAGAAGGCCGTTTAGAATGAATTCATCATTTCATTTACTTCTTCTTCCTGCAGACTAGTTTGGAAAGTAGACTTTAAACCAAAACTACTTAGTATCTTTTCCATTAGATGAAAGGTCAAAACCAGTAAATGAGAAAACTTGGAGAAAGAGGTCAGTGTATTTTCATCAGGTACTTTGTATCATTCTAAGAAGCAATGCTTTCCATTTCTAGCATGGGCTATGGAAGAGAGAAGTAGTGAATGTTTTGAGCAAGGCTAGAATAGCATGCAGTAAAGAAAGTGTACCTATGTGGCAGCTTAAAGAATGTCTGAGGTCATGTGCAGTCTCTAAAGAAGTCGCCATTGTAGTGCTGCTAGTGTCTCTGGGAAGCTGTTTAGAACTCAAGGTAAGTGGAGGAACTTGCACTAACCTGATACTGGATAACTTGTTTCAAAGCTAAATTGAATCTTCCAGCTTCTTTCCAAGCTTCAAGTGAATATCTTTATCTTGATTTCCTTCAGGGAGAGAGTTGTGGGAGAGTTCTATCTATAGAATGGAAAGCAACATTGTTTTGGGTGTATGAGTTTCAATGATTTAATTTGTAACCTATCTGGGATGCTGTTCTTGTCACACTTCTTGTGAATCAGATGGGAGGCATTTGATTATCGGTTGGGGATAGTATGCTGGACATAATCAGATAGGCAACATGTTACAGGAGATTGAAAGTCCATTTCAGAGTTAGGAAATCATGGGCTCAAGCCTTGCTTCTGAAACTTGCTGTGTGTGACCTTGGGTATGCTGCCTGTTGTCTTAGGTTTCCCAAACAACTCCTTGATACTAATACAACAACAACAACAATACCTGGTATTTATATAGTGCTTTAAGATGTGCAAAGTATTTTGAACCCCACCACAACTTTGTGAGATGTGTGCCATTTATTATCCTCAGGTCGCAGATAAGGAAACTGAGATGTAAAGAGGCCAGGTGGCTTGCCCAAGGATACACACAATTAGTTAGTATCTGAGATAGGATTCAAATTCAGGTCTTTGGGACTCCAAGCCCAAGACTGTCTCCACTGTGCCACCTAGCCAGGACCTAAGATGCAGATGTGCCTTGTTAGATAAGTTTCCTTATGTGGTGATTCCTTCACCAACGAAATCCCAGGTTTGTTTCCATCTCTCCCAAAGGGGGAGGATAGTCAGCACTTTCCAGCGGGAAACTTTGATGAAGCAAAGGGTGTGTGTGTGTGTGTGTGTGTGTGTGTGTGTGTGTGTGTGTGTGTGTGTGTAAGTTAGGAACAGAATTTTGTATTGTTTTTGGATGGGGGAAGCTGTCTCGAGAGTTTTGATGTAAGCAACGTAGTTGACCAGAGAGCAAGAATGAGAAAATAATATTTTAGCCTAGTTCAGATACTTGAATCAATTAACAGAAGCTCTCTTTGCTCTTATTTCTGTAAGCAAATGAAATGCCTGTCACTACCCATAAGCATTCTCTATGTGTACATTTGCATGAATATGTGGGTATAAATTTATGGGGTGAAATACTTTGGTTCTGACATAAACTTTATACCCGATATAGATATGTGCTTCATAATCCAGATGCTTGTAGTTCATTTTCTCTCTTCTGATAGGACAGTGAAATATTCTAACTGTAAGAATACATATATGTTTAACATAATTTCTATGGTACTCTCTATGTTGGTTCTTCTGTGATACTCTAGTAAGTTCTAAGGATATATCTTTCTGCTAAAATTTTTTATATAGATTTTTATTGAGTCCTAACCAGAGTTGAAAAATTGAGCATCTCTTTTTTATGAACTACCATATTTTAGCATCTTGAAAACTTCCCTCTATTCCCATCCAGGAGACAGTATAGCACAGTGGAAAAAAGTAACAACTCCTAAGTCAGAGCATAAGCATTGATTTTTGTCTCTGCTACATTCCATTCTGTCATCTTGGGCAATTCATTCAACCTTTCCTGTAAATGAAGGGTTTAGAATAGGTTTAAATAGGCATGTGGTCTCTCCAGGCTATACATATGTTCCTGTGATCCATTTGAATTATATCAATTTGCTGTATTTTTCTTTCTCTTAAGGATTAGTCCTTGGTCAATTTTCTTCTCATAAAAGAAACCCTCAAGTATTAATGTCTGTTATGAGAATTGGCTGGATTATTTTTGATAGGCCCTTCTAATACCCACTGAAAGGCTATTGGGTTGTGATTGGTATGAATTGTAGTTATAGGGCAAATCATTTTGCTTCCAGCCCATTTGACATTTCCATGACATTTATAAACATTATTTCTCTTTAATTGTTGGGAATAACTATGTTTTCCATGATAAGCCATTGAAGAATGAATGTTGAACTTAATGCATCTAAATGATATGCTGAAGTTGACATGAAAGACCATCCATTCCAGTGCACTGCCAGATGATTGACTCCCTTTTGATGATCTTCCCCTTATAGAAAGTGCACATATGAAAAGTTGATTTTAGGCAAAAAAAATCCAAGCTACTTTTATTTTGGATTTTTCGCATTCTTAGGGCATGAAAGACACTTGTCAACACTTCATTACTGGTGTGGAATGCAAGCTAATGATGCACAAAGTTAAAAACCTCTTGTTTTCCATTAGGAGACCTATTAGCTTTGAAAGCAATAAATAATAATTGGCATGCCCTGAATTTTAAATAGCATCTACATGTCGTATTTTTGTGTTAAAGAGGATATACTATTCTTGCTTTGCTGTGCAAACTTGATGTTCTCGGAAGTCAGTTACCTTTTGGCATTTAACCCAGTTTCTTCCTGGTTTTTATGTGGAATATTTCCTCTGTTTAATTGCTAACATGTTTTTTGAAATATTTACATGCTGTTCTTAAGGTGCTAATTGGCAGCAGAGTAGCTGATGGATGGCAAATTGTTGAAATCAACTTTAACTTAGAATCCATCCATAGTAAATTTTTGTATCCTGCTCCAGGATAAGTGGCATTTGTGGTTTCAGTGCATCACTACTTTAGCAGTAAAATACATAAAACAGCAGTAGGCATTTTGTGTATTTACTTTATCAGAGCTTCTGTGTGTTGGTTTCTGACTTTTATTTTGGCAGAATTTTATAGAGTGCTTTTGCTGCATTAAGTAAGAGTTATGGCAAAAATCTTTTAGTGATCCTTTTGAACACAAATGTTGCTTTTGAGGCATGTTCATTGGTAATGACTGGTGCCAATATATTTTTTTTTAAATCATTCCTACTAAAACTGTTCTAATGGATTGCTAATACAGGCTTCTATAGTCTGGTTTGGTTTTTACTTTCCATTTTAAAAAAAAAAATTTTGCTATTTTATCTCTTTTCTAATTAGATTAAATTTTTGATTTCCAGAAAGACAATTTAATTTGAAATCTCAAAAAAAATCATAATCTATGACTGTCATACATTCCAAAATTTTGAGTACTACTGCTAGAGGAGGTCCCCAAATTTCTGATTATTCCCAATTCAGATTCATGCCATCTAATCTTAGGGCCCCCACTACTGCATGGCAATCTTTTTATTCAGTACTTATTTTTCTTCAATACCCTAATTCCAGTACTATGACCGCTTTTTGAAGTTGAATTCACTCCTACTACTTATGAGAAGAATGTGATCTTCTGTTTCCCCTCCTTCATACATTAGAATTTGTCCCCCCTTAGATCTAGTTTCAGAGTTGGGGGTTGCCTTCCTTCTTACTAAGGCTACCTTCTCAAGTACCCTTAGTCTCAAGATAATCTTTTCATTCACTCTCCCTCTTTCCTTAACCTTTCCCCCCTCCCTCTCTATCTCTCTCTGTCTCTCTCTGTCTGTCTCTCTCTGTCTCTGTCTCTCTCTGTCTCTCTCTGTCTTTCTCTCTCTCTCTGTCTTTCTCTCTCTCTCTGTCTCTCTCTCTCTCTGTCTCTCTCTCTCTCTGTCTCTCTCTCTCTCCCCCCCCCTCCCTCCTTCCTCCCTCCTCCCTCCCCTTTCTTGCTTTTTCCCAATGCTACCCCTTCTCTCTGATGGTGGGTGTTGGGTAGGGAAAATCACAAAAATTCCATATTTCCGAATGAGATTGGAATTTCTCTGCTGAGAGATATTGGGATAAGAGTCAAGTATTAGTCTTAGAGTAGGGGTAATATAGCTTGTTTGCAGTGCCTTATTTTTCCTGTATATACTTATTTAAATATTTCTAGATTCTGTGATTTCAGTGAGTGTATGCTCCATTCTTTCATGCAAATCACATATTTTCCATGCCTTAGTTGACTACCTTGATAAGTTGCTATGGCTGGAAAAATTGGTCATGTGATAGAGTCCTCTAAGCTAGTCTTTAGGTGACAAACAAGGTCATTTCTGTGACATGATAAGGTATAGAAACAGGACTTTAATATACATTTACACCTTTTTTTTTTCCTAATTAGTGACATGTATATACTTGTTCATCTGTGCACTTCCGCCTTGATACTAAACCTTAGTGTGAATCAGAGTAGAATGTATATTTCAATTATTTCAGAAAGCTATTCTTACTTGACCTTATTACAAATCCCTCTCTTGTCGTGTGCCAACTTTCTTTTCCCCAAATTTATTTCCATAGTCTGCAACTACAAACCAGGAGTGTGAAGTCAATGTTATAATATTTCATGCTTTATATGTTTTAGTTTTCATTCAAGTCCTGCATTTTACCCATTATATTATGTAGTGATCAGCCAAAGAAAATAACATTTTTTTTCCTCATCAGCCAAAAAAATAACCTTTTTCCCTCTGATTACTTGGCATGTAACGTGGTTTTTGAAACATTTGGAGTAACAAACTTTAAAAATCTGTGTTCTCTCTCTCTCTCTCTCTCTCTCTCTCTCTCTCTCTCTCTCTCTCTCTCTCTCTCTCTCTCTCTCTCTCTCTCTCTCTTTCTCCCCTTCTGAAACATACTATTTCAGGGAAAAAAAAATTCCTTATATTTTTATAGACTGCCTACAACCCTGCTACTTCAGTTCTCTGATAGTTTATGAAATTCAATGGAGCTCTTATTTTGAAACCAGAGTATAGTTTTCCTCATTTTAACCTCTTGTTTTTTCAGCTCTGCTCATGAACATTTCTTTAAAAATCAAAGGCAATCATAGCTATGATTAAAAATTGTGAATTTCTGAAAAGTCATGTTAGGTTTTCATGGCCATAGGTTCTTTGGGTACTTCCTCCTGACAGTTGATTTGTGAAATCAAATAGACAGTCACAAGTGAACTGTGGGTGAGAAGCAGCATGGATAAGATCATTAAATTGAGAATGAGATCAGGTTCCATTCTTGGCTACAGCACTTGCTTGCCCTGTGTCCCTCTGGAGCCTTGATTTTCTTATTTATGAAATATTTATAGCTAGGTGGCACAATGAATAGACTGCTGGACCTAGAGTCAGGAAGACCTGAGTTCAAATCCAGCCTCAGATATTCACTAACTGTGTGACCCTGCACAAGTCACTTAACCCTGTTTGCCTCAGTTTCCTCATCTGTAAAATGGCAAACCATTCCAGTATCTATGCCAAGAAAACCCCAAATGTGGTCAAGAAGAATTGGACTTAAGTGAAAAGTCTGAACAACAATAACATATTTGAAGTACTGCTTTTTCTTCTTATCTCACTTAATCTAGTCATTCTTCATTATATACATCTCAATGCTATATAAATAATCATCAGACAATGGAAGGCCAGTATTCTTTCCCTAGTTTGGCACATCTGTACTACGGTTTTGTATTTATTTCTGGGTGTTACACTTAGGTGTGTTATTTGGAGGAGGAGAACCATATTGGTCAGGGGAAGAAATGATAAATCATGCCATTTAAGATCATTTGAAGGACCTGGAGTCTTTAGCTAGGAGAAGCGAAGGCTGATGACGAGGGATATTTGTGTTGTCTTCAAATATTTGGTGGACAGTCATAGGGAGGTGGGATTAAACTTTTTTAAACTGGGCCCCACAGGACAGAATTAAGACAAACAGGTAGAACTAGGAAGGACACAGGTTTCAGATGCCAAGTGAAAACAGAAACTGTCTAACAATTAGGAAGGCAAAACCTGCCTAAGTGGATATTGATTTCTCCAACATTCGAGGTCTTGGCAAGAGTGTTGTGGAGAGGATCCATGCTTCAGGTATCAATTGGATGCCATGAACTCTGAGTTCCTTTCCTGTTTTTGTTCTAGGACTCAGTGACATTGGTCCCTGTGTTTGGGCTTACAATAGAGTTGGTTAAAAAAAAAAAAGAAAAAAATAATTCCCTGGCTTTTGTGGCATTAAAAAAAGATAATATTCTACATGAATAGACTATTTTTATTCTAAAATAAGTGGCATATTTTTGTTGTAAACATAAGTAGAGTCAGTTTGAAAGGGCTTTTTATATAAACCCTTTCTGCAACAATAATGAATAATTAAATGAGTAAGATTTCTTACTCTAATAATGAAAGACAGGAACATTTTGGAAGCTGAGCATTTTAACGTATTCCTTTTGTTTTATATTAACCCTAAATAGTTGAGTCAGAAATCCATTTGCTGCTTTACTGAACAGGCCAAGCCCCCTAGTGATATCCAAATATGGATTGGCTATATAATTATATAAGAGTTGAGCACAGAAGCTGTTAGTACATATATGTTTTCTTGAAATGTATGCCATTCTGTTAGATTCCTCAGAGAAGTTAGTTTTCTACTCAGTGACTTTTTATAAGTATGTTTTTATATTAGCAACTAAAATCAATGCTTTTAAAATGATTTACCTACTTGTTTTTGGTAATGGGAAATTTAAGCTTATATACACATCTATATAATATATATATATATATATATATACACACATACATGCATATACACATATACACATAAAAATGTGTGTATAATTTGGGTGGAACAAATTGACACAGGCTGGGTGGGGGGTGATGTTTTTTGCTCATCAGCTCTGCCTGAGTTTTGGCTGTAGCTGGGAGGGAGGAGGAAGCTTCTCTAAGTCATTTAGAAGTACCTGGGTCCATCAGTCTGAATGTAGAAACCCACTCCTAGGACTTGCATGGCCCAGTCTTCATGGAGTAGAAGAAATACTGACCATCTTCTTCGTAAAACAACAAAATAATGACATATACCACATTAAGGTTTACTGTGTGCTTTACAGATAATACTTCATTTTATCCTCACCACAACTCTAAGAGGTAGGCACTTTTATTATCCCCATTTTGTAGATGAACAAACTGAGGCAGTTAGAAGTTAATTGACTTGCCTTATGTCACACACCTAGTAAGTATTTATGGTGGAATTGAACTCCTGTCTTCCTGCCTTTATGTCTAGCACTCTGTTCATCTCAGCACTGTTAAATGTAGGGGATCATCCTGAGAATAGTGGAAATTGACACCACTTTCTAGGGCTAAGTCTGTTCTTCCTGAAGAAGAGAGGGAAAGAAAAGGCAGGCCATAAAGGCACATTAAAGAAAAACAAAAGTCTGCGAAGTCATTCCTATTGGCTCCCATATTCTGTGTCTGTCTTTTGTTGCTGAATTTCTCACAACAGGATGTCATTGAAATTCATCCTCTTTGTTAGGAGAGGAGTTATAATTTTTAAAAAGATAACTTTGTTTAGGAGATTATATAACTTTTAGGTTGCCAATTTTCAGAAATGTTACTTATTACTAATCTGACAACAAATTCTTTGGAAAGACAAGAGAACACACAATTCTTGGGACATTGTAGATACTTGATCAATGCTGGTTGATAGGTTGAAGACTCTAGAGGAATGTCATGATATGAACAAAGGGGATAGAATTGGTTCCAGCTGACTTTAATATTTAAAAAGAACTGGATTTTTGTTTTGTTGTTTTTGGTGGGGATAGAGCAAAGGAAAATATGCTTGGGCCCTTATCAGGACTTAAAAATAAGAGATTCTAATCCCCATTTGAAGGGAGAGGGAAGGGACTAGAAAGTTTCTGTTCATTTCTTATTTAAGTACGTTAGATGCTTCAAAAGATTTTAGATTAAGCAGAGACAATGGAGAAAACTTATATTACTCAGAGAAAAGTAATAAGGCCTTAGAATTGATTGATTTTCTCAAATCAACAATTATTATTAAGGGTTTATATTTTTGATAAATGAGAGCTTAATGTAGAAGCATCATTGTATAGTGGATAAATAGCTGGCTGGGAAAGCTAGGTGGAACAGTGGATAGAGTGCTTTTGCTTGGATTCAGGAAGACTCTTCTTACTGAGTTCAAATCTGGCTTCAGACACTTACTTGCTGGGTCACCTTGGGCAAATCTCTTTATGTTGTTTGCCTCAGTTTCCTCATTGAGCTGGAGAAGAAAATAGCAAACCACTCTAGAATCTCTGCCAAGAAAATCCCAAATGGGGTCATGAAGAGTCAAACATGACTGAAAACAACTGAAGAACAATACAAAAGCTGGCTCAGGAAGTAGGGAGACTTCAGTTCAAGTCCCAGCTCTAACACATACTACTGGGTGACTCTGGGCAAGTCTTGAAACTTGAAGGACTCTGGGCAAATCTCCAAGGCTTTATGTTGATAGGTGTTCTTCATCTAAGAATTCCCTATATTATTGAAAACACAAGTCCAATTCCACTCTCTAACAATCTATTCTGCTTATTAATCATTCGAATTTCTAATATTAGAAATCAACAATCTTGGAAATCATTTCAAAATTTGTGTAGCTTAGAAGAGCCTCCATGATCATCCCAGTCTAACATGATTTTAATTCACTTAATTTCTAATATGCAAATTAACAACCTTGAAAATCATCTTAATGTTAGAAGAAGCACCATGATCATAGCATACTTGAAATGTAGCTGGTTAAATGGGCTTCTTTTGTTACTCTGAACAGCAGAAAGTGTTCAAATATTTGAACCTGCTGATGTGGCTGTCTTATGTTTGGATTTTGTTTTTGTGACATTTCTCTTGACTAGCCCTTGGGTAATTTCTAATAAGTGTTTCATTGAAAACTCTTTGTTAAATTGGAGTGGAGGAAATTAAGAATTCAGGGTCATTCTCTACCCAAATGATCCATCTCTAAACAATTGAGAGTTGATAAAGATGTCTCTCTTGTACTTTGTTGGTCATTATTTATGGATTTTGAACATGAGAGAGGGACAGAGAAGAAAAAAAATTTGTATTAAATGTGACTGAAATTTTACTGTTAGAACAGTTGAAATTGGAAATTGGAGAGGGATGAGGTGGGAGAATGAAGAGGACATTCTTCTTGCTCCCACCCTACACAGGGGCTGGCTTCAGGTCTGGGAAGTAAGTCAGTTGGTGATAGATAGTGGGAGAACTAATGTGAGACATGACCGGAGAAATGGTTCTAATATAGAGAAGAAATGATTATGGTTCAGCTCCATATAGATTGATTAAATAGTCTTTGAAAACTCTTCTTTCTCTAAGATATTATGTTACGTGATCATAAATGGAAATGAATTCAATTAAATTTTGACTCTCCATTTTAAAATTTTGAAATGTAAATGTTGTAGATGAATGAAAGGTCATATTGAGTGAATGAACTTGGCTACATGTCATTCATTTGACCTAGACCCCCTACTATTTTGTTTTTAAAATAATATTATTAACAACAAAGGCTAAGGCTCAACATATGTTTCTTTTTCTAAATATATCCTCTTAAGAATTAGTGGCATTTGTCAACAGTATTGATATGTTCTGCTGATGAGGACTGGCTGCCATCAGGTACCATTTCCTTAATTCTACCTTTATGAAAACCTGCTTTATCCATGTTCTATACCACTTTTGTCATTCTCCATGAGGACCTAAATGTTATACTAGAATTATGGGGCCCAATAATTTCTAAATTGTTTTATGTCAAATCTTCACTATCCCAGATATTTCAGATTGAATATAGCCTGGTAAATGAAGAAAGTTGAAGATGCCCTCCCCCCCCCCCCACCCCATTTTCTATTCCCAGCTTTTGTGTGTTTGAAAACGGAACAGCAGGCTAATAATTCCTTGCCTTTTCAGAATATTTCATTTGATTTCTGACAGTAATAACTGTGTTTTATCTGGCTGTCAGTGGTCTTTCTAGGATGGACTTAAATTGTAATGTGCTCATTCATTGTATAGTGAGGAAAGAATACATTAAATGTCTAAAACAATAGGGAAAAAAGAGGAAAACTGACTCAGTTAATTCCAGCGAAAATAAAAGCAATACATTTATTCTCAGTGGAACATTAAAAGACCGTGATGAAATGGGTATCAGTAATTGCTATGGTTTGAGAACTGTTTTTTTCTTTGCACAAAAATGTGTTCATCATTGAGTATTCTAAAATAGTGATTCTGAGTAAAATGTCACACTTTTCATGATACACAAAGTCAGGAATGTTTATGCAATGTCATTATTTTAACATTCACATTTTATTAATAACCTCAATTTGCTAGTGACTAAACTCTGTAAAGCTTTTGCTAAAGAAAATATTTTTCATAAAACAGCACCCATACATCCAGAACTCACTCTCTTACTTTATGTTTTTAGAGTCATTACCTCATAAATATGCTTATCAATGTCATTGTAACCACTAACCCACAGTTTGCAGAATGCTTTTGGGGTATAAACCCACAGATCCTACAGGCCAGCTTGCTTCAGTCACACCTGTGTGCTTTGTCTCCTAGTTGTCAGATCCCAGGAGGCTAAGACAGGTGACTAGCCCAGCCTTATGTCTGAGATATTGGAAAAGGGATCATTTTCCAAATGCCCTTTCCTTGAGATCCTCTGAGCATTGGTGAAGGATGTCTCTCTGCTAACTATCTCCATTTAAGGAACAGAGTATAATATATTTCACTTGTAAAGAATTGCTTTACTTAAGGATGGGTGAAATGAATGAATGAAAAAGCATTTAAGTGCTTACTATGTGCAAAGCATTATGGTGAAATAAGGTTTCTCTGAGAGGTGCTTTATAATCTGTCTGCTAAATAGTCATTGTGAATACATTACAAAAATTATCTTTTTCACATTTAGCATTGGTGAAGCACTTTTAATTTTCTACTAGAATTTTAAACAGAAGACGAGTGGCTGTGAAAGAGGATTCAAAAGTAAGTTGCAGGGCACTAAATATGCCTCATGTAGGATAAGTGGGAAGTAGCTGATATACTATCTTTAAAATATAAGCGAGGGTGGCATATTAAATTAGTAAATGGTTTAATTGCTCCAACCATCAAAGTAAACAAATGTATAGATGCTGTGTTTTAGTAGTGGCTCTAGTCATATTTTTTTTGAAAAAAAGAGATGTATTCATTTACATTTTGAAATAACAACTTTTATTAAATATAGCCCCTCTGATTTCACAGAATTGTGCTCATTGCAAAAAAAAAAAATAGTATCAGACTCGTGTATGTTGGTCCATTTGGCTGCTTTGTTAAGGAAATCTGGAAAAGCAAGGCTGTCTTTTTAGTGGCACAATTTCTTACCAGATGGCAAAACAACTGGAATTGCCAGCCATGTACTCTTCTGCAGTGTTCTGAAAGTCTTCCTACTTGTACAAATTTGTGACAGGGGTAAGCCCTTAGTTCTGATACATAGAAAATAATATTTGCTCCAAGGAGATATGATATTTGCTATTTATTAGATTTCAAAGAAAAGCTCTCTTTCCTACACTTTCTGAAATGTAGATTTTAGGTTGATTGTAAAATCAGGCACCAACATGGCATAATGGATAGAGTACTTGGACCTGGAGTCAGGAGGCCTTGGGTTCAAATCCAACATCAGATACTTACTAGCTGTGTAACTATTGGCAAATCACTGAATCTTTGTCTGCCTCATTTCCAAAATGAGGGTAATAATATAATAGCCCCTACTTTTTAGGGTTGTGAGGATTAGATGCGATTATAGTGGTCAAAACTTCACAAACACTAAAGTGCTATCTAAATGCTGTTGTTGTTGTTTGTGTGGTTGTTATTAAGAAAATGAGAGACATCATTTTCATAGAGATCTTAGGCTCTTTCAGTAAAAGCACAGTTATCCCAACTGTACTTCTCCTTTATTTATGATGTGCTTTGAATGGCTTGAGTTCTTATTTTTGACTCTTAAATTTGTCTCCTGTTGAAGCGTATACTTCTGTTATCCCTCATCAAAACATGGAATAGACTTTTCATTCTCAAAGGCTATCCCAATGGAATATAATCTTTTTGTTAGTTCTGCAGGCTAGAAAGCCATTGAACATGGGTCTTTTGATAGACAGTGTGTTTGTAATTTCAGTAATAACTCAGTTGAATTTGGTTTAATCATTACATTTTGATTATGATGATGATGAAGAAGGAAGAGGAAGAGGAAGGAGGAGGAGGAGAAGAAGAAGAAGGAGAAGAAGGGGAAGAAGAAGAAGAAGAGAAGGAAGCAAGGAAGGAAGGAAGGGAGAAAGAAAGCAAAAGAAATAGAAATTATTGTGGAGTCACATCAACTCCTGAAGAAAGTTTGTTAGGGTATGAAAGAGGCTGTGATCATATCTGGTTAGCAAATTGTAAGTATGGATTAAAATACAGCTCTTTAAATTCTTGCAATATAATTGTCTCATAAGCAGTAATGAGATGTCTCTTCTCACCTCACATCTTCCTCCCTCCTTCTCTCTCTCTGCCATTCTGGTGTATCCTATGGACCCCTTTTCCAACTAATGATATTATATATGTTAAAAAATATGTAGGATCACAAAGGGAACTAAATATATTGAAATAAAGATGTACTTTCCCCCATCCAAATTCATAGACCCCTTAAAATGTATCTATGGGAGTCTGTGGGTTTTGAATAAAACTCTCCTGTCCTAGAATGTATCACACTGCATTTGCTTTAAGACTTTTAGTGGAGGCAATGCACTGACTCCCTAGGCAACCAACTCTTCTTTTGAACATTTCTAATTGTTAGGAGTTTGTCATTGCCTTAAATTTAAGTCTGACTCTTTGCAACTTGGATCTCTTGCTGCTAGTTCTTCTAAGTGAGGTAGGATATTCAGGATTTAGATTCAAAGGGAAGTCATTGCATTGTCCTTTGGAACTTTCCTTAAAGATGACAGGATTTCATAGAACAAAGAGAGGTTGAAAGACTTCTAGTCTATGATCCACCTAAATGAATCCCAATAAAGTTTTGTAATTCAAATGAATTTTAAAGGTCCTAAAGTAGCCTAATGTTTTATAGAATCACAGAATATTTAATGAAGTCTTTAAGTGAATTGCTTTCTATAACAATGAATCAGTCTGAATTTCAACTCCTGTTGTCATGTGAGATGTACATGGTTAGGTTTTTTTAAAGTGAAATATGCATAGATTGTTGGCACTGTTGACTTCTGGAGTGATTCTTCATCTACCTTTAGCAGTGATTTTGAAAAAGACATGGGTTTTTCCACATGCACTGTCCCTTTTGCCTGGCTTTTTTGGTGATACAATACGCTCTATAGGAGAGTCATGTTTTGTCATTGAAGTGTTTTATTTTTTTTCATGAAAAGGGTGAGTTTCTTTGAAGCAGCATATTTGTATATTACTCTAAGCTGAGATGCCTTGTGCATTCATAATTCGGTTACTGAATTACCTATGGTGAGAGAATTTAAACATCCCTTTGAGGAATAGAATGAGAAGTCATGGGATGTGATTAAAAATGGTTCTTGAATCCCACAAGACTCAAGTTCCTGCCTAGTTAGTATCTTAGCATCTTGCCCAGACAGGCAAGTCATTTATCCCTTATATTGTCAGCAGGTTTCTAAGACTACAATTTTCAGAAACTGTGCAATACTACATTGGTAGAGGGACTTCTCCTCTGAGAGTTTCCTTACCAATGAGATAATTCAGTTCCTATCCCCAGGTACTGTTCTATACTTATAGAATTTGAGATGAGGTTTCATAGCATAAAGAATATTCTTCAAACTATAGATTGTATATGGGGTTTTAATTTCATTCTATTCTTGAAGCACAGATTTAAAAGTGGTATTTGTTGAAAATAGAATTCCTTTACTGCTAGTCATACCTGTATTTAATGGACTATATATGTTATTAATTTACTATTATGATTCTTACTAAAAAGGGGTAAAGAGTTGTCCTTGGTGTTGGGAAGACTGGCTGTGTGATTCATACAACCCTCTAAGACTATAAATTACAGTGTAGGTGATGATCTGCATTAGTAGAAGAAGTTTCCTTATGGGAGTTCTCCAAATGAACTCTAGATGTGTTATCTTATGATGATAATCAAATCATATTTCCTGTGCTCTAGTGAAATTTTCTGTGCTATATGCTATAAATATTACATGTCTAGAAATGGAATGGTCTTTTCAATCTTTATTGCTCAAAGCTTTTGCTTTCTCATTTAACCTAAAAACTTCCCACAGTGGCAACAGAGTAGAAAGAATTTTTCTACTTGTTTAAATTCTTTTGAAGCTCAATTTCCTCACTTGCAACACAAGGGCATTAGAGAAAAATGATCTCTGAATTCCTGGGTTCTTCTCTGAAGGCAACTGAGGCACCTGTCACTACTGTCATTTGCTATGTGGCAACTACATATGGCCAATACATTTTTACAGGTATTCCTCAATGTAATAATTCATTATTTTCCAATAGTTTACTTGTAAATCAAATTTTTGGCTTTTGGAACTCCCAATTAATTTGACCATCAAGAAAATGTTATCTAGAATTGCCTTGAAAAGTCTCTTACTGCAAAGACTCATATTGGTGCTGTATACTGAAATGAAAAAAATCCACAAAATGATTAGAAAGTAATACTCTTGTGAAACTAATAATTAAGCATACCACTTTTAAAAAGCCACAAAATAAAATGATTTGTTAGTATAGAGGCGGCAATACAGTAGTGCTTAAATGACAAGCTAGCCCATTTGGCTAATGTGTTCATTTATTTTAGAGTATACTTGTGTGTGTGTGTGTGTGTGTGTGTGTGTGTGTGTGTGTGTGTGTGTACAAACTTTGAGGTGCTAGGTGGGGTCCAGGTTAGTCTGAATTTGAAGACCAAGGCTGGATGGGCAGAGCCTAAAGGTCCTCTGGTTTTCAGTAGGGGTTTACCAGTCAAGTGGACAAATGTATACTAATTCCTGCAAGATTGGAGAAAGATACTAATATAAGAAAAGGATGAGAAAAATCTCCCTGGTTGGCAGTCAAATTGCTATTCTGCATGACCTACCTTTCTCCTCCACCTCCTTGCTCCTTTTGGTGGAGAGGATTTAGTTGAGAGCACGATGAAGAAGAGCTTGAATATCCCCTTACAACTGCTAACCATTTGGAATTTCCAATGGTTTGGATAGGGTGGCCAGGAAAGAGTGTCTCCTTACAGTGCTTATTATTGACAGGTACAGGTGTTTCTTTGTAATGTTGGAGATTGCCTCTAAAGGTCCCTGGAAATATACTCAACTTCTGTGTTATCTGCCTTTGTACTGACTTATCACCAGTAAAGAAATAGCCTATGTTAAAAATCACAATTGCATATTTGAAGAATGTAATAAACCCTACTCTTTTCTCTGTGACATTGGAATATCCAGTTTTTCAAGGAAATAGACTCCATTTAAAAATCTGTGTATTCTTCAGCAGTGTGGAACCAGGTTTAAAACAAAAAAGGTCAGTACTTGGTTTTATAGGAAAAGAAATCACATTAAAATATATTCTTTACGTAAAATTATGCTTCCTCTTTTCAAATCCACTGGAATCCAACTTTATTATGCATTCATGATAAGAAAAGTCTAAATAGTAAATTGTTATATCTCTTAAGTTTGTCTCATCCTCCCAGGAGTATTTATTGAAAAACAAAACAACTTATAGCAATAAAAAATACAGATTAATTTTTGTTCCCTGTACTCAAAGGTCTTTTAAAAAATATTTGCCTCTATTTAAACAATATTTAGAGAGCCTCAGGAACTAATTCCATTAAAACCAACTAATTGTCTAGAGGCAACTAGATGGCTCAGCGGATAGGGTGCTGGGCCTGGAGTCAGAAAGACCTGAGTTCAAATTGGGCCTCAGACACTTAATAGCTATGTGCCAAGTCACTTAACCTCTACCTCTGGTGGAGGAAATGAGAAACCACTCCAGTATCCTTGCCAAGAAAACCACTTAACCTGGGCAAATTACTTAGCCTCTGTTTGCCCCTGTAGAAGGAAATGGCAAACCACAACAGCATCCTTGCCAAGAAAACCCTATGGATAATACTGGTATGATATGGTCTATAGTGTCACAAAAAGTCAGATATGATTGAATGAATTTCTTATTTAGTAAGGCTAGCAGGAACCAATGGTTGGTTATAGTCTTCACCTCACTCATTTACCCAAGTATATATTTAAAAAGAATATTCTTGAATTTCAAAATCAAGAAGTTTTATTTTTCTATATTTGCTGTATTTTTATTTACTGAACTTTTGTAAAATCTTGTTTCTGGATGTGTCCCATTTTAAAGGTGGCACATTGGATAGAGCACTGAGCTTGGAATTAGGAAGACTTATCTTCCTGACTTCAAATATGATCTTAGACTCATACCAGCTGTGTGACCCTGGGTAAGTCACTTAACCCTGTTTGTCTCAGTTTCTCATCCATGGAATGAGCTGGAGAAGGAAATGGCAAACCATTCCAGTATCTTTGCCAAGGAAACTCCCAAATGGGTCGTGAAGAGTCAGACACAACTGAAACTACAGAACAACAACAGAAAAAGTCTGTCGTTGTGTTCTTTTTCGGCCAAAACATAATTGTCACTTTCTCAGGCAAAGACTTAACAATGTACTTGCTTTGTTTTATGTATTTGTTTACTTATTTATAATACTTACTGGTGGATGAAAGAAAGATTGACCCAACCTGTGATGTGACTTAAAGGAAAGTGCACTGCTATAGTGAGGATGGAGTTTGCTTTAAATTTCTGGAAGGAGATGGAAGTTTACATAGAATTTCTTATAAGATTTAGATACTTTTGAATGTTGATGTTCAATTGCCTCGTCATTGGAGTAACTTGTTTTAATTAATATAGGCTTTTTTAACCCCATACTGGAATTTTTCCCTTTAAAAAACAAATCCATACAACAAATCATTAGGTTTTATAAAATTATCATCATGATTACTTGTTCCTGAATCTTCAGCTGTCTAAAGGGTGTGTTATCACCTTTTTTAATCCTAATATTTATCAAAATTTTTTCAGGTTCAAGCTAATCCAAGCATTTATGTGATTTGTAAAGCCTTTGGGGATAGATTAAGCCTTTTGTACCCTGCAAGTCTACACTATTTTGAAGTTTCGGAGATCAGGAACTCATCAGCAATGCAGACTCATAAGCTGTCATCTGTGATTAAAGTTGGGCTCACTTCAAAACCATCATTTCACTTAGATTTTTTTTTATATGCCATTGCTGAACTGTTTTGTTATTGCTTCTTTCTCTCCTTCCTTCTCCTTTGCCAGTCTTCTGCATTCTTTGATCCCAACTGTTTCCCTGATGCAGACATCAGAGAAAATAGATTGAAAATGAGAGGAGACTAGTAGAAATGATCATTTTCCCTTTCTGCTACTTCCCTTAAGATTGACCTTAACAACCAACTTCCCTGTCTGGATAGTGTTCTAAACAAACTATGTGTTAATCATTGGTCCTCTTTTTTAATCTTTCTTAAAAACTCCCTTCCCCCAAGTCTATTATTGTATTTTTTTCATAATATGCTATTGTTCAATACCTTGCTAACTTATGTTTCCCTTTAATGGTCCTGAGAAGGTCATCTGGACCAGAACAGGCCTTTAACCTGTGAATGGCTGGAATTGATCAGAGGAGCTAGAGACAGGAGAGTTAGAAATCAAACAGAAGTTTCATTTATATCAGAGTGAGGGAATTGCTTGCAAGCAAAAGCCCCACCTCCTGAGAAGGAGGGCTTAACATGCTTACACAGAGGCAGAGCTTATGTACATGAAAGGGACTAGACCACAAGATAATCATTCTTAAATCTTGAGTAAGCAGTTCCTGTGGTGGACATTTCTTGGGCTTGGGTCCTGTGGGAACACTCTCTCAAGACTAAGGGTTGTTGATCCTTGTGATCTTTCAGCAGGGTACAGAACCAGCGTTAGCATGGTGGGAATAGGACTGCAGTACCTGCTTTGATTCACTTAGCAGTTCACAGGGATTGTGAGCATGGCTTATGATATGTATGATAAATGGCTGCAACATGTCACTTGCTTCTGGTTCTCAGGTCGCTCGGAAATAGGGGGAGCTTCAACAAATCCAGGTAGCTATTGATCAACATGAAAATCATGAATCCCTCAATAAATACCTGGTGCTGGTCAAAGCAAGACACTTTGCCAGAGGGCAAGATCATTCAGAGCGCAAAGGATTCTTGTTATAACAAGCTCAGGACATAGCCTGCTTGCTGGGCCTTAGTTCTGGGAAACAGGGTGTCTCCAAATATCTTGATAAGAGTAAATTGAAACATGAATGGGATAAAGCCCTAAGACCTTCCTAAAGAGAATGAGCAATGACATGGAGACCTAAGGAAGGTCTGTAAGTTGCCAAAATGAATGAATCAATGAATAAAGTATTTAACACTTAGTATATATGTAAAGCACTGAGCTAAGAGCTCAGCAAATACAGTGTATAAATCTTGTAGAATACACAAATCCACCTTTATTGTTCAATGTTTTGCCATAGTTAATTTTGTGATTTTTTAAAAAATTCTACAGATTTTCCTGGAAAAAAAAAAAGTAGGATGACATCCTGTTCCCTGTCTAACATGGATACTTATTCTTCTGTAGCGTATTTTCATATATTGTCTTCAGTGCCTTTCTTGTTCAAGCCATTTGGAAAATGTGACAAAGGAGAATATGTAGCACCAAGAATGCATTCAACTGGATTATTTGATGTAATATTCATATTTTGCAAATATTATCAGAAACAATATATTCCCCATCCTCCAGCACTCTGGTCCCTCATCATTGGTGAAAGCTTCAGGCTTTCCCCTGCTTTGATAGGTTACTTGCTTTCACAAGACATGTAGTGCTTTGTATACATTCAAGGGCAGAGGCCACATAAGTACCTATTTCAAATTTTTCACCAAATGTTTACTGATTTAGTGGAGCCTTTTGGATAGATAAAGTCATTAATAAAAGGATTTTAAAGGTTTGCAGTTTGCGATGTGCTTTCATTAAGTTGTTTTATTCTGAAGTGAGGATACATGAGCACATAATGAGTGGTTTGTGTGGCTTTTTTTTTTCCTGAATTAGATTCATGAATCCTCTGCATTGTGTACCAAACTAGTTTAATTACTCATTCTTTGCTTTTTTTGGTAGCATCACTTATTATGTGAAGTATTCACTTTTTTTTTGTGGATCTGTAAATGTTTTTGCTATTAATTCCTGAATTTTTGCGTCAGACTGTGCCTTTGGGGTAGTACATTACAAAATCCTGGATTTAACTTGTTAGATAGAAAAACTGAATTACAAATTTATATGTAGCTCTTTTGCTAAATCTGGGAAAAATTCAAGAATCTTTCATATGACATTTAGTCAATAAACTTTTAAAAAGTATTTAGTAAGTATACCCTATGTATCAGGCATTTTGTTAAGCTCTGGGATACAACATAAAGTCAAAAACAGGATCGTTGTCTTCAAGGTGTTCACATTGTAGATGGGGAGACAATATTCCTTTGTTGAATGTATCTTCAGTATTCACATTGTCTGAAAAGAAATGAAAACAAAAACACAACAAAAACTTCTATTGTGTGCCCTCCATTTAACTATATGCCCTGGGCAAAACCAGAAGAAAATAGGTCCTATCCCAGCTAAATTGGTGCTTGATCTATAGGAAATTGTGAGAAGTACAAGATAAAAGTCCTTCCCTTCTCAGTGTACCATAATGAAATTCCATTAAACCAAAACTTATTGAATGTCTATATAGTTTGTTGATCTCTGTTGTAGGTGGTGGTAAAGATACAAAATTTAGGCTAAATGGTCCTTGATGTAATGTACTTTATATTCTATCAGAGGAACAAAATATAAACAAATACATATGAGACCTGTCATGTATGTTAAATGAAGTAGACAAGCAGAATATGGAAGGGCCTATGTGAAAGAGAATACAAAAGATAGGGTGGTGCTAAATTATTGAGAGTCTTGAATACCAGGCCAAGTTTGAATTGTACTTAGGCCATAAAGAATTATGTAATATTTTTGTAACAGAAGATTGATATGACCAGATCCATGCATAGTAAGATTTGTTTGTCAACAATAAGTTGGATTATAGGTGGTGCAGTGAGTAGAGCACTGGCTTTGGAGTTAGGAGGACCTGAGTTTAAATCCGGCCTCAGACACTTGACACATGTACTAGCTCTGTGACCTTGGGCAAGTCACTTAACCCCAATTGTCCTGCCAAAAAACCCCAAAACTACAATAAGTTGGATTAGAGGATGTTGGACTAGAGGAAAGTTGAATCAGAGTTGGATTAGAGGAAAGAAAGAGTAGTGATGGGATAATTTATTGGAATTATTTTGCTGAAGTCCAGATATAATATAAGCCTGTACTAAGATGCTGGCATTGGAAAAACATAGGAGAGGCTGGATATGAGAGATGTGCATATGGAGTCTGCCGTATTTCATAATGGGTTGGGAATGAAAGGTGAGGAGGTTAGAACCATAGGTAATGGTTTATGTATGGAAGACAGCCCTAATCACTGAATGGGCATTGCCTCAGTCAAAGTGAGAACTCTGAAAGACTTTAGTTTAGAAAGGCCAAGGTATCCCACTGAATCCTAGGGCATCTCCAGCCATCCTGATTTATATCTGGCTACTGGCCCCAGATGGCTCTGGAAGAAAAAGTGAGGCTGGTGACTTTGCACAGCCTCCCTCACTTAAATCCAATTGACTTGCAAGTAATGGCATCATCTTCTTGATGTCATGGTTTTCTTTGAGAACAAAGAATAAAACCACAACAGAAGACTGTGTTTAAAAGGAGGAATAGCCTTGAGTGAAATACCAGCTTAGTTTTAGACATTTCCAGTGTGAGGCTCTTTTGGAAGAGATGGCCCTTAGGGACTAAGAATGGTGAATCTGGAACAGAGTAGAGAGATCAAGAGTGGATTTATAGATTTAGAACTCTTATGCACAGAGGTAATGGGCAGCTAGATGGAGGTTATTTATATTTATTCTGAATAGAAATGAGTTTTATTTTTTCATGTTTTATTTCACATTTGATTAATACTACTGGTGACTGGCCTTGCTATGAATTTGATAAATTTTAGCATAGACTGCGGGCAGCTAGATCGCTCAGTGGATAGAGTGCCAGGCTTGGAGTCAGGAAGACTCATTTTCCTGAGTTCAAATCTGGTCTCAGACACTTACTAGTTGTGTGATCCTGGATAAGTCACTTAACCCTTTTTGCCTCAATTTTCTCATCTTTAAAATGAGCTGGAGAAGAAAATAGCAAATCACTCTGTTGTCTTTGCCAAGAAAACCCTAAATGGTGTCACAAAGAGTGGACGTGACTGAAAATGAACAACAAAACAAGTACAGGTGTAATATTTAATGCTGTGGCAATGGGTATAGAGAGAGATGAGATGGCCAGAGAAAACCTTTATGGGTTGAAGAAAAAAGGCATGGTGGGCAGAGAGGAAAAAGGATCAGATTTATGTGGTATGTCTAAAGCCAAATGAAGTTTGGGATGGCAGTAGTATAATGCTCCAGAGTATACAGAAGGATAAGGGCTAAAGAAAAAGGGCCATTGGATTTGATAGGACATTATCAGTGACCTTGAGGAAACCAGTTTTAGTAGAGTGATAAGGGGACAGAACATTGGTATCAGGGGTTGAGAGATGGTGAAGAAACAGAAACATCAGGTACAGAGAAGTTTTTCCAAGAAAGATGTTGGGAAGGGTGGGAGATGTTGGTTAACCTAGAGTAAAAGGGTCATGGGGGGAATGGCTTTTTTTTTAAGGTTTGGAGAAGCCCAAGGATGTTTGAAGAAATGGGGATAAAGCTCTGGGAGAGGGAATCACATACTGTACTTCAAGGGTTTAAGCATGATGTCTACACCTGGATACTTAAATGAACTGTGAGTAGGAATTTAATTTAAATAATTTAAATTTATAAATGAATTTGATTTAATTTAAATTTACAAATAAATTTAAACTTAAATTATGGTTAGGAAGATTTGATTTGAGTTAGATGAGATATTCCTTTTCCTCAGAGCACTGACAGTTCCATTGAGGTTGTTTTGGACCCATGACTTTATTCATTAGAGGGAACCTCCAGGTGAGGAAATTCTTTCTATTAATTCTAATTGGCAACTCCTCTGTAGCCTAGGCTTGGAGGTCCTTTGAACTGAGTGTTAAGGTGAATTATATTGTTGTTACTTAGTTGTTTCAGTCCTGTCCAATGCTTCATGACCCCATCTGAGGTTTTCTTGGCAAAGATCCTGGAGCGGTTTGCCATTTTCCTGTCTAGCTAATTTTAGGTGAGGATACTGAGGCAAACAGTGTTAAATGACTTGTCCAGTGTCAAACAGCTAGTAAGGTGTCTGAGGTCAGATTTGAACTCAGGAAGATGAATTTTCCTGTCTCCAGAGCTGGCACTCTCTTCACTGTGAAAAGGCTTCTTTCCTCTCCAGACAATGGAGTGGACTTTCAGGGTGTTGTGTCTATTTGCTTTAATCACATTTTAGCTTGTTCTTACTTGTAAGGGTATTGTCTTTCCCCCCCTTAATAATTGAATAATTAAATAATTAAAACATAACAGGCATGGCTGGTGTTATTATGATATTATTGTTGAACTCACTCACTTCAAAAACTTTTGTGGGTAACCATCTCAGAGAAAGTATCAACTCTTTCTTCTGCCCTCTGTGGGCAAGGGACAACTCTTTGGGAGTCGGCAGTTTAAGAATTGCTCTCTGACACCTGACTGTAGTGAAATCAGGGTGATTTTTACGATGGCCAAATTTGCAGACAACAACACAAAATGTTAGGTCCCATCAATGGTAGTAACTTGTAGACAGAAAGATTGACATGGCAAGTAATGTAGCTTTATACATCACTCCCAGACATACCTCTAGGTATATGACAGGCTTATTGAGTTATTCCCATCATGGTAAATTCTTTAGCATATCTCACAATGTGTTGTCATTGCAGAGGCTACTCTTCATTTTAATTCTAGAAAGATGTATTTAGTGCTGACTCTATGCAAGGTTTGTGAGACACAGACATATAAAATAATGCAAGGGTTTTTTTTTCTTTTTGTAATACTTCAGCAAGATGCCCAATAGTATATGATAGGACAAAAGAGAGTAGATAGTTTGATTTCCTTAAGCAGTTATGTAATCAATAGAAATGTATATGTGTTAATTTTTACTTCAAATACAATGGTCAAAAAGCTGTTGTTAATATTAAGAATTGTGTAATTAATGTTACATGTGTTTGGAATTGAGTTCATCTTTTGGTTCTTCAGTATTTAAGACACTTTATGATATTATGGAATACTTTTGCAACTATTTCAACACAGTCTCAATTATGTTTTTTGAAAATGAATTCTACTAGAGAGGGTATGTGGCATATACTGTTTCCTGTGTTACTACTGTAAGATGTTACTGCAGTTACTATAACCAAGTGAATAGATTCATCCTATTGCTATTTAGTTATTATATATATATATATATATATGTATATGTATATGTATATGTTAGTTATATAGTCATACAATGATTTGAGCATATAAGGACTCCAGAATAATTACCAGTTGTTCCATGAAATATATCAGAGGTCAGTAGTGTCCTTTCTCGTTGGGCAAAAGAATCAGAGGTTGGGATTTTCCTAGGATTCATCTGACTGCAGAAATACAAATGCCTAACACTTTGTTCTTTGCTCAGTCTATTAGGTGAGACTCATTTTTTTAAAAAAGGAATTTACACTAAATTTCAGGGTTTTTTTTTTAAATTTAGCTTCTCATCCCTATTTGCTGAACCTTTCAAATACATTTGACAACGGAGGAGGAAATAGAATAGATTTTATACAAGATGATTAGTATTATTTATTTTACAATCAAATTTAAAAAAACATTGATAAACAGGTTATAATAATAAACTATTCTAGAATTTTATTATTTAGTTACCTTTTGAATACATTCTGCCAGTTGATTAAAATGAGTGTAATTTAATCAGTATTGTATTGCACACTGAGAATAATTTAGGCTAATGTCAAGGACAAGTGTTATCTATTCTATTATTGTAGTGAGATATTGGAATAATGAATATAACAGAAGCAAATCAGGAAATATTTCAAGTTTTTCATCTTATTATCTAGATATTTTAAAATCACATGCCTTTCACATTTAAAATAAACTAGATGTTACACATTAATAGTTACAATTTCCCTCTCTTAATCTGTTGCTAATATCTTCTTGTGTGGTTATATTTCAACTTGTGGTTGTTTATTTTGAAATTGAGTTTTCATTCAGAACTTTGGATAAATTGTAGGGTAGGATTGAATGAAATAATTGATAAAATCCATGATGTGGGCAGCCTTCCCAATTTCCTGCATCTTTGCTTTCCTTTTAGATTAAGTTATTTCTTTCTCATATGCTGTTGGCTTATGCAGTTGATAAGTGAATCAGTGCTTGTGTAACCATTTGAAGTTCTTTTTATCATTTTGGCATTTTGTAACATTTCTCTCTACCCCTGTTTCTGGGAACACTAGAAATTGTTATTTGCTTGTCTTCTGCAAAAAGGGCACTTCTTCTTTCTTATCCTCTTTGCTTGCCTCTAACAAGGTCAAAAATTTGTTTTCTTAGGTCTTTGTAAGATGAACCCCTTATGTACTATCTTATTTGGATAGATTGATTTATAGAATCATAACCAGGTGGGTTATTTTCTGCTGTTAAGTTTTCTTCTTTGGGGGAGTGAAAAGGATATAACACAAGGAAATTTAGCACTATTGAGGTAAGTGTACAGAAGTAGGTTTGCCTTTAAATCCTCCCATTCCTTCATTAGATCATTTGTTGATATCTTAAAAAGAAATTCTTTCATTTTGTGCAGTTCAATCAGGAATAGACTTTATTACTAGCTTAAAAGAACCTCTTACTAATATCTTTGGTTTATACCAGTTGTTTTCTTGGTATATAACTTCCCTTATCCAAAGAGATATCTCTTGTAAGAGAGAATATAAATGGAAGAGGAAAAAGCAGTTTAGTGTAACTAGCCAATCTATAAGTATATGCAGTGCTTCAAAATTTCCAAAGAGAAAGGGGATACATTTTTATACTTATTGGTTATTATAATTATACAGCTTTTAGGGTTTTTTTTGTTCTTTTCATTTACATATTTATATTCTTTTTCTATTTTTACTTAATTTACTTTGCATCAGTTCATATAAATCTTCCCATGCTTCTCTCTATTCTTCATATTCATTGTTGGACAGTATAGTAACATCCCAGTATGTTCATGTGCCACAACTTGTTTAGCCATTCTTGATTAATGCTAATCTGCTTTTTTTAAAAAATAAAAATTTGTTTATTTTTTTCAGCTTCTTTCCTCATGATGTCCCTTCCACCATCCCTTAAAATAGAAGGTAAAAAAGAAGGGGAAAATTTTTAGCAGCCAGCATTGAAAATATCATCATATGTACTATTTTCTAGTTTTAAGCCCTCACTCTACAAAGAAAGGGACAAGGAACTTATCTGGGGTCAAGCCTGGTTATTAAAATTTCACACCATTCTGCTTTGATTATTTTATTGTTATTCTTTTCATTTGCACTGTTATAGTCTTTGTGCATATTATTGCCCTTGTTTATTACTTCACTTTGCATCTATTCATATATTCCCACACTTCTTTGTATTCTTCATATTGATACTGGTTGTGGTACTGATGATGATGCTTCCCTTTTGTGTAATGTAGAGAACATGGCTTTCAGGATGTCAGTGGCTGAGATAGGCTAAATAGTTTAAGATGGCTCTATTTTTTCTCAAGTCATAGCACCCTCTGTTTTAGATAAATGGAATCCTAGATTTAGACCTGGGAGACATCTCAGATATTCTCTAGTCCAACCCCATTTTATATGAACTCAGAGAGATTAAATAATGGGTTCAAGGTCACAAAGATAGTAACAGAGCAAGGATTTGCACCTAGGATTTTGAATTCTAGATCATCATCTCTCCACTGTACCATCCTTCCAGAACTTCAATGTTAATGGAATTCTATTGTTCAGTATTTATTAATAGTGATTTCTATACAGAGATGGCAAAAATAAAGTTGACCACAGTTCTCAGTGATCTATAAATTCCATTTTCCTTTCACTCACATCATATAAGATGGACTTCTCTTTGGACATTAGTGGGTATAGGAGAGCAATATTGTGGAACTATGAGTACGTCAGGTAGGGCTCATTGCAGTCAGCTGGCCCAGTTAAGGTTGATGCTGCATATTGGAAAGTTGGTATAGAGCCATATTAGCTGTCCATGGCCTAACAATAAAAAGGGTCCTGCTGACCTTTCCAATTTTGTTTTTAAGAGTTAGAATTCCTTTATACCCTGGCACACTGAATTTCAGCTTCGTAAATCAAGCAGGAACTAATCAATATATCTATCTACTTAAGATTTCTTCTTGATTCTGATAATTTTTTCTTCTTTAGAAAATTCATTTTTGTTAGTGAGCTTGAGGTTGTGGTGGTGGAGAGTAATCAAAGCACTTTGGTGGAAATGTGTTACTTTACTATGTATTCACTTAGTCCAATGAAACAGTAGCACTATTTAAATGAGTTTTTAATGAACCATGTCAGCAAGTAAGGCTCATAGAATGATTAAGTATTTAGTGCTGTCTCCATGTCATTAAAATAAGTTCAGTCATCAGAAAGCTTACAAATTGATTTCATAGTTACTTCTTTCATGTCCAAATGATAATTTGCTGCTACCTCATTAATTTGCTCCTGGATTCTGTACTGCTTCAATGACGGCTTTACACTGGTCACTTATAAGGAAACAGCATTTGATCATCCTTAGGCTCTAATTAGTTCCCTCCTCCCCTTTATGAATTAGGTCATCTATCTGTGATTAGCCAATTTCAAAATTGCTTTCCTTTATCTTAGTGGGTAAGCTCCAATTTTTATCTGTATTTTAGCAGCAGCATATTGTATATATTTGTACCTCAAGAATGGGCATAGATAGTGCTGCTGCCTCCATGATAGTAGGAAAACCCTCATTATATCTGCTGTGGTGTGTTGACAAGTGGGTCAGCTCCCTTCTGGCTATAATAATTTGCATATTTTCATTGTGGTATGGGGTTGACATACTCATGGCTATTAGCTGAACACAAATCTTAAAGCGGGAATCTAATTAGTCTGAAGGCACAGCAGTGAAACAGTGCGTGTCACCCTGAGGGATATCAGAGTGCAAGGCCAGATTTTGAATTTAAGCAGGGCAGCCTAGGAGTGTCACAGGTGCATGTCTATCTCTTCAGTGCCTAAGCATAACATAATGTCAGGTACCTGTGACTAAGAAATATTGTCTTCTTATAGGATCCTGTTGGCTCTTGTGGGAACAATGCCCTCTGTCTGAACGTACTCTGGGTTTTGCTGATTGAAAGAGTGGGCACTTGCCTACTTAGTGGGATTTGAGATGTTTGGGAACCCTCGTACATGTCTGAGTCTTTTGTACCTGAAATTACCATGAGTAAAGATGAATTTGTATGGTTTTCTTTTCCTCTGGACAGCTTTAAAACCTGGGGGATAGAAAAGAGAGTAAGGTGTTAATTAAAAGACATTTCCTTAGCTTAGTACTGTTACCAATTAAAGAAGTCTTTGCATCTATAATTGTAACAATTCTATGTATTGTTGTTTTGGTTCTTTTATTCACTTTTTAAAGCATAATTAATTTTTCAATTAACAAAAGTTTTTTTCTCCCCCTTAACCCTCATGGGGGGGGGGCAGAACAAAACCCCTGTAACAGGTATATATAGTCAAGCAAAATCAAGTTCTGCTTTTTTTCCCATATTCCTAAAATGTCTCCATTGTACAGGGAGACTCCTCTGTCAGGAGATGGGCAGTACATTTCATTTTCAGTCCTATGGAATTCTGGTTGGTCCTTATGTTGATTTGGGTTCTTAAGTCTTTCAATCAGTCAACCAACATTTATTAAGCACCTGCTATGTGCCTGGGAACTGTGCTATTCCCTGGGGTATCCAACTAAAGGCCAAACGCAGTTTCTGCCCTCCAAGAGTTCACAGTATACAGGAGAAGACCGCAAAGGAGCAAATACAAGATAAATGAGAAGTAATTACCATAGGGAAGGTACTAGAATTAAGAGTCATTCAGAAAGGCTTCCTGTAGAAGATGGAACTTTATAGGAGACTTAGAGGAAGCCAGAGAAGCCAGTAATAAAATATGAGGAAGGAGACCATTCTAGGCAAATTTCAAAGTTATCTTTTTAATGTTATCTTTATTATGCAGTGACCCAAAAGTCTTAGTGTGGACTTGAGCTTTACTTGCTTAAATGTGTGTTTACACTTCTGGGACACCCTATATAAATTGTTCTTCTGACTCTTGGTTCTTTTTTAGACACTTTATATCACAGTACAGATCTTCCTATATTTTAGAATTTTTCACTTTTATGAGCATTTATGGAATAATGATATTTTTCTACATTCAAGTACTTAACTTTCTTCTGCCACTCCTCAATACTTGGGCTCACCATTTCCACCTTTTGCTATTATGAACAGTGCTGCTATGAATATTTTCAAGCATATAAGTCTTTTCTAATTGTCAATTCTTGGGTATTAACTCCTTTGACCAAAGAGTATGAACAGTATTATAACTTGCTTATTTCCTAATGGCTTTCCAGAGTACTTATACTAATGCAGAGATTCATCAGCAGTGAATCATTATTCCTGTTTCTCCCATGTTCCCACCAATATAGAATTTTTAAAAACTTTTTTTGATTGCCAACTAATTTTATGAGGATGAGGTGATAGCTCCGTATTTTTAAACTGGGAATTTCTTTGATGAGTTCAGTTTGGGGCATTTTTTTACATGATTATGTATGCTTTGTTGTTTTTGTTTTTCCTTTATAAGGCATTCCTATTTTTAGATCATATATTGCGGCATTAATCTTACATACTTTTATCAATTCCCTCTAGGTGAGTGTCAGTCTTTTTTTTTTTTTTTTTTTTTTGAGTGTAAATCCTTTTCAGGGAAGAAGTCTGAAATTATTGTTCTCAGATCACACCTTCATTTATTTTATTCATGAAAAAGCTCTTGATTTTTATAAAATTGAACTAGTCTATTTTTACTTGAATAATATTCTCTGTGGTGGGTTTTGAAATCCTCTTCTATTGATAGCTGTTTTCACATCTCTTGAGGGGCAGTTTGCTGTAGTGTCTAGAGAGCTGGCCTCGTGGATTGGGAAGACCAAGTTTAAGTCCTGCCCCTGAAACATACTGAGTGATTATTGTCAAGTTACTTAATATCTTGGTGACTAGGCAGCAGATCATTAAAACTTTCAGTTACTGAAGAGTTGCTAAGCTGGGTAGGTGGAAGTCATATCCATGATGGGGTTTCCCTGTATGGAGCAAATAAGAGATTTAATCCCTCCTTCCCCTACAAACTCCCACAATCCATTTGTAATTTATTGTGGGCTATGAAATAAGATGATGCTCCAAAATTATTTTGGCTAAACTGGTTCCCAGTTTCTTTAGCAGTTGTCATTGAATAGAATTCTTTCTTGAATACTTTGCAATCTTGGATTTATTGAAGATCAGACTGCTTTATACACTTTTTGAGGGTATTTAAGATGTTTTTTTTTTAAATTGCTATAGTACTGTGGTCTTTCAGATGCATTATTTCATTGTGAAGTCTACTAAGAAAAACATATCAGTGTTTCGCTGCCTTTCTTCTACACTTGGGCCAGTCCACTAATGAAAATGCTCTGACTGTATAAGACATTATGACTTCTCATTGTCTTTTTCCCTCTCTCTCTCTTAGTCTCTGTCTTCTACATAAACTATATCTTTAGTTGGTCATGTGGTTGGTTTGGCAAAACACTACCGACCTTAGAAGATTGAAATATATGGCAAGTATGGAGAATTTCCTATCAATCCTACTGTGGAGTGAATTTAATACCAGCTCTTCCAGCTGTTTTCATTTTCACATTGCAAAGAAAATGAGACAATGGAGTATGATATGCCTTGATTCTAGGCAGATCATTTTAGGTTAAGAAAGGGGGTAACTATCAGGAAGAATATTCAGGATCATGCGCATTTCTTAACATTTTCCCTTATGCTCTGGATTTTCTTAATGGCCAAAATTCAGGAATGTGGTAACAGGTAAATTTCATGTTTTTATTCTAATATTATACCATTTCTTGCTTTCATTATATAAAAGTTCAATGTTTCTTTTTTAATAGAAGGCTATACAGGTTTGTTAGTTAACCTTTGTCTTCACAGCCACTGAACCTGAGGAAATAGATGTAAATTACGAGACTGTCAGGTTCATAAATTGTGAAATCAGCTGCAAAAGGAGGCTATATAGTCTCTGTCTTTAGTATTCTTCATGAAAACTGACATTTTTCTAAGTGCAAAAAGAGAAATAAGTGAAGAGAGACTATGCACAGTGGCTATTGGATTGTCTTTGTCAGCATGGGCCAGACTTCAAGTTCCTCTATCAATAAAATAGGGCTGTTAATTGCCATTTTTCCTTCTGCTTACTGGGAAAAATTATTAGATAATGTTAGCAATTTTTTTTTTGTTGGAAAGTGGCTCCATCTACCATCAGTGGGTTTATGGAAAATTTTTATATCAAAGAATAATAAACATTGGTAAACAATGGTAAAATGCCCTGACAAATTATTTGGCCAAGACAACACTGGAATCTTTTTTTTCTTTCCCACTATTTACTAGTAGGTCACACCTGGGTTAAATTATAGGTACTTCACTCGCATCTGGGATTTCACACTGGCCTATTATTGGGTAAATCAAGAAATAAGAGTGTAAAATTCCATTGCTGAGGTATCAGCAGCCTATTGAATTGCCAAGAAGTTCTGAGAAGGCTTTTTTTCCCCCTTTAAGCCTTCATTATTACTCCAAATGGTCTCTTAGATAACTTGAATGGAGAAAGGCATCATAGTTACTGTAAGTCACTAAAAAAACATACATAGCCCTGCCCTGTCCTAAATGACCTTTTGCTGACTTGACAAAGAAAATGAAGTACAGAGGAATCCTGTTTTTGAGAGGATTCAAAATCTGGAACTATGCCCTGGAACATGTGTGGAAGTAAATGTCTTATTCTCCCCTGCTTGACCATCTCTGTTGGAGACAGGGATGAAATAGAATCATCTGGATCCAAAAAAAAAAATCTTTCTGGATGACATCTATCTGGATCTCCTATTAGTTCAAGAAAATCCCTGGATGATTAATCTCTTTCATTTGGCTCCCTGTACACCAAGCAAGTTCTGCGTATTCCTTTCAGAGAACGTATGCAAGGCTTTCTGTCAGTGTCATTTAATGTGTGCATATGTGTGTGGGCAAAATAGTGACTGGATCTGGGTGTTTGTTTTCCCCCCACAAAGGTGGCCTTTAGTAGGTACTGCTAAGTGCTGGATTTCATATAGGGTTTTGTCAAAGATTTCAAAATGCTTTTCAGGCATTTATCAGTGACAATTATTTATCTAGTTTTCTGCTAAGAGCCTTAAGTTTCATAAAGGTTAAATGACACCTCCAAGAATTTGACAGAAAATCTATGGCAGAGTTCAGAGGACTTAGCCAAGTTATTTGCAAGTGGCATGTCACAGGAGTTGAGTTCAATTCATGGGGCTTTGGAATTGCCTGATGGATAGGACCAAAGACCACCCGATGACCATTGCAAGAGTAAGATGTGTATGGATCTCTTCATTTATCCATCTGATAGTACTGAGGAAACCCTCTGTTTGAATATGAATTGTATTCACCCAAAAATTAAAGGTGGACATTACTTTCATATTTTGAAGGATGTGATACTGTATGTAATGTAAGGTACATTAAAATATACTTGCTAAGGATGTTAAATGTTAAAAAGTGAAATTTGTATTTTATTTTAGGGCATAGAGCTTCTAGAAGGGAGTCATGGGAGCTTTCTGAGCAGGGAAGTATCATGTCCTGACCTGTTCTTTAAGAACATCTCTTTGGCACAAGTATGAAGGATGGTTTGGAGAGGGGAGAGACTGGAGGCAAGAAAACCAGTTAAAGAGTTCGTACTATTTTCTCTGGAGAGGCAGTGAGAGGAGGATATGTGAGTAGAGAGGCATAGATAGAAGAGAAGTGGTGGATGAAGAATGGACAAGACTTAACAACTGATTGGATGTAGTAGAAAGGATGAAGAATCAGGGATGACTGAGATTTAGAATAGAGAAAAATTCATTCATGTGAAAGATGTCTTTTAAAAACAAGTTATATATATACATATATAACCAATAAGGCATATTCTTAAAGCATTTCAATGTTTATATATGATCTTTTGAACACATATTATTAAACATATAATATTCAAGGATTGAAATGCGTTTGAGAATGATTGTTTTAGTTAACAAATGTTAAGATTTATATGTAATTAGGCTGGCATGTAACATGAACAATTCTTGTGAAAATGAATGTCATAATAATCCTAATTTAGTATCAATCATGTTTTTATTATACTTAATTTTTAATACAAATATAGGAATTGATAGTGAGTAATTTTTAAGTTTTTAAAATTTATTTTAAACAAACATTCTCAAATTATTTCTGAAAAAAATTTCATATTTCAATTGGGAGAAAAGTCTCTGAAGGAAGACCATTATTAGTAAAATGTCAAAGGTTACTGTTCTCATAGATATGCCAAAGGTCCTTTCTTGGTATGAAATTTCACACTTCAGATTGTTCTGGTTTGAATTAATATGCCTTCATTTAGTTTTTGAAGATAGAATCTTGTTTTTCTGTGCCTGAGAGTTGGTTAGGATTGGGAAGTGGCAAAATTAACATAAAATAATGGAATCAGTATATTTAGTTCTTCCAGGAGTAGGAAAATAAAGATAAATACAACTATAAATTTATAACTGGAAGGAAGCAGAGAAGTCATCAAATGTATCTTTTTTCAGAGGTATCTGATGGTATGGTGTGTGCTGTGCCTGGAGTCAGGAAGACCTGACATCAAATCTGGCCTCAGACACTTTCTAGCTCCGTGACTCTGGACAAGTCACTCAACCTCTATTTGCCTCAGTTTCCTAAACTGTAAAATAGGGATAATAATAGTACTTACTTCACAGGGTTGTTATGAGGATCAAAAATGATAACATCTGTAAAGCACTTATCACAGTGCCTAGCACAGAGTGGTGCTATATAAATTCTGCTTCTCTTCCCCTTCCCTTTTATAGAGTAGAAACTGAGGCCTGGCAAGGTCAATTATATTCAAAGTAGCAGAGATGGGATTCAAACTCTGGTCCTCTGAACCCTAGGTTCAGCACTCTTGACTGTACCATGAGGAATCCTTGCACTGTATAGGAAAGGACATCAGAAATTAGAATTCTACTTCATATGGTGGCTCTTTATTTGGATCTAAAAACTTTACTTTCTGCAGAACATATGTAGGTTTTAGAGTCTAAAATGCACTTTCCACTATATTTTTAATTTATTACATAGTATTTAGACCACTATGTAATAGAGTAAAAATACAGTGGAAAATGTTTTTGATTACTTATTAGAGACCTGGGTTCTGATGTAGACCCTGTTTTTAATTCATTAAGTGAATTCAGGTCTGTGGTGACATCTACATAACTTATAGACCTTAGTATTTCTCTCATAATTTGAGTTTGGTCTTGAAATGGGGTTTTTAACCTGGATCAAAGTGTCTATGGATTGACATCAAGGTGTCCATGAACTTAGATAGAAAAAAAAAATTACATCTGTCTTTTCCCAAATACCTAATTGAAATTGACTATTTTACATCCTTAGACTTTACATCCTTAGACTTCTGTTTTCAGTAATGTCTAACAGAAGTTTGTCATTTCCCTTAATTATTTAAACATTATTCTGAGAAGATATCAATAGTTTTCCCTAGACTGCCAATTTAATCTGTGGCACAAAAGTAAAGAAATGCTAGTGATAACCTTTAGAGGTTCCATTCTGCTGTAACATGAGAGGAAGCTGTAAGCTAGTAGAGCTCTCTCTCCCTGGTGGGGGGATGGCGCCCTCCCCCAACTAGGTTATGGAGTCTAAAGATTTGGGTTTAGTAAACTACTGTTTACTGGGAGCATGACCTTAAAGGAATTATGTCATTGTTCTGAACCCGTTGCCCCATCTTTCACATGGGAGTAATGACATTTCTATCTTTTTCCCCTCCATATTTATCATGAAGATTAAATTAGATAGCAAAAGTCTTCATAAGTTTTGCTTATTAAATGTCAGCTAACAGCTTCTGATTCTATATGTGGATATTTAAAGCAGTATTTCTTTTTGGTACCAATTCATTTGACATTATTTAACTGTAGATTTTCTTATTTTTGAACAGCTGGTCGCTATATTTGATGAACAAGATCCACATCATGGAGGTGATGGCACCAGTGCCAGTTCCACTGGCACTCAGAGTCCAGAGATTTTTGGCAGTGAGCTTAGCGCCAACAATGTTTCAGCCTTTCAGCCCTACCAAGCAGCAAGTGAAATTGAGGTCACGCCTTCCGTTCTTCGTGCAAGTAAGTGAAAGCTCTCGTTGCTCTGCACATTTCATCTTAATTTACGGGGAACCCAACTTTTGTTACCCTTTCATGCTACTGTGAATGGAATTCACAGTCTGTGTTTATCAGAAGCTGATTAAAGAGCAGAGCCTGAACAAATGCCTCTTGCAAGGGAGGTAAATAAGCTTATTTTTCATTTTAATAGTTTGGATAGACTTGACTTTATCCTGATAGGACCTTTTAATTGCATACCCAAATTTAAATTATGATCTTATTGCAGGCAAAATTACAAGTATGGTTATTTACCTTAGTGCCCTATTTGACACAATATAATGAAATTGAACACAAAGTATGGGTAGTGGGAAAAGGCAAAGGAGCAAAGTTAATTAGTAAGTAAACCCTATAAACAACTTTTATGGCATGGTTCTTGTGCTGTTTCTCATGTCAACCAAGGGTGAGATTAACAGGGGAAAAGAAACAGTTTTGTTTCAAAGATAGACCTGGTCTCATCTCTTCAGTTAACTGGAAGAAAGGTCATCAGAGTGAAGAAGTGACACTTTGAATTAAGAGATGAGCCATGATAACTGGTGTAGTTTCCCCAGAGTGTGTAAGACAGCATGGTCTAGTTGACAGAATATGCCTGGCAGTAGAGGACAGGAATGACTGGGTTTAAATCTCACCTCAAATATTTACCAGCTGTGTCATCATGGGCAAATTATTTAACTTCTCTGTGCCTCAGTTTCCTAATTTATAAAATGAAGTATTGGGTTTAATTGCTTATGAGATCTTCTCCAACTCTAAATCTATGATCTCATGATATTGTCCATCCAACAGCACATTGAGTACTTAGAAATTTGCAAGTGAGCTGGTTTAAAGACAGACAGTGAGCTGCTATCACAGAGACTTCCATTTTGAAGCACTTCAGAACTATGATAATACTATAGTTGCTGAAGGGGAATCATTGGATCATAGATTTTGAGCTGGAAGGTACCTTAGAGGCCATGAGTTCAGTACTCTCACTTTGAATCCATGTTGTTTTATTGGTACCATTAGATAGCTCTGTGTGAGTAGAGTTTTATTTTCTCTACTTTGCTCTCTGTAAATTAGTCTGTCCCTCCCTCTTTTGTTGATTGGGGATTATTGCACTTTAGTGACTTGGCTGGTGCAATGAAATAATCTTCATAGACATGCAGAAACTGTTTTTCATTTTTATGTCCCTCCAAGGTAGGGGGAAATAAGCAGAAATATGAAAAAAAAATGATGATGTTGGCTTCAACTGTGAACAAACCTGTCACCTCCTTAGAAATTTTCAGCCAAGTGTCATTTCAGGAGGAGCATAGAATTTAGGAGGCACACACTGCATGATGGGATATGTAAGTGATGCCCTGGAGGATCATGTGTGGATGCAAACCAATTAAGTTAACCACTTACTGAAATTGCTTTCTATCATCTGGACAAGAAGCAATCGCAAGTGAGACAAAGGCATAAAGTGGAAAGTGAAAAGGCTTATGTAGAAACCAGACTAGAAACTGTGCTACAGGACATGCCAGTTTGACTCTTCTTTGAAAGTGTGGGCTACAAGTGTGACCGTATGCATACTTTACTGGATATCTCACTTTATAGAGGAGATACCTGGCTCCTTGATAAATTTCTTGTCTATCTAAATTTTATTAATCACATTTTCATTTGCTAGAAGTAGGAGAACTTGCTAAAGGAATCACTCTCTAATCTAGTTTTCTGTATGCAGACATTATTTGACTTCAGATAGAATTTGAATTTGGTCACCTCCTTCAGTGGGAAGGCAATGTTTTCCTATAGTGTGAACAAAATTTCCTATAATTTTGTCCTTCTATTTCCTCCATTTTGAATCTTTCACTGTCGTTTTTATTTCATCTGCTTTTAGCACAATGCCAACCCCTCCCCCCCCCAAAAAAAAAAACAAAAAAAACCTTGATAAAACCTTTCTTTTGAAATCCAGGCCATGGTTTGAGCTTCACCACCTGTATTGCCTGCTTCCCAAAGAGATCTGAAAGTTGCAACGTAGCTGAAATGGGTTTTTGCGGCTGTTCTTGAGAGATGAGAGATTGTGAATCCCACTTTCTTGTTTTGCTTTTATAATCGATATCTTTTGAAGTCTTGGCAGTCAATGAACAAATATGTTCAATGCCCACTGTGTACAAGGTGACATTCATGATTTATATCTTTTTAGGTTGAAAACTTGTGCTCTGGAAGCTCAAAAACTTAACTGGCTTACCTACTTCAGACAAATCTAGTGGGCTTCACCTGAAAAAAACATTTTGAAAACAATCCCACAAATACTGAACGTCTATTATCTTCGAAGACCAAAATAAGGAAGACAGATCCTTGTCTTTAAGGCACTTTAAATAGAGTACGGGGCATAAAACATGTAAACATATAAGACAAAATAGAAGCTTAATGAATATATTAGAAAGGTATAAAGAAAATGCTCCCATAGTTCCATGGATGACAAGGTCAGTCATTATTTGGGGAATTTGGAAGCCTTCTTCAAGGGGTACTTATTTGAACTAGGCTTATGGGCCAGTGCCCTAGTAATTAGGCTGTTGGAAGTGTTGACCTAGGCTCTGTCAAATATATCCCGATGGATGTTCAAGCTTGCTTTATGTAAATCAAAATAGATTGCGTTACAGAGAAATGATACCTGGAAGCATTTAGGATTCTTTTAATTAGACATAATATTTGTAAGCTCAGTTCTGCCAAAAACTACCTTTGTGGCCATTATTTTGCTTCTAATTCTTTAGTCCTCCATTTCTGCATATGTAAAATGAATGAGTCAGACTGCATAATTGCTATGGTCCTTGTAGCTCAAAATTCTACACCTTCCTACATGTACTGAAGTAGCAAAAGCAAAAACAATTCATGATTGGATCTCTTCTTTTTTAAAAGTTTTTAAATACATCATAAATATCCAGGCTGTTTTCAAGTTAACTGTCATTTAAAGGTCATAATAAAAAAATACTCAATGTGTTCTTGCTATCTGACATAGTGATGATAGTCAACTTAAATTTTATACATACACACACATGCACACACAAATGTATACACATGTATTTACTTATTCGTGTGTGTGTATATCAGAATAAAAATTTCAACAATACTAGAACAGTGTTCTGTAATGGATATAGAAGTCTGTGAAATGTGATTATTATCTACACTCCAGATTTCATAGTTTTAATATTTCTTCTTAAAAATTTATCCAGGATGCATTTTCTATTTGAAAAAGATCCAAGATCAGTGCCGATATCCATCCTCTTAACATTAACTGGTATTAGACATACCATTTCAAGTATTTGATTTAAATATATATTGGAAATAGAAATAAGATCCCTATTGTATTTCCTTTTAACTTGTGAAGTGGAGCGTGGCATACAAATAGTATTCTCAGTATTTCAAATAATTACCTTCTTACTGCGCAAGTTCTATTCAGCATATAAAACCCATCCAGTTTTGTTGTAGATGCAATCTGATTATTACGTGTTGACAAGGTCATATATCTATTAATTGGATTGGAGATGGGATACAAAATTGCTGTAATTATTGTAATTTTCTAGCTAATTGCAGGGTTGGTGGTGAATATTTTACTTCTGTAAAATGAAAAACAGTATTCCATCTGAAGTTGTTTTGTGGAGTTTTAGACATTTTGTTTTATATCTCTGGTACTTTTTGCCCACAAAGAATTTCTCCATTTTTCTATAATGACTCTTGGTGATAATTAAGGCCCCTGAGCAAAGGTGGAGGGCTTTGATGACACTTTGACCTACATCTTTGTTTGGGGTGCCATGTTGCCTCTATTATCTGTTTGTAAACTATACTGTACTATTCTTTTTTCCTAAGAGTAAAAGTTAGATGGGTGCCACCCATTTGGAAAAGGGATTTCTTTTCCCTTAGCTATATATATCCTCTGAAATTTTTTAAAAAATTAATATTCTGATAGTTTAATCTTGCATTCTCTTCTATGAGATACTAAATTGAGTGAGTAATAAGACCACTGACCCTTTTAATAAAAGCTTTGGTACAGTTATTATGCTATAACTTAGCATGGTTATAAGCTATGGAATACCAAAAAATATGGAAGCTATGCCAGCTTCCCATACAGTAGTTAGATTTCATCAGTTGGGTGAACATTTCAAAAACAGACGTACATAGCATGAGATTTTTTTTTTTAGTGGGGGGTGGGAGGAGGAAGACGAGGGTGACTCTGCTTCCAAGGAGAGGTTGGAAGCTATCTGGAGAAGATTGTTAAAGCAGACTGATGTTTATTCCCTGCTGAAATATAAACTGGAGGCGCAGGTGAAAATTGCCAAACCTAATGAGCAATTTGGCAGATAAGACAGGATGTCAGGCGACAGCAGTTCAGCAGCGGGTGCACTGTCTGTGAACCAACTTGTTTGTTCCACAGAACTGCATTTAAATAACATAAATAAAAGAGCTTTTTGTAAAAAAAAAAACCTGATAGTATCAGAAAGATTTCTCTTATTTCTTTAGATTTTTAAAATGTACTTAAACAGTATTGCCATTAAAAGAATTTGGTTTTTAAATTCATTTGTAAGTTGCTTTTGATATTCAGGCAGTCTCTATAAATAAAAGTACATTCCCTTCCAAAGGAATATTAAGTAATTAATGAGGTATTAATATATAGTAACAAAATGAAATTGGTCCCCTTGTTCACTAGATCACTAAATTCGAACTATAGTTAATAGTTTTTGTGTTGGAACACTGAATTAACACAAAGCGCTTTGAAATGAAAAATAACTTCTGTTTATTGCAAGCAAGTGTATGAAATATTTCGCACAAGGTTTTTTTCTTCCCCATTGAAGACTTATTGAATATACTGTTAAAAGTAGTCATCAAGGAAAATGCTATGTGCAGACAGACAGACAGACACACACACACACAGTAACACTTAATAGCTAGCTTAAATAACTATTTATACAGTATTTTCAGGTTTGCAAAGCCCTCTACGTATGTTAGGCAGCTAGGTGGTACAATGGTCAGTGTGTTGAGTTGCAGTGAGGAAGTCCTGAGTACAAATCCATTCTCAGACACTTAATAGCTATATGCCCCTGGGTAAGTCACTGTATGTCTCTTTACCTCATTTCCCTCATCTGAGAAATGAATATAACATAGCTCTTACCTCCCAGGGTGGTTGTGAGGATAAAACATAATGGTGTTTGTCAAGAGCTTTGCAAGCCTTAAAACACCATATAAATGTTAGCTGTTGTCTCGTTTGATCCTCACAACAATCCTGTGACATAGGCACTATGATTATTCCCATTTTGCTGATGAAGAAGCTAAGGCAGAGAGGGTAAATAACTTGCCTGTGGTTACACAGTTTGTGTCTTATCTGATATTTGAACTAGGGTCTTCCTGACTCCATGTTCAATGCTCTTCGTTTTTGTAGCACCTACCTGCCTTGCCTCCCAGATCATACTTCCCATGTTCATTTCTCTGTGATGTATGTTTAAAGATAGCTGGTAATGTATGAATGCAAAGAATGAGGCTGCTGAATTATATCTAGGTGGTCCAATGGATAGAGTGCAGCCTCTGCAGTCAGGGAGACTTGAATTGAAATCCGGGCTGGTACACACATTAGCTTTGTGACCCTAGGCAAATCATTTAACTTCTGTCTGCCTTAGTTTCCTCATCCTTAAAATGGGGAGAATAATAGTACTTACCTCCCAGGGTTGTTGTTAGGATCAAATGAGATAATATATGTGAAACATTTTTCAAGCCTTAAAATGCTAGAAAAATGCTAGCCATGTTGGTAATGATGAGGATGATGTCTGTCCTACTTTACAGAGGCTCCGTGTTCATCTGTTACACAGGAGGGTTGGATTAGATGTGTTCTAAAACCATTTCTGCTTATCCATGATGCTATATGGCACCCTCATTATATCAGAACAATTATTCTTATCTATAAGCAAATATTGAAGTGTACCATGCAGATCAATAAAATCTTACTACCCATAAGAATTTAAAACAAACAAACTTGCTATGCTGCATACTATTTCCCATTCAATTTATATTGATTGGTGGCAGAAGTAAAAGATTTTGGGATATTTTAGTCCTCCCTAATGAGATACAGGTATTTCCCTTTTATAAAAGAAATAAATAAGGCATTATAAGGCAATATAGCCCTCTCTCCAGCCCCACAACAAGTCTGCTTTCAGTTTTAATGGGATATAATGCTATGATTATGTAAAAGTTTTTTTCAGTGTTGAGGATCTGAATACTTCTAGGCAATAGAAATAATAGTGATTTGCAGTAATCTAATGCTTTATATTTGCAACATATTTTACATCCTTTGTCTCATTTGATTCTCCTAATAACTGGGAGAGAGAGGTATTTTCCCCTATTTTGCTTGTGAGTTAAAGTCATTGTCTCAGAGGAGAGACTTTTCCATGAAGATATAACTCATGAGTGCCTGAGCTGAGCCCCCTGACTTGGTCTTCTGACTCTTTGGCGATGTTGGGCATTAGTTCTTAGCAGATAGGTGATGAAAACATTGTGTTGCAGGAACAAGGAAGTGTTCTCACATCAACCTCAGTCTGTTAAAAGCAATAGTACAAAGCACATGTCTATCCAACCCTGTCATAGGTTCTCACTTTTCTGAGGCCCTTCTGTGATCACCAACCTGCAGTATTCTCTTCATCCTTCAAACTGGTTTGACACATTGTTTATATCAGTCTCTTGGCATTGCTCATAAATGGTCTTGTGCTGGCAATTATTGTCCTGTCCGTATTCTTATTTTATTGTGAGCCAGACCACAAGGACTACATCCTGAATTGGCTGCTCCCCAAGCACCTGGCTTACTATCTGGTCCATAGGGAATGCTTAAGAAAGGCTTGTTGACTGATCAGTGGATTGATACATAGAGTGGGTGATACAGGGTTCTCTTGAAGTCCCTTTCTGCTGTATTTTAGACATAGAGGTTTCCTAGGGCTCTCAAAAGCTGGGCTACTGTAGCATATAATCTGGCAGGTGAAGATGGCAAGATTGTAGATTCTGCTGTCTATTTCTCAACCCATCTGGCCAAATTCAGAAAAGGTAATCATCATATTGCTTGTAAGGTGATGAATTTTTCAGTTATTGTAACTTATAGTGACCACCCACTAAGTCATAGGGAGTTCTGATATGCATTAGAGGAGGCAGTACTAATACTGAATCAATGGATCACAGGATCATCTATTTAGGCTTGGATAGGACTTTAGAGACCATCTAATCTCATGGTCTAATTTTACAGATGAATGGGAAACTGAGACCTGGAGAGATGAAGTAATTTTCTCAAGAAGATAACTGTAGTTATGTGTGAGTTGGGGCTTGAACTTGGGTCCTCCAAGTCCCAATCCAGAGCTATTTTCTACCCTGCCATAGGGCTTTCTACCCCATTTTTGAAGTACAGAAGTTTGAAAGACCCAAGAGAGAGTTAAAATTAAAATACTGATTTCTAAAAACCAAGAATAACTTAATATGTATGAGAAATATATCAAATAAAGAAAATAATAACTTGAAAATACTTTTGCACTTCAACAAGTAATGATATAATGCTTTGGTGGAGCACTTTAAAGTTTTCTTTCTGGCTAAAAAACATAATTTCTTTTTTTACTCTTTTACTCTCATCTTCTATTCCACCCAAGTGTCTGGATACTTTTTTCTATCAGTAAGTATCACAGAGGGCCTTATATTGTGGATTATTTTGTCAGCATGAAAGCCTGGCAGATAAAATTCTTCCTTCTCTTCTTGCTGTACTTGATCAGATCTCTTGTTTACTTCTCTAGAATGTGTTTATTTTTTTCATTTCCTTTAATGTCAGAAATGGCTTTGCACTCCTAGTGTTGTTTACTCCTGTCTGCCTCCTGTACCCAGCTGGAGATTGGCTTCATATCTTGGAATCATCATGTCAATTCCAAATGATGAAGGACTCAAAGGACTACACAAAAGGGAGCAAGATGCTAGCTTCTTGGTCAATGGGAAGCTATTTTTTAAAAAACACTCCCCTACTCTTATTCCTGTTTCTTATTTCTTTCCCTTCAAATTGAAAAGTGTCCTATGTGACCTCTCCGTTTTTAAGCAAAACCCATCCACCAAATCAACATCCCTCCTTTTTTTTAACTTCTACAAATATCAGAATATTATTTGTTAAATAAAGGATGATGAATAGAGAAAATTAGCATATGTCTAAGCATGTATATAATGCCTCGATTCTAAGCAGTACTTGGAAATACATTTCTATTTTATTAAAAGCATTTTTTTCTAATACCTACCCATTTGTTTCCTGGCCTTTTTGTGCTTGTGCTTTTTGGTGTTTGGATGCCCTGGAAAGTTAAGAGTCAAATAATATACCGATGGCTCAAATCCTCCTGAAAATGGGGATTTTGCTTTCCACCATCCCTTCCCCATTTTTTTTTCCCTTTGAGAGGATGGAGTATTAGAAAATCTTAAGTCATATATTGGTTATATGCTTTAAAACTACTGCTCTACATGTGTTCCCAGCATGGATTCTGCCTTTCTATTTGTGCCCCTTAAAAGCAGTCAAAGAGTTTCTCTGCTCCCTGTTTTCCATCTACTGTGTGGGTTAAGCAATCAGAATCCATGTCCTTTCAGCTCCTGCTTGCCAAGTGAAAGATAAATACAACAATCATGGTAAATTGTGGCCTGTGCAGCAAATGTGCACCCACCAAATCACTCCAAGTATGCTTTTTGTCTCAGTGCAGAAGGTGTGCCCTGCCTATAATGCATATTTTTTACTCTTGAGGTGACATTTGTGGAAGTTATGGAGTTAGTGAGATTTGACAGCATTATCTAGCTATGTGTGAGGAAACAAAGCAATCTTAACATTTCTTTTTCCTTTTTAAGTGAAGCCTATACTTATAGGTGTGAAATTATGGTAAATTTATCATGGAAGTGCCAGACCAACCATCTTGTCAATCAAGTACCAGGAAAAGGAGTTTCAGATTACCTCTAGACTGCTGGATCCGCCATCACCTTTAATACTAATATCTGTGGGTAACATGGATGATAGTTGTTCATTTTTCTAAAACCATTGCAAAGTCTTTTATTTTTAAAGAAGCTTTCTGTTAAGAAACTCTAAAGGAATGAATAGGTCAGAGTTTTTCAGAGACATAAACAGTTCTGAAACTTCTTAATTAATGTCTTAGAACAGGAGTTCTTAGCTGTGTGTGCGCGTGCACGCGTGCGTGTGTGTGTGTGTGTGTGTGTGTGTGTGTGTGTGTGTGTGTGTATGATGTACTCCTTTGACAGTCAGGTGAACCCTTTGGAATATTTTTCAGAATTTATATATACATAAATATACACACACACACACACACACACACAGAGATATGTGTATGTATATATACAGACATATGCATACACTTATATATACACATATATATTTAATGTATAATCCAAAATACTAAGGAATCTAATGATGTTGAGATATATTTATCAAACTATTAGAAAAATTGAGTTCACAAACCCCAAGTTAACAACTGCTGTGCCCTTATATCTTAATGAAATGTGAGAAGAAAAGAATGGTGACAATCAGGCTGATGTGATTGGTTGGATAGCCATGGATAGACTACATTATTTCTGTGTGTATAGAGTGAATTTTTGGGATTCAATTCTCATTCATTTAAGTGGTTTCAAAATGTAAATTGTAGTGATTGTCTGTATTTGTATCTTATGTGCCTAGCAGAGTGCCTAGGTTTCAGTGCTTGTTGACTGATTGGGTTGCATGGGCCAGTGGAGCCAGAATTGGAGTCAGAGGGTGGATGTGGGCTGGAGTAGAGATGTCAAACATAGGCCTGGGTGCATGTGGCCCACAACATTCCTGAGTGTGGCTAGAATCAGATGAAAATGTAATTAGGAAATATTTAAACAAATCAATAAAATTGCAATAAAGCATAGATAATGTTAATTTGAGATTCTTTAAATTAATATAAGGCTGAGAGGGATCCCCATGTATGATGAAATTGCCCCCATTTCTACTTGAGTTTGACACCACTGAGTTTGAATCCCACTTTTCCAGTTATTAATTGTGTGACCTTGCACTAGTCACTTATCTTTTCTAAGCCTCAGTTTCCTCATCTAAAAAATACATGGAGTAAGGGATAGGATCCCATTAAATGCTCTCTAAGACCTCTTCTTATTTTAAATCCTGTATCTTTAATGCACACAACTCCCTACACTCTTGAGCAACTCTTCTTCCCTATGACAACCTTTCTAAAACTTGAAAGCTATTATCATCTCTTTTTACCTCACCCGAAGTTTTCTATTTATCAGGCTAAGCATTTCCAATTGCTTCAATCCATCCTTGTATGGAATGACTGCATTCCAGTCTTTAGACTGGTGATATTCTGTCCTCAAGCTTATTTTTCTTTGCCCTAAAATGTGGTGACCAGAACTGAATACAGGCCTCTAAAACTAGTCTGATTTCCCTCCTGAGATATTTTGTGCCTTGGACATTTCATAGGTAGCAATCTTTCCATACTATAACTTTTTGTATTTATGTCTTAGCTCCTCCTAATAGATCATAAGGCTTTGAGGACAGAGATGATGTTTTATTCTCTTTTATATCCTCAAACCTCTAATAGATTTATGTATTACTGTGTGACATACAGCTCAAAATTTAAATCAATTTTATGCCTATTGTACATCCTTTAATTGAAGAATTACTATTTTAGAGTAAGGTGAAAAAATAGCATTCTCTTTGCTTTATGTAGTAAACTAATAGGTTTACCTCTATTCTGTCATCTAGTATGCTTTTGGGATGTGGAGTGAGGTATCTAATATACATATGTGAACAGGGTTACCTTACATGATAGTTTTAATACTGTAATATAATGAGACTCACATATTCCCTAGATTTTCTTTTTCATCTAGAACATCCCTTCAGGTGAATCAAATGTGGTAATATTTGTGATTACAAAATCTCAGGTTGTTTGTAAACTGATTCAGTTTCCATCTTCCTTGATATCTGAACAGAGGACAAAGCCCTATCTACCCTGAGATTTAGAAGAGATTTTAAAATTATTCATCTCCTTAAAATTATTATTTGTTAATGATGTCAAAAGTGTTAATCTTTAATAGGAAAAATGTTGCACAATCTTTGAAAGCTTAGAAAGTTTCCTATGAATTTATAGACATGTCTGTCAGTCTCACTAAATAATAAAGTTATTTGGTTTAATTGGCATTATGAAGTTAGATCAGCATCCATTTGCCTCCATATTGTATGGAATCTCATTGTATGGAATCTAAGTTGTCTACTTTGGATTGATCCTGCAGAAACTTGATCTTTAGACTTCTACTAGACAGCCTTAGGCTCTCTATCATTAATTATGTGTAAAGCAAATTCTAACTTTGGTGAATCTTACTATTCATAAGAATGATAGGAATAATAAAGAAGATGAAACAACTCTGAGCTAGGTATTGACCTCTCTAAATGGTTCTTTATGAAGCAAGGGGATTTAGCATTTTCCCATGTCCTTTCCATTTCAGTTTATTCCCAAAGCTATTACTTCACAATCACTTTTGGAAGTGGACAGCCATTTTTGTAAAGTAGATCTGTATTACTTTGGGGGGTCCTGGTGTGCGTTTGCTTTTTGAAGGAGGAAAAACAGGGTGGAGAAAATAACAGATGGCTGCTCATCGAACAGACATTTTTTTTTCTTAGTTACATTTTTTCATAGTTGTCTTCCAGGTTTTGTTTACTTGTCTCTCCTCCTTCCTACCAATATTCATATCCTAATTATTCTTATTCTCTAATTCTTTCTCCACCTCTTCCCCACTCCCCCCCCCCACTCACACATACACATATACATACACACACACACACACACACACACACACACACACACACCCCTCTACTCCAAAAAGGGAAGAAAGCAAAACCTTTATTTACATAAAGAAATATTCTCTCATTTTATTTCTTGTGTTGAAGATGCATGCAGTAAGAATACTTGTTTTAGGATCTGTGAGTAACCTGGTAAGACTAATGAATTTAACATGTAATTTTATGAATTCTATTTTTTTTTCTTTCTTGAATTACATGAATTTGAATCACCATTGTCTAGGTGTAAATACATGTAATCATGTTTTAAATTCCTTTGTAGTTTATTGCTAAATGGAATATAGTAAAGCCTTCTACTAGATATATGCTTTAAATTGAACATCATATTTTCCAAATACCTATTACAAAACCATTCTGATGTAACACTTATACCCTGTAATAGTAGTAACCAATTTTAATTTTAATTCTTTAAAGTTTTCAATGTGCGTTACTTAGAATATCTTTCTTGATTTTCATAATGGTCCTGTGAACTATATACTACAAATATTTTTTTGACTTTCATCTTTACAGATGAGGAAACTGAGGCTCAAAGAGGTCTGATATTTTGATGGTAGCAGTGTTAGAGGCAGGATTTGAAATCAGTTCTCTTCTGATTCCAAGTGCAGCATTTTTTGTTCCTAAAGTATCCCTCCATGGTCACCATTTATCTTCCCCCATTAGAATATAGAAATGCTCTTTGAGAATAGGAATTGTTTTGCCTTGTGAATTTGTATCACTTGCACATAACATAATGCTGGGCATATTTTCTCATTGGTTTTCTCATTTTCATTCTTTTTCTCAACATAGAGTAGAATAGTACAAAGCACAATGTTCCTAGATTCTAGGTGGCTGTCTTTCCTTACCTATTAGACATTTCTACTCACATGTTCCATGGTTACCTCAGACTTAGCATGTTGAAAAATAAGTATTCTGGCTTCCTTCCAAGTACTGTGGCTCTTGCTGAGTTTCTCATGCCTGTCTGTGCTATCATTCTCCCAGTCAACTAGGATGAAAACCATAGTACCATATTGGATTTCTCCCCTTTTCTCAGTTTCCATTCTCATTAAATTAGCAAGATTTGTTGATTCTTTCTTGGTATTTTCCTGCATGTATCCTTTCCTTTTCATTTATTTTGCCACTATTCTAGTACAAGCTCTTATTACTTCATACCTAGACTATTGAAATTTCCTCTTACTAAAACATCTTTTATTTCTCCATTTCACCTTTTATACCATCAGCATTCTACTTGTCTAAAATATGTATTTCATCATTTGTTCATTCATTCACTCATTCATTCATTCATTCATCAGGGGATTTTCTTGCCCCTAAATTCCCCATTCAGAAACCTTATTCATTCCCTTTTACATGTAGACTAATATTTCAACTCCACTTAGCATACCACATCCTCCACAATCTGGTCCCAACTTATATTTTCTGCCTTAAGTCCAGTCCTGCTACTTGAAGTGATGTGATCTAATAGAAAGTGGGTTTTGGTCCTGGTCGTTCTTAATATCTTTCTAACAAAGGACAAATCTCTAAACCTCAATGAACCTCAGTTTATTCATCAGTAATTTTTTTTTCAAAAATCATTAAATGCTTATTATAGTCAAGGCATTATGTGAGGTTCTGGTGCTGTAACAAATTAGAAATAGGGTGTGAGACTTCCCTTTAATCATATAAAATATGGTAGAAAAGGTAAGACCTGTGCGCATCAACAAATACAATACAAGCTAGAATGTCATAAGCATATTACATTGCATTTGTATAGTATTTTAAGGTTTGCAAAGCTCTGTCCATAGTTTATTTGATTCTCACAGCAGTCCTGTGAAATAGGTCCTATCATTGCTCCAATTTTATAAAAGAAGAAATGGAAACTGAGAGACTTTCCAGAAGTCACATGGTCAGATGTGTCAGTAGTGGGACCTGAACCCACATCTACCTGATAGTATAACACTCTACTATGTTATGTTGAGGCACCAGAGAGTTATGGAAGATCCAAAAAAGGAAAAAGAAACCCAGTTTGGAAAGAGGAAGTTTTTTTTTGTTTGTTTTGTTGAGGTGTCATTTTTTTTTTTATAGTGGATAGGTAAGGAAGATTTCAGGCTAAATAAGGAGAAATAGTGTGGTACAATGGAAATGTTGCCAGCTATGGAACTGGACTGCTCAAGTTCAAATATGACTTGTAACACTTACTACCTGTTTGACTTTGGGGCAACCTTTCTCAGTCTTTTTTTCATCTGTAAAATGAACTAGCTGACCTGAAACCCCAATGCAATTCAGTATACATTTATTAAACACTGACTATGCTAGGCTTTGTGCTAAGCATTGGAGATAGAATTAATAAAAAGACAGTTCCTGTCGTCGAAGAGCTTACAATGTAAAAGGGGAGACAGCATGCAGAAAGGCAGGAAAGGGGGTGGAAGGCAGGGTAGGACACAAGGGGGTACTGAGGCTTGAGGGTATCTTGTTCGGTGGAGATGAAACTAGGCAGGACAGCAGATGCAAAAGGGCGTGATCTGAGAGTCCTGCTTCTGTCCTCTATATAGGAAGGAATTGGGAGGAGTTTCATCCTCTCCTGCTCTCCAATCAGAGGGGAGAAGTCACTGAGGGAAGTGGTTTCAGTATAGGGTTGAGTTAGCTATATGACATTGAGATTAGGAGTGTTGAGCCTTGTCCTGGAAGGAGCATCTCATTCCCTGGAATCGAATCCAGGCAGGGCAGCAGAGGCAAAGTGGAATGTGAGCTCCTTCCAGGTCCAGTTCTGAGAGGCTTTGATTCTATGCTGTGAGCAAAGGCACATAGGGAGGAGAAGCCAAGGGCATGTTTATAGGACAGCAATTATTCTGGGTTACCGAGAACATAAAGCATGGAAAGGTGGATGCTTAGTATGTAAAAACTCTGGAAATGTTAGTTGGAACAAAAAGGGAAAGGAATTTGAATTCCAGGCTGAAGAATTTGGATTTGATTTGTTAGTTAATAAGTAGCCATAAAAGATTTCTGAGCTATGGAGTGACATACATTATCAGAGATATATAATTAGGAAGAAAAATCTGACAGCACACATATGGTGGTGTGGAATAAGGCTTAGGCAGTCAATAATCCAGCTGAGAAGTAAGGATGACCTGAATTATGTAGGTGGTTGTAGGAGTAGTTAGGAGGGATAGCAAGGAGACATTTTAGATTGTTATTGAAAAATGAATGTGTATTTTCCTTCATTCACTTCCCCTCTCCTCTCTGTTCTTTAAAAACTACAAAGCACTTTACAAATACATAGTCTGTTTGCCAGGCAGATGCATCAGATTAGAATTATAAGGTGAGAGATGTCTTGTGAGAGACAAGGCTGGAGATATTTATGGAAGGACAAGCAGGATCAGTTGGAGTTCCAGAATCCTGCTTAGCCCTAAGGTGACAGCCCTCCCCACCATTGCTTTCCTGGAGCCTTCTCTTCCTGTGCTCTGAAGAAGGCTGCAGATACACTGATCACTTGTGCATAGCAATAAATAGGACACTTGAACCCCCCTCAAAAAGAGAGATTTTTATATCTCAAAGGAGCTTGATGGAAAAAAATATCCTGCTCTTGTTACTTCCTCTTGAAAAATTCTTTGTAAGGAACTTTAGAGGGTGATAGGGGAAATGGAGAAATTTAGGGATATGAGAGAGTTGAGTTCACATATTTCTGGAAAGAGCCCATAGAGGATCAATGGTACAAATATGGTACAATGGAGAGTATGAACTTGGGCTTTCCTGTTGTATGAATTGCTAGACTTTACTTTGTTACAAATTGTATTACTATCTTAATTTCCCAGAGGTCCCTTGCTTGTCTAAGTCCTATGATCCTTCTGCTTTAGCCCTACCAGGCTATTTGCTGTCCTGTGGAATGTTTTGTGTTCTCTCATTTCCATTATGTTTTGCCATTTCCCATCCCCATCTTCCATCTACAATGCTTTCACCTCTCATTTATGCTTGTTCAAATACTACTTAATTTTCAATACTCAAACCTAATCTCCTCTTTCCTGTGATACCTTTCCTGACTGCAGATTCTGTCTTCAATGAACCTTAGTGGCCCTCTAGTAGTTTAATCTTACCAGCTAGCCCCTCTACAGTATTTTAAGAAGTAATCATCCAATCTACAGTGGAAATGTTCAGAGCTTCTCTTCAATCATATTATATTATTGTTACTTTACTCTTGTATTATTGTTTCACTTTTCATGTGCAGAAGGGGAAGGTACCATTTGTAGTAAATGATCAATGTCCACATTATCTCCAGAAACAAAAGATAGGGATAAATACACCAGTATTTGTGCATCTAGTAAAGTTTTTGAATTTTCCCATATGGTATGTAGGTAGCTCTGAGTTCTCAAAATTACAGCTCATGACATGTGATTTTGGGTTTTCCAAACTGGAAATGCTGCAAGTTCTGGCTTGGTGCCATACCATACATTTAAAAATAAGTTTACCCAGGTTTGAAAAGTGTCATTGCTAGGTTTTTCATAGATTGATGGACTTTTTGGTTGCAAGTCCAAGAGGCTGCTTGTAAGTTCTATAAAGGTTATATTCAGCATTGATAGCATGCTCACACAAATCAAATCATAGATCCATGAGTTACTGAAGGTATGAATACACACACACATGTATGTGTATATATATATATATATATATATATATATATATATATATATGCATGCATGTATATTTTTCTATACATACACTTATGTGAGTTGATTTTAAATATGATGAAGTTGGGGTTGAGAGAAGTTAACTGACTTGCCCAGTGTCTCACACAACTATTAAGTTTCTGAAACAGGAGTTGAACTCAGGTCTTCCTAATGTCAAGTCCAACATGTTATCCATTACACCACACAGCTGTGGAGCCCTCCTCTCCTCCTTGGTGATTTCCTAGTTTGGACCACCATTTTAGGAAAGGCTCAGCTCTGCTTCACATTACTTACATGTGGTTTCTTCAGAATCCTCTTCCTCATTCTCCTCAGCTGCATTGTACCCTTTCCCCCTTACTATATCCCCTTTATGTACTATTTTCCCTCATTAGAATTTCAGCTCCTTCAGGGTAGGGGCTGCCTCTTTGTCATGTATTTGTATCTCTATTGGTTAGCCCAGTCATCTTAATGTCTTGGGGGTATCTTTTCTGGGGGGCAAATATTAACATTCATCAGTGGGTCTTAAAGATTTATTACCTAGTATAATAAAGTATTCCATGCTCTCCTTAGTTTGTTTTAATATGTACCTTTTAGTAGAGTTCTTGTGATTATCTTTCACAAATATGTGTGAATTACATGTCTTGTATTACTAGCAAGGGCGCAGAATATATTTGTTTAATGACACTTCCCTGCAAAATAGTCTGTCAACTTAACAAAGACTTTCCTCCACAATTGGACTTAGTTAGCCAATTAATGTATTTGTTAATAATTGTTCTTGTTTATAAACACTAACTCAAATTTGTATCTTTAACCCAAAGCTATTCAGTCTTTGTCTTGATAATGAAGAAAATTTAGTAACTTCATGAATCATTACAAACAAGGTGCTTGTTTATTTATTTAGCTATCAGATTCTTTCTTGTTCACAGGTCATCATTAATAAATGAAAATTGCAATTTCTGTAGTTTAGCATTTTCTTACCAAAAAGCCCAACATAGCTAATACTTGCATACAGAACTACCTGTGAAAATGGGAATAAAACAAAACACCATTTACATTTTGGATATGAAATATCAACTGAAGGGTGTTATAAGAAATGAAATTTCCCAGTTGGAGACCTCATTGAGATTGAGTTAGATCCTATTAGGACATTAACTGACAGATTGCATGTAGCTCTGGGTCTTGCATGGTAAATGGGAATAGCAATGGTAGCAGGAAGAGTTGACTCATAGCCTTTAACAGCATTTTTTATTAGGCTCCAATTATATACTGCACTGGGGATTGTAGTGATACAAATGTAAGTTCAAGTTTTGTTCAAACTCTATATTTTTACCCATGTATGTCTATATACTCTGTAAGCTTATAATCTCCTTTTTAAAAATTAATTTTATTGATTTGGGTTATTTTCTCCATATCTCTCCCTATTGCCCTTTTCAGGGAATGCACCCATGTAACAAATTATACTTTTAAAGGAGAGAAAAAAATCAGCAAAACTGATCAGTACATTGAAAAAGTCTGAGAACATGTGCTATATACTACAACCTTTCTCCTTTTCCCAACCTCCCTTCTTATCCCCCAAAAGTGTGGAGTCTTTTCACATCTCTTTTTTTGGAGCCCTGCTGCTTCTTTGTAATTTGGCAACATTGACTTTTGATTGTTTTGTGTTTTGTTCTTTCTGTTTACATTTTTGTAGTCATTGTTTATATTGTTTTCTTGGTTTGCTTTTTTCTGTATCAAGGGAATAAACATTTATAAAATACCTACTACATGCCAGGCTTTGTGTTCAGAGTTGTACAGTTAATACCTTAATTGATCCTTGCAACAACCCTGGGAGGAGGGATGTACTGCTATAATCTCCATTTTAAGGTACAGGAGGGTGAGGCTAACAGGGGATAAGTGACTTGCCCAGAATCATCACAAAACTAACACCTGAGACAATCTTTAAATTCAAGGCTTCCTTACTCTAGGCCCAGCACTATCTGCTTTACCATCCAACTACCTCAGTTCATTTCAATCTTCCCATACTACTGTGCTAAAAGAAATGACCAAAATGTTGGTGGTTTCTTACAGCACAGTTATATTCCATTACGTTCATGTACCACAGTTTATTTAGTCATTCCTCAATTTATGGACAACTACTTTGTTTCCAGTTCTTTGCTATCACAAAAAATTATACTATAAATATTTTGGTATCTATGGGGATTCTCTTCTAACCAATGGCCTCCTTGGTGTACAACTTTGGTAGTGGAATCTTTGGGTATGGATATTTTAAGCATTTTATTTAATTATTTACAAATTGCTTTCCAAAATGACTATACTGATTTAAAAGTCCACCAACAAAGTCTTAGTATGCTGGTCTTGGTAGAAGCCCACCAACAATGACTATTCACATTTTTTTATCATCTTTTCCAATTTGCTGAGTGTGAGGTGAAACCTTAGGGTTGCTTTGGTTTGCACTTGTCTTAGCCTGTAAGTATAGTTTCTGGCATTCTTTCTTAGGGTTGTTAATAGTTTGCTATTCTTTTGTTCTTATCTGTGGACATATGTATATCTTTTAGTTCTTTATATGTTTTGTTTACAAAGTTCCTATCAGAGCACTTGGATTAAAAAAAAAATGGTTCTTCCTCTTCTCTCTCTCTCTCTCCTCCCACCCCTTGCAATTTGTACTGCTCTTCTAGGTTCATTAATTTTTTTTTTCAGGGTCCTGTAAGCAAGAGTCATCTATTTTATGTTTTGTAATTGCCTTTATCCCTTGTTTGGTTTAGAATTAATCTCCCACTCACAATCTGTGAAAGAAGTATTTCTTTTCTAATTTTTAAATGTTGTGTTATCTTTAATATTAAGATCACAGATCCACTTAGAATGTATTATGCAATGTGATATAAGGTATAGGTCCAAACCTAATTTTTACAGATTGCTTTTCAGTTTTCCCAGCAGGTTTTTTTTTTAATTACAAAATAGGGAGTTCTTTTATTTGTAGTCTATGTTTTTGAGTTGATGGAAGATTGCATAATTGAATTTCATTTTTTCTAATTCTCCTTTATCTATTCTGCTCTATTGATCTGCCTCTGTTTTTAAACCAATACCAAGTAGATTTGTTGATTGCTGCATTATGAAATAGTTTGAGGTTTGAAAGTGCCATTCTTTCTTCATTCTACTTCTTTCCATTATTTTCCTTGATATTTTGTATCTTTTTTATTTTTCCAAATGAATTTTGTTATTATTTTATCAACTTCTATAAAGTATATATTTAATATTTTGATTGCTATAACATCAAAATCATAATTAAACATCGATAATATTGTCATTTTTATTGTATTGATATAACCCTACCATGTGCATTGAGTATTCCTATAGATATTTAAGTTGTTCTTGATTTCTTTAAGGGGCAGTTTGTAAATAAGTCTTTGTAAGTATTTTGTGTGTTTTGGTAGATTGATCCCCAGATACCTGAAGAACTTTGCAGTTATTTGGAATATAATTTACCTTTGTATTTTGGCCTCTTGAAATTCATTATTATGTAGAAATGTGGATTGTTGAGGCTTTATTTTGCAGCCTGTGACTTTGCTGAAGCTGTTGCTTCAGCTAGCATCTTTGATGATGCTCTAGAGTTTTCTACTACACCATCATGCCATTAGCAAATAGGTATAATTTTATACCTTTACATATTTTCATATCTTTAATTTCTTTCTTATGATTAACATTTCTAGAATTATATCAAATAATTGAAGGGATAGTGTGTATCTGTTTTATTCTTGGCTTTGTTTTTTGAGGGAAAGCTTCTAGTGCACCTTCATTTTATATGATTTTATTCTTTTAGGTTGATACTTTTCATGATGTTAAAAAAGACTACACTTTATAGAGTTTTTTTTTAATGCATTTGTACTTCGTCAAAGGCTTTTTCTGCATCTATTGATATAATGTGGTTTTGAATGTTATTGCTTTTAGTTGTTGTTGATTTCTTTTTTTCTTGTTTTTCTTTAATTTATTTAATATATTTAGTTTTCAGCATTGGTTTTCACAAGAGTTTGAATTACAAATTTTCTCCCCATTTCTACCCTCCCACCCACTCCAAGATGGCATATATTCTGGTTGCCCCATTCCCCAGTCAGCCCTCCCATCTGTCACCCCACTCCTCTCCCATCCCCCTTTCCTTTCTTCTCTTGTAGGGCAAGATAAATTTCTATGCCCCATTGCCTGTGTATCTTATTTTCTAGTTGCATGCAAAAACTTTTTTTTGTTGTTGTTTTTGAACATCCGTTTTTAAAATGTTGAGTTCCAAATTCTCTCCCCTCTTCCCTCCCCACCCACCCTCCCTAAGAAAGCAAGCAATTCAACATGGGTAACATGTGTATCATTATGTAAAACCCTTCCACAATACCCATGTTGTGAAAGATTAACTATATTTTGCTCCTTCCTAACCTATCCCCCTTTATTGAATTTTCTCCCTTGACCCTGTCCCATTTTGAAAGTGTTTGTTTTTGATTACCTCCTCCCACCGTCTGCTCTCCCTTCTATCATCCCCCCTTTTTTATCTTCTTCCTCCTTCTTTCCTGTGGGGTAAGATACCCAATTGAGTGTGCATGTTATTCCCTCCTCAGGTCAAATCTGATGAGAGCAACATTTACTCATTCCTCCTCACCTGCCCCCTCTTCCCTTCCTAGAGAACCACTTTTTCTTGCCACTTTTATGTGAGATAATTTACTCCATTCTATCTCTCCTTTTCTCCCTCTCTCAATATATTCCTCTCTTATCCCTTAATTTGTTTTTATTTTTTTAGATATTATCCCTTCATATTCAACTCACCCTGTGCCCTCTGTGTGTGTGTATGTGTGTATATATATATATACACACACATACACACACATATATATGTATATACATATATATATATATACACATAGACACACACACACACACACACACACACATATATATATATATATATATATATATATATATATATATGTATGTATATGTACACACATATTCTTTTCAGCTACTATGATATTGAGGTCTCATGAATCATACACATCATCTTTCCATGTAGGAATGTAAACAAAACAGTTCAACTTTAGTAAGTCCCTTATGATTTCTCTTTCTTGTTTACCTTTTCATGCTTCTCTTGATTCTTGTGTTTGAAAGTCAAATTTTCTATTTGATTCTGGTCTTTCCACTGAGCAAGCTTGAAAGTTCTCTATTTTATTGAAAGTCCGTATTTTGCCTTGGTTCATGATATTCAGTTTTGCTGGGTAGGTGAATCTTGGTTTTAATCCTAGTTCCATTGACCTCTGGAATATCGTATTCTAAGCCCTTCGGTCCCTTAATGTGGAAGCTGCCAGATCCTGTGTTATTCTGATTGTTTTTCCACAATATTCAAATTGTTCCTTTCTGGCTGCTTGCAGTATTTTCTCCTTGACCTGCCAGCTCTGGAATTTGGCGACAATGTTACTAGGAGTTTTCTTTTTGAGATCTATTTGAGGAAGCAATCTGTGGATTCTTTCAATTTCGATTTTACCCTCTGGCTTTAGAATATCAGGGCAGTTTTCCTTGATAATTTCTTGAAAGATGATATCTAGGCTCTTTTTTTGATCATGGCCTTCACGTAGTCCAATAATTTTTAAATTATCTCTACTGGATCTATTTTCCAGGTCAGTGGTTTTTCCAATGAGATATTTCACCTTGTCTTCCACTTTTTCATTCCTTTGGTTCTGTTTTATAATATCTTGATTTCTCCTCAAGTCACTAGTGTCCACTTGCTCCAATCTCATTTTGAAGGTAGTATTTTCTTCAGTGGTCTTTTAGACCTCCTTTTCCATTTGGGTAATTCTGCCTTTTAAGGCATTCTTCTCCCCATTGGCTTTTTGGACCTCTTTTACCGTTTGAGTTAGTCTATTTTTTAAAGTGTTATTTTCTTTAATATTTTTTTTCAGTATTTTTTGGGTCTCCTTTAGCAAGTCATTGACTTGTTTTTCATGGTTAATAAATGAGTTTAGTTAAATGTTTTCTCAAATTTGTATATTATTGGTACTAATTGTTCTTTAAAAGTTTGATTGAATTCTCCTGTGAATCTATAGGACCAGTGATTTTTAACTTTGGTGATTCTTTTACAGCTACTTCTGATTCTTTTTCTGAGAATAGATTTTTTGTTTTTGTTTTGTTAGAGGTGTGGCTGTAATTCCAAGACCCTTTTAATTCAAGTTTGTTTGGGTAGCCAAATAGACACTCACATGTCATTGAACCTTTAACAAAGGAGACTCACCCCTAACACAAGAATATCCAACAATGATACAGTGGCAGGTAGCCTCTCTGGATGTAGGCCCTCTCACCCTCCTGCCCTCCCCCCTCTGCCCCTCATCTCTTTCTAGAAAAGGTTTTGGGCAGTAGTTCATCCAGGTTTGGCAACTAGCATGTTCTCAGGCTCTCATCAAATCTAAGAAATCCACATTCCTCCCTGGAACTCTTTATGCTCCTAAATCTTTGATCCTAAGATACTATAAGTTATGTTTTTGTCTTTTTAAGAATGGCAGTTTTACCATTTTTTAAAAAAGTAGTTTAAATACTTTGGTATAACTTTTCTTCTGTCTTCCAGTCTTATGATTTTTATATTTGGAAGAGACCTTAGAGGTCATGTATTCCAACCCTTACTGATTAGTATTCCCTTCATTACATTTCCACTATGTGCTCACCCAACTTAAAGAACTCCAAAGAGCGAATGGGCTGCCCATGAAATAGTGGCTTCACTATTTTTAGATCAAATTGTTGAGGCTTCTTCTTTTAATATTCATTCATTCATTTATTCATTTTCTCTGTCATTTATAGTTCCCTTGGTCTACTAGGTTTTTGTATCTGTTTATAGAGGATGACGTTGACCTTAAATGCAGGAGTAATTTTTCATATGCATCTTCTTTGCCTCAGTTTGTGTAGTTGCATGTGTCTGTATTTTTGTGGTTTTTTTTTCTTTTGACTGCTTGTCAAATTTCAGTTATGTTTACTTTGATCTGGAGCTTTTAGGAATTTTTTTTTGCTTCCTAAGTCTGAATCTAATTATTTTTGTCAAATATTATTTTCTAAGATTTTTTTTTATCATGGGAGTGATTCATAGTGATTCATAGAGTTCTTTCCTCTAAGAATATTTAGTTACAGCAATAGATTTTTTATTTTTATTTTTTGCTTCTAGTCTCCAGTATTTACCCCTTATTACTTCATTGTATCTCTTGATAAATATTTTTGAATGATTCATTGTAAACTTAAACATCAATAGAATTAAGTAAACTTGTTTTGTAGCTATTTGTATCTAAATAAATTTCAACATATGAAGTATCATAACTTTTCATGCTCTCTTAAATTTCCATCAGCATTATTTTTCCATTCTTTCTCATTTATTTCAGTTCTTCTGGTTTTCATTTTCTTTTTTGTTAGCATTATTTCGTCAAGGTCTTTTCATATTTATTTATCTTCTTTATGTGTTTATCTTAATTGCATTACATAATTCCATCACAATAATGTACACACTTTATTTAACCATACTCTTATTATTAAACACTTATGTTGCTTCCATTTTTTCCATTACAAATAATGCTGCTATAAAAATCTATGAAAAGATACCTCTTTTGTTTTGTTTTTGATAGCATTACCAGGATGTATTGTCAACAATGGAATTACTGCGTCAAAGGGCATGATTATTGTTATAATTTATATTGTGTACTAACAGATTGCATTCTAAAAATATTCCTCTTCTCCTGTTCTTCTTACAAAAACTGATCTATCTCATAGAGTCATTAGGGTGGAAAGTACTCTGTGAATTTTGAAGACTATATATGTATATATACATACATTTCTTCTATATATGTGCATATAGCTTTAGCTCTTCTATATATATTGTGTGTATCTGTTTTTGTGTTTTTTTCTTTTTCCTTTGATTGCTTGTCAGATTTCAGTTATGTTCACTTTGGGTCTGGAGCTTTTTGGGTTTTTTTTTTTGCCAGTCAAGTCGGAATCTGATTCTTTTTCTTTGTCAGATATTATTTTCTAAGTATTTTTTTTGGTGGGAATTATTCATGGAGAGCTCTTTCCTTTAAAAACATGCTGTGATGCAATTGTAATTTTTAGTTACAGAAAGAGGGTTTTTTTTTTTCTTCTACTTTCTAATACAGGGTGTTCCTAAAGTCTGGACACATGGGCAAAAATGCATATTTTCAAGAAATGAAATGAATGAAAATTTCAACAACATTTTATTTAATTGGAATATTAACAATTAACATCTTCAATATGGTTTCCATCATTTCTGATGCAATGGACGATGTGCTTTGCAAGATTCACATGAACTCGATGCAATAACTCCACATTACTGTCAGTTTTAGCACATTCACTCTTTATGCATTCAATCAAGTGTGTTGCATCTGTGATTTTCATGAAGTACACTTTCTTCTTTAGCATATTCCAGATAAAGAAATTAAGGGGGCTAAGGTCTATTAATATTCCAAATATTTTAAAATATACATTTTGCCTTTGTGTCCAGACTTTAGGGACACCCTATATTTGCCCCTTGTTGCGTCATTGAATCTATTTATCTACCTACCTACCTATCTATCTATTATATATATATATATATATATATATATATATATATATATATAGCTTCATTGCACAAAATAGATCGACAGATAGTGATTACCCCCTGGTTTAAGTAGAATGCAGTCACTTGATAGCAGTAACATGATTATAGATATGATTAAATTTCTTTTTTGAACAATGCTAGAAATTTTAGTCATTAGTGATAGTTATGATTTCTCTTTGCAGGTTAAGCCCCATGAAACTAAACAGAGTTCAAAACCTTTCTAGATTTACCAATCCTGACTTTGAATTTCATGTTGCATCTTAAAAGTGATTTAGATTCTAAGAAATAGTATTTAAGGACCTGTGCTCTAGCTAATCATTTAGTAAATCTAAACCTCTCCTAAGTTAGTTGAATAGTTTTTAGATACAGCATCTGTATTGTGATCTAAAGAGATTATTTCCATATGAATATAGAAATATTTTATAATTCATTAGGATTCATACATGTGCCTATAATATTGGGAATAATCTTTTTTCACCAATAAGGCATTTGGCACTTTCAATTTGTCCTCACGAATATATATTTTATTAGATTGTTGATTATGTCAATGATAATTAATTAGAGAGTGCTTCTTTTGGACATTCCCTTATAAATGACATAGTAGAAACACTGGGACCATTGTATATTCTGATAATCATAGACATTTCAAACTTGATGGGAACTTAATAGAGTTCGTCTTCTTTATCCATCTCAACTCAATGCAAGAATCCTTTCTAGTTAGGGAAAAGTTAGTGATGCAATGGAAAGAGCAACCACAGTCAGAGTAGAAAAGAATTGAGTTCTGAACCTGATACTGCCACTCCCTAATGCTCCCTTTTGGGGTGACATGAACTTGATGCAATAACTACCTACAGTCCTACACAAACAACAGCAGGAACAACATCTGTCAGAGGTGGTCATTTGTCTCTTCATTTTCAGCTTATCCTTGGAAGTGGAATGCTTGTTTTCACTTGTCCAAAGTCATTGTTTTTTACCTCTTTTTTTTTATTCCCCATACTTAGCACAGTGCCTGGCACCTAGCAAGCACTTAATAAGTTCTTATTGACTGACTATAATTAGATAATCAAAAGGTTGAAAGGAACCTCAAAGACAGTCTATTTTAAGCCTGAATAAGAATTCTGTCTCCAAAATACCCACCAAGTGGCTGTCCGTTCTTTCCTTGAAGACCCCTAACAATGAGGAAACCAATACCTACTGAGGCAATCTATTCTGCGTTCAGTTAGTTCTTATTAGCTAGTTTTTTTTTTTTCCATTTTGTGCTCGTGCTAATTCTCAGTAAATGAGACACTGATGAAACGTCAAAGGGATACTGGCGAGAGTGGCCAGAGGGATCCTCTAGGAACTGAGATCTTATTTGACAGTTGACAGAAGGCTATGATAGGCAGCTGCAATTTGGCTCTAGGGAGCCTCAGTTTTGTTGGTTTCTGAGCTTCCAAGCTGTCTTTATTTCTTCTTCAATATACATATATAAAGACTCAGAAGGGAATAATCAAATGGTGTATTTCTTGGAACAAAAAGTAATGTTTAGTAATATAGTTACTTCATATTTGGTGAGGAAAGTAGGCTATCTCAGCTCCTGAATTCTTTATTTGATATTTGACCTGTTGGTGAAATTTGATGAGCTCCAAATTAGTACTCTGCAAGAATGTGTTGATTGATCTCAATGGTCAGCAAGGAATGAATAGAGTTGCACAGAAGACTATTCCTTACTGCTTTCTCTTTTTTATTTTCATGCATTTGACAAATACTTTATTCAAAGAAAAAGAGATATAATGCCATGAATGTCTATTAGGTATAGATTAGATTTTTTTTTTAAAGTATAAAATTTCACATAGTTATAGCCCTGTCCTACAAAGTCTGTTTTCCTTTATGAACTTCCTTTTGTTCTGTCATTTTAAAACATTTTATTGATGGTCTTTTTGTTTTCCTTAAAAACAAATTTTAGTATCATTAACATTACCCTGAATCCATTCCCCCTCTCTAAAAAATTGGAAAACCTACCTTTATCTAGTCAAGCAAAACAAATGGACACATTGACCTTGATTTCAGCTCATCTAGTTCTATTTCATCAAATTCTAACAAACTTTAAGACAGTCTGGTACTCCTGCTTATTTTTGTATCTCTTTTGATGCACACATACATAGGCTACCAACATTCCAGAAGATTCTGTTTGCTTTGATTTTATATGTATCAGGAAAACCATAGGTGATTATTGCATAATAAAGATCTTTTTCTGTCTCCCCCTCATTGTCTCTGCCTCCTTTTTTATCTCTGTCTTTTGCTTATTGCGTATCTTCCTTTGTATCTCTCTTTGTGTCTCTGTGTACCTACTGTGTCTTTCTTTATTTTTCTGTTTCTGTCTTTTTCCTGACTAGATTAGATAATTAAAGTTCATGGCAGAATATAAATTTAATTGGCCCTATTGGTGAAGAAGCTTTATTTATGCACATGCCCACTAACACTTTGGTTTTCTTTCATCTCATTGGATACTAGTCCAGGATAAAATCCAATTTTTTCAAAAAGATGAAACATTATATAGGAGTCAGTAGTACCAAAGGATATTTTTTGTTGTTGTTGATGTGAAGAAATAGCTTTCAAGATTCTAACCTGAAAACAAATAAAAATCCTACATAATCCTAGAATGGCAGAGAGAAGAGTTGAGACTGAATTCTAAAAGCAATAAGTAACAATTGTTACCTTTGAGCAATTGAGGCAGAACCAGAATCCACTTCTTCCAATGACAAGCCACCTCAAGCATTATGCTATGCTGCTTCTGATAAACAAGTTTCCTCACTCATTAAATTAAGATGATTGTCCTAAACTTTGTCTCCTAGATGATGTGAGTAGTACTCCCTTATTTATAACCAAATGATGTTCACTCCTAATTCTGTTTGATTTTTTGATCACTATTGTCGCTGTTCAATAATATTGATGATCCTATAGAATATTGTCTTAACTTAAGAGCTTATGTTTAAAGAGGTATGTTAGTATCCAAATATGGCCGTCAGGTGATAAATAAGTTGTTGTAAGGCACTATAAAAGTGAAGAGGAAAGCATATTTAAATGAATCCCCAATTAATTTCTAAAAATGTCATACTAGCATATGCGCCAACACTCTTGGGGAGTCAGTCTTCTTTTCATGGCTAATTACAACCTTACCCTTCTCCAACCTGCTTCTATAGTCATTCATGGCTGCCTCTCCTAGCTTTTGTACGAGAGCACATATGTTGAAAAATATGAAAGTGCGTGCAAATGCAAGTACATACCCAATTAGCTCCATTTTAGAAGTGCAATTAATACACAGAGCGGCGAAGATTTCTCTAATGAAGTTCAATTGCAGGTGATGTACTCTGTGAGAAAGTGGTAATATCTTCTTGCTTTATATAAAAATTGAATGAATGCAATTGTGTATGAAAAGTAAACATTTTCTTTGGCATAAGGTTTTCAAATTCATGTCATTTTCATTGTCTTTATTTACCTAATTCCACAGAGGTGGTTAGTAAGAAGAGCACATGAGTAGTATGGTTGGATTGTCTGGTGGGTGGGTGGGTGAGTGGGGAGTAGAGGAGAGAGATTTTATGTGTACCATTTCAGCGAAACAGTACTGAAAACATAGCTCACATTTATTTAGAGCTTTTAAGTCTACAAAGCTTTTTGCATATCATCTTATTGGACTCTCATAGCAACCTTGTAGAGATTTGTATTATTTTTATCCCCATTTCATAGATGTTTTGAACTGAGACTAAGAGGAGTCATGTGGTATATACATGGTCCCATAGCTATCATTTTAGGGAAACGGTTTGAACCCAGGTTTTTATGTAATTTATGCAATGTAATTTGCTCTCCACCTCTCTTTCTAAAATGTTCAGCTTTCATGTACCTATTAATCCAAGTCGGTGTTATTGCCATAGAAATAAGAGCAAATACCACCAGAGTTCCAAAGTCAGGGGTAATCACTTCTTAGTATATTTCCTTTGTTTCTTACTAAAGGTTAACTGTCATTGTTTAACTGCTGGGGAAAAAAATCAAAAATAGAAAGCAGTGCTTGTGGAAAAGTAACACCTCCACTTTCTACCTTATCACCACTCTTATTATAGACTGTTAGAGATGTAAACAAATGTTCCTGAGCATCTCCTCATTTCTCCTCATTTTGTACATGAAGGGGCTGGGCCTCTGAGAAAAGAGATGTCTGCTTAAGGTTGTCTTAGTGGACAAAGATTTATATAATGACAGCATGAGTCGAGGCTGGCTTTTTATTTCGGTTAATCTACTTGTCTACCTAGACACAGGTACTATCGGCCCAGCTAGCTGTTCCTTGTTTCTGCTTAAAAACTTATTTTGAAAAAAAAAATCCAAAGGAGAATATTTAGAGATATGACTTGTTCTTGAGAGATTTTTTTTTTCCAAACAATGAATGGTATTGATTACATTACCTTCCCTGCTTATTCCAAAGTAGAGCAGGGTGAATTTCATTTTTCTATCTGTCCATACCTCATTTGCACTAACAAAAATGACATCCTACTCTGGACCATTTTCATTAAAATGACTTTCCGTATTGTGTTTGTGACATTTTGCCAATTAAAATGCATTTTTTAAGCCCACTGAAAATACTGCAATGCTTGTTTTTGTTTTTGTTCTTCTGGCTTTGGCTGTGCCTGTTACCTAGGAAACAGCAATTGGGTTGAATTTTATTTGCTTGCTTGTCAGGCTGTCAGAGTTATGGATAAAGTTCTTAACTGTCAGATTGTGCAAGTGTTCCTTAAAGATAGGGAATATTTCAGCAATCCTAACGTATTCTTCCTCTTCCTATTCTCCAGTAAATAGATTTTGTAAATTCAGAGTCAATCTGGTTGAATTGATTAGAGACTTAGAACAAACCTGGAATGAAGAAAACCTGGGTTCAAATCTCACTTCAGACACATTAATTTTCTAAGGTTGTAAGTTAAAAGAGAAGATACTGGATCTTTGCAGGTGGAGGTCCTCATGCCAAAGAAATAATATATCCAGACCCGACCTGAACCACTCCTAGACTTCCCCATATCCACAAAGTGGGGAAGTATTATATGACTAGATAGGCAGCTAGGTGGCGCCATAGTGCATAAAGCACCAATCCTGAAGTCAGGAAGACAACTTGCTGAGTTTAAATCTAGCCTCAGACACTTACTAGCTGTGTGACCCTGGGCAAGTCACTTAGCTCTGTTTGCCTCATTTCCTCATTTGTAAAATGAGTTGGAGAAAGAAATGACAAACCTCTCCAGTATCTCTGACAAGAAAACCTCAAACGGGATCACGGAGAGTCAAACTTGACTGAAATGACTCCCTGACAAGAAAAAGGACATGGCATGTCATACTAACTGTAGATCCAAAGAGAATACTTTCAATGGGGGCAACATTATTTTGAAACATAATTTTTTTCCTTTAAAAATTAATGGGCTTCTATTCCCATTCCCATTCCTAAAGTATGTCTTTCCACAAAGAAAGGAGGAGAGGAGATATCTTGAGAAAAGAAATCTTTGTGATCTTCTCTGGAGGTGACTTTAGATGTCACGTAGGGCAATTCCTTTCATTTTACAGAGGAAGAAAGTGAAAGCCTGAAAGGTGCAATGATTTGTCCATTGATATAGAAATTAAATGACAGAGCTGAGATTTGAACCCAGCTCTTCTCACTTCACATTTAGATTTTTTTCTTCTGGGGCCAATGTGGCTGTCTTATTAAATAAATGGATAATTAGGTTCATAACTGACCAATTCTAGATCTGTCACCCCCAAATTTCAAAAAGTAGGTGGAGAGAAGTTTATCTAGTGCTGATTTGAGATGGGAATAATGAGGCTTCTTTTAATGATGTCTCTTATCTAACTAAATACATCATGTTAAAGAAGTAATAAACTTTTAAAAATGCATTTTACTGAATTCTGTGTAACTGTTAAGCAGCCCAACTCAAAATATGAGTGATTTATATCATAATCACACATCAAAATCAAGATAACTGAAATTTTATTAAAACTAGTAAGTTTAAGCACATTTCAGATTAATTCTAATAGGCATACAATAATTTAAAAAGAATTTAGAAATCTGAAAAAGTCCTAATTGGACCTGATTGTTTTTGCTAGGAAAAAAAAGTGATTTATTTGAATTAGAGATTTTGTTCAGTTTGTTTTTGGAAACATAACCATAAAGACCTATCCTACTGCCCATGATAATTTAATATTTTTATTTAAACCTCACTTTCCCAGACTTGTTCTTCCCAGACTCGTTCTTGTCTCCTGCCAGCTCTTCTCTTCCTCACCCTGTCACATGTAACCTACAAGTGTTCCTTCACTATATTTGTGTGCCAGAGGTATCAAGCACTCCTTCTGGCCACATCATACCCTACAACACTCCAAAATACTTGCCAGACCAGGTTAAAAGGGAATTGAAATAGTTAACAAAATAAACAAAAATGCAATAGAACATAAATGATGTTAATATGTGGTTTTCTGAGTCAACATGTAGCTGGCAGGGATTCCTATTTATGGTTTCGTTGCCCTGTTTCTGTTTGAATTTGATGTCACTGCAGTACACCTTCTAAAAAAATCCAATTTGTTGGCATGAAACATCAAAATGTTATTCCATAACCAGGAAACAGAAATAATTGGGAGAACTACTGTTGCATGGGTTAGTGGGGAGAAATAATGAAATCCATTGATGATGAAATAATTTTGCTTTATCTAGAAGATAAGGAAAATGTCGATACAACCTTTATGTTTTTTTATAATTTTGGGATAATAAAATATAAGATGTAAACACCTGCCACTAAATAATGTTTATTAACAGACAACATACACAAATTAGTTTGTTGTAGAATTCACACCAAAAGGGAGAAACAAAGAATGAGAGGTGGCTACTGACATTTTTTACAGCTTCCTCTTTTCCCCAACCCCTTAAAACTGTAGAGATAGATTGCAGGGGCTAGCAGAAGAACCATGTTTATTTTGAGAAATAAAATAGAATAATAGCATCCTAGTGCTTAAAGGGCAATTTACAGACATCATCACCCCAAAAAGACACAAGAAGGACAAAGCCATTTAGCAAATAAAAAGGGAAATGAAATTTGTCTTGATGTCGACAAAGGGAATAAAGGAAAAGAATATTAATACCTAGAAGCTAATGAAAGCTATCTCTGTATAAAGTACTGTAGATGTTGATGATTAAGCCGATAAAGTAATAATTATAAAAATTAAATATATGCAAATTAAGGGGTCTGGGTAATGTGCTTCTTAGCTTCTTGGGGGAATTAGCTAATGAGCTTACTGAACTGGCACTCAGTTGTAAAAAGGGATAGAGTACCCATTAAATACCAGAGCTGTAGGAAAAGAAAATGGTTATGAAGTGCTAGATTGGCACTATTCCAGAAATTGAACTTCAATCCCTAATATGCTTTTGAAGACAAATATTAAAGGCGATTTAATAAGCATGCATGATATCCTACATGTGTTCAATAAGCAATGCACATGCAAGAAAAAGAAATCATAATGTTGAGGTTGAGGTGGATTGCTTTAAAAATTTAATTACATGACTGTTGAGTCAAAAGGATGAAGTATGTAATGTATGAAGGATGTGATGCAGCGCACTGCAAAAATAATGGGAGGAACAATTACTGTTGAAGGAACTAACAGCAGACTAAAAGACAATAAAGCAAATATTTTGGTAAAAATGAGAAGTTGCTGTGGCTTTCCACTGGCAAAGACTTTTGTATTTAGTCAGGCCCACAAACCCCAATGGGAAACAATAACTCACATTCACTATATTGATACCCATACATTGCAGGGTAATCTACCGATTCATCACTAGAAAATAACCAATGCTAAAAATGAAAGGATATCAAAGAGGATGCCATGGTTATTGTTATCATCAGAGAATTGAGGAAGCAGGACAGATTTGGACATAGATTCATGAATTCCTGTGTTCAAATCCAGCCTCAGGTCCTTACTAGTTGTGTGGCCCTTGGCAAGTCACATTTGTCAGTTTGCTTATCTACAAAATTGGGAAGAGCAATAGCACCTACCTCTACTGGGTTGTTGTGAAAATAAACTGACAATATTTGTTATGCTTTGTAAAGCATAAAGTGCTATATGAATGCTAGCTATTTATTCTTACTTTCTCCTCTCCTATTTTTGCTTAGTCAATTGTATTGGCTAGTGATTCTGTCCCAGGGAATAGTTTTAGCAATACTTTTGTGGGAGTCTGCAAACTGCTCTTATAATTTTCATTTTGGTGGGAAAATTTAAACCAGTGAAGTATGGAGATACAAAACTCTTAAGAGAAACAAAGTATACGAAAAAATGCCTTCTCTTTAGACTGCGTTGTACGGTGGCATAGACAGATGGTAGAGTGTATTTTGCTGGTGTATCTGTATTGGGCAGGCATTGTAAATAGATGATAAGCTGAGCCCAACATTTTAAAAATGGAAAGTAGGTGGATATCTCAGGGAAATTTCAAAGCTCTTTAATGAACCCAAAATTTTCACTGAAACAGAGGTCCAACTTTTTAATAGCCTTCTTCTGGTGAGTTGTGAAGCACTGCAATCTTGGGGAATCATTGAAGTTGAGAATCACCTAAGAGGCAATGGAGAGGAGGATTGTAGGGCTAACTATGTAACATGTAACACATAACAGTTTGAAGAATTATAGAGGAGAAGTGGTCTAAAAAATTCATCAACAAAAGAATAATAGAAAAAAGGTGATCACCCAGTGAAAGAGGGATGAGCTATTCATAGCTTGCTTCCTCCACAAATACTCTTGAGATATCAAAAGAATGTGAGGAAGACTCCCAGTGTGCCTGGTTAAACCTCTGTGGTGATCTTATGATGAATGTGGGCTTTATCTGTATGTCTGGAGGCAACATCCACCTTGACGAGTTTGCAGATCCATTGGAGTTAGAAATATATGTTATTTCTAATATGATATTTTATAAATGGACTAGATTTGAGGCCACCCAATACAAACTTCTCCTTATACAGAAAACAGACCTATAGCAGGCAAATAGTTCTTACTGTCTCTTACAACTCTTTAGTGTCTATTCTAGAATTAGACCCAGGTCTTCTGACTCAGAGGAAATTACCAGTCACCAACATAAGTCATGTAGAATATGAACCAATATGACTATCTTAGTGTATGTTTTGAAATATTTCCTCATGCTTGACTCTGCCTTTATAAAAACAACCAACAATCAAATAAAATAATCATCAGATTCAGAGATAGATATTGGGAGAGCAATTGGCTAAAATACTCATTGCTGTAATCTTAAATAATAAATAAATATTAAATAGTATGAAAAGTTCTAGTTTTACTTCTTAATTTGTGGGGGAGTAGATTTGGGCTATTTAACAGTCAAAATGTGCACATCAGTTATTTAATTCTTTTTCTAATTCATGCTACAACTTATTTAACAAGCATTTTACCTGCAGAGGCAAATCAATATTTACAGTACATTAGTACCACAGAGAATTTGAAGTCTTGTGATTAGGGTTTATTGCTGTTTTATCTACTCTTCAAAGTAAGCACAGACATCAAACACCCTCAGCTGTCATCCTGGATTCAGTGACATTGCTCTAGTCCCATGTGTGCTTTATCTAGAGGTTTAATTATTGAACATGCTTGTCTTTGTATTTTGTTTTAATATTTCAGGGGACATACTTTGGAAATCTATATATTAAATAAATCAAAGGATTCTTGCTAAGAATATTCAATTGGTGCATATCTTTAAATCTAGTGAGATGCATTTGCTCTTCTAATTCTCAGATTGCTAGGAAGTCAATTTTCATTATTATAGAGGTCATGAGACTACTCTCATAAATATCTTTCACCTTGACTTCTCTTACAACAGTGGGTTGGCAAATTATACACAGGTAAGAACACCTTATTCTGGTATAGAAATGGCTTCATTTGTGCAACCTTTTGTATATGTCAGACACAGTTGTGCCTCATGACTCATTTTGTTGATAAGGTCAAGAAATTAATAGTAACCCCTCACTTGAGATGGCCTTCAAGCCTATGCTGAAAGACATCATGCTGTCTTTGGATACTGTTGTCCATTAAATAGGAGTGGCAAGTCCTAAAGGCTTTGCTGTGCTTTTGTATTAACTAAAACTCAATTTTGAGAGGTAAGAGTTGTGTTATAGTATAACACTGGTTCTGGAGTCAGTTCAAATACTACCTTTGTGACCTTCAAGTCAATTCACAAAATCACGGACTTTGAGGGTTTTTTTTTTCCCCCAGTTCAATTAACATTCATTAAAAGCCTGCTATATGCCAGGTATCATACTAAGTGCTGGGGACACAAATAATATCTGTAGATTCAAAATCAAGCATAGCTGCTAACGGAAAATCGAGTTACTGTAAAGTTATACAAATTCAAATCCCTGTGTAAAGGGAGGCTTTGAGCAGAGTTTATTGCTCTACCTACCTGCTAGCCCCCCCAGTCATAGGGCAGAGACTACTAAGGGAGTTTTGAAAGCAAACTCAGTGGTCATAGAAGTCCATATACAAAGTGAATCCCCACTATAAAATACCAGCTAAGCGGTTGTCTGTATCTGAAAACCACAGGGAAGGAGAACCCCAACCCCCTTGTTGGTCAACCTATTCCACTTTTGAATAGCTCTAATTGTTAAGAAGTTTTTACTGACATCAAATTTAAATTTGTTTCTTTATAACTTCCACTCACTTCCTTGGTTCTGCCTTCTTGGTCAGAACAACTAAGTTCATACCCTTCTCCAGATGTGCATTCTTCAATCCTTCTTGTGGCCAATTCTGCACCTGATCCCCCATATTCTCCTGTATTTAGTGCACTATATTGCCAAGAAATTTTAGAGTTAAAAATGAGACTGAATTGGTCTTTTTACCTGTATTCAACTTCTGGTTAGCAATGAGTAGATTTAATTGCTTTGGAAATTATAGTCACGTTTAGCCTGCTAAACGTGTTCATGCTAGGTATTCACAACTCAGAATTAGGTGTGTTAGATCTTCTGCTCTGCACCTTTTCCAATGGAAGATGAATAATTATTTTCTAAGCTGCACCGCTTAGTCTGCACCCACTTGTGGGCAAACAAATCCAAGAGAATCATATCTGCTGCTTGAATTTGTCCTGGGGCTGAAATCCTATATTAATATGGTCACTTTATTATGCTCTCTGGCTAGCGCTGCTGGTGGGTACAGCTGTGTCCTTTGTTATTCATATCTCCAGGGGTCTGACCAAGCTTCTGTTTGTTAAGCTTACTGTCTCTAGGATATGAGGCGCCTTATTTCTCTATGCCTTTACTGCACAGGAGAGTTCTCAAAAACCCTTTAATATGAAAACAAAGATACAATAACATGTTGCTATTGTGCCTGCTCACAAATGTACTTATGCATTTTCATTTATGAGTTTCAGTTAGACCAACTTATTATACTATCATAGAGGAATTAATTTATCTTTCATGACATTTCATTTTTACAAAGTATTCATAGTCAAACTTACTTCTGCCTTGAAATATTTGGTGTGATAGAATCTCTTTCAACTCTGCTATCCTATGATTCTTAAAGCATAATTAATACAATTATCCCATTTAAAGAAACAAGGAAAAAACAACCCAGGATAATAATTTACGTTTGTAGAACTCATTTCCTTTGAAGAGCCCCAAATGAGCTGAGTTTAGTGATATGTGAAGGCTGTTTATTAAGCTTTTTTCCCTAAGCTTTTAGTGAGGAAAAGGGAAAAAAATCCATTAGGCATGCCAAACTGAATCTTCTATTTTATCTAAAGATAATATGATAAATTAGATATATCTATATTAAGATATAAAATTTGTGTACACTCTTTATAAATGTAACTTAGGTTTATTTGCAGGTTGATTTATTTGATATTGTTTTTTGTCTGTGTTTCCTTTTTTCTTATTCTTATTTCATTGGTTTTGGTCTTTCCCTGAGTTTTTATGATGGCAGAATCTAGTTATCGGAGATAATCCAGGTTTGTCTGAGTCAGTTTGGCCATAATTACAAGAACAAGCTTTGATACAGAAGCCTTTATTCAGGTGCAAGCAACATTGAATGTTCTAATGTGTTGGCCATTGCACATATTCACACGTATGTTGACAAAAAGCACAGTATGAATTTCTTTTTTTTAAAGGTAGTGCCCATGTAAATATCATATGCATATGAGTTATTGCTTTTCAACCCATGCTGTGAACTTCTAGGAATTTTTTTTGTGGTTATGATATTCCAACTTCTAGAAGCTTTTTGAATATAAATATATAGCCATTAGTTCTCCACTTATTTGGCATTACCAGGAAGTGACCTGTTCTATCAGTTTTCAAGTATGGGGCTAATGTTGTAGTTAATGTCCTTCTTCTGATAACCAGTCTAATTAATTTCACAGAGCTTTATCACCAGATTGGGCACAGAAAAATGTATTTGAGATGTAAGTAGGCATACCAACTTTCTACATAGTGGTGGTAGAGTTTGCAGTCTACATTCGCAGAAGGTGCCCTTACATTGATTAAATTATAGACACTTCATAGAAGTTCTTCTATAGAAGTTATGTGCATGTAATCAGAAATATTGGGTTTAAAACTTTTTATAGTGATACACTAAACTTAACGAACATGAGAGAGTATCATAGCTATGAAATATTAATTTGTCTTCAACCATAGAATATAAGCAAGTGAAGGAAAGGCTCCTTAGTATCACATCCCTTCAGTAAACTATTGTAATAGAGTTTTTTATTCATGTATCCTTTAAAATAAACTTTACACTGGTGTCATTTTTAAAAGAAAACATACATATCTATAATTTCAGATATGCCTCTTCATGTACGACGAAGCAGTGACCCTGCATTAATTGGCCTTGCAACCTCTGTCAGCGATAATAATTTTTCTTCTGAAGAGCCATCACGGAAAAACCCCACACGGTGGTCCACAACAGCTGGCTTCCTCAAGCAAAATACTTCTGGGAGTCCTAATACTCGTAATCGGAAGGTAAATACTGTATTGTTTTTATTGTGCTAATCAAGCTTTCCTCTTGGATATTCATATTTGATCTGTGGCTTTAACCTTTGAATAAGTCCTACTCTTCATTTTCATCAAGGTCTTTTTTCCCCAAAAGTCTTTATTTCATATTATTAAAAAAAAGATTATTTATAAGTTGCAGCAGTTATATTACTTTGCATAATGATGTTTTGTTTTAATGTTATCAGTTCAATTCAACTAACATTTATTTAGTGCCTACTGTATACAGAGCATGGAAATTGGGACTGAGAGAGAAACAGAATTGAGTGAAGACAATTTCAGCTCTTATGGAGCTTGTGTCAAATAAGGAACTAATATAGGGAATGATAGCATAGGATTGATACATTGGAGATGTGGGAGACCAGCAACCTGTGAAATCAAGATAGGAAAAAGAATACTACTATGGGAAGGATCTAGGATGTCTTCACAGGTGATGTTGCATTCGAATTGACGTTTACATGAATTTACTAGGTAAAGAAATTTTGGGAACTACAGATAACAGTATGAGCAAAGATAAGGAAGAAAGAAAGTGCCCAGATAGAGTGGTTTGTTTGCCTGCAGCATAGTGAATATGGCAGAGTCATATAAACGGAAAATGGTGCCAGATTGTGGAGGGCTTTAAGTGTGAGGAAAAGGAGCATAAATATAGCTTGTTATGCAAACTTTGTATCTGTATATAATGAAAGAAGTGTATGAGCACATTTTTTGGGCATTTCTTTTCAAGAGTGCTCTGGAATTGTTTAGTTCTCTCATAGTTTACCTATGGTTTAGTGTCATCAGAGCACATAAATTCAATTCTTAGTTTTATCAACTGTGTCCTTCTGCAAGTCACTTAATAGCCTTGTGACTCATATTTGTTTTCAGTAAAATGTGGTTAATGATTGTACAATATACCTTAGAGTTGTAAGGCACAAGTGACAGAATGTATATGAGATTTTTGCAAGCTATATTGATGGCTGCTTTTACTAGTTTTATTAGTTGAGTCATTTGTCACTTAAGTGTATATGTACCATGAAGGTTCACATTTACTAGCTGGGAGACCCTGAGCTTAATCACCCTTTGCCTCAGTTTTTTCATCTGCAAAATAGAGAGAGTAATAGAACCCACCTTCCAGGGTTTTTGTGAGGATGAAGTGACATATTTGGAATTGGAAAGTGCTTAGCATAGTGCTCGGCGCATAGTGAGCACTATAAAAATGTTAGCTATTATCATTATTATACAAAGAGACATAAAATCTACTTAATTGCCATATTAATTTGATATTAGACTTATTCTGGGCATATTTGCAAAAAAAGTGTACATTCTTATTGCTTACTTGGTTTGTCATACAAGCATGCAACATGTGAATCTTTCAAGGGAAGGGATAAATCTAAGAGAATGGCTATGAGAAATTTGAACACCACAGCAGATTATTTTTATCTGGAGAAAGTTCAGAGGGAGAGAACTATTATGGCTTAGTGAATAGAATAGTGTAGTAGATTTTAGGCGGGAATAAGTTCAAACAGTGCCCCCTCATTCTTGTAATGTGACTGGATACAAATCACTTAACCTTTTCTTATCACTTAGCACCTAAATTCGTAGATGGGGTTATGCTTGTAATTGGTGGAAAAAATTTACATAAGGATGAAATCATAGTTCCTGGTCATATGAATGAATGAATAAAGAATTTTTAAAGTGCTTACTATGTGAAAAGTATGCATTTACATATATGGCTGGGAAAAGTCTTATGTTCGTACATGCAACTGAAGCATGCTATAGAGAAATTTCAATAGATAGCAAAGCTACATTTTTCTTAATAGTTTTAGTTTGTCAACGGGCTCTTCAGACATTGGAAAGAAGTTATGATTGTTCAGTATACTTTATTCTGAGTTCAAACCTTAAAGAATTTCATTAAATAGGTATATACAACTATAAATTTCCCAGTCTGTGGGAAATTTCTGAAATGTGAAAAAAACAAAACAAAACCTTGGTTCTTGATGTTGTTTTAAAGTGATTTCAGTACATGATAATATTTTAAATATTTTCACGATTAAATTTTAGCTAATTGGCAATTTACCAATGGTGTTTTGTTTTATAATTAGTGAAGAATGTAAAAAATGGTCCAAGGATTTAGAGCTGGAAGAGATCTTATAGGTAATCTAACCCAACTCTTTCATTGGCTACCAAGGTATCTGAATGAAATGATTTATCCTAGTTATACAACTGCTAAGTAGCAAAGGGAGGGATTTAAAACCAGATCACATGAGTCTCCAAATCTAGAGTTCTTTCCTCTAAACCGGTGGAATCAAATGCTCATAGAAATGGATGCCTTACAAACTGTATATTGACTTAGAAAACTACAAATTAACTTTACCTATGATATGCTTTATTTGCATATAATTTGTTAAACATTTCCCAATTATATTTTAATTCAGGCGTTTGACTCCTTTGATTTATACCATACCATCCCCCAAACTTTTTGAATTTGAAATCACCAACCTTTTGATTAGTGAAGTGGAGACAGTTTTACCATAGATACATTACGTTAGGTGACCATTTAATATGAAAATAAAAAAACAAACTTCTAAAGTATTTATTCAAAACCTATTCTGGTTCTCACTAGCACATTTTATTCTTTTATATTATTTCAATTCCTTTTGTGGATTTTAAGAGCAGCTTAGTTCTATTATGGAAGTTGATGCACATGTGTATACACTTAGACACATACATATATTCTTAAATAAAACACTTTTTACAATGAGTCTTTTCTTTAGAAAGTTTCTTATTCTTTATTCTTTTCACTTATTGATTTATTAAGCCTACCAGACCAATACACCCTATCATCTGAATTTGGCTATAAACTTTTAAAAATATAACTTTAAATGATCACTTTCACTATTGCTTTATATTTAGTAATAAAAAGATATTCTTCCTGCCTGTTCAGTATTCATATACTATCTTCTCAGGGAATCACATTTGCTGATAAGGCATAAGGCATTAAACTTTTTTATTCCCGTGGAGGACATAGTGTGTCACTTCCCTTTAGAGCCCTTTTTTTCTTTGCTCAAGTGTTCTATAATCAAGAAAATAAACTAAATTATCCTAAAGGTCCTATACCCCTGCTATTTCTTTTTTTACCACAATAACTTGAGGGATCTTGAATAACTTATGAACTTAATTGCATTATCTATTTTGAAGTTGAAGAAAGAATCTTGGAATAATTATTGGACTTGGTTTAAATGTTCCTTGTCATTACCCTTTATTGACATGTATTCATGTAGTACTACCTTATTTAAGTACTTGTGTTCATTCATTAAACATTTACAAAGTTCCTGTAATGTTTAGTGGACTGTACTAAGGCCTGGTGGAGCTACAGAGTTCAATAAGAAATATATGTCCTCAAGAAGTTATATCGTTTTTCAGGGTGGTAAATTGTATATGATGAATATATGAGAGAAATACAAATATCACTATAAATGAAGTCAGAAGATCAGTGGAGGTTTCATGGAAGGGAGACTGGCATTTCAGATGGGTGTTGTAGTAGGGTGGTAGAATTTCAGGAAGTAGGGCTGGGGATGCATTTCATGCTTAAGTTTAGGCATAATCAAAGACACATAAACAAGCAGGCACCTGAAATGTTGGTATGTGTCTCTGTGTCAGGGGAATCGAGACAATGAATTGTCTAGGTTGGCTGGAAGGTAGGCTGATTGTATGAGGCAGAGTTTTCTTAGTGAAGGCTGGAAAGATAATCTGGAGCCAGACTATCAGCCATTCGATAAGTATTAAGTTCTTAGTATGTCCTAGGTACTATGTTAGACACTAGAAATACAAGTATAAGGAATGACACAATCTCTGCTTTAAAAAAAAAAACAACAGAATTTTCTCATTGGAGAGAAAAAAGGTACGTTTATAAGTATATGGGCATGTAGTAATATGCGTAGGAAGCAAATGCAAATTTAGACAAAGTAGTTCAATATGAGGTAGTTTGGGAATGAAGATACTAGCATTTGGGTGGGTGGGTGCTGAAGATAGCATTTGAACTGAGTCTTAATAGTACTTAGGGACTCTCCAAGCCACAAGTAAGGAGCGACTACATTCCAGGTGTGTGGGATGACCATTGCAATGGTATAAATATAAGAGACTCAGTGCCAAGTGTGAGGAACAGACAGAAGGCCCGTTTGGCTAGACCACAGATTGTGGGAAGGAAAGTATTATCCATTTTGTCTGGAAAGGAAGTTTGGAACCAGGTATTGTAGAGCCTTAAAAGCTAGACAGATGAGTTTATGTTTCATGCTAGATGCAGAAGGACACCACTGTAACTGACCAAGACACACAATCAGATCTGCCAATAAGGAAAATTACTTTGCAACAATGTGTAGGGTGGGCTAGAGTAGATAGAGACCTGAGGCAGGGATGTCATTTAGGAGGTTATTGCAACAAAGGAAGTGAAAGGTTATGAATAGAGAGATTGGTTGCAAGAGATAATGTGAAAGTAGAAATGGTAAGATTTGGTAGCTGATAAAATAATCGGGAGAATGAGTGAGGAATTTGGGATAATGCCAAGATTACAAACCTGGGAGACTATAGAGATAGTATTGCAATAGTAAATTCTGTCGTAGGCATAAGTTTAAGATGTCCCCAGGACTTTGAGTTTTAAATGTCCAAGTCAATTGGTGATATGAGGCTGAGGCTCAAGGGAGAGACTGTAGATGGACACATAGATCTATGGTCATCAGCACAGAGATGATATTTAAACACGTGGGAGATGATGCTACTAATAACAGGCATATAGAATGAGAGAAGAGAGCTTTAGACAGGTGAAAATCTGTTCATGAAAAGCAATTTATTTTAATCAAAAAAGAAAATCAAAAGATAATAGAGTTACATATTTGGACGAAACTTTGTCATCTAGTCCAGCCTTTTTTTCTGACTATGTATTGAGATATATTAGAATACTCACGCTTCAAAGACATATTGAAAATGAACTCTTCTTACTCAAAGTGTAGGCAGGCTGCTCATTAAATGAGATGCTCCAAAGAACATCAAAACCTACTTGACCTTGGCATTGCACCATCCAGTCAATGACTAGGTAGTCCGTAAGAATATGAGCATGTCAAGTCATGATATCTTTTCATTTGCTATTTCTTGAAAAAAAAAGAAGTGTTTGCTACATTTCAGAATTCCTGACTCTGTTTGATAATGCTAATGATGCTTCAGAGCTGTTCTTCCCCTTTTAAAAGAGACCAGCAGAGTGTAAACTTTAAAGAAAATGGTGATAAGAGAAATTTTTATGTTACCTGACCACCTGATAGTCTCCATTCCTTCACTTCAGCTTCAGCATACATTTAGCATCTAGTTAAAAGACTTACTCTTACTAAAGGTTTTCCATGTAATCAAAATTTCATCCAGGGGAAAAAGATTTCTATCAATCTGAATATTTTCAATGATCTTTACCACTTCTTTGGTCAACCTCATTACGGCAATGTCACTGTAAATGAAGAGAGGCAGTTTGGTAGGTGGGGAGTCTTTAAGCCATTCTTTTAAAAAGGAAAGACTCAAAACACTAATCAAATGCAGCTTACTGTGAAGTTCCAAGGTGAAAACCTTTGCTTATGTCATTTGGTCTTGTGTATATATGAGAACATGGTCAGGCACAGAGTCCTTTCAGTTAAATGATAAATATTACTTTTATTATTGTGTGTATTTTAAGGTACAATTGTGCAGAATTTGTATAGAAAAAATTTACCCCACCAATGACATTTTGACTAGCTGCCAAGAGGAACACAAATTTGGATAGGGAAAGTGTCTGGAAAAAAAAAAGTGCTTTGGATTCCTTTCATTCTTTTTCTTTCTTCTTCTTCTTTTTTCCTTTTTTTACAGACCTTGGAATGTTTCTTACCCCCTGGGTTTATTATTTCTGTTTTCCTTTGTTTCTTGGCATGTTTAATGTCTTACCAGTACCCTTGATACATACAAGCACTTGGCAGAGACACTCTCCTAATTAAGTCTTTGTTGCTTCCTTCTCCATTCCATTAGAGAGTCTGTTGCCTTATTTTTCCCCATCTAGCAATGTTTTTGGTAAAATAAAAAAATATATATATGACAAAACTGACTCAAACCTACATAGTTTTGAAATTTCCTTCCTTTCTCTCCCAGGTCGTATGTAAAGCATTTAAACTGTTATAGTCTTGAATGGGGGTCCTTCAGAAATAGTTTAAATAACATCTGCCTTTTGCAAGCATTGTACTAGACATTATAGGTAATCCAGAAGAAGTACAACACATGATTCCTATCTTCTTGGATTTATAAGCTAGATGACATTTCATAATTGAATTTATATCCAACAATAGGATGGAGGTTTCATTTGAGATAACTTTCCTGTTTTTCCTAAAAACAGTTTGTGCTATATTTGCAAAATACAGTCTTAAGAAATGATGATTCCAAACCTGCTTGCATTTTTGACATGCTATAATTGATCCTATGTCTTCAGCCAAAACCAGGGGATAGGCAACATAGCTGCCATGGGCAGTGAGGGCTTGAATACTCCAAAAGCCCAACAGTGGGGGCCTTTTTAATAGTGCTTTTTATATATGTACATATATTTTTTTTTAAATTTAAATTTATTTATTTAACATATTTGGTTTTCAGCATTGATTTTCACAACAGTTTGAATTACAAATTTTCTCCCCATTTCTACCCTCCTCCCCACTCCAAGATGGCTTATATTCCGGTTGCCCTGTTCCCCATTCAGCCCTCCCCTCTATCTCCCCCCCTCCCCTCTCATCCCCTTTTCCCTTCCTTTCTTGTAGGGCAAGATAAATTTCTATGCCCCATTGCCTGTGTATCTTATTTTTTACTTGCATGCAAAAACTTTTTTTGTTTTTGAACATCTGATTTTAAAACTTTGAGTTCCAAGTTCTCTCCCCTCTTCCCTTCCCAGCCACCCTCCCTAAGAAGTCGAGCAATTCAACCTAGGACACACATGTATCATTATGTATAACCCTTCCACAATACTCATGTTGTGAAAGGCTAACTACATTTTGCTTCTTCCCAACCCATTCTGCTTTATTGAATTTTCTCCCTTGACCCTGTCCGCTTTCCAAAGTGTTTGTTTTGATTACCTCCACCCCCATCTGCCCTCCCCTCCTTCATCCCCCCCTTTTATTTTTTTTTATCTTCCTCCCTCTTCTTTCCTGTGGGGTAAGATACCCAACTGAGTATGTATGGTATTCCCTCCTCAGGCCAAATCTGATGAGAGCAAGGTTCACTCGTTCCCCCCTCACCTGCCCTCTCCCCTCCTTCCACAGAACTGCTTCCTCTTGCCACCTTTATGTGAGATAATCCACCCCATTCTATCTCTCCCCATCTCCCTCTCTCAGTATGTTGCTCTCTCATCCCTTAATTTCATTTTATTTCTTTTAGATATCTTCCCTTCATCTTCAACTCACCCTGTGTCTGCTCTCTCTTTTACATGTGTATATATACACACACACACACACACACACACACACACACACACACACACACATATATATATACATACATACACATACATACATATACACATAGATATATACATACATACACATTCACTTATATATATATACATAAACATATATACATATATATGCATATTCCCTTCAACTACCCTAATACTGAGGTCTCATGAATCATACACATCATCTTTCCATGTAGGAATGTAAACAAAACAGTTCAACTTTAGTAAGTCCCTTGCAATTTCCGTTTCTTGATTACCTTTCCATGCTTCTCTTGATTCTTGTGTTGGAAAGTCAAATTTTCTATTCAGTTCTGGTCTTTTCACTGAGAAAGCTTGAAAGTCCTCTATTTTATTGAAAATCCACTTTAAAAATTAGATTGGAGCAAGTGGAAGCTAGTGATTTTATGAGAAATCAAGATATTATAAAACAGAACCAAAGGAATGAAAAAATGGAAGACAATGTGAAATATCTCATTGGAAAAACCACTGATCTGGAAAATAGATCCAGGAGAGATAATTTAAAAATTATTGGACTACCTGAAAGCCATGATCAAAAAGGAGCGTAGATATCATCTTTCAAGAAATTATCAAGGAGAACTGCCCTGATATTCTAGAGCCACAGGGCAAAATAGAAATTGAAAGAATCCATCGATCCCCTCCTCAAATTGATCCCAAAAGAAATCTCCTAGGAATATTGTCGCCAAATTCCACAGCTCCCAGATCAAGGAGAAAATATTGCAAGCAGCCAGAAAGAAACAATTTGAGTATTGTGGAAACCCAATCAGAATAACCCAAGATCTGGCAGCTTCTACATTAAGAGATCGAAGGGCTTGGAATGCGATATTCTGGAGGTCAATGGAGCTAGGATTAAAACCTATATGTACATATTTTAGTGCAAGAAAATGCTGCAATTCATGTCAGATATTTATTTTGTCATGATCAGCTTGTCTTGTTAGAGTGATGGCTTAAAGCCTCCAGTGAACATTTAGCACATAATTGGAGATAATATTCAAATTCCTTTTTCTTCAGGTCTACTTATGTTCCCCTCTGGCCTCCTACAACTCAAACATGGTGTTTTTTTTTAATTGTTTTTCCTCTTTAATGTGTGCCCACACACAAAAACACATGAATCTTATAAGGTTATTTTAATGTTAGCATGAGTATATTTTTGTTTGTTTTGAGAAGTTTGTGACACTTCTTTCTGATGATGATGGCTGGAGGTATTCCAGACTGCTGCCAGTCACTTTGAGGGTCATGGCAGAAGCTGCAATTAAATAGATATCATGAAGAAATGAGTACCTTAGTAGCATTTATTTATACTTTTCTCTCCCTTGTCAAGAAATGTTTTGAGTCTGTAATCCTAATAATAATTACATTAATTCATGTTTATATAGTGCTATACATTTTACAAAGCACTTTACTCAAAATAACACCGTAAACGTGGTAGTACAAATATTATCTCAGTTTTATATGTGAAGAAATCAAGCCTCAGGCAGGTCTAGTGGAAGCCTTATTGAAGCTGGGATTCCAGCCCAAATCATCTGACTCAGTCTATTACCCTGTTCTGCCTCTACCTGCCATGCTAGGAATGTACTAGTTATTGGTGACCAAGATTAAAGACATTTTTATGGAGCATTTGCTTCATTTTCTATTGATGACTAGGTAATTCCATTAATTAGAAATAGAGACAGAAAGTTAACCCTCCTAACTAAAATAACTTGTACTGGAGGTTCACTTACTACCTGCTTTTCCATTGATTCTTACAGCAAATTTGTACCATTTGTGAAGCAAGCTAAGGCATTGCATTATCCATATGTTATCAGGATGCTAAAGTGGCTCATCATTCTATGGAAAATTTTAGTTCATTTTTGGAAGATTTCTTTAACTTTCCAGGTCTTTCTGGGCAGGAAGCTATTGATATACTTCTCCTTTGTATTCTATTACTACTAGACCCTCATATCTTATTATTCCTTTTATTGTATTTTTTCTTCTTATTCTTTCCTACTCTCTAATCCTCTCTTCCTCTACTTTTATCTGTTGCTCTCTTGGCCTTTTCTCATAATGTATATGATGACCCAGTAAAGTACTAATGAGTTTAAAATTTCCACTTTACTATTGACTTACAAACAATATATTACTAGTTGGCTGCTTAAAAGATAATACACTTATTTGTGAGGCTAGCATAGCTGCCAGTCATAATGATCATCAGAACCATAGGAGGGATATCTAAGATGCCACCTGCTTTAGAATGACATGTTGTCTTTGGAAATTACCTTTTGCTGGGTTTAATTTTGTGAGGTGATAGATTTAAGGAAAACCCTGCTGAGGAAGGGATTTGTAGTTTATCCTGCAGTGTTTGAATTTTATGTTATAGGTGTCTAGAAAACAAATTTCCCCCTTCTTTTTTTGTATGATGAGATGGTAATTCTACTTCAGACCATTAAGGGAAGTTAAGTAGGTCATAGTTCTATTAGTATGGAGGCAGTATGGTTATAGTGAAGAGAGAAATGGTTTGGTAGTCAGGAGGATCTGGGTTCAATCTCATCTGTGATATGTTGATAGCATGTCCCTAGCCAAGTCCCTGAACTTCTCAGTACCCCAGACAGCTCTCAAAAATATAAATTTTAGGATATATGTCAATTGGAATCGGTAGAGTTGGTTTCCCCATTGGGAGTTATAAACATCAACAAAATTGTGGGTCAAGTCTAAAAACAGCAACAAGAAAATTTTTCCATTTCTTCTATCTTCTACTTTGAAGTCTGCAATAACTGTTATTTACCTTTTTAGATCTTTGCCTTTTCTGCGACAATTTCCAGGATTTCATCACCTTTCATGTATTCAAATACAAAATTTATGCTTATGAGTTTGATCCTCTCAGGTATTATTCATTGGGCTTATTATGGAGCCTGGGTTTTTTTTATTATTCATAAGGTTTTAACTATGTCCCCTTTATACAAGTGAAACATGCATGGATTTTGTGTATTATTACATAAAATTAATTTATGTATCATTTGTACATTTGGGGCAGTGCAGGGAAAAACAAGGCACAGATAGCTACATTCTGTTTTGGGGGTAGGGTAGCATAGGGTAACATAAGAGGAATCAATTGAATCATCATGTGTACAGAACACTTTGTAAATCATAAGGCACCTTATTAACTATCAGTTACAACAGGAATTGAAACTAGATCAGTCATTTACTGACTATAGGATGGGGAATTACCTGGTAAGGAAACTCTGCTGCTAATTCAGGTTAGCAAGTTAAGGTCTGAGGTGGTTGTTTTACTTCCCTAAGGTCCCATGGCCAATCTACATCAGAGATGGGACCTGATTCCCAGGTCTTCTGCTTTAGAGGCCACTTCTCTGTCTATTGCCCTATGTTGTCTTATATCAACTGTAATAATAATAATACTGTTTCGATGGAATGGTAGTACATAGAAAGCAAATCCTACAAGTCTTAGACATTTTGTTTTTTGGAGTTTGTGTCATTGTTGGCTACTTAGTGCCCCCTATGCTGTTCACCTTTTCATTGTTTCCTTTACTTGGTCATTCGAGTATAAATCTTAGTGGCAGTTGCTTGTTTGACAATCTGTAAGCTCTGCTCATTATTTGTGTGCTCAGGGATGCCACAGAACCGGAATAAACCGTGTTTTGACCTAGAAACTGCTTTATAGAGATGAGAGAGGAACCCAATATGGTGGTGTTTCCTCGTGTCATTAGTATCTCATTAATGGCAAGAGTGCTAGCAGGATAGGGAATATAGTAAATCAGTGTTGCTTTTGTCAATCACACAGAATACTTGATTCATGTACATACAGGATTCTCTGGTATGGAGCCTTGGGAGAAACATGTTTTTGGATTCTACTTGCCTTGTTGTATCTTATGTCCTTTAATAGCAGTTACTTCAGTTTTTCCTATCTATGAGTCACAGTGCATGCTGTCTTTGGATTTTTGCAAAGTCTTTTTGAATTTTCAAGAATGATGTATTGCCACTAAATTGTCTTTTTTCATACATTTCTTCTAGTCATTAATTTTAAACTTACTGTGGCTATTATATTGCCTCTTAGAAATTATGACATGTATTAGTATTATTTTGAAAATAAAAATCTGTCATGCTGACAAAGAGAACTATATTCTTCTTGGTTGAAAATATTTTAGTTTTGTTAATATTACCTTGTAACATTATTAATTAAGTTATTACACTGACATTAATGTAGTTCAGTTTTGGTTTTGAAATGTTGTATAAATTCTTCTTTCTCCATTCCTTTTACAATTTTCATGGTATAGATTACTGATTCAATGATATCATACTTTCTCCTTATTAATGAACACTTGAGAAATTCCAGTGATTTCTTCATTAGATTTTCTGAACACATTTTTCTCCCTGTAGCAGAATTCTTTATTATTAATTGCTGGCCCCAATTATTATTATGGCATAAAACCATCTTTGGGGGAAGGAGTCCTGTTTGTGTTTCCATTCACTGAGATTTCTTACTGGGCTTTTACTAGACATTTTTCAAACAAGTTCCTTAGCCACATTTTCAGAAATTATTTGGAATCACAATTTATTAAGTTTCAAAAGGCTCAGCATGAATAAAAATAATGATTCTGCCCAGACAACGTTATTCTAGACTCGGCAAACGTGATGTAATATTCTGTGTGAGAAGATGGGGTTTTGAAGCTGGTAGAGTAAAGGGACATGGTGTTGGCTTAATGCTCTTAGAAGGTTGTGGTATCATTTTCTTTAATTTTATGCATGTGAAGGTAGATTAGTGTAGTGATGGGGAAAAAGAAAAAACTGGACTGGAAACCAAGCATTTGTTCCTGGCTCAGCCATTGGCTGTAAAGGGATTTAGATGAGATGATCTCCAAGGTCTCCTCTGGCTCTAATATGTTGTGCTGCTAGTTGAGTATAAACAGGGAGGACTGTCCATGAGTGAGTCATATTGAGGGGTAAGCTAATTACTAAAGCAAGTTTGAATTTTGAAGAGGCAATGAACAATTGTTTTCTAAAGGTTAACATGTCTCTAAACACCCAAAACTGAGAATGGAAACTAAGGAAGTATACTCTAATTTAAAGGGAAGCTTTTAATGAAGTTTAATTACTAACATATAGTTTTCAGATCTTTATACTAAGTAAGAATTTCCACAAAAAAATATCACACTGGAACTGCCAGGCCATTTCTTCCATTTGAAATTACAGTTCCTTTAAAAAAAAAAAAAAGGAAGATGAGAATAGAAGTACTTAACTTACATTTGTAGCTAGATTGGTTATTTTGAAGAGCATGTTTATTTCCTTGGCTTCAGTTTGAAGATAAATAAAATTAATATTTATTGTGTTGGCAAAAATCTGAGGTGAGAAATCTTTGGAATGGGAAAATGAAAATATGAGTAGAATAGAAAAGAATGGTATTATAGGGAGTTGACATTAGGAGTAGATAAATGTGTGAATTTCTTTTCTTCTTCTTTTCCTTCTCTAGAAATATTTTGACCCAGCTTTTACACTGTGAAATATGTTGCTGAATCTGGAGAAGACTACCTCTAGAAATAGAGTTATAGAAAAAAGAATAGAAAATTTTGGCAGCATATATTGGTTGCATGTTTAAAACACAAAATGCCTAACTTCACAACCAGGAAGAAAGAGCAGTTTTCAAAGTGTTATTTTCTACGTTTTGTGCCTCAGATAGGTCAGCCTGTAGGCATTAGCTTGCTATTCAAGCTTTGGCCCTATTCTCCATAAGTTGGGGGGAAAATTACTGTGCCCTTCAAAAATTAATTTAGTGTTACAAATTTGCAGATGTCTTACTCTCTTTGAGCTGATGGCAAGGAGGGACACAAAGAGAGGCTTATTCCTGTTTTACTTTGTGTGGTACCTCTATGCCATCACCATATAATTTTCTCTCAACCAGCAAGTGTAGGTCCTGGCTTACTCATGTGCCCCTCAAATTCCCAGGTACTCAACTCTGTCATTCTTTCTGCATTACGCAAGTCTCAAATCTTTCATAGGGCAGCAAGCACAGACTTGCATCACCCCACCTTTGAATAATCTCTGTGTGAGAAGAATTTACTATGAAGTACTATAAGGGAATTTGTGGAATGTTGAACAGATTAGTAGTTTTATAGTTTACCAAGATTTGAGATTTGAATTCTCGTCCTTTGTCAGCTAGAGGGCTTTCATTTTCTCTCCTTAGCTCCCTCCTGCCAAAAATTTATCTCAATCTTAGTTCCATGCCTATGGAACTGGCTGGTCATAAACTTCATAAAGTCAATAACCAATACCATAGAATCAAGAAATGCCTACTATATGCCAGGCACTGTGCCAAGCTGTTGGGGATACAAATCAGAAAGAGAAAGACAGTCCATGCCCTCAAGAGCTTATATTCTAATGGAGGCAGACAGTATGCAAAAGGAAGCTGAAAAGGGGACAGGGCACTAGAGGTTACCTGACTTGTGAGCATGATGTTTCCTAGAGTCAAAACCAAGGAGAGCTGCTTATTGTAAAATTCTGAGCACTCCTTAAAGGGAGGCTTTGGGAAGAGTTTTTTGCTCCACGTTCCTGCCCTCCAGTCATAGGGCAGAGGCAACTGAGGGGTGCTGATTACCAAAGCTGAAGCCATCTGCCTGATAATGATTTCTAGTGAGGAGGAAGCGTGATTCACGGCTAATGATCAAACATGTTGCCCACCTTATGATAGAGGAGTGAAGGACTTAGAGTGCAGGATGAGATACCCTCCCTCTCTTTGTATGTATGTATGAATGATAGGAGTGATGCAGAAATTTGTTTTGACTGACTAATCATGTTTGTAAATGACTTGTTTTTCTTTTGTTTTTAATTGCGGTGGGAGGGTTAGAAGGTACATTTTGTATCATTAAAGCAAATTTAAAAAAAATCCAGCTCTTAGTAGTGATGTGGTCCTGAGACCTAATGAAGTCATGTGTGCTCTTGTGTATCTGTAGTGTGGTGGAGAAGGACATTGTCATGACCTGTGGAGGTTGAGGGTTTGATGATCTACATAAATATTAAAGTTTCTGAGGAAGATGACAAAGGATGGATTGGAAAGGATGTCTGCGAGTTCAGTGCTAAAGTCAATGAGGAAGTCGAGAGAGTGGTCTGGAGGGAGGCAGATGTCAATAATAATAATGGGAAAGGGCTAAAATGCCATTTTGAACTTCAAATAAGAAATGTTGTTGAGGAATAGAGGTAGAAGGATAGTTTGAAAGACAGCATAGAGGGCATCCTCCTCTTGGCTCTCAGGGAGGAGTTGACTATTGAGTCAGAGGGAATGGGGGAAAGAAAGGAAGAGGATTGCAGGAGACAGTCTCAGGGCCAGGCCAGATTTCAACAAATAAGAAATTTGAGAACAGAAGAAGAATTTAAAAAATCAATCTAAAATACATTTGGAAATAGATAAGCAAGGTTAGGGAGGACTAGAGATGAGATGGGAGGTGATGAAAACATATGATTAGGATTAGAGCATTAGTAAAATGTATGATAGAGTAACATTTTGTCAATATTAGCCAGTGGGGGGAATGTTGCTCAGTTAATTCCTAATTAAAAAAAAAGGGGATTAAAAACAAAGAAGTTTAGGAGTATAAGGTTGGAATCAAATGACCAATCAGTAAATAAGCATTTTTTTTTAAAACAACACTTACTATGTGCCAGGCATCCTACTAAGTGCTGGGGATACTAAAAAGTAGTAAAGCTGAGATACTTTGAAGGAGTGGGATTGAATCAGGAAACAAGGGTTCTAGAGAAGACTCTGCTATTAATTAACTGGCCAGATGATTCTAGTAAATTTTCTTGACTTAACTTTTCTGGAAATCAGTTTCTTTATTTGAAAAATGAGAGCATTGGGCCAGGTTAGGGTTCTTCTGACCCTAAGGTTCTGTGACTGTGAAATATGTAGAAATGAGCCTGGATCTTTCTGGAGCCTTGGACCCTTTCAGATCTATTGATCTATTGACTGCTGACATTTCTAACCTGATTAGGTTGCTTCTTTTTTCTTGGAAGATGGAGTTGAGTCTGAAATTGTTAGAACCACTTAGTGCTAAGGGGATCTTAGGACATTTTTTTTGGGGGGGGGGAACAATCTTAGAATCAATGAGGTTATGTTACTTGAACTCACTTTAACCTCTGGGTCTTTTTCAGCTGACTAAAACCCTGCCAGGGAGGTAGAACCTATGTATCCGATAAATGTGTGGAGAGGTCTTTTTAAGCCCACTGCCTTCATTCAAAGCTACATTCCTAGGTGTAATAGCTGACCATGTCAACAGTAGGTCATATCTACTTGTGAAATAACACCTAGATGGCCTGATTCTACTATTATGACACACTAAGATGGGATTTTCATTTTGTGAAGCATAGCAACAGGAAACTTATTCCTAGAATTCATTGCAATTCTTCCTGGGTACCTGTGTATATGAGGAGCTTTCAAATTGAATACTTATTTCTGGCAGGATCAGTACTCCTGAGTCTCTCACTAATCTAAAAGTAATTCCATGATCTACATGTCACTGAGCATGTATAATAAAGGGGGTAAATGGCAAATAAGTTTTAGTTTAAAACTCTCATGACAAAAGTGACTTATCTAAAGTGTGTAAAAACACTTTGAACATTACCTTATAACATAGTGATAAAAACTCAAGCCCTAAACCTTGGGAAATATTTTTGTACCTACAATTATTGATGTAAAGAGGAATTGCCTGGATAAACATTTTTTCTGCATTTCTCTTTCATTATAGGAATGAATTCACAAGGTTAAGTTCTCTTTGCAAACAACAAAAAATTTTATTATGCTTAAAAGAAAATCAAGCTGGTAAAACACTAGAATAAAAGCCCTGGTGATGGAAATCTGTAATTCTTCTTTGCTAGCTTTTCTAAACCTCAAATTCTTTATTAAAATAATCAGTATTTGTGGTTCTGGTTACTCTTATAGAAGTTCTGCTCGATCTCGTTTCATCAGCTGTTGACTGCCTGTCCTCGGTAAGAATCATTGTTTTGGTCATTGTTCTCCCTGGATTGGTTGAACAGTAGAATTTTCTCCTTGTATGATATTATTATTCTACCTAAGTGAAGGAGAAGCACAGAGAGAGGGGGCAGGGTAAGGGATGAAGGGAGGGAGGAATGGGTGTGTGTGTGTGTGTGTGCGTGTGTGTGCGTGTGTGTGTGTGTGTGTGCATGTGGGTATATACGTATATACCCACATACATACATACACATATGTATATATGTTGTTGCTTAGTCATTTCAGTCTTGACCAATTCTTCATGATCTCATCTGGGGTTTCCTTGGCAAAGATACTGAAGTGATTTGCCATTTCCTTCTCCAGCTCATTTTATGTATGAGGAACTGAAGCAAACAGGGCGAAGTGACTTTCCTAGGGTCACATGTCTATATGTCTGAGGACAGATTTGAACTCAGGAAGATGATCCCTGCCTGACACAATATCTGCTATGCCATCTAGCTGCCCTTGATCTTATATTCCTTGAGTCAAATCCATAACTTCCCTCCTCCACCTCTGCAAAGAAGTGAGGGTAGGCATCTTATATTTTTTCTTTGTGGCCAAGCTTAGTGGTTAAAATTTCACAAAATTTTAATTTTAGTTGTTTTAAGGGACCATTTTCAAGTAAGCATTCCATAGATGCTATTTAAAAAGAAGAAAACTTAGGTGTCCCCCCCCCCTTTTTTTCTTTAGTGTATACATTAGGGTAATTCTTTCCAAAATAAGAAACTACATAGAAAAAATTTCAGGGAAAAAGAAAGATATTTCAGAAAAATTTGTATTTCTTATCTTTGCCCATGAATGTACCAGAAGTATGGGTTTTGTAGAGACTTCAAACCTGTTATTTGGACTGCTTAGAGTGTTGTTCTTCAACTATTAATGTCTGTGGATATCGTTAAATTAACTGTAAAATACCATGTTCATCATTCTGGGCTTCAATAATTGTTTCATTTGGTCATTAGTCTTGTAATGATGATATATTTAAGATTATGTAAAATGGAATTTCTGAATTTTGGAATTTTGTATGCATAAGGTGATTGAGATGAACTATAACTATGCTTTTTAGCCATTTCTTACTTTTTTTCTGAACTGATAGTGACTTTTTAGATTAGCTTCATTCATTGAACTTCAGGGGTGGTCATTTTCAGAAGGCTCTAGTCAAAATAAGTAATGTCAGTGTCCATTTTGATGTCTAAATTTTGGAGTAGTAAATGAAAGAAAATGACCTGTCACTCCTATTCTGTGCAGTTATTTAATCAGTATCTGTTAAGCACCCACCATGTGTATGACAGTGCATAAAACTTTCAGAGCATTAGGTTGGAACCCAGTGGTATTCAATGTTAGTTAATGAAAGCATACTTTCTTCTCTTGTCTTATGGGCTTATGAAAATGGTTCAGAATCAATCTACTGAAAATACTCACATGTCCATGGTAAATGATGATTTATACAGCATGTGGGATAATATTTAAAAAGTGAGTTAGTTCTATTGCTTGCATTTTTTTAAATGGGTGGGTTGCTGGACTGGTTTAAGAAAAAACAATGTGGGCCAGTAAACTTCTAAATGTCATTTGAAATCCAGTTTTAGGAGAATTTCTTTTGAACTTTTTTGATTCTTCCTTTTTAGAAAGTGTATCAGCAAAGGACGTTTAGAATAGTCTGCCTAGCAAAACATATTTTCTGTTTATCTTAAGTCTGATCAGTTTTATTATTCAGAATGTTTTCAAGTCCACAATTTAGGTATTTGAAGATGATTAAACTACAATATTTCCTTTCAGAAGATAAGGGTAACCTTAAGAGGTAGGAAAGGGATGTAATGCAGAATCTAGGGCTTCATGGAATCCATAATGTAATTTTGGCTTATTTTGGAAGGTTTCTGTTTAGCGTGCAGATGGATTTTTATGTATGTGTATATGCGCCATAGTTACCAATTTAAATTCTCTCTTTTAGTATAGACTCTGAAATAACATCAACTTCATTGGGGACTTTTCTGGAGCAAAAATGAACATAGAAATGGAAAATAGAAAAGCGAGTTCTTTTCCATGAATACTCACTGATCGTAATTGCAAAGTTTAAGAGTTTAATCCCCAAATCCTAACAACATAGATATGTGAATACAATGGAATATAGGAGGCATAGAAAATAATACTTATGCATATCATACTAGTGTATTTTTTAAAAAATTTTGTACAGTATAGCTGTAAAATTTATAGGTAAGTTGAATTCCAAAAAACTTGTTTGGAAGTTGGGCATTTGTAACTACAAATTTATTTATTCCTAGAATCCATGTGAGTAATGGCAGTTAGGTTTCTGTGGCTAGCACAAATACTTATTAATGCCATTAAATTTTTTTTAGAGTATTGCATTTCAGTTATATTTATACTGTTGTTTCCATAGTTAAAATGTATTATAAGTTCAAACTCAGGGTGCTAGTGATATCTCCTTTTCCCCCTCCTGTAACACATACCATCAAATGGATCTTGGAGTAGGAGGAAAATATGATTATCTTTCTTATAGTATGATGGGGAAGGATCATTGTTGTTAGATGGGACAGGATGCAATCCCTACCCATAATTTCCTTTGCAGCCATGCATAATGGAACATTAGACTAAAACTCAGGGGGATTCAATATTCATGAATAATGAGGTTAGTCCTGCTCCTTCTGATGATTTTTATAAAAGATGCTTTAATATTTTGTACTTGCATATAGCCACATATCCATGTGTAACTAATGATTTATGCTATAATGTGGTTCAGTACAAAGCATGCTGGACTTAAGAGTTACAACACTTGGGTATCATATCTTTGCCAGCTTTATTGTCATGCCCAAGTAATTTTCCCTCTATAAAATGGGAATAAAAATGGTTACATTTTCCTTTTTCACTGAGTTTTTGTGTTTATTTTTATGAACAGTGGGACCTAAAAACAATGTAGCATCAATAGGTGCTCTCCTTGTTTTAGTGGATGATTATCCTGCTGTCCTTAAGTGGCCAAGTAGTGCCCCCTTCTCTCCCTAAGAAGTCACTTGTTAGTCAGGGAGTAGAAAATGTGTCGTGGTGAAGTAGTCTTCCAGTCAAGGCTGATGCTTCCTGCATGAGAACAAGGGGAGCTTCCCCATTAGCCATGTTTACACACTCAGCTGGAATGAACAAGGAAACCTTTACTTCTTAATAAGCCTAGTCTTTGTGTCACTGTTTTTTTTTTTTTCTGTTGCACATTCTGAGAGCCTTGTGAATTTAAGGTCTTTTTGACCTGTCTATGATAAGTTTTGAGGAAATTGTATCAAGCACCCGCTGCACCAGTGTGTGCATGCACATGCACACATATGCACATAGAAACACACTTATTATTCTCTGACATAGAGATGTGTGTCATAATTGAGCACACAAAAAAAATACATGTTAGCTACTTTTGGAAATTTTTACTGAAAAATATAGAAGCCTTTGTGTGATAGGTTTGATAGGTGAGGGTGGGGGTGGAAAATTGGTCTGACCTATAATGACTTTGCATATAAAAGTCAGTTTGAATAAATTCTCAGAGTAATTCCCAAGACACATTCAGGGAAAGAAGGCAAACACACACCAGGAAGGTGGCTGAGACTGGCTTATGATCAAGGTAGAGGGGGCTTTTCTCCATGAGCTGCTTGGCTTGGTTTTGCCCCCCGAATAAGCTCATCACTTGAAATCTCAACATCATGGAGGTTGATTCAGTTTTGAGACTCAACACCTCCTCAGCACCCTCAGTTGTCTCTCTCCTCTGGTTGGAAGGCTGGAGGGTGGAGCCATAAGCTCCTCCCAAAGCTTCTTTTTATAGAGGACTCAGGCTTTTTCAGAGAGTTAACTCCATTTCTCATGGGCTGCTCTCCTTGGTTTTGACTCCCAGGGTATCTGGAGCCTCTCTTTCCTTCGCTTTTTGTGATTTGTTTTGTGTATTGTCTTCCTTTATTAGAATGTAAACTTGTGGGCAGGGACTGTCTTTCTTTTTTTCCCTATGTCTCTATAGCTTAGCACTGTGCCTGGCTTATAAGAGGTGCTTGTTGTTGAGTCATTTCAGTTGTGTCTGACTCTCCATGACCTCATTTGGGGTTTTCTTGGTGAAGATACTGGAGTGGTTTGCCATTTCCTTCTCCAATTCATTTTACAGATGAGGAAACTGAGGCAAACTGGGTTAAATGATTTGTCCAGGGTCACAAGCTAGTAAGTATCTAAATCTTTATTAACTATTGATTGAGGGCCCCAGGCCTTGTGAGACTAAGAAATAAGAAGTAGAGGGGGTTCTGCTTCATGTGTGTGATTTTAAAGGGGATGGAGAAACTATCTAGTAGGGAAAGCAGGGAGTACTACAACAAATACTTTGGAGTAAGACCTGGTTCCAAGTCCTGCATATGACATTAAACTAACTATATGTTCACGAATTAATTGTTTAGCTTCTCACTGCCTTAGGCAACTCTCTAAGACTTTATGTTATAGATGAATTGCCACTCTGCATTGATAGAGGGAATTTCAACACTAGGAGTTCCTTATATCAATGAAATCACAAGTCTGTGTCTCCCCTTACCACTCCCCCACACCATCACTCCTTACCACCCCCCCCCCCCCCCGAAAAACAATATCAGACTGTAGCAACTGTTGTTTCATTGTTACGAAGGAAAAGGCACATGCGCTCTCTCTCTCTCTCTCTCACACGCGCGCGCGCGCACACACACACACACTCCATGTCTGTCTGTCTGTCTTTCTTTCTTTTTCTTTCTTTGTTTCTTCCTTTCTTCCTTCCTTCCTTCCTTCCTTCCTTCCTTCCTTCCTTCCTTCCTTCCTTCCTTCCTTCCTTCCTTTCTTCCTTCCCTTCCCTTCCCTTCCCTTCCTTCCCTTCCCTTCCCTTCCCTTCCCTTCCCTTCCCTTCCCTTCCCTTCCCTTCCCTTCCCTTCCCTTCCTTCCTTCCCTTCCCTTCCCTTCCCTTCCCTTCCCTTCCCTTCCCTTCCCTTCCCTTCCCTTCCCTTCCCTTCCCTTCCCTTCCCTTCCCTTCCCTTCCCTTCCCTTCCCTTCCCTTCCCTTCCCTTCCCTTCCCTTCCCTTCCCTTCCCTTCCCTTCCCTTCCCTTCCCTTCCCTTCCCTTCCCTTCCCTTCCCTTCCCTTCCTCCCTTCCTCCCTGCCTTCCTTCAATATAAGATACAATCTCACTTTTAGGAGCCTTTGATGGTTAACTAAGCTTCCAGTCAAATAGAATTTTTTATTAAAAAACCTAAATTATAGACACCATACACTTAGGTAAACAGAGGAAGAAGTGATATCTTACAAAGAAAGTGCTTCAGAGAAGGAGTAGAGCAGTATAGATAATTTTTCCCAAGTCTTTATTCAGACTATCCCTAGGAATATCAATATACATACATTTGGGGTATATTAATATTCCTAGTCAGACTAAGAGTAGAAGGGGAATGCTAATAAAGACTAGCCAGAGGAAAGCACATTCTGTAAGTGGTTATCTAGAGGAGAGGGTGGGAAATACCACTACACATGCAAGAATGAAAGGAAGATTTGAGCAGCAAATCCCAAAGGTTTTAGTGACCAGTTCACTAACAGATGTTTTTTCCCCTCCAAATGACAAAAAAGTCCTAGAGATTGTTCTCTTTAATTCTCTTCTATTTAGTATTTCCTATATTCCCCTTCTGTTTTAATGTCCTAAATTGAAAACATACTTTGTTACACATTCTGTTAGAAATTTTGAATATATTAACAGTATGAAGTTATTTCATGCTCATTTTTTGAGCTAGTAGGGTAAGAAGTACTGAGTTAAGTCTTTAAAATGTTTCCCCTTGCCTCTGATTTCAGAATATAAGATAGTTGGCATAGATGAGATAGAACAAATGCTGTCTAAAAATTGTGTATTAATTATCTCTGTTGCTTGTGACCATTTAAATTTTCCTAATTCGCGTCCTTGAAAAAAGGAAAACAAAAGGTAAGCAGAACTATTATGCCAATCTGAACATTTTAAACTTTAGAGACAAACATTGATGTTCATTGAACTAAATTGCAAGCATTATTTTTTGTACAAAATGTAATAGAAATGTCATTGTGCAATGATGTAAAACTGTTAAGAGTATTGATTAGGTTTGTTTACAAATCTTAACAAGTGGTAACATTGGCAGTATAAACTAGAGGGCAGTACTCAATATAAAGGTGGGGCACTTTCCAAAATACATTTTTATATATGTAAGTATTTTTTTACTAGAAAATTCTACTCACCTTGGTGTTGAACTGTCTATTTTGTGTTGTCTCACATGTCTAAAGGCTCAAAGCCTATAATGGATAATAGTACATGGCTGCTCTATTTTTAGACCTTGCTTACCATATACAATATAGATGCCTCATCCTATTTGTTTGTGTCTGTGTACTACTAGAGTCTCCTGATATAATTGGGAAAAAGAGTTCATTACAAACTTATAACCAGCATTGTGACCAGCTGATCCATGGCAGTGGTATTCTCTTGAAAGTACATATGGTTGAATTTCTAGCAGACATGCAAACTGTTCATATAGTCTTGCTTATAGTTTTGAAAATATGTCCAGTCTTAGAACAGGCTGCTAGAATATTTGAGGGATGCTCATTAATCTTAGTTAACAATTTTCATACTATAATTGAATGACTAATTTTTACACATAAGCAAATTGAAAACTGAGTAAAAATGTAGTGTAATACTACTACCACCATTATTACTAATGTAATAAGCAATCACTTCATTCTTTAATCTGTTAGAACTTCCATGTTAAGTCAGAGCTAATATAATGTTGAATTTTTCACTGTCTTCCTCACTCCCATGGATAAAACTTCATTCCATAAATCCTAAACTATGGGATTATCCTGTTATAGGCCGCACCTTTTGTTCATCATCAGTAGCTGCCTTAATAAGACTTTTATGAAGCTCTGACTTATTTAATTATATATCACGGTGTGGATTTAGGATTAGAAAACTTAGGTTTAGCTGCCATTCTGCTACTTACCAGTCTGACCTTGGGACCCAGTTCCTCTCTTGTTAAATGAAGAATTTGGATTATATTCCTTCTAAAGTAACTTCTATTTCTAAATCTACAATCCTGTGATCTGGTATATTACAACTTCCTTGATTAAAATGGAGTAAAAGCATATTCTTTAGATGGAAATATGATTGCTTAGTTGTACCATGGATGTTTGGTAGCTTTATTTGGAATACTGTGATTGTTTTTTAAATTGGATAGAGATAATGACGATCAAAGGTTCCTACATTTAGAGCTGGAACAGGCCTCTGAGGCCATTTAAGCCAACCTTCAAATTTTAGAGGGAAACTAAGACCACAAGAGTTTGGGAGTCACACTGGTAGTGTCAGATGTAACATTCGAGACCCAGCATTTTGATTCCATTGTCACTGCTCTTTCCAGTGAATCACACAACGTACCCTGGTTCTATGATTGTATAGTTATAATGAATTATTCATTCACAATAGTTTCCTTAAAGTAAATTCCTGTTACCAGAGTCTCCCTAGATCTTCTAAACATCCCCCCTCCTTTTCCCCCAAATTTTCATGAGAAAATGTAATTATCAATCAATTATAAGCACCTACTATATGTCAGGCACCATGCTAAGCACTGGGGACACCAAAAAGCCTGATAGCATCATAGATATTGAACTGGAAAAGTGTGTATCATCAAAATGCTGTGCTCTGAAATAATGTTAAAATGTGATATATAAAGTTACTAAAGGAAAAAATCACCTCACTACCACATAAGTCTCAAAAATTCTTAATCTCCTCATTAAATAAAAAGGGCTAACAAAATGATGCATCATTTCTTGTGTTCATTATAAAGGTTCATGATAAAGTGTAGCTCTTATCTTAAGTCTCCTAGTAACCAAAGTTCATAACTCATAATTAGCAGCAACAATTGGTTTAGAAAGTGCTTTCATAGTATTGTGCTATATGAAATGATGAGCAGGCAGATTTCAGAAAAACCTGGAAAAACTTACATGAACTGATGCTGAGTGAAGTGAGCAGAACCAGGAGAACACTGTAAATTAGTAACAGCAACATTATGCCCAGTCAGCTATGATTAGCTTAGCTCTTCTCAGCGATGCAATGATCCAAGATAATTTCCAAAGATTATAATGGAAAATGCTATACACATCCAGAGAAGGAACTATAGTGTCTGAAAGCAGATCAAAGCATATTATTTTCAATTTTGTTGTTTTTCATGGCTTTTCCCTTTTGTTCTGTTCTTTCACTACATGTCTAATGTGGTAATATGTTTACATGATTGCGTGTGCATAAGCTATATCAGATTGCTTGCCTTGGGAGGGAGCAGCACATTTGGTTAAGAATATAGTAATTATTGCCACTGGGCAGAACCAGTTTTTCATCCAGTTCAGTGTTCTCTGGTGTTTGTCTCTGGTTCCATATTATAACATATGCTCCAGGAAGAAATGATTTTTCTCCATGATATCAATCTTAAAGACTTGACTTAGTCTGATTCTGTCATTATCCTTTAATGTCTTCATCATGAATAAATTTTTCTATACTTTTAGAGGCTGTTTATATTTCTCTATGCATTTTGGTTATTAGGTTTCATAAAGTTATTACTCTCTTTGCAATGGAATGAGAACTGAGCTTGTGGTCAAAAGTTATACTTTAACCTCAGCTTTTTCTCTTACTGGTAATGTGAATATCGAGAAGCCTTTAAGCTACTGAGGCAAATTTTCCCATCTATCAAGTACAGATAATAATTATTACACTACCTACCTCATAAGTATATTTTCTAAGCAGAGATTGCAAAGTGATGTCTTGGTGTTTTAGAATCTGCCTGTTTGGTTTAAGTACAGTACTGCACAATCTCCTCACCTCATTCCCCTCCGCCCCGCCCCCCACCTTTAAAGTCTTTGTTTACATGGCTCGAACTTGACTGAAAAAGTGCTATGACTTCTAACAAGGATATTAGCAATCATTTCCCAGCAATGGATCTCTCATTTAGTGGGAATCTGCTGACTGGGAAATTTCATAGGCAATAGCTTCCTCTACTGCACTGCAGGCAAGATTCAGGTTTAGTCATTGTACCATTACAATATACCCTACTTCTAGTACCCCTCAGAATAATGAAAATTAGTTTTCAGTGCGTGGTATTCAATATGAGTTCTGATTTCAAGAAATTTATCAGATTTGTCAGTTGTATTGGGGGAATGAAAGAATATTTAAATTTTCTTATATGCAGGAGCATTTACTGATAATTAAATAGTCTTCTGCAGAATGCTATATCTCATCATCTAAATTAGTTCTGCTAAGGAAGATACTATTGATGACTATTCCCCAAAATGTGCTGCTCATATATATGACTAGAAAAAAATGTAGACATGCCTACAAATGCCTCAGGGGCTAATTCTGAAATGGAAAACAATATCATGGCTTTTGAGATGGAAGAGACCTTCTAAATCATGAAGTTAAATGCCTTCATTTTACCAATGAATAGATTCTGACCCCAAGATATTGAGTAGCTTGTCAAAGGCCATAAAGACAGAGTGGAAGAGAAATAATCAATGAGAAAAAATTGGGGGGGGATATTTAAGTGACGAGCCCGTGAACATTTTTTTTCTTTTGTTCATAAATATTTTGAAAGAAACTATGAAGGACAAGATTGAATTTAGTAGGATTTTAATGTGTCTATTTAGTTGATTATATTTGTTGGGTGCATATACCTAATAATGAACATGAGTATGTATAGCCATTAGGACAACTTTCTGTTGTGATAGCCACCTTCTGATAGTTCTGTAGTCTTAAAACTTGAGAAGTAACAGAGAGTGCTGTATTATATAGGTGTCTAAGCTCTCCTAATAGCTAATTAGGACCAAATGGATCCCAATCATGGAAGTAACATGGATAGAAGATCTTATTTCTTGAACAACTATTTTGTCTGATCTTTGTGGAGTTTCGTGTGTGCACTATCAAAAACAAACCGAACAAAGCAAAAACCAGTTGCAGTGTTAATTTGCAAGACCTGGTTTATTACAAGACACCTTTTTGTTTCTTTTGGAATAGAAAGATGAAAACTACCGAAGCCTCCCACGGGATACTAGTAACTGGAATAACCAGTTTCAGAGAGATAATGCTCGCTCATCATTGAGTGCCAGTCATCCCATGGTGGACAAGTGGCTGGAAAGGCAAGAACAGGTAATATATATGCTATTATAGGTGTGTGAACATACACAAATACAAACTGTTATATTTATATATAATATCTTGCTAATTTGATAACTTACCCCATATCTTTAAAACGTAGTACTTTTCCATTTGTCTTGGTGATTCAAAAAATAATTGATTTTCAAAGAAACAAACTTTGTACAGGAATTTGTTGTCAGCATGTAATATTTCAGTTTTGTAGATAATTTCCAGAGGGGGACTACCACATAGATTTTGATTTCTCATCAGTCTAACTTACTCTTGTATTCTGGGCAGTGGTGGGAAATAAATGGAATTAAGATTATCTGCAATTCAGGAGGCATAAGTGACTGCTTGTCTCAGAGTTAATGGCTATGTTCAAGGCTGTGATATTATAACCAAAAGTAGAAAGTGACTTTTTTCCTGATACCTGCCATTCAGGTCAAGTGTCTTATTTCTGAATTAAGATGTTAACAAGATTGTTTTAAAAGTTATTCTTGATTTTACATGAGGAGCCAGACTTTTCTTTGTACTTGTAATCCACAATAACAGAATATGTAAATATTGAATATACAATATTGGGATGTCTTCCCTTTATTATATAGTAAATTTTATTATTAATGAAAATATTGTTTGAGTTCCCTTTAAAAGAAACTTCTGGTTGATGAATATATTGGAATTATTCTTATTTTGAATTTGGATTAATGATTAGTATAGAAAAATAAATGAGTGGTTTTTCTGTTTACCCTTGCCCTGTGCTTAGATCTATAACCATAGCACTTCCCTTTCTATTCTTATTACAAATGTTGTTGTTTGTCCTTCAGTATCAATGTTGGAGCTGCTCTTCCCCCTTTAGAATAGACTAATAGAATGGGTCACTCACCAATCTTGAATTTTGTCTTATCACAAATGACAGTTAAACTAAAGGAGTAGTATCCTACTGTTAATAAAATTTAAGTTTTATTTTGTTGAGTTTTCTTAGAATAAGTATACTAACTGCATGATGGTAAGTTGTTAGAAAAAGAGTAAATGTGTAAGTTATGGTTATAAAATTTAATATTCTAGCTAACTAGACTTTAACCCAATTGGCACATTTATTTTACTTGGAGTTTTCAGATGGAGTCTTTTTCAGAATGAAAATACTTGCAATATTTTCTAAAAAGAACTATATCTCTCAGAAGCTCCAAATTTGGAAAATATGCCATATTTAATTATCTTTAGAAGGCTTAACATAATTCACTACTGCAGTATTTCTTCTTTTGAGCAAATCTTGACCAAGTGCAGTTTTTATTTATAATTTGGTCATTAATAGAACAGTTACATACTAAGCAAAAGGAACTAAATTAGGGCTTCACACTAAGCAAACCTTTCAAAAAGGCTATGTCCCTCAGTATTTGATTTTCCTTTTATAAAGTGATCTTCTCTGTATTTTTTTCAAAATACATATTCTTATAGTTAAAGAAATATGCACTCACACCTTGTCACGTAATATTTAAATTATATTGCCTGATTGATCCCGAAACCTGAAAACATCATATTTCTGTAATTTTTTAAATTTAATGCTAATGAGCCTATGTGTACCTAGAAGAGCAGGAGCTTTTGGTGATTTCATACCAGGGTAATTAATTAGACTGAAATCTATTTAATAGGGTATGAACAGTGGAAGGAAACTCATAATAAGAAGCCTGGAAAGAAGCAGAACGCTTCAGTACATTGAGGGTAGCATTGGGATAGTGGGTAATAATGGTCGCCTTCCATTTTTGTCAGTAATCTAATTTTGGTTCCCCTCTCCTCCATCATAAATTGTGTAATATTTATATATGAAAAAAATATGTATTTAGGAAATTGGTCAGTACATTTCTGGAGAAAGTTCTCTAGTTTTTATCCCCTGGAATATATCGATGCAAAACTAAGAGTCATCTCTTTTTAATTGTGCCATTCAGATTGAAGGGGTCAATGGACTCCAAGATGTTATATGTTTTCAGTTCTTGTGGTTCTACCCCCCATCCCCCCATTTCCTGCTAGAGTGTTTGTCTCCAATTATTTTTCTTTTTGAAGGTAGTTATGACCATAGTATATGACCATTATTACCAATAGGTATAAACATTAGGCTTGAAAAGTACAGTAAACATTTAAACTGGGAAGGCTGTGTTAATAGGGCCATATGTGAGCCCAAGGTCTCTTACTCTTTGTGCGCAGGACTGAAATTGAAAGTCAGGTCAAATCTTCTCTGTCTTTCAGAATACTGGACGCTAATTTTCATTCCTGTAACAAAAGACAGCCTTTGAACCTGGCAAGAAATCTGGTAGTTTATGAAGGAGATGGGGAAAGTCCAATATGATTGTTACAAAAACCATTTTCTTTTCTTCTTCCTCCCTCCCTCTCCCCCCTTCTCCTCCCCGCCCCCCACCAGCTCCTCTCTCTTCTTTCCTTCCCTCCCTGTTCTTTGGTGTATTGAGTTTAGTTTACATTGGATGTTAGTGAATATGCTAGTGACCAGAATCAGGAGATTCTCCTTGAAAGAGTTTTCTGGGCATCTTTGAAAGTGTTTTCAGCTGTCAATGCTGTGACTTCTCCAAGTAAAATAGCAGGGTGCCCTGAACAATGCTGAACATTCCCAAAGAAGTATTCTAACTTCTTTTCTGACTTGTTATCCAAGATAGAAGTTACAATGGAAAAACATGCTAGTGGATAAAACTGATTCCAGGAACTAACTAACCAAAATTCTGACAATTTTTGGTGTGTCGGAATCTCTTTGTGGGTTTGTATTCCATTTAATGATCCACAGGCACCCATCTCAGGAGTGGACCATCATTTATTATTGGCAGATAACAGAGCATAACCAGACTTTGTTTATGTACCTCTGAAACTTTATTGACTGCTAAAACCAGCTAATGAACCCCACAGAAAGAGGAGGCAGCAAATTTATAATACTAAATTAGAGGAATTTAGTACTAGAAAAAAGAGGGAAGTCTGGGATGTCTGAGAGAATAAATGTTCAGTTAATTGGGAGCCTGCCCTTTTCACTACCTCTTGCATGTTATCAGACCCTGTACTCAATTAGGAGGAGGACATATAAGAGATGAAAGGATTTCCCTCCTTCTCTTTCCTTTGAGGCATGTTAGAAGGGGAATTACTGCTCTGGCCATTAGAGGAAAATCCCTGTTTTAGGTTTGAGTCCTTCATGCCAAAAATTCATTCTAATTGGCAAATGATGCTAAAGAAGTTAAACTGTGAAAATAATGACCATAAAGTCTTCACTGCTGAGTCTAAACATGACAGTGCTTCCCCTTCTACTTCCACTTACCTAGGTTTAAAGGATGTTTTCATTAGTAAAAAAAGTTAGTCTCTCATTTCAGCTTTATGATTTCCAAGTCTCAGCAATATATCCACAACACCAAGACAAAGCAGAGTGATTCCACAAAGATGGTTGTAATTGTACTTCACTTCTTATCATACAGTGCTAAACTTAGGAATCGGAAGGCACCTCAGCCCTTCCAAGAATAGAAACCAGCACTTACTAAATGCATGCGATGCACCTGGCATGCAGTATGTCAGGCTTGGGGATACAAATAAACAAACTGAAGTACTCCTTTCCTCCCATGGAGCTTAAAGTCTAAATCTAGTAATAGACATAGTTTCTTTTCTTTTAAGAGACTGACTTGTTTTGAAATATCATTCCTTTTTCTGTACACTTGGATTCCTTTCCTCACCTTCCTCATCTCTCTGCTCCTGTGCACCCTTTTTCCTATTGGTGAGTTCTTCCAGGAACCTCTCTTTTGAGGAAGGACCCATACCATTCATCCTTCCTTCTCTGTATTTCACAACCATACCTTCTTCTACTCTTCTGCCCTTTTAAACTCCATTTTATGTGTTATCTCCCCTATTAGAATATAAGCCCCTTGAGGCTAGGGACTATCTTTCTCTTTGCCTGTATTTGTGTTCCCAGCATTTAGTACAGTCCCTGAAACCGTGGATGCTTAATGCTTGTGGACTGGCTTAAAATGTTATAAATTAATGTACGACTGTATTCTATTTTAAAATATAATATAAACAATTAGAAGCTTATCTTAAAACTGACCCTCTTGTCTTGTCCTTTATAGACATTACTACTTCATGTTTCCTTTGTGTTCCAGAAATAGAGCTTCCATTATTTATGTAGGTTACAAAAGATCCAGCTAATTCAAGTGCTGCATGTTGTAGTGGAAAGAACACTGAACAGTGGTGGCAATATTTCTGTTCTCCCCTCCTCCCCCCATTGTGATATGAAATCACACTCACTTTTCTCTTGAGATGTCCTGAACAACTCTGCCTTTTTTGTGATGTCTGGATATTTGTCTCACTCTACTCCATTTGACTTGAATAGATGAAGCTTCATGCCATCCAAGTTGCATTCTTTCAATGCTTTATAAATACATGATGAATTCTATTTATGCAGCAGATTAAATTAAGAAAAGACGTTGAAATGAATATTTTTATATTGAGAACATAGATCTGGTAGGTTTTTTTAGGTGAGATCCTGTTTTTCACATGGTAGGTCCCTAAAATGATTGATTTGGATAAAATAAAGTCTTTCATTTCATGTTTAAATAAAAACTTGAATTAATATCCGTTCTTTCCTTGCAAGTTGGATAGAGATGTTAATGGTATATTATAGCAAATGCTTATTTAATTTAATAATATAAAAGTCATGTGATTTGCTATGCACTGATAGAAATTCTTAAAGTATACAAGATGCTTATCCATTGTTTCCCACACCTTACCTGCTTTTTTCCAAGTGTTATAACATTAGGTGATTTAGAGTTGGATGGGATATTAAAGATAATTTATTTTAATAGTCTCACTTTACAGATTAGGAAACTAAGGTTTTTGTGACACCTTTGTCTCATGGTTTCCTTCCTATCTGTCCAACTTCTCAGTCTTCTTTCCTGCATCTTCATCCATATTTCAGCCATACCTGTAACTATGGTTTTTCCCTGAAGCCTCTGTCCAGGGCCCTCTTTTCTTTTCCCTCTATCCTAATTGTCTCAAACCCAAATAAAGGCAGATTTCTGCAGGTGGCATTTTGATTTAGAAAAAAATTAGATAAATCAACATCTTCTATATTATATTGTATTTTACAGTATTACATTAGACATTTTCCAATTACGTTTCATTCTGGTTTAAGCTGCTCTCTGGAGTTTTGTGGGCAGTCTGTGACACCTCTGCTCTAAACTCTTTCACTTTGTGATCTCATCAGCTCTCATGGATTCAGTTATCATCTCTATGCTAATGATTCTCAGAGCTATTTGTTCAGCCTTAACCTCTCCTCATATGTTGAATCTCATATCACCAACTCCCTCTTAGACATCTCAAACTGGATGTCATGTAGAAATCTAAAAGTCAATATGTCCAAAATTGAATTCACTATCTTTCTCCCACATGCCTTCCCTTTTTCCTAACTTCCCTATTACAATTAAGAGTACTATTTGCCTCCTAGTCATCTGGGCTTACAACCTAATTGTAATCTTCGAATTCTCACTGTCTCAACCTTCCACCTCCCCCCACCCCCCATATCCAATCTGTTGCCAATTCTAATGATTTTTGCCTTCCTAATATCTCATATATGCTCCCTTCTCTCCTCTGACTATACTGCCACCCCCGTGGTGTAGGTCCTCATCACCTTACTCCTAGATTATTTCAATAGCCTGCTGCTTCATCTCCCTGCCCTAAGTTTCTCACCATACCAACCATCCTCCATTTAACTGTCAAGTTGATTCCTAAAGTCTGATCATGTTACCCTCTTTTTCAATAAAATTTCAGTGTCTCCCAGTCAACTGCAGGATGAAATATATAATCCTCTGTTTGGCTTTCAATAAAGCCCTTCACAACCTGGTCCCTTTATACCTTTCCAGTCTCCTTATACATTACTCCCCTCCACCTGTTTGGCTGTCCAGTAACATCAGCTTCCTTGCCATTTATCCCATCAGACAATTCATCTCCTAACTACATGCACTTTGCTTAAAGTCCTCCATGCCTGGAATGCTGTCCTTTACATTTACTTCCTGGTCTCACTGGTTTCCTTCAAGTTTCAGTTAAAGTTCTATCTTCTGTAGGGAATGTTTCCTAATCCCCTTTAAAAAAATTATTTTATTTTTAATTTATGGAATAAAACAAGCATTTCTGTAACATAGTTTAATGAAAAAGATGATTGCCAATAAAACTGCAAGTATACTATGTATAGTTTGCTATTCCTTTTAAATATAAAATAGTTATCATGTAAATTTCTTTTTTTTCTTTTTCTCCTTTTTTTAAATCCCCCTCCACCCTAGAGATGGCCACCATTAGATGCAAATAGGTATAGATATATGTAAAATTATTCTACACATTCTTCTACTTATCAATTCTTCCTCTGGATGCAGATACTTTCTTTCTAATTTAGCTATTTATGATACTCAAAATGACTTATTTGCTCAAATGACTTGCCCATGTCAAATAATAAACATAAGAATTAAGATGACAAAGTATTCTCAATTCAGTTGTAGGGCTCTTCTCATTGTACTCTCTCTCTCTTTCTCTCTCTGTCTATCTATGCACACACACATGCATGCACGCACGCACACACACATGCATGCACGCACACACACACACACACACACCCCTTGCCTCACAGCTATGTAGAATATTATGTTTTTCAGTTGGAAAAAATGATATGAGACCAAGAACTAGAGGACATGAGGAAAAACTTGATAGAAATGATTCGAATCCTATCTGTCATTGTCTCTATGGGAAAGGTTGAGAGTCCTGTACCAGTTTTCAAACATCAGCAGTTTACAGATTTATGTTTTACCAAGCAGAAGTTTTTCAGCTGCTGATGTGGTGAAGCTGTTTAAATGATAATCAGATGAAACATGGCATGGGTATATTAAAATTCTATCTAATACAAATGCTAAAGGACACTGTACCATGATGTTCAGTCAAAATCAAATTACTGACAATCTAGTGAGAAGAGAAAATCTACGTTTAAGGCTTAGACTGTTTACATACATAATAATTGATAAAAATCTGATGAAGCCTTCAGATTACATATGTGTTCAATATTTAAAAAAATATCCCAGTGGAGATGAAAAGATTAAATCCATAAATAATGATGTTTCTCCTATTAATTTGGTATTATCAAAATGCCTAACCGAAACCTTAGAGCCACCATGTAAAACCAGGTATTGCATAGTATGCCATGCATTGAGTTATTCAAATGTTTAGGTGCTTATCTATTCTGTTCTTAGCTCTGCTAGGTGCTTGGGTATTATAAAGTTTTAGATAATACATAGCTCCTGTTTTTATGTAGAATGGATAAGATTCAAATATGAATAACTAAGCAATACATGATGTGTTCAAGTCCTGACTCTGGCATATCTTGGTTGCATGCTTTCAAGTTAAATCATTTAACTTCACAAGTGCCCAGAGACAAATTTCTATGGTAATATGTTGTGGCTGTGTTACCTGTCTGCATCACTGGAGGGAGTTTACACACTTGGAGATCATTACAAGAGTAGAACACACTTATGGGTATGGATTAAGGTGGAGAATATATAATTACTTTAGGGAATCACAAAGCAAAATGTTTGGTGGTATTCGAGTGATCAAAGACTTTCTAGGGTAGAGGTTATTTGAGTTGAGCTTTAAAGAAATGGGTAGGAATTTAGTATGGAGAGAGTTAAGAGAGACGTGTCTGGGATAAGAAACAATACAAATAAAGGCATGGAAATAAACACATGGCATTTTTTTATGGGGGTTGTAGGTTGTTGAGAGACACAGATTAGATCCATTTGGCTATGAGTTAGAGAGCATGGAAGGGATTAATATGATACAAGGCTGGAAAAGAAGAGAGTAGCACCATATTGTGAAAAAACTTGAATATTGGGCAAGGGAGTTTGCTGTTTGTGTCCTTGAAAATGGAGAACCATTGAGAATTCTTGAGTTTAAGTTTACCATAACCAGAACTATGCATACAAATGGTATGTTCTGGTATGAAGGGAAATGGGGAAGGATAGAGTAGGGCGGAAAAGGCATCCAAAAACCAATAAGAAGCTACTAGACTGTGAGATCTTTGAGGGCAGAGACTATGTCTTGCCCAAATTTGCCTTGAACAATACTATACACACTCTAAGTGTGATACTGGGTGTCCCTAAAGTCTAGACGCATAGGCAAAAATGCATATCTTCAAATATTTGTAATATTAACAGACCTCAGCCCCCTTGACTTCTTTTTCTGGGGTATGCTAAAGGAGAAGGTGTACTCACTGAAAATCACAGATGCAACACACTTGATTGAAAGCATAAAGAGTGAATGTGCTAAAATTGATGGCAATGTGGAGTTATTGCATCGAGTTCATGTGAATCTTGCAAAGCACATCAACCTTTGCATCACAAATGATGGAAATCATATTGAAGATGTTATTTGTTAATATTCTGATTAAATAAAATGTTGAAAATTTCATTCATCTCATTTCTTGAAAATATGTGTTTTTGCCTATGTGTCCAGACTTTATGAACACCCTGTACACTTGGCAAGAAGACTCCCTATTATGATAGTCAATTTTAAGACAAAATAAGTCTAGTACCCTTATATTTGATTATATAATGTCTTCTATTTTTCAAAGCTGTTTTAGGAGTATCAGGAAATAGTTTTACATACAGAGTAACACAATGCTTTGATTAGGCGCGGTCACTTGACTTGTTAGTGGGAGGCCTAGAACTATCAACCCAAACTTAAACTCGAGGTTTATCTAGTCTTTCTTCTTTCTCTTAGAGTAGACCACATAGAGTTTCCAATTGACACTCTGATAAACTTTAGAATAGAAACTCCTTGGAATGGTATTTTTAATTATAGGGAACAATCAAAATTAATTTTTACCTTTCTTCATCTTCTGAACTAATTGGAATTGATAGACTCAGGAATTAAGATTAGATTTACATCTCAAAGGGATCATAAAAGCCATTCAATCCAAATCTATCCTTTTTGACTTTGAACCTAATTTCTGTCCTTTACAAATACATTGCCAAAACAAAGGGCTGTGTTTTAGTTACTAATTGAAAAAATTTAAAGCAACTTTCCAATGGATTCTCCAGTGAAAATATATAAGAAGCTTTTATTTTTAAGATTTGCCCTTTATACTTTAAGTACCTGAGGTTTTTTGTCATGTAGATTTATTTTCAATTCTTATATATTTTACATTTTCTTACCAAATTTTAATTCAAACACTGTTTTGCTTCTGTGGTGTCTTATTGAAATTTGAATAAAGATTAAATATTTTTATCATAACTGGTTCTCCTAAAAGAAGAAAACTTGACATGAAAATGATATTAGTGTTCAATCTCAGCATCTGTTTCTAGTTTCTGCTGTCTCTTTTATTTTCAGCAAACATCTTCATTGTTAATACAACTAAAGTGTTAAGAGTGCTGTTTAGAGATTTTCAGTCTTTATGAGATTGCGAATTGGACATTGGGCTTCTGTTTAGCTAACCAAAAATCAGAATCTTTCTGTGATATGAGAGACAATCCAATGTTCTCGAAGCTAGATGTCTTTGGAGGTGGACTCCCCAAAATCTCCTCTTCCATTTTTAGCTGAATTCATTTATTATTCCTTTGTCCGAACTTTGTCCTAACTGTCCTTTGTCCAAACTAAAAGTTTGGAAGCCACAGTGTATTTAGGGGCAGTTTTGTATATTACCATTTATGGGGACATCAAGATATTCAGTTTTCCATCCCTGTGAATAGAACTGTTAGAATTAGAAATGAAGAAGTTCAGCATCTCTTCCTGTGGTTCTATTTTTGATTGAAGATGGGTTCTCATTCTCAGCTCAGGTTTTTAGGTGTCAGTGTTTCTTTAAAGTAGAGAAAATCTTGGAGAAAATATTGTTGAGTTGTATGTTTAAATATGAGTGCAAGAGGGAATGATGTATTATACAGTGTTTTCCCTCCACTCCTAAATATTCAGATATATCATCTGCTTTGGAAGGTCCAGTCTTTACGTATGTGTCACAAACAATGAGCAATGGGACTGCTGGACTAAAAAAATCTTGGTAAAAGGAATTGCATGAAAGTTTTCAGTCTCTGGTATGCTGTTTTCGCTAATAATTTGATACAGTCTAGGGGCAGAGATTGGGTCATTCATAAAACAAAAAAAAATTGAACTCAAGTTTTTCCTAGATTTCTTAAAAATGGTTGTTAAAGAGTCCTAGTGTGTTCTATCTTTGGTGCTAAGGAATTCAGCTCCAAATTTCAAATTGTATACACAAAGGCCTCTTTATACTTGCTAATATTCTGTTAATTATATAAACGTGTGGGCAAATGTATTGCTTCTTCTTGGTGTCTTACTTTCTTCTGGGATTCAGACGGCATTAAAATTGGGTTTTTCCTAATAGCTCAACAAATTAGCAACAATTAAATTTTCTTGTAATGCATGTGTAGTTTCATTAAAATGAGCACTTAGCTCACATTTTTTTTTAAATTCAAGTCAATAAATTCTATAAGGGTAAATGACATGAGCTAGGAACTAAGAGTTCTATTCCCAGCTCAGCCACTAATTAGCTATCTAATCATGGGTAAATCATTTAATGTCTCTGCCTCAGTTTCTTCATCTATAAAAAGTGCTTTTTTTGTTGTTGTTGTTGCTTTGTTTCTTCTTTTACCAAATTCTTTCTCAGGTTCTTTCCAACTGTCATTATTACTTGACTAGTATTTGTTACATTGATTCTTAAATTATGAACTTAATTTCCCTAGTGCAATAGGAATAACACAGCACTTGAAGTCAGAGGTCCTGGGTTCCATTCCAAGCTTGGCACCTTACTACTGCTTGTAGCATTATTTTAGCCATTTAACTTCTCTGACCTTGGTGTACTTACCTGTAAAATTAGAGGTTTGACTAAATCATCTGCAATGTTCTCTCTAGTTCCTTACCTATGATCCTGTTTACTGCTTGATTCTGACATAAACCAAGCATAGTAACTTTATCTTGTTCAGAAACCTTCCATGAGTTTCCCCTTGACCTTACGTAAAACCATAAACTTTGATTTTGGCATTTTAAGCCCTTCACTCTCTGGCTTCAGCCTATCTTTCCTAGGTTATTTAGGAACCCCTAACACTTTCAAGAAACTGTTCCTGATTCTTCCAATATTAGCCCCACCTACTGATTATCATGGGGTGCATGAGCCCTAGCTTGCATGTGTGTCTCACACACACACACACACACACACACAATGTATTTATGTGAAAACATGTTACATTCCTCTTCGTATACCCATTGTGGACTGAGTTTGGAAAGGGCAGGAACTGTGATGTGATAGTACTTCCTCACCTCTACCCCCACCCAATACAAGCACAGGAGATACTTAACACTGCTTGTTGACTAATTGATTAGATTTTCAGTTCTCTTTGATGTGAATGTTAACTTAGACTATGTATGAAACTTGGAATATATTAAGAGAGAATGAATTTGTTATATAATATGATTTTAAAAACTCACTGATTTAATTTTGTTCAAATATTTTATAGTCTGACAGGTTTCAATGCCCTGTATAGCTTCCCCTCCTTCAGATGCCTATTGTCGCTCTCCTGACAATTCTGACCTCTAGCACCAATGCTTTCCAGGTATTCTTAGTAAAATATAGCTGCGTTTTAATCCTTTTTTCACTTTGGTGACATTTCTACTTCTTCTATAAACCAAGACCATTGTGTCAAGCATGGTGTCTCTATGTGGTCTTTGATAATGAAAAAAATAATGAAAATAATGAAATTCAATTTAATTTAATAATTTAATAATAATTTAATAATGAAAAAAAATTTTGTTATAAGAATATTTGCAGATCTTTTCCTTTTTTCCCCTTGTTTGTCAATATGAAACCTCTATCATTAAATTTTTTTGTGTATGTTTTTACTTCTACCAGTTTGTAAATCTCTTTGAGAAGAAGGTTTGTTTTATACATTTTATCCACAATAACTTGGATATAATAGGCTTCCCTACTTCTTTTGTGGAGAGGGATAGGGATCTCTGTACTTGTATTTTTGTATGTGTGCTGGAAATTGCCTATACTTATTTGTAACTGTCTTAGAGGGGACAGCTAGGTGGTACATTGGGTAGAGTGCCAGGTCTAGAGTCAGGAAAACTCCTCTACCCTGAGTTCAAATCCTGCCTTAGGTACTTACTTGCTCTGTGACCCTCGGCAAGTCACTTAACTCTGTTTGCCTCAGTTTCCTCATCAGTAAAATGAGCGGGAGAAGGAAGTGGTCAACCACTCCAGTGTCTTTGCCAAGAAAATTCCAAGTGGGATCACAAATGACTGAACAACAGTCACACTTAGTTTTGTAAATGTTTATATAATGTTTCTCATTCCCAAATTTTTGTGGAAAAGTCTTAGAGAGTTTCCTGCAGCATTGTGAGCTTAAGTAACTTTCCCATGATCAGATAGCTAGTGTCAGAAACATGACTCGAACCCAGGTCTGTGTCTCTGAGTCTTGTCCTCAAACCACTTAGGCCATCGTGCTTCTCTATAAGAAAGCACTTAATAAATGTTAATTGAATCACAGTTGAAATGTTTATTCCTTTGTGTGGAGCTATAATGCATAATCATGTTTGTGTTCCATGTAGTTGCCCCTGACCAGCATAAATTACAGACTCAAATGTTCAGGCTGACTGGAGGTAAATCAATAGGCCAGAAGCTATAGAATCTAAGAGTAAAATCATTTGTATAGTAAAGCCAATTATCTTAACACTCATATAGTTATTGTACATTTGAGTCACTATCATGTTATTAAGGGATAGCTTAGCACCCAGTCTTAGTATTGGAAAATGATTCCTGGCTTCATTACTCAGAGAGTAATGGAGAAGAGAGATACTTAAAGATAACTATTCAAATCAGGTTAAAACAAGGGTCACATTTGGGGAAGAATAAGACTTGACCAATTTTAACTGTAGAGAATTCTTTCTACAGTGTGAAGTGCTGTTTATCTGTTAATCATTCCTGACCTTTTTCTTAAAATGAGAGAGTTGTCAATTTACGCTGGCACTCATTGACTCTATGAAATAATGGCTTGTGTTGTACCACTACTGGTAATAGTATCAGTGACCATATCGAAACAAAAGCTTTCTTTAAAAGGTTTGTGGTATAGAAGTGATGAGAAAAAGAATGCAAGGCCTATGACCTATGTATTGAGTTTATGGTCAGAAACTAAAGTGTCCCCTGTGATGAGAATGTGCTCCTTCCTTGCTCTGCACCTAGAGACTAGGGACTGTTTATTCTAGGTTCTTGAGTCCCTGGTTTCTTTTAAAGAGCACCTCAAATACCACCTTCTAAAACCCTCTGTGATCCCCTTGACTTCTACTGCTTCCACTCCCCCAAATTATTTTATGTTTCTTCTTATTTGCTTACATAAGTGCATGTTTTCTTCCTTCATTCAAAGGAAACTCATTTAAATTTTTTTTGTCTTTCTATCCTTACCCCTTAACATAGTACTTGACACATAGTAAGTTGCTTAATTTGTTATTCTGTCATTTCAGTTGTGTCTGACTCTTCATGTCCCCATTTGGTGTTTTCTTGGCAGAGATACTGGAGTGCATTGCCATTTCCTTCTCCAGTTCATTTTATAGATGAGGAAACTGAGGCAAACAGGGTTAAGTGACTCACCCAGGGTCACATAGCTGCTCAGCATCTGAGGCCAGATTTGAACTAATGCAGATGAGTCTTTGTGACTCCAAGGCCAGCACTTTATCTGCTGCGTCAGCTACCTGCCCACATACTTAATAAAGTCTTGTTGATTGAGGAACCAAGTAATAAGAAAAAAATGGAGTCATTTATAGATTATTTTAAAATCTGCTAGTCTAAAATATTTCAAATTAGAGCTATTATTTGTAGATTATAAGTATTCTGGTGTCCTGTTTGTAGGGAAGGCAATTGAATGCAACATCTATCCAGGTTGCATAACTTGTAGCAAGTTACTGTTAAGCCAATATTAAAAAAAATAATAGAAACAACCAAACCAGTAATGGCCTAAGATTTCTCTCAAGATCACCATTTCTGTGTAGAATATTTCCTCACAGTGTTCTGAATTCCTTTAATATGATACCCAGAAATGTGGACAGTGTTAATTGCTGTGTGACTTCATTGACCTCTCTCTCCCTGCCCTTCAATGACAGCCTTCAAGTGGAGGTTACATGACCATTTATCAGAATATTTTGGGGAAGCTAAGGCTTTAAGCTTTGTTTGGACCAAAAGATCTCTAACATTCCTTCCAAATCTATGATGCTGTGATATATAAAAACAAAACCTTAGAATAATGATATTTTGGAAAGTTCACTTTCAAAGGTTAATCACTCTTTCATGAAAATTATCTTTCTACTTATTTGTTGAGCCATCATTTATAGCTGCTGTTTCGTTTTGTGGAGTTCAGAGGTCTTTGTTTATATTACTGTGAAAATAAACTATCATTTCTACCGCTTAGGGGGCCTCAAGAACAGTTCATTGCCTTCATATGTTATCACATATTGGCATCTATTTTCTTTCCCTTTGGAAGTAAATTTCATTCCATAATGGAAAAACAGACCTTGTGTATTCACATATTCAGTATATCAAATTGTAAATAAAATAAGGTTTTTTGAAGTAATTTCCCTTACCAAATTGCACTGAGCTAAATCTTGAGGAGTTATGCATATTTCATAATAGTGTAATTGGGTAATTGAAACTTGTAAAAATTACTTTGTGATCTTAATTATTTCCAAATAAAAATATTCTTTATTATTATTTTATTTGCAATCTGGCCAGATATAACATTCTTGCTTAAGGGAATAATGATAAAATTCTTTTGTCCATTTATAAAAATGATGATCTATATTGTTGTAGGATGTATGACGTTAATGGGCTGTGCCTCATCCCTGTCAATATTGGTAATGGAACTTGAGATGTCACCTGCACAGTTTTCCTGACTAGAGCTTACAGATTTCTTATTGTCTGTCAAAGGACAAAACAAAACTAATGTTCAACCCATGAACTGAACCTGAAAGAATGTTCTCCTTACCAATAGAACCAACTTGATAAAATGCTCCTGAAAAACATGTCCAGACTGACCCACTTTAAAACCAGGGTTTCAGATAGAGGGGTGTGAATATAAAGGAATGATACCTGTAGTGGCTTCAATTATGGTTCTCCTGCCCTTCCTGCTCTCAGACAGGTTTGGACCACTCTGGGGTCATATAAATTGTTTGCTGTTCCCTCATCTTTCATCTTTTCCCCTCTCTCCATGTACAGTTGAAATGTAGTTTCTCTCTATGTTCCCCAACACTTAAATGGAACAAAGCTAAGAGAGGGTAGTTAGAATTGAGGTTTAGAGGGGCAGCTAGGTGGTGCAGTGAGTTGGCCCTGAAGTCAGGAGGACCTGAGTTCAAATGCGGCCTCAGACACCTGACCTACTTACTAGCTGTGTGATTTTGGGCAAGTCACTTAACCCCAATTGCCCTGCCTTTCCCCCCGCAAAAAAAAAAAAAGTTTTTGAATTAAGGTTTGGAGAGAAGAAATACTAAGTCTAGTTCCATTTTCCTTCATATGTCAGATTAAGCATATAATATATTCCCAACTTTGAAAGTCCCTTTACCACCTTACCTCATTTTAAATTACTACTGTGCCAAGACAAAGATGAAGTGAAACACATTAGTAAAATTAAAACTTGTCTGAAGTGTCTTGGCATTCAATATAGTTAATGAATATAGGTTTGACCAGAGTAAGAGCATTTATATCCTGGATTATAACATGGAGAATTCTTGAGTTTTTCTTCGCAAAAAAGTAAATAGATATATTTTGTATAAGCTAAAAATAAGTATTTCTAAGACTGTTGGAAAGCATTCATCTTGCTTTTTCTGGTGCTATAAAAAAGCATAGCTTTACTTTGGTAATGTTTTCACATTTGCATAATGTATGTCCTCTGTAGTTTCATTATAAATGCAAAGAGTTGGTGTAGCACTTAAGAAATAGAAATAAATTATGAAATATCAGATATTTGGAACAATAACCTGAATGTTCTTGTTTTGGCTTCACATATTTCTTTTGAGCATGAATTACAAAGCATTCCCCATACAGAGTGGGTACAATTTAGTTACATTCTTCAAACAATTTATTAAGTGTATTTCATTTACCATTGCATGGCCTTTGCTAGGTATAGGCAGTATAAAGAAACAACATTTTTAGGGTAATGATCATGAGTGGAAGTCTGATTAAACCCAAGGACGCCTCCTTAAAATACTGTTTTTAGGAGGAATCTAGGTAGTGTAGAGGCTAGAGCACTGGACCAGGAGTCAGAAAAACTTGAGTTCAAATACAGCCTCTGATACTTAACAGCTGTGTGACCCTAGGCAAGTAACTTAACCCCTGTCTGCTTCAGTTTCCTTAACCATAAATGAGGATGATAATAACAACACTCATTTCCCAGAGCTGTTGTGAGGATTAAGTGACATAATATTTGTAAAGCACTTAGCACGATGCCTGGCCCATAGTAGGTGCTTACTGAATGCTTCCTTCATCCTTCTTTAAACATAAAATACATTGGATTATAGAGAAACCAATTATATTGAAATAGTTATGAAAATATTTTTAAAAAATCCATCAGCCCTAGCTTAAGAACTCTTATTGAAGGAAAAGATTTCAAGTGGAGATTGAGAGATAGGAACCCATAACATAGATGAGAGACAGCCACACAAAGGCAGAGAGGGATGAATAGATAGGATGTATTTGGGGAATTGTGAAGAATCTGGTTTGGCTTGAATATAAAGTTGAGGAAAGGGGAATAGCATACAGTAGTATTGGAAAAGTCAATTGTAACTGCATGGAAAAGGGGTTTGATAACTTGGATAAGGAGCTTATATTTTATTTAGTAAGCAAAGTTCTCTCTTTGCTGGGGATCTGAAGCATTCTATCTGATCTACAAATTCTGAAGATTGTTCTGGTAATGGATTGAACAGTTGAAAGGCTAGAGGTCAGGTGAAGAGATTATTTCCAGTAATCCAGGTAAGAAATTAGGTCCTACCTTAGGATGCTCACAGATAGAATGAAAAGGAGGCTGCATATAAGATGAGATTGCAGAGTTGAAACTATAAAAGTTGGCCATTAATTGTATTTCATCTGTCAGATGGAGGGAAGAGTCAAAGGTGACATTCTTTTTAAGCATGGACAACTGATAGAATGATAGTATTCCATTTATGAATGAATGGATAAAGAAATATTTATTGAATGGTTACTATGTTATAGGCTCTGTGCCAAGAGGAAACCAATATGTACAAAGAAGACAGTCCTTGCCTTTTTTGAAATTATGTTCTAATAGAGAAAGCCAGCACATAAAGCTGGAGTGTTTTGGACAGGGAATTCACAAGAATGGTGATTGGTGTCATTGGTGTATTGGGCAGTTGTTTGACACATACCTTCCAGAAATAGCATTGGTTGGATGATTATTCTCAAATCTAGCAATGGCTGGAGGAATGGAGAGAGAAACATATCCTCAGTGGCAGAGCAAGAAGATGACTGTTGAGGTAGCATGGAAGGTCTAGGTAGTCATAATAGTAATAGGCATTTACCTAGTGCTAAGGTTTGAAAGCACTTTACACATATTATCTCATTTGATTACCACAGAAACCTTGGGAGGTAGGTACGTTTATAATACCCTTTTTATGGTTGGGAACACTGTGGAGGACTGAGGTTGAGTGATTTGCCCAAGGTCACACAGCTTTTAAGTGTCTGGGGCAACTCCAGTCTTTCTGACTCCAGGCCCAGCTTTCTGTCTACTGGATCACCTAGCTGTGCCACTTAGTTAGGGTCAGTGCCTACTAATGTGTACCTCAGGGTCCCAGGGTGGAGCTTTAGCTTTCCATTTGAGATGGTGGTGAGAACACTGGAATGGCAACTTGAAGATGACATGGCAGTAGTGTGTTAGCTTAGGGTCCAGCTTAGAATTGCTATCTGGGGAAATATGGAGGAAGGACAGGTTTTGTGGCAAAGATGAACTTATTTTTGAGTAAGTAGCGTTTAAGGGGATGAATGTAAGTCTGGGGAAAAGTCAGGGCTGGAGATACATATTTATATTAATCAATAGTTGCTGGTTATTTAAGATTAAAGATCTATACAATTTGTAAAATCAACAATTAACAGAATGACTTTGCTCTTGAAGCTTTAAAGTGAGTGCTCCTTGGTCACCTCCCCAGTTCCTTTATAATATTATTAAATCTGTGGGTGGCTTTTGGAGTTTTCTTCTCTTGTTCTCAGACTTGAAGAGTTTGGGGTTTTCACACATTAAGCTATTCTACAGAGAATTGCTTTCTGGTTTTATCTCCTGTAATATCAGTCCCTTGGGAGACATAATCTTCTTTGTCCCTTTGACGCATCCTGGGGTCTTGTGTTTCTTACACAAGAAAGTCAAAGGTTAGTTGGGTCAGAACAACAGTACGGGCTAGAAGAATTGTTGTGTATCTCTAAAGGAGCAATATTTTAAAGTCATTACATGCATAGGTACTTGAAAAAAACATGGCTTTGGTACCCTCTTTTTGGGCCAGATTTTACCATCTGTCTTTTTTTTTTTTTTTTTTTTGGCAAGATTTTTTTTTCCAGATACATTGGGATTTTTCTCATTGCACATGTAGTTGCATTTTGGCCCAACCATAAATTTGTATAACTGAAGAAATGATTTGTTACTGTTAAATGTTATCATTCTTGGGCTTCTGAATTTGAATATACTCTTTGGAGAAATTGTCTTCATCTAAAACTTTTTGAGCCTAAAGGATGTGAATAATTAGGTAGTATATTTTTTTTCCTTTACTTAAACAGTTAATATTCCTTTTTTAAATTTTAGATTAAATTAGGGGATTTGGAGTAGGAAATGTTAGTTTGATCATATCAAGAGATTGCTAGAATTTTATACTTACTCATTCTTTAAGGCCCCTGAGGGAGTAATTTTCTTGAGAAATTTGTGTTGTAATGATAAACAGACATAATTCAGTAATACTTTCAAGATACCCTGGCTGAGGCTTTGGCATTAATGACCTTAACTTTTGAAAGCAGAAACATATTTTTCAAGGAAGTCCAAGAAAAATAGTGTTAAATTTGAATAAAATAAAATAGTATTTTACAAATATTTTTAATTGAAAAATGCCAGTTCTACATTGTATTTAACATAAACATCCCCTGCTCTCTACTCACGTGGTCACTGTACTCATTCTGGCTCTTATCACTTTTGCTGAGACAATAGCCTCCTTTGATCTCCTTCTTTCAATAGTTATTTCCCTTTCTTTTCCTTCCTTTGGATTTTAGTGGACTATAAACTCAATGTGAATTCACTGTGTGATTTTGTGTTTGTTGTTGTTGAGTCATTTCAGTCATGTCTGACTCTTTGTGTCCCCTTTTGGGGTCTCCTGGGTAAAGATACCGGGGTGGTTTATTATGTCCTTCTCTAGCTTATTTTACAGCTGAGGACCCGAGGCAAATAGGGTTAAGTGACTTGCCCAGGATCACCCAACTAGTAAGTGTCTGAGGCCAGCTTTGAACTCAGGAAGATAAGTCTTCCTGTTTCCCAGCCCAGTGCTCTATTCACTTTGCCCCCAGCTACTCTTCACTGTCTGATAGGACCAGCAAATAACAAGAATTTATTAAGCTCTTACTTTGAGACTGGCTCTGTGCTAATGGTTGAAGCTACAAAGAAAGGCAATACACTGCCTGCCCTCAAGGAGTTCACAGTCTAATGGAATAGACATGTCAGCAATTGTGTACAAGGAAGATTTCTGCTCGGGGTAAATTAGAGATAATTTCAGAGAGTAGTCACTAGTCATTAGGAAGGTTGTCTTGCAGAAGGTAGTGTTTTAACTGAGACTTGATAGAAGCCAGGCAAAGAAAAAAGACTGATTTTTGTCTTCATCAAAAAGCATGATATCTAAGTCTGGGGAGATGACAGTCTTCTCCCCTTTTCTTTTCTTTTTTTTTAAATTAGAGTTTTTATATTTAGTTTACGACACTCAGTTCCACATGTTCTTGAGTTTCAAATTTTCTTCCCTTCCCACCCATCCTCCCTCCCCCCTGAGACAGCATATAGTCTGATATAGATTCTACATATACCTTTGCATTAAACTTATTTACACAGTAGTCAAGTTGTAAAGAAGAAGTGAATATGAGACAGAAGAAACAAAACCAAAAAAGAAGAGAAAGAAAAGAGAGAGTAAATAGCTTGCCTCAATCTGCATTCAGACTCCGCAGTTCTTTCTCTGGATGTAGCTCACTTTTTCCATAATGATTCCTTTGGAGCCGTCTTTGAGCCTTGTATTGCTGAGAAGAGTCAAGTCTATCAATATTAGTCATCACAGAATCAATATGTCTCTGGTTGTGTACAATGTTCTCCTGGTTCTTCTCTTCTCACTTAGCATCAGATCATGTAGGCCTTTCCAGGTTATTATGAAGTCTGTATCTTCCCCATTTCTTATAGCACAGTAGTATTCCATTCCACTCATATACCACAAGTTGTTCAGCCATTCCCCAATTGATGGGCATCTCCTTGATTTCTAATTCTTTGCTACCACAAAAAGAGCTGCTATAAATATTTTTGTAGATCCAGGTCCCTTTCCCACTTGTGTGATCTCTTTGGGATATAGCACTAGGAGTGGTATTGCTGGGTGTCTTCTCTCCTTTTCACTAGGTTTCCCCTGTCTTCCCCTTTCAATATTCTACCTTGGAGATGTCAAACTCTCTTCTGAGGGGGCCCTCAAATTTCTGTGCAGTCAGAACAAGATTAAAATATAATCAAGAAATGTTGAAAAAATATAGAACTCAACATAGATAACAATAATTTGTGGTTTTCTAAATCTATATGCATCTTGTGGGAGAATTGATTTCAGTTTGAATTTCACTGAACTGTCTCTCCTATCACCTCTGCCTTCTAGTTTCCCTGATTTCCTTCAAAATCTAATATAAATGCCACCTACTCCAACACCATTTTCTCAGGCTTCCCCCACCTTCTAGATGCTGCTAATGCCTTCCACAATCAGATTGCCACCCCCCCTCCCCTATATCTACTTACTTCACACATTTTCTTTCCCATTATGTTGTAACTCCATGACAGAGAGGAAAGTTTTGTTTCTTTTTTGCCTTTCTTTTTATCCCCAGAACTTAATAGACAAATAGTAAGCATTTAATAAATGTGTGTTCACTTGACACCTACCTTATTGCTGTTTGTTCATTCCATATATCACTTCATTTCACAGTTCTGACCATTTCTACTGGTTGCCATTCAGGCCAGGACTGTCCTCCTCCTCTCTGTCTCCTAGCTTCTCTGGCTTCCTTCATATATCAGCTATAAGTCCTATCTTCTTCCTTTCCTAGTCCTATATGTACATATACGCATACACATACACACACATACACATACACACATACATATACATTCACATACACACATACATATGCATATATATGGTTATACCCACATACCTTGTTTGTAAGTAGTTGTTTGCATTATTATCTCTCCCATTAGACTGTGAGCTACTTGAGAATAGGGACCTCCTCCTCCACTCCCCCATCAAAGAGAAAAACAAAGAAACTTTTCAATGACTAGTGCTGTCCAAAAATAGAATTATTTGCTTCTGGATATCTTCAAGCAAATGTTTAAGACTGCTCTTGAGTATGCCTTAAAAGAAGTTTTTGTTCAGGAATGCACTGGATTAGCTGAAAGGTTCTTAACTCTTTTTGTCTTTTGACCTCTTTGTCAGTCTAACAAAGCCTATGGATTCCTCATTAAAAAACATGCTTTTAATATTTAAAATAAAATATATAGGAAAATGAATCATAATAGAAACAATTATATTGCTATGCAGTTATAAAAATACTTAAAAGCTCACTAACTGAAGTTTTCAAGCCATCTGCATGAGATAGTTTCTAAGGTCTCTTCCAGTTCATATTCATTACTTCTCTAACTTTATATGATTTTTTAAGATTTATTAAATCCTAGATTGTTTTGTCCCTCTCTGTCTTTCTTATTTAATTGTAAGTTCCAAATGAAGTGATGATTTCTTATTTGTACCTACCCGTATCCTCAATAAATATCAACTGTTAAATCAAAGGCAAATTCATTTTTGAGAATTAATTGAAATATATATATAGGAAGCTTCATGTTATATCTGTTTTTCAATATATGCTTTTCATATCTGTCTTCTAAAATTACTCTTCCTTTACATTCTGTTATTATTTTATTTAATTTTTTAGAATTCCATGTAGTTAGATTTAAAAAAAAATCATTGTCTTTTCTCTATGTTTCTCTCTAATAGAGTACAAAGATTCATTTGAATACAGCACTGTGGTTTAAAGTGAACTGGGAGGTGTCCAGTTCTCTTGTTCTAAATTTGTCTCTTCTTTTCCCAACAAAAACCTTTGCGAAATTTGAAGGGAATTTATTTCTAGAACAATTACATTTTCCATATACTCTAGTCTGAAAAAGATATAGCCATTTTGTTCTTGCTATAAAACAAAGGTTTTATTCCTTGTATGTTTTCCCATCTTGACGAATTCCTCCTTCATGCTTCAATGTTTTTCTTTAGATTTCCTGTGATTACAATGAACAGAACAAAATGAAGTGGAAATCCTGCTTGTGTTGTGATGTTAGATGAATTGCTCATAGATTAGAAATTAGGTAAAATGAATAGTAATTTTCAGCTTCTAAACTTTGTGTTGTTTTCTAAAATTGAAATCCATATTTATTCATTACTTAGGTGCATTGTTCTAAACAGTATAAATGTAGAAAGGCAGCCTGGCATAGTAGATAGAAAGGCTGGCTCTGAGTCTGCAAAACTTGAGTTCAGGTGCCATCTCGGGCACTTTCCAGCTGTGATTCCTTGGTCAAGCCACTCAGCCTCTCTGCTTTATTCAACCCTCTGAAGATACTGACAAGTTGTACAGTTGTTGCTGATCTAACTTTGGAAGGAAGAATTTCAGCAAATGAGATGCTTACAAACAAATTTTCCTGGAGCTTGAGTTTTTCTTGTAAATGATTCCCCCCCACCCCCCACCCCCCCACCCCTCATCTCTCTACTGGTTAGGGGAGGTGATGTTTTTTTTCCGGAACACTTTGGGTTTTCCTACAAAATTTGGCATTGTACTTTAAATGTTAATGAAGTGATGAATGATGCATGTACACTTGCTCTCAGATATAGAGAAACTCTAGGTAAACTGTAGAGAAGGTGTTAGCCTACATTGGTAGAGGGAGTTTCCTCGTCCGGGAATACCCTGTATCAATGAAATCACAGTTCTAGTTCCTATCTCATGTCACTGTGAGTTACACAAAAATATTTGATTTACAAAAGAAACCATCCTTTCAAATATATGTATTTAAAGTTATTGGGCTCTCGGAAGTGGATAGTCAATTTACAATGGATTTTGCTACCTTCTCAGATATTGCCCATTTTGCAGGTCCTTTTTTACCACTGCATTTAAATAGGGTATTTTATAGTATTTTATTATATATACATATACATATATATATTATACTATGTACTTAGACATATTTATACTTAGGGTTATTTTATCAGGACAGCTAGAAGCTACAGTGGATAATTTACTGGGTCTGGAGTCAGGGAAGACTCATCTTCCTGAGTTCAAATTTGGCTTAGACACTAGCTGTATGATGCTGGGCAAGTCATTTAATGCTGTTTACCTCATTTTCCTCATCTGTAAAATGAACTAGAGGAGAAAATGGCAAATCACTCCATTATCTTTGCCAAGAAAACCCCAAATTGGTTTATGAAGAGTTGTAATCAATTGAAACAACTGAACAACAACAAAATTTCACAGTCACTACTTCTTTCACTACCCACTTTTTTTCCTTGATCCTTTTCAATCTACCTTCCATCCTAACCCCTATGAAAATACCTTCTCAAAAATCATGAAGCTCCAGTTAGAACATGATTAATTATATAAGAGGGGCCATAGTGCCTTCTGAGAATCAAGGAAGAGTTAAGTGAAGGAATCAGAAAAGAGGCAGCTTAGCTACTTTAAAGGAAGAGAGGGTTGTAGTAGGCAGAGATTGTTGGTTGGGAGATCTCAATCACTGGAGTGCACTGGCATCCCAACATGGGAGACAGCTAGATGGTCCTTATTCACTTAAGGGACATTTAGTAAGCATCTATTTTAAAACAGAGCTGTGGTAGATTTTGCAGGTGATATAAAGTTTAGATAAGACTTGGTCTATGTAACTTTTAGTCTATGAAGGGAATAGATACAAACAGATCAATGTAGTATGCAATACTATCAGGCAGTCAATGAACATTTAATAAGGGCCTTCTATGTGTCAGGCACTGTGCTAAGTGCTGGGCATACAAAAAGAGGCAAAAGATATTCTCTGACCTCAAGGAGCTCACAATTAAATGGTGGAGACCACAAGCAAATATGTGTGTATAGACAAGCTATACACAGGATAAATAAGAAATAATTAAAAGAGAGAAAGAATTAAAAGGGGTTAGGAACTTCTACCTGTAGAAGATGGATTTTTAGTTCTTGAAGTAGGCAGAGTTAAGAAAGATAGCATTCCAGACATGGAGTACAGCCAGAGGAATGCCCAGAGATGGAATGTCTTGTTCAAGGAACAGAAATGAGACCAGTTTCACAAGATCGATGGGTATGTAGCAAATAATCCCTGGCTCTAAAGGAGTTCAATAGGATGCTTGTCACTGGACAATATTTTCACACATAAAGTTGTCATTATTTTGTTGTTCAGTTGTGTCTGATTGTGGCCCCCATTTGGGATTTTCTTGACAAAGATCCTGGAGTGGTTTGTTGTTTCCTTCTCCAGCTCATTTTACAGATGAGGAGCTGAGGAAAACAGGGTTAAATGACTTGACCAGGGTCAAACAGCTAGGAAGTGTCTGAGGTTGGATTTGAACTCATGAAGATGAATCATCCTGATTCCAACTCCAGTGCTTTATCTACTGTGTCACCTTGCTTCCCCTCATGTAGATGATAGAATTGGAGGAGAACCTCAACTTTCAGCCACGTTTGAAGGGTAGATTGGGCCAAAGGAAGTATCAACTATTATGGACTCCAGGGATTTTGTCTTTTGATATTTGTGTTGAATAAATCATACTTGATGTCAGGGGAAACTTATCAGGATTGAGGTGATTATAGATAATAGAAAACTGAAAAGAAGAGAAAAAATTGTAAAAGTTTGAGCAGGCCAAATAAAAGTAATACTAATCATAGCCATTTTCATCAACAGCTTACCATTTATGTGTAATTTCAGATTGCCAAATAACAACTATGTATAACATTAAATATGTCACATTGGCACAGGGAAAGTTTCATTTTAGGAGAAAACTTTGTTCACACCTGCTCATCATTCATTGTTGCTTATGTAGCACATGGTTGTCTGTTCAAAACATAGAAGCAGCATTGATTACCTTGCATTAATAAGCTAAATTTCATTAGTTAGCATATATCATATTAAATTAGTTTGCTCTGGAGACTTTAAAAGTCTTTTTGGCTTTTACAGATATAAGGGGGTTTCTTTGTATAAACTATTTCAACACATTGCAATTTGCTCTCTCTTTCGGATCATTAAAAGTCTACTAAATAACATTGGTCCTGATTCTCACAACAGGAGATCCCTATCATTAACATATCTTTTCACTCTTAAACAACTTGTAATGTACATTTGTTAGAAAATGTGGCTAATAGCTTTTCCTTCTGCATGCGTAACTTTGTGTAATGAAAAATAACATGTTAATTTTATAGTTTTTTTTTCTTTTGCTTATAGTGTTTTTCTACTTTAGTGTAACTGTTGTGTAGAGGCCTTGATATTAAAGTCTAAATTGATGGAACATGGAAAAACATAATTCCAATAAGAGCAGTGGCCAATAATATCATAAAACAGAGTTAGTTAAAGGTTATTCTCCAATCTTGGTGCTTCTTACTATAGCAATCATGCAAGGATCTGTTGATTGAGGACTATCTTTGTGCTTCAAGATGGAACACAACTCATTCCATTTTCCATGTGTTTGTGGATTTTTTCAGTGAATTGAATTTTGAAGAGGTTTTTTGATTTCTTTCCGCGAACAGCAAATTCTTGATAAAAGTGTGCCTTTAGTGGTGATTCAGCATCAATACCCAAACAACAACATTAAAATCTGTGCTCCAAATTTATTTCTATGAAGCCAGATTTTGGGGGGCAGTTGGCTATTCCTTGCTCTAAAAATGAGGAAGAATGCTCTCTCTCTTTCTCTGCCCCCCCCCTTCTCTTCCCACTCCCTCCCTCCATCTCCCCTCTCTTTCCCCCCTCCCTTCCTCTATCTCCCTTTCTCTACCCTACAGCACCATTTTTGAAAGTTAGGATTAACAAACATCCAGGTCTACATTCTTAATAGAGACAGTGATATACTATTTGCAAAATGAAAAACACCACTTTTTCTTAGTGATTATGAGAGAGAGAGAGAGAGAGAGAGAGAGAGAGAGAGAGAGAGAGAATTGCTGACAACTTTCTTAGCACATTGTCTTAGAGAGCAGAAAAGGTTAGAAATAGTGTTGAGTGTGGAGTTTGAAAATCTGGATTCAAGTTCTAGTTTTGGCCCATATTATTTATATGATTGTTGTTGTTGAGCCCTTTCATTCATATGTGACTCTTCATGACCCCATTTGGGGTGTTGTTGGCAATGATACTGGACTTGTTTGCCATGTCCTTCTCCAGCTCATTTTACTGATGAGGAAACTGAGGCAAGCTAGGTTAAGTGACTTGCCCAGGTCACATAGCTAGTACTTGTTTGAGGCCAGATTTGAACTCAATGAGGATGAGCCTTCCTGACTCCAGGCCCAGCACTCTGTCCTTTGTATCACCAAGCTGCCCCTTAGGAAGTCATTTAACTTCATTGGGCCTCAGCTTCCTCAACTATAAAATGAGAATAATTTGACTACATCTCCTCTAAGGTCCTTTATAGCTCTAAATTTATGTTCATATGAACCATTCTCTCAACCTGATTATTTCAAATAACTGAAAATATAATTCACTGTTGAGGAAGGAGAGGCCACTGTATGGACTATTCACTTCTGCTTTTAAGAAAGTCCAAGTCGGTCTGGAATTCAAGGAGAAGTGGCAGTTTTGAAACCTGCTGCTTGAAGTGGGGAAAAATGTATATGGGAGAGTGTTTCTATATTATCAAATTCTAGAGGCTTATTTTAATGTTAAAAATATAAGGCATTTTAAATTCTTTATAGATCATAGATAATTTTTACAAAAACCTAAGAAAAGATGAACCAGCATTCTCAGATTATTAACATTTCAACTTAGTGGTTTTGTGAATTTATGGAGAATGAAAAATCTGGACATTTCTCCAGCATAGTTTTGTATTGTGCTTCAATGATGGATATGGTGAGGACTTTGAAGATAATCTAGTTCAATCTGCTCATGTTACAGATAAAAAAAAAATTGAAGCTGGGAAAGCATTTTGCCCAGAGTCACACAGTTTGTGACAGAGTTGGGGCTTTCCCATTATATAAAATAGCAGTAATTCATATGTCTTTCTGAAACTAATATTGTCCATCAGAACCCTGATCCAGGACTTTTGCTGACATACACTATATAACAGAATTACCTGACTATGCTTCCATATTAATTCAGGTTTAAGGATAAAGGATAAAAATTCCAATTCCATTCTTTTGCATTCCTTTTGGTTGTCTTTGTAGGAAGAGTTCTTTATAAATCTCAAATTCATTTATTTTCCTTTGTATTTCGGTTAATTTGTACTTTAGTGTGCTTTTCCTGTTCTTATTGAGTCTGCTATGCAGGACCTCTAATACTTCCTTCTGGAGATTTTTTTTTGTGATAACTCAGCCCCTTAATATTTGATATTATTGGGAAGAAAACATCATCCTACTTGTTCTACAGAAGTCCTAATAACTAATCACTGTACGCTGTCTTTACGTATGGTCAGCTTCTCCTGTTATAAAATCAATACAGTGCCTACAAACCTTATAGTATGAATAATTTTTTCTATTATACATTAATCAAATTTACTTAAGCTCTAACTCCTTATTTATATTAACTTCCAATTTAAAAGCAGCCAGATACTAGTTTATATTTATAATTCAAGGGATATAAAGTGATTCTTGCTTTTAAAATCTCTCCATATAAATTTTAAAACAACGATCTCCAAAATTTTAATTTTTATTAGTTTTATTAGCTAATTTAAAACTATGAGTTATTTTCTTAAATTGCATTAATACAGATTTGATCATAAGGGAAACATATTGATAAACCTATATACATAAACGTGATTTAATCTGCTATTAGCTGGCGTTATGAGTTAGTAGCAGCCAAAATTTTAAAAGTGGTAATTATACAGAAAAAAATCAATTCATCTCCCTTGATAGTCATGAAAATGATCTTAAATTTTGATGTGGTGGGTTTTCTTGAGACATAGCATCTCCTGATAATGAAGATAAATAAATATTACTCTTCTCTCTCTTGAAGAGGGATCTGTCTGCTTCCTCCTAAGAGATGACCAGATCCAAGCCTTTCAAATTCCTTGTCTTGTCTCACTTTACAATAAAGAAAGAAAGGAAATCAGGAAGAAAAGAAGGAAAGAGGGAAGGAAGGAAGAAAGGAAATGTCATGTTGCAGTGTGATGTGCTGCTTCTGTAAATTCAGTTCAGCAAGGATTTCCTGAACAACTCCCATTTGCTATGTGCAAATACAAAGACTAAAACAGAATGGTTCTTTATTAAAAGCACCTTATTTTCTTCTGGAAAGGGAGTAGTGACTTCAACATAGATTCACAAATATAAAATATATAGAGTAAATAGAAAGGAATTTCATGTGGGCTTGGTGAGAGGAAATCACCCATAAGTAGGAATATCAGAAAAGGTCTCCTTCTGAGTTGATCCCTCAGTTGAAATTTGAAGGAAGGTGAAGATGATGAGAAAAAAACTTCTTCACAGAGCGATGGCCTGTCAGGTACAGATTGAACTATGGGGTCATTAAGCTCCCTAATACCTCTGACATTCTGTGATTACTGTAACCCAAAAAAATATTCTTTGCCTTTTGGTCAACCCTGTGGTAGGGAAACTCTCTCATTTAGCCAGCTTGGTCTTCAGTCTATCGCTGAGCTCATATACAAAGCTATTCTGCCTTAATGTAAGACCTGCCAGACATTCTTTTTTCTGGTATGGTCTTTCAGAATCTTCCTGCTGTAATGAGAGCTATAGTGAGATCCCCATTTTCTTACCCTACAACTACAGCCCATATACAGTGAACATACACAATCATATGTGCATTTCTGATAAAAATCACCGAAGTATTTTGAATAGTTTTAAAAAACATTCCTCATATTCTCTCCTCCCTCTCCTTGCCCCTCCACCCCTTAATTTTAATTTTCATGATTTTCTTCTCTGGTTAGTAAGCTCATATTTTTCATGACCTTATGAAAGATATAGCACTACAAAGGACTTTTCTTGAGGTCATAGATTTTTGACTGGAAGGAACCTTAGAAAGACATCCTAGTATCTACCCCATCTCCACCTGCCCTGTTTCTTACAAATAAAGAAGCTGAAAACTTGATTGGATAAGTGACTTGTCTGTGGTCACACAGGTAGGGAGGATTGATACCCATGTCCTTCTGCTTTTTAGCCGGCATTCTTTGCTCTGAACCACTTTGTCTCTCATCCCCTTCTGGCCCATGGACCTAGAAGTTTCTCCCTTAGCCCTTCAAGGAAATCCAGAATGTGCTGGGGTTTGCTCACCTAGCTACTTCTATTCTTCTGTAGGTTCTGAAGTCTTATTATTGTTTTGTTCAGATTCATCCTACCCATCCCCCCAATCCCAGTAAGTGAGTGGAGTTGTGGTACCAAAGAAAACATATACATAGGTATATATGTATACAAACATATTCATGCATACATTTAAAAAATAAGTTGTATTCACCATTGTATTCTATTCTTTCCCTAGAACTGAATGACCTATGTAGAGTTATTTTGATTATTGGATACTTTAGAGGTACTAAAGAAAGCAACTTTCTCTTAAAAATGTTTTACGTCTCTTATCTTATACCTCCTCATTTTAAAAAAAAAATATTCATTCCAGAACTGCACTTTGAGAGGTAGTGATGGAGTTCCTAGTTTTCTTTTGATTAAAGCCTTCAAATTCTTTCAAAATTTATTTCAGTAAAACATTAAAGATCGTCTAGGGAAAGCCCATTGTTTTACTGATGGGAAAACTGAACACTCAAGTGATTTGCTCAGGTGGCTTAGAACCCAAGTCTCCTGATTGCCAGTCCAGTACTCTTTTAATTATATCACACTGCTATTGATTACAAGAAGTTGTTAATGGAAAGTTCTGGGCTCTTCCAATTGAAACAAATTCTTTTTATAGTGAGGCAAGGATTTTGAGAATTTTTACTCAACAAGTAATTTTCAGAAGCCTACTATGTTCTCTAGCACTGTGTTAAATGCTAAGAGGGATCCATAACGAACAGAAGTCTGAGGACTCTGACAGGTCTTGTTAAGTGCTAAAATGCTTGACATCATTTGGCTATATCTTTGAGGTCAGATTTATTGAAGTTTTAAGATTTTTTTCTATCATTTTTTGAGTCTCTAAAGTACTACTTGGTTAACTGATGTTGGCAGGGCTTTTTACACTGGTACTCAAGAATATGTGTTGTCTACCTCATTGCATTGGAGGGTAATTTGTTTCATTGATTTTAGTCTTTAAAGCCCTGTGTGATTTAAGTCCTGGTAATCTTAGATATCAGGTCCCGTTCTAAGAATCCTTTGGAGAACAGAGGTTAGTGGCTGTGTTTCATGCCTTGGGTTTTTTAGGTTACATTTTTCAAATTCCTACCGTTTCACTCCCCCAATTTTTCGACCTCAAGGGCATCGTATAAAACTGATCTTTTCAAACATTCTTATGCTACCATGGTGGCAAAGCAAGATTGCTTTTCTTTCAAGTGTTTTATTACCTAAGGTACCATAGGGTTGCGAGTGTGTTGAGGGGACACCTGCATGTTTGCAGTTCTATCCCTGTGCATGTGGTAGGAAAAAAATTTAAATATGATTTGTATCTTGACATTGTAACTTTAAACTGTCAAAAGAAATGAAAGTTAGAGTTGAATTGGATCTTTGACCCAGGCAAAGATCTTACCTTTGACCGAACTATTGCCAGACCTTTCTTTTTTTTTAAAAAGACTAACTTGTTTTTTTCATAGTTTAATGGCTCTTTTGAAAAGTAATGACTTTAAAAACTTGCACAGGCATAAGAAAAATTCACAACTGAAGTTTTGTGTGTTTAAAAAAAAATTCTAGCATGTGGAAGGTGATTTTCAAAGTGATAGAGAACAGAACACAATCTGTGTAACCATATCAGGCTTGGCTTTTACATTTAGCATCCAAGGGATCAAACTGAGCCGGAGTCTGCCAAAGCCGGTTGAAACCTTACATGGTGATACAGATCTGCAAATCCGGCAACCAGGGACTGTTAGAGATAAAAAAGAATAAGGATGAAAGCACTATGAGACTTATTTTGGAAATTGCCTAATGACAGATTCAGGTTTCTGAATAGGAAATGGTATTTGGTATTCAAAAGACTTCTCAAATAAGGGGAAAAAAGAGATAGCTTTGGTCCTTGAAAAGCTGATATGAATAACAAAGGAAAAGTGTGAAGCTGCTTCAGAACATACTTCCTTTCCCTTTGTCTTTATATCAGGACTATAAGACATTGTTCATGCACAAATGCATTTACTCAACTCTATATTTTATCTTAAATGGATAAGGGTTGGTGTGGAATATTCCTGTTTTATTTCCTCAACATTGTTTTCTCTCATGTCACTGCCTCTATAGGCATTTTTTTCACCTCATAGATATGACCTGCTAGGTAGAATTAAATGCAAGCAAGAATGATTTTTGTTTTTCCTCCATTAAGATTGCAATTGGTCAATTGTGAGGGGTCTATTTTCAGTGGAAATTATGGAAAGACAACTTGACTTCTCTTTATTTCAAGAGAAATCTGATTACTTTTGAATGGGGCTTAAATTGTTTCCTCCTTTCAATCTCTGTAAACTGTTAGTGATTTAATTAGTATGATGTCATATATCTATATGCACATATATAATATACATATGCACATATATAAATATATGTTCTTACTTGATGATATAACATCATTTTGTTCAGTTTTTATACCAGAAATTATAATGAGTTTTATTCCCTGTACTTGCCTTTCTAGCTTGTAAATATTGATAAGGTAATGTGAAATAAGCTGAGCTTTCTTGTCCATTCACAAATAATGTGTTCTTGATTTAATTAAACCCATGAGGACAATCTGAGTAAACCAAAAGTAAGAACATAATTGGAACAAAATCATGTAATCAACAGTAAATGATAACATTATTAAATATAATTACATTGTTTTTTAAAATATATTTCATATTTTTAATTTAAGAAATTTTAGTATCAAGCTAATAAAAAGGTCATTGTAAAAGGACATAGCAAGTGATGCCTTCTTTTTGACCAGATGCTGGTCTGAGACCTTGAGGAGTAGGTCTTAGAGCAGGATTCCTGACTCACTGTGGACCTGACCAAGCCCTCTGTACACTGGTGAATGCAGACATCAATAATGCTGATGAATGAGCTCACAAAGAATGGCAAGGTTCCTTATTAGAGGTCTTTATTAGGCAGAATTTAAGAAGTTGTTCAGAGACATTCCAGAATATCATGCAATGGCATAGAAGGAGAATTTCCTATACAAAAATGTTCTAATTCTCTCTTCCTACTTGCCTACTTTTTAAGTAAGCAAAACAAGCCATGAGACAACAAAAGCACCCAGTGACTGTGTCACCTTTAATACTTTGTTTTTAACCACTCTAGTTTACTGGATATGGCCAGAATTATTTTAATTTGGCTTTTGTTGCAAACGTAGAAAATTAGAAATAATTCATCAGATACACATGATAGGTTCTATTAGTATAGTTATCTTCAATCCTACCTAATTAAGATAAATTTAATTTTTGAAAGCCCAGTTTAGCCTTAAACATTCAAACTAATCATTAACTCCAAATGCTCTGCCTCAAAAAAGATGAGTTCAATTCAACAAACACTTATTAAGTGCTTATTGTGTAAAAGATACCATGCTAGGTACTGAGGATTCAAAGATATAAACTAACTCCTGCCCCCAAGGAGTTTATGTTCTGTGTAGGGTTGGTGGGACAGATACAACATGTACTTAAACATGAAAATATAAAAAAAAAAGTTTACAAAGTAATTTGAGGTGGCACTATCACCTAGAGTGAGTGGGGAATCAGATCAAGAAAGGCCCCATGAGCCTGGTGAGTTAGATTTTGAAGACAGCTAGAGATCATTGCACTAGATGGTCCCCCTCATTTCTAGAGGTCTCTAAGTTTTACTCTGAAATGTGCTCATTTGCTTAGGTATGCTCAGTTATTGAATGTTTTTGTGAGCTTCTCTTTGGCAGATATTCTGTCTTCCATCAATGACCTTTCGTTATTGGTTCATATGCATCCAAACAATGAATGGTCAAAGAGAGGCCGGTTTATTTTTCCCAGGACATGGCATCCCATCTCCCACCTGCTTCCTTCTGCATAGGTCTGTCTGCCATGACTGAAATGTTTTCTGTCCTCACCTCAGTCTCTTGGAATCCCTAGTTGTCTACATATCTGTTCTTTGGAGCCAACCATGTTTGATTCCACTTTTGTAGAATAGCCCTTCAACTATTTGAAGACTGCCATCTCAGTTGTACTTGCGTTATCTTCTCCAGACACTCCAATCCTATCTCGTAGAACTGACCCATCTATGTCACCTTTTCTAGTTTTATCACCATCCTGGCCAACTCTATCTTTTGAAAAATATGATGTCCCAGTCTAGAAATAATATTCCAGATATGATCTGATCATTCCTAAGCTTCCCTTGTAAATTCCTAAAGATTCTTAATTTTAAGTGTGACCAATGCTAGGAACCATTTGAAAGAAATTTTTAAGATGTTTTCCTTAATGTGTAAGAATGGCTACATTTTTTACATTCTTTGAAAGAGCCCTAGATTGGGGGGGGGCAGCACTTTGGTTTGAGTCCTATACTTTTATGACTACATAGCTTTGTGACTTTGGGAAAATTGCTTAAACTCTCTGGGCCTCAGGTTTTTTTTTTAATCTGTAAAATGAGGGGTTGTGGGGTAGATAGTATCTAAAGTCTCTTCTGTTTAAATTTATTCTCCTATGTCTTTATGAGAAAAAATAAATAAACCAAGGAATATTGTATTGTGGCTTACTGCAGATCTCTTGTAAATATCACATGTGAAAGCTATGTTATCTGGGTTGAAGTTAGGAACATTACCCATGTATTTTTCTCTGACGCTCCAGGTTATAGCATAAATTCATGATATGGTATAGGGATTATATGTATTTCTAAGTTTTTTCATGCTTTTGTACCTGAGTTTGGCTGTAGACAGGAGAGGGCAGTGTAGACCTAACTTGTGAGGCTCCTTAGCCTGCATAGAACTCCCTTTCTACTTCAGCAAATCCCAAAGCTCTTCCTTATTCCCTCCCTACATATGGAGACTTAGATTCAGTTGTATCAATCAGATGAGTTTGCTCATGCTCAGTAGACAGAATAGGCTACGGCCCACAAAACACAGTCTTTTCCTTTGCACTGAAAGTGGAGTGTAGAATGGTCTAACCTGTGAGAACAGGTTTCCAGTATTTTAAATCGAATGTGTTTCTAAATAATTCCTGAGGGTCTCTAGCTTTGAAGAAAGAATCACCAGATTTCACACATTTAAAACAATAGTAGCACTTTATGTTATGGAGGTAAGGAATTATTTATGTTATATACCGAGGTCCAGATATTTTATCTCCATTTTGTTATTGTCTGCTTTCTTCTGTTTCAGATTTCAGAATTTCTGAGGACAGAGGTTGTGTCAAGTCTGCATCATATACTGTTAAGCACATTAATATTAATCTTACAGTTCTTGGCATGAGTTTCAGTAAACATTGTTGTTCTTGTTCACTAGTTTCAGTTATGTTTGATTGTTCATGATCCCATTTTGGATTTTCTTGGCAAAGATACCAGAGCCGTTTGCCTTTTCCTTCTCTGGCTTATTTTACAGATAAGGAAACTGAGGCAAACAGGTTCAAGTGGCTTGCCCAAGGTCACATAGGTAGTAACTGTCTGAGGCTACATTTAAACTCAGGTCTTCCTGACTCAGGGCCTGGTGCTCTATCCACTGTGCCATCTAGGTACCCTTTAGCAAATATTATTATAAAATATTATAAATAAGATAATCAATTTTCCTTGGCCCAAAGTTAGGAGTGCTTTGTGAAATCCTTCATGAAGTTCAGGACATGATTTTTGCTGCTCCCATGTTTGCACTAAACACATCTGCTTGTTGAGATTTGGGAGTTTGAGGAGATCGAGGTCCCAGGACCTGGTAGATGCAGAGTCCAACTCTATTTATTAGATAATTTCTAAATATTTTGTCATACCTCTTGTAATTTTTATAAGTGCCTCTTCTTGCCTTTAAAAACAATACGTGAGATTTACATTTTTTCACAATGAGATGTCTTATGAGGTTGTGTCCTCTTATCCTGATTCACTGACGATTTCATTGCATGATTTTGTTGCGTGGCTTTTGGATACACTTCAAAAACAATAGTCAGTCATAAGAAGAATGACAATAATTACCACTTTTCATTTCTGTAGTGATTTCAGGCTTACAAAGTGCTTTCCTCACAGTGACCCTTTAGGAGTGAACTGCCCTTCTCTACCACAGACATGGAGTAGGTTTTCCTGCCTTTCAGATGATTGCTTAAGGAAATAAATCACCACTCCCTAATCTCCTGCCTTCCCCTCCCCCAAGAATTTTACACAGTTGTTTCCTGAGAAATTAAGAGTTATGTTGTAGAGGGGAGGGACCCGTTTAGGATTGGATTATTTGGACTGAGATTCTTTCTAACTCTGAGAGTCTGTTAATCCAGTAAAATATTTATTAAGCTCTGTGACCTGTGCTCAGATTTTACATTTTGTAATATAAGGTGACCTGAGTGGAGTGAAATTTGATATTTAATTCTTCAGCTTCTACTCTGCATGTTACAGATGTATAAATCTATAATCTTCTACTATTTTCTTTTTCCTCTTCTAAAGAGTTTTACCTTGCCTTGGATTGTGGGGGATCATTTTGTGCACTTTAAGGAATAGGGAGCATTTTATTTTCTGTCCTTAATTTCTTTAGAGAAAATGGAAGTCTATGGATTGTACCTATCCCTTTTAACTCCTATCAATGTCTTCATATAAATTCACCACAGGGGTTTTAACCAATGCGTTAGAAGATTTCCTCTCATCTTTTGAGGATACTGGAGAACGTTAGTTGTCTCTCTCATTCTTCCTTATATGACCAAACCATTTTTTTTTTACAGCAGTCATACATATTTAAGATGATGTCCTTCATAAGTGCAGTATGGCAGCAGTGAGAGGGAGAGGGAGGGCAAAAGGGAAGGAAAGACAGAGGAGAAGGAGAGGATGGCAGTGGGGAGGAGGTGGAGGAGAGAGAGAGAGAGCAAGAGAGAGAGAGAGAGAGCAAGAGAGAGAGAGAGCATGCACACTGGCCTGGCCTTGTACTCTGGCTCTGTGACCACTGACAAGTTAATTAACCTCTCTGAGTTCTAGGCAACTCTCTATGAGGATGCTTTCACTTTCCTTGGTATGGGAAGTTTCCTCCTGGGAATTTCTCCTATCAATGAAATCACAGGTCTAGCCCCTATTCCTACCCTTCACACTACTTCTCCTGTTATGAGTATCAAGCTGATCCTACCCACCAAGGGTGTCTTCACTGTCTTCTGTTGTATCCTTCCCTTCTACTCTTCATAGACCATAGTATTGCGTGACTTTTACACAATTTCACTAGGACAGTAGTGGTGTTTGGGAGTCAGTGCAGATAATTAAAAACTGCTGTTTCCCAAACCCAGTCCTACTTTACTAAATTTTTTCTCTTTAGTGCTGGGTCCAGCTCGTTGTCCTGTTTCAGTGACTGTCCCTGTCTCTAATGGATGATATCTGTAGGTTTCCTATCCAACTCTATATTATAGTGTGGACAGTGTTATCCAGTCATTTCATTTGTGATTTTGCACTGCCTTTAGGATGCAAACAATACTTTTTTTAAGGTTTGTTGAAATTTTCATAACGTCATCTATGTAGGAGCACATCTACAGGACCTTTCTATAGGGAATGCTTCTAGCACAGCAGACACACAATAATAGGCAGCACTTATATTAGTACATTGAAGTTTGAAAATGTTTGATATACACAAGCTTCTTAGCATAGTGCCTGGCATATACTATGTAAATGTTATTGACTGACAAGCTGTAATATTAAATGAAGGAGTAATTTGTCATATGGATCATAGGACCATATAGGTGCATAAACCTTGCAGAGAGCTCGGTGACCATTTAATCTATTCTGATTGCTCACACTATAAATGAGGAAACTGAAGTGACTGGTTGAGGGTCCCACAGTGTCAGAGGTGGGGTTTAAACTCTAGTCCTCTGACTCAAGAGTCAATGATCTTTCCTAGGCCTTCTTTCCCCCAAAACCTATCCATTGATGAAGAACCATGCTTTCCATGTAGAAAAGAACAAGTCACAGTCCTTGTTTTTCAATCCTAGATTTATAATCTAAGAATTCAGAAGGAGGATATAGAAACATCAGCAATTTATTATTATGTGAATAAACAGTTCTCCAAAGAAGAATGGCAAACTATTAACCATATGAAATAATGCCCAAATTACTACTAATAATAAAAGAAATGCAAATAAAACCCCCGATGTAATCACTTCCCAACCAAACAATTTGCAAAGGACAAGGTGTGAACAGTCAGCATAGGGTAGGTTGTGCAAGGATGGGTACACAAAAATATTGTTGGCAGAACTGGAAGATTCTGGAAAAAAAACATGAAATTTTACAAAGAAAGTGACTAAAATGCCCATGCTCTTTGTGACAGTGATCAAGGAGGTCATTCCAGAACTCTTATAACAGCAATTTTGTTGTGGTGAAGACAAGGAAAAAAATACCTAAATTCTGGTCCAAAAATGAAATGGAATATTAATAAGCTATAGAAAAATGATACATGTGATTAATATAGAAAAACATAGACTTCTCCAAACTCAAGGCAGTTAAGTAGATACAGGGAAGCAATATACACAAAGACTATAGCAATGAAAATGAAAAGAAGATGAAAACAAAATTGAAACTGAGTGACATGAAATTATAATGATCAAGCTTAGGCCCCCCCAAAATATAAGAAAATGCCTCCCCCCAACTTATTTGCACATGTTGGGGTCCATGTATGTAGAACACTCCATATAACATCAGGCTCAATTAGTTTGGAATTTTTTATTTTTTCTTGCTTTTTACTCTTATTGTTATCATTTTCTAATTCTTTATTATAAGGGATGGTTTTCTGAGGAGTTACACAGAGTGATATAGTAGTGGGGAATCAAGCTGATACAAAAACAAAAGATATGAATCAAATTTGTTATAAAAATGAAAAGTCACTATATAGTTCTGGAAGCCGATAGAATCCTTATACATTTTCTAGAATTTAGATGATTATGTGAAGTGTCATATAATAATAATAAGAAGAATGATTAAATAAATTCTGGTATATGAGTGAAATGCAATATTATTATGTTATAAGAAATAATGAATATGATTAATATGGAAAGACTCATGTTGACTGAAGCAAAATAAAGTAAATAGACCCAGGAAAAAAACATGCACCTTCTCTGTCTCAGACACTGTGCTAAATCCCTTACAATTTTCTCCTTTGATCCTCAAAATAACTGTGGGAGGCAGGTGCTATTTTACTGATGAGGAAATTGTGGCAAACAATAGTTAAGTGACTTGCCCAGGGTCACCCAACTAATAAGTATCTGAGGCTGGTTTAGAACTGAAATCTTCTTAACTCCAGGCCTGACACTCTATGTGCTCCACCAGGTCTGCAGGTGTGGTCTGTTTTCTGTACCAATTATAGGTGAGACTAACAAGGAAAATTTAAAGAAGCTAGGCTTAATAGATGCCTTTCATTATAAGTGACTACATGTTCAGTCACAACTCTCTTAAAAAAAAAAATCCTAAGTGCCAGACAGTCTGGTAAAGCAAGCAGTAGGGCTGATGCTATTTACACATCCCAAAGTCAGGAAATTCAGAGTTCTGGTTCTCATAGCAACTGCAGCTCAGCCTCAGGCTAGTAAATGTTAAGCTACCCAATTGAACACCGGTCTTAGACATGTGGAATCATACTACACAAACCCACGGGAGCCTGATATTAGATGTGGGAACAGCATATCTGTAAATGATTGCTCATTATTTGATCACAAATTTTTGGACATTTCATTTTTATTGCTATTTCCTGAGTGGCCAATTGGAGTTGCATCTGATTCAAAGGTGACTATAGTAAATGCTTGCATGCTTGTCGGTAATGTTTCTAGGAGACATGGATTATTAATGTAACCTGTTACCAAATTTCTTCAACTTACTGAACCATCTTTTACATCTGGTTTATAAACAACACTGCTTTCCCCCTTACATTTAGAGTTCTTGTTTACATTCATAATGTCGGTCTTAGGCAGGTTCAAGATGCTGGTTAACCTTCGAAATATATTTCTTGTGAGTTGTTTAAATGAGATAGATGACTAAGAAGTACATATCAGAGCCTTTCAAAACACAAGATCATCAGTCCTCAAAGAGGTTGGCTTCATGTGGAGCCCTGCCATGGTGGGGAAGGGAGGGACATTGCATATCTATAATGGTTAGAAATCTTGCATACGCTCTCTTTCTTTAAACACTCAGAAGAAATGTCAATTGGACATTAGTGACTGCCTGTGCCTTGCTTTAATATCTCTTCAAAAATTTAATATATTGTTTGACACTGTACTAAACTCATAACCTTTCACTTATTTTGTTGATTAATACTTCAATTGACAGCATACAAATCTCTGCTTCAGAACTCATTGCTTATAACAGAACTGCTCAGATGCATAATTAAATTTATAAGTTCAAATTAAACAATAGAGTGTCACTCTTCCTGTAAATAGTTTAAATGATATAGATATAAATTTGAAAATATATTCCTGAGTTGTTCATTAAAAATAAGCCCAATAAGTAATATGCATGCATACATGTATGTGTATGTGAGTGTGTATGTTTCCACTCTGAGCTTCCCTGGAAATAGAACAAATCAATTATATATAATTATCTTCACAGCCTGTCTCATCTTTATGATAAGTTTCTGTTGAACATTGTATTTTGAAAACTGAATATTTTCCAGCTATTGTCATGAATTACATGAGATATCTTAACATTAATCCAATAACAACAACAGCTAACATTTAAATAGCTTAGCACAGTGCCTGACACTTACTATGTGCTAGGCATTCTGCTAAGCAATTTACAAATATTATCCCATTTGATCCTTACAACAACCCTATGAAGTAGGTGCTATTATTATCTCTATTTTAGCTCAGGAAACTGAGGCAGACAGAAGTTAAGTGATTTGCCTAGGGTAGCATGGTAGTGAGTGTCAGAGGCTGAATTTGCACTCAGGCCATTTTGACTTCACACTCAGCACTCTACCCACTATGCTGCGTAGTTGCCATTTTTAGTGATAGACTTCTTATTTTGATTTAATGCAGTGGTGAGACACCTGTATGGGGGTCATCTTTTGGGAATGAGGTAAAAGATTCACTCAATTTCTGCAATATAAGGAAAAACAGCCTTGTATTTTTATCTTATTTGTAAATGCTTCATCTTTGCCAAGATAATATTTACTATACCACTCCCTCCAATATGGTGCTGATTATGTAGAAAGATTGTGTGGAGAACTCTACTAACAAAATTCCTCAGAATCAAAATTATTCTGGGTCTTTTGTGGATTGAACAATCTTTCTACATAACTGTTATGGAAATTGTACAGTTCATTTTGAATTTGGTAGGATGAGCACTTAGATTTAGAATAGATTTCTTATTTTTGGTAGGCAAAAGATGCTGGAACTAAGAAATGTGCCCTGAACAAAATGGGGAACATCTTGTCCTCATCCCCATTTTATTGTTAAAGATGTTTGTCTCAATATATTTTCCAGATATCCTCCTAGTACTTACTGAACTGAGGTTTTGTGGGGTTCAAACTGTGAATCACAGGATTCGTTCTTGTAATTGAAGTGATACACCTCCAATCTATTTGTCTCTCCAGGATGAAGATGGGACGGAGGAGGACAATAGCCGTGTAGAACCAGTTGGACATGCTGATACTGGTTTGGAAAATACCACCAATCTTTCCCTGGAGTAAGTGGCTAATGCCATTAATTATATAAAATATATCTAGCATCATTCATATCAGCATATCACATGCAAAAAGTATTGCATGGAATTTATTATGTTTCCATGGGAAATACATGAATCATTTATTTTCTTAAAGTGCATTTCTTTGTTTATAGAGTTCTCTCATTGTTAGTATCAAAAATTTGAATGGCATGTAGCATAAGATACATGAATATTCATATATACATAGTCTCTCTCTCTCTCTCTCTCTCTCTCTCTCTATATATATATATATATATATATATATATATATATACTCTTCATATTTTAACAAATATTTTATTGACATGTAGCAGTATTTGCTTCAAAGTTATTAGTCATATTAACATGTATCCTATTCTAAACTAGGTGCCATTATGTTATAATTTTCTTTTGCTTACCACCCCCCATCAAAAATGTACAAAAGGCTTTAAATACATAATTACTGTACATGCAAGATATGATAGGTGTAATATAATTAGTGATCCATCTTGAATTCCTCCTCTGTTCCCCAAATCTGGGGAAACTGTATATCCCTGGAATATTGAGGTAGGTGAGTAGGGAGAAAAGTTATAATCTAATTTATTATTTAAATAACAGAAACTGTTAGCTAATTTGTGATAGAAGTGATCCTTCATGGTGATATCATATCTTTGTGCCATTGACATTTTGTATGATTTAAGCTCAGATTATACATATAATCTGGTTGAATGTCACTTGGGACAATTTACTATGTTCAGGTATATCAGATGAGAATAAAGGGTACTCCATGATGAATGGCACATAATTGGTTTCACTGAATTTTTAGTTTTCCAATTGGTTATTTTTGAATCATATGGAAAAAGTGTCTTCTGAGCTAGCATATCTATATGTGCATATATGGTTGAAAATATAAGCAATCATAAGGCAATAATTAAGCCAACAGAAGCTATCATACCAATGATTTAATCCAAAGACAGCCAAGATGTATTAAGTATAGAAGTATTTTAATGCAGAAATAATAGTATGATTGGTTGACTATGGTTATCAACGAAGGAGCACATTAAGGTTAAGAACCCTGTTTTTAATTTAATAGTCATTTAATATAGCAAAGCAGATTGAATAGTGATTATATAAAGATATCATATATGTGTATTTCTTTCAATCAAAGAAAAATAAGTTTCCCAGAAATTAAAATATGTTATGGAAAATCAACTATAAAATATATCTGATCAAGAATGATTAAAACTTTTTGATTTAATCTTGGGTAAAATTGTGCTCTTGGTTTAAAGAATTAAGGTAATTTGTAAAAAAAATGTGTATTATATATATTATATAATACACTCACATACACACACACACACACACACACACACACACACACACACACACACATATATATATATATATATATATATATATATATATATATGTATATATATATATATATATATATATATATATATATATATATATATATATATATATATGGGGGGGATTGAGAGAAGAAGGAGGAGGAGGAGGAGAAGAGATCCCCTTTTTATTAAATAAGCAATTTAGACTGCAACGTTTTAAACTAATTATTTTCTTCAGTGTAGAAATCAAATTTTGTGTTTGTGTTTCAATCTCCATAAATGGAAGATAAGTTTGATAATTTGCATATATGAATATATCTCATATAGTATAAGTATTCACATGCTTACTTCAGTTACATCATATATTTATTATTTTAGCATATTTACAATATTAGTATTCAGTTTGTATACTATGGACTTGAGATTATTTTAAACTTTTTGAAGGGATAGAAATAAAAAAGAAGGGAATTTAAATTTCAAAGCCTAATGCTAAAGTGTACGACCACTGCCAAATACATGGAATCATCCATTGGAAGAATCCACTATGGTTATCTATCTATGCACTTCTCTACTACTTGTTTTTAATAAGAAAAGTCTTTCCTATATTTGAAATTGAAAACTTTCCCTGCAACTTCCAGCCATTGATTGAATTCTTTCTTGGGCACCCAAACAGATAAAGTCCAAGTTTGAATCTGTCTAATTGACTTCAGTGATCTCTGATTTCCTGTGCATAGATACTATATCCACCAATGTAGATTGGGATACTTCTGTAGTTTAGCATACAATCTTTGTTTGAGTTGCTGCAGCCAAAAATTTTGCAAAATAGCCATTGGATATTTAGAGATATTAATCTTGTCCCATCTAAGTCATACCTTTTTCAGACTAAAAATCACAAGTTCCCTCATGTGGTTTGATTTCAAGTCCATTACCACCTTAATACCTGGATGTCATATTTCAAATTCCTGATCAGAACATTAGTGTAGTTTTAAATTCCCCATCATTTTTCTGTATACTATACTTCTATTAACACAAATTAATGTCACATTAGTTTTTTATTAAATGACCATTTTAACTGCCCAAAATGTCTAGATAAAATGTAAACTATAGTATTTCATGTCAATGTTAGTTTTAAGAATAGCATCACTTAGGACCCCTTTATAACAGTAATTAAAAAAAAAACTTAAATAGCCTTTGGGTGAAAAGATATAAAGATACTGAAGAGACAAATGCAAGCAGACTTCAAAAGGAGAATGAAAGACTGATTTAATAAGCATTATGGAGAATTCACACATTTTTTGCCCTAATGAATTAAAGCTTACAGTGAAGAGTATATACTATTAATATATTAGTAAAGCTAATAGCTTAAATGACTTAAATATTATCATTATCAAAATAGCCAGAGCTGGAAATTAAATTGACCTTAGAGATGAACAGGTCTCTCATTTTATAGATGAACACTGAGGCTCACAGAGAATGTGACTTACCTAAGGACTGATAGGCATTGAATAATAAACCCATGATGGATTCATTTGAAAGTTGAACCCTAATTTTATTGTGTAACCTATCACCATCTATGTTTTGCTAACATTGTGTTAAGTGGTGGTAAAATTTTGACAAATTTGAGAGACTAGAGAGTACTTTCACCTGGTGTAGCGGTAAGGGGTCATGGAAGATTCAAGGATAGAGGAGGATCTAAATTGCCTCTTAAAGTAATTGAGATGCTTAAAAGAGTTGAGCGGTTAGGGGGGAAAGGGGGAAGATTCATTCCAGGTTTGGGGCTGGTGTGAGCTAAAGGAGAGAAACAGGAGCCAGAGACTAGTCCAATTTTTCTAGAATGTTGCACAATATGAAAAGGAATAATATTATGAGAAATGACTGGCCAGGTAAAATGATGCTAATCGATTACATTCCTCTCAGAAACAAGCCAATTTTGGGGTCTTATCTTTTCTCTTTCAAAATATCTTCTGTTTGGTATAAAGGATCAAAAAAAGTCAAAAAAAAGTACTTAAATGTTCTGAACTAGAGATAATGGAAGGATAGTGGTACCTTTAAATAGGAATAGAGAAATTAAAGGTAACAATGGTTCTAGGTATGATCACGATAATTTCAGATTAGAATACTTTATCTGGAATTTGCTGTAGGATATTCAGGAGGATGTTGACAAAGAATATGTTAAATGTGTTTGGCGCTATCAGGAGAGGTTGGTGTAATTAGAAACATTTGAGAGTCAAATATATAGAGATGACAACTGAAGTCATGTGAGTTTGTGAGACAACCAAGAAAAAAGGACACTGAGAGAGAAAAGGATATGTTAAAGAACCCTGAAGAGCATCCACCCTCAAGGAGCCGGGGAGCATGATAAACCAGCAAAAATATAATGTCATCAAAATCTAAGTTTTTTTTAACCCATAACATTTGTCTAGCTAGTAGCAGCAACATTTCATTAGTAAGAGTCCTGGACATGGGTTCAAATCTTAGCTTATAAGGTTTATGACCATAGACAAATCACTCAGTTTCTCTGAGTTACTTTATCCATAAATGAGTACAATAAAAAGTATATGATGTGCTTCATAAGGCTTTTGTAGAGAAAGTGCTTTATAAAGTTTAAAGTCTTTATAAATATTTTTGCTATTATTTTATGGATGAGAGGTATAATGGGGTAATGGATAGAGTTAGTTTCAACTTCAGAGGGAATTATGTGCAGTTCTTACCCTTGATAAATTGGCTGAGTTTCCACATGCAAGTCACTTAAACTCTTTGTGCTCTAGGCAAGTCTCTAAAGCTATAACCTGCTAAAGAAGGTGCCAAACTGCATTGGTAGAGAGAATTAATGCTATATAAGTGAAATTACAGGTCCTGTTCTAGTCCCTATCCCTGCTCAGAATGTAAATTGATATAGAATTCATGTCAAAAAGCAACATGAACCTTTCTGATGCTTATTTTTTTAATACATTTTTTTAAAGCCTGCACTAGACCAATGCTTTGAGTATGAGGTAGACTTGTAAGTCAAGACCTTTATCAGAAATATATTTGTTATATTCTTTCCTGTGGAAAATGAAATATTGGGGCAATTTCGGAGATAGAGTCTTAAAAATTCTAAACGCTCTTTAAAATGGCCAAAGTAGCTATGTGGACTGATGAGTTGGGATGAAATCCACTATTGGTTCAGGGTAGTGTAATTTCTTTCATTATTACCAGACATGATGAAATCCATCAGAAATATTAGTTTGGCATTATTTAATGTAGTTATTTCTGATGATTGCTCTTCTTTCATGCCATCAGACTAATATTCAGGTATGTAGTGTTTATTGTTGCCTTCATCACCATTGCTCACGTTCTGGAATATTGATGTTGTGTGTTTGGTGGGTATCTTTGTTGTGTTGTAGTTTGCTTTTCTTTTCTTTTTTCTTTTTCCTTTTTTTGTTTTGTGGTTTTTTTTTTTGTTTTTTTTTTTGGTTTGTTTACAGTACATGTTCATGTTCCCTCATTCATCATTGTCTCACAGTGATATGGTAAAGCTCGTAGAAGTCTCCAACGAAGGAGGGCCTCTGGGAATCCATGTAGTGCCTTTCAGTGCTCGAGGCGGAAGGTAATGTATTGTGTAGGATTTTAATTGAATCATAACATGAAGTGTTTTATCTTAGTTTATGTTGAAATGTATAGAGTTGGTTTGGAATGTTCTTAATACAAACCATTTAAATTTTGTTAATCCATTCCTATATGCTCATCATAATTAGAGAATACATTTAGGCATAATTTGCAGGTACACAAGCTCATCATGCATTTCCTTCAAATTATCCTGATGAATTTATTGTTCATTATAATTTACACAAACATTCTACATAACTGATGGAATATTTTCTGCTAAATTGACAATAGATGTAAAAATCAGAACTCCAGATGGACTGGCAAAGTTAAGTAAAGAAGTCAGACAATTACCTAGATGAATTAAGCCAATAAAAACTCTTTTCCCTAAATTATTCCCCAAAGTGAGTTAAATATTTTTTTACAATGTTTTCTGGTTAATTATTCCAGTTCTCTTTTTTTCTAAATTGATTTTAGGAATCAAAATTAAGTCACCTGTGTTACTAATGTCCTTAATGTAGCACAGAACATACTCTATGATCTTCTGTCACCTCCAGTCTCACAATTTTATATAATGGTAATTGATGTTAGTTTATTATCTGATTTCTTAGTCAGTGAAAAGTAAGTACATGAAAATGATGGACACTAAGCACTTAGTGAATGTTTATCGACATGTTTTTTGAAACATTTTGAATTGTTTGTTGCTGTTCACAGATTTTTTCCTCTGACACAAATGCGTTTAAATTTTTATAAACTTTTCATCAAATACTATTGATGACGTTCTGTGCTAGGTGGATTTCATGAAGACATTTAAACTGAATGTGCCCCTTCCCTCTAGGATTTTCTCCTTAGAGGGGCTACCTCAATGCAGACAAAGGAAACTTTTGGATTGATTTAAGTTTAGTGTATTTCCCCTTTGCCCACTCTAGGCCTCAAAAGGAATTAACTGTATAGTTCTTATAAATGAATATGTAAGGCAGATAGTTGGCACAGCTTATTGAATCTTGAACTTAAGAGTTCTTATCCTTGACCTTAGTCATTTATCCTCTCCTGGCCTCAGTTTCCTCATCTTGAAATGGAGATCATAATAGTGCTTACCTCCAAGGTCTGTTGTTAGGATCAAATGAATTGATGAATAAAGTACTTTGCAAAACCTTAAATTGCTATATAAATGCTAGCTATTATTAGCTAACAAACATAGTTTATAGTCTATAATCACATTTTAATAAAACAAATTTCCTCAATTTCTTTTCCTCCCCTATTTCCTACTCAGAAGAAAAATGGATATTACTTTAAATGCTTCTGAGTCATGAGAATTATAGCCCAATCTGTTGTGGGGCAATGAAAATAAAAATAGTACCAGAGGCTTTGTAGAAAAGAGCTGAACCATCAAAGACAATTTTAAAAATAATATTCACGTAATTCATACTCACTTATGCTTCCTAATTACTTAAAAAAGAATTTAAAAATGTGTCTGAGTAATTAACATGTTCCCTAGAAGTAATGTAGTCAACATGGTAAATATAATTTTTAGACCCTTGGTAAGTAGAATTCATTATATAATTTTGTTTTAGCTTTATCCAGGGTTCGGTTGCCTGTTCTGGGTTCTCTAGCTTAGATAGTAGATAGAAATATGTTTTCCTGGATAGAGTGGAGGATGGAAAATATACTATGATACTGTAATATTTACAGTGTAGTAACTGCTTTGATTTTTTTTTTTGCATTAGCTGATAAAGTTACATTTGGAAATCATTTGGATTGACCAAGAACAGAGCAATCCAAGAAATAATTTTTTTTTAACATCGAAGGGTATAGATTAATCTCTTAAGAAACTGCTAAATTTGGGCCAGATTGATGTTCTATGGGGATTGTCTATATTTCTCCTTATATTTTCTATTCCTTTCATGGATACAATAAAATTAACGCAGATGGGTGGGAAAGGGAAAAGCAACTTGTCTAATCCTCATTCGACCACATCAACTAGTACAACAAATTATTGCTAATCTTAAAAATCTCAACTAAATTAAGTCAGTATGTGCCAGACCCAAACAGGAATTTTATAGTGCAAAATACTGTTTGGCTTGCCCAACACATTGTCTTATTGGTGAGCCAACATCATTATTTATAATTTCAAGTAACCTTTGGCAGAACTAAAAATGGGATAATTTAATTTTACATTGCCCATTTGAGAAGTACTAAAGAGATTAGTGTGTCTCTCATTTAGAATCAGAAAGCATAAGAACTTAAGAAAACTCTTTTTTTCTTGTTGCTGTTTTATTAAAGATTCATTACTTATTACTTTATAGTTATATCATGCTTGTTTTTCAAAGGACTCAGTCCTGTTCTTGTGGATATTATGATCATTCTTTTCTTGGGGTTACAAAGTCCTCAAGGTTATGGACAGTGAAAGTGTCAAAGGAAATAAACATAGCCCTCAGTCACTGTGACTATAAGGACATCATTGTATTTTACCAAACCATTGCTGGATAATCAAAATATACAGGAATCCCAAAGGAAAGAGAGAAGAAGTAAAGCTTCCCGCAAAATCTACCATGTATCATCCTGCTTTCTAGATTAAAAAAAAAATGTCTAATGTCTAATGTCTTTGGCCTAACACAATTGCCTCTGGTAGATCTGATCAATCAGCCCATTGTTGATAGCTAATATACATGAGGAGACATATTTCCTTTTATTTGTCTATTTTAATGATACCTCCTTTGTTTAATCCCTTGCTAAATACATATTTCCTCCTTAAACCTTCACTTGCAACAAAAAATGAAATAAGACTAAGCAATTCAACCTTCATTTGTAACAAAAAAGAAAATAAAAATGAAGCAATTCAACCAACTATACATCCATATTTTACAGAATATGTAGCATTCGGCATCCATGTTTCCATATGTCTTATCAATGGGGGCATGGTGGTGTTTGGTGGGCATGGCACAGATGACTGGACGAGATTGGTCTTTCCAATAGATCTAAGTTTGACTCTCTTTTACTGTTATTCTTATTTATCTTACTATTATTCATTCTGTACTTTGTTCTTTTGGTTATACTTACTTTGTTATGTATCAGTTCATGGAAATATTTCCGTTTTTTCTCTAAATTCCTCATCCATTATTCCTTATGACACAATCGTTTTCCGTTATGTTCTTCTTGCCCTACATTTTCCTACCTCTTCCCAGTAAAAGTGACAGGGTCTATATTGACCCTTGTTCTTAGACATATTCTGTTTCCAATACTGGTCATTGATCTTCTGTCAAATTATGATATCAAATATTGTGTTCCAAGCCTCACCTACTAACTTTCTGACTTATTACGTCCAAGGTTTCGTATAAAACAAAGAAATATCTTTTGCCATCTATAGATAGGGATTTTAAAATAACCAGGTACCCATAATTATAACACTCCCTTAGCATCTTTTTCTTTAAATGAAGTGCCAAGTTAGAAATAGTTTTAAACAGAAAAGTGTTCCCAAAGCATTCTTAGTAAGAACTAGTAAATTGTGACTATATTTTAGCGAAGGCCATGAAGACCTGGGAAAATATTATCAATAAAAAGTCTGGTGAAGCTTTTCAAAATACTGTCAATGCATATTGAACATTCTATATCTTGGTTTAAACATTTCAAAAGGTCACTCAAGGCAGGCCACTGGCTTCTAAGAGGCAGAGATGATGAGATATTCTAGGCAAAGGGGATGGCAGATTCAAAGGAGGCAGACAAAAAATTAAGCATTGTTTGTGAGCAACAACAAGTAGGCCTCTATGGCAGACTGTAGTGTTCTTGGAGTAGAGTAACATATTAAGAAGACAGATAGCTAGTGAAGAGCTTTAAATGTCAAAGCATAGAAAAAGAAACAGTAGATCTGAGAGGTTAATTGACTTGCTTATGTTCAAACAGCTAGTTAATGATAGAGTCAGAACTATAACACAAATCTTACTCCCTGTACTGTCTACTATATCAAGATGTCTTTCTCAATTAAATCGAATACAATTAAAAAAGCAGGAGAAACCTATGGATTGATAAAGAGGACAAAAATAATAAACTTGGAAGGACTATTGGAAGATTGGAACTTAAATGCGTTATTGGTGGAGTTATACATTTATGGGAAAAAATTCAAAATTTTGTTAAAAAATGTCACTCTGCTGTACGTATTCTTTGACCTATGTAATTTCCATTTGGCATACGCTGAAAGGAGATTGAAAAAAAACCTAAGGAAATGATCCCATTTTACATCCATTCATATATGCACACATCTATTTACATGCTTATATGTATTGTCTATGTACCTATATATTGCCAAATAGTTGAATAGACTGTGGCATAGAATGCAATAGGATATTGTCACCTTGTAAAAGTGATGAATATGAAGAATTCAGAGAAATTTGAGAAGACTTGTATAAATCAATATAGAGAGAAGTTAACAGAATCAAGAGAACAATTTACATAATAACCAAAAAAATGAAAAAGAAAACAACAGAAAAGGATGTTATAATTTTTATTGGTGATGTTACTTGTAGTTCCTTCCAAAGGCTGATGGTGAAACAGGGAAACTACGTCTCAGGCTCGTGGTGTTTGATCATAAGTATGCAGTGAGGGATGGATTTCTAGACATGGACCAAATATTGATTTGTTTTGCTTGACCTTATTATAATGGGTGTGGTGGGGCAAGCCATTGGGATGAGGCAACTTTCTTAAAAGTCCAGCATCCAGATACATGCAAACTGTTGCTGGTGATAAATGGATAGGCCACAAACCATCTCATCTGCCATATGGCACTGCAAAATAGAATGTAGCTGAGAAAAAGAGGTAAAGACAATTGTCACAGGACCCTTTCAGGGAAACTTGGTTACTTGCTAAGTTCTATTACTATATCTCCTTGTAATAACATTACCTTTAATAAAATATTGAATATTGTGACCTTTCTGTAGTTTAGACTGGACATGCTTCTCATTGTTTAAAAATAAATAATTTTGAGAATTTTCTCCAGGTTGAAGTTTGCATTATACTTTTTGCCCATGGCCTTTTGCTTTTTAAGTTAAGTTCACCTCTAAAATCTGAGACATCATACTATGCTCATAAGCTTCTATTGATAGTTTCTTCTTCCTTTTTTCTTCTTTTCTTCTTTCTCTTCCCCCTTTCTCCTTTTCTCATCCTCCTCCTCTTCTTCATCTTCTTTTTTTTCTTTAAACTGGGTCTGTCTATTGTGCCCAGACTGGGAATATAACATCCACTCATAGGCCAATTCTAATACTGATCAGTAAGGAAGCTGTAATGTGTTCCCTAGGAAACCTGGTGGCTACTGCCTCCTGGGAGTTCACCACATTGGCCCAGACTTCATACGGACAGAGTTGCTTGGTGGGCTTCAGGCCTTCTGCAGCTCAGAACCTTTGAACTTGAGGAATCTATCTACCTCAGTCTCTCCCAGTAATAGCAGAGATTATAGATGTGTACAACCCTAGCTGGCTCTTAGTTATTTTTGTATTGTTTGCTACCACTCTCAAATTAGGAACTTCCTTTTGGACATCATAAGCCATGAATATTTATTCTCTTCTTTTATTCCCATTAGTTAGTGGACTTCCCTAGTTATGCTTAATTTCTCTGCTTCTCCTGCAATGAATTGCTTTGTTGTTGTTTTTATATTTTTGTACTCCCAGAAAGTATTTCATACTCATTTTAAAGAGTCTGTTCCTTCCATCCCCCCTCCCATTTTTTCCCTAAGCTGTTCACAGAATAAAATTTGATGCATAGTTTCTTTTACCATTCCTCTTTTCTCTTGTACTGTCTGTAGGAGTTTGAGCCTGGAGCCATCTACCCACATAGGGAGAAATGACTGAAATAATCACTTTCTTACATGGTGTTTTACTTGACAGTAAATGCTGTTTTTCCACAACTGATCCCATCTCAATGTTATTCCTATCATCCTTTGGAAGATGTCTTTTACTCGAATTTTTTTCCATAGTTGAGCTACTATGTTTTTTCAAAGTTCAAAATAAATCCAGAAAACTTAAAATATTTCCCCCTCTATCTACACCCATTATGCTTAATATTGCAATGGCAGACTTAAGCTGTATTGTAGATATGTTTGGCTTGAAGTGAAAACTTGGGTTTTATTAAATTGTGCAGATTATCAGAAGCCTGCTATTTAAACAAAATAAAAATGTTGATGCCATCAACAAAAGTTTACAGTGCTTCCTATATGTTCTCTGCTCCTCATCTGATGCTCCATTGTGGCCTAGAGTTGACCCTGCTTTTGTTGATGGCCATATCATTGGCCTACTTAGCCTTGCTGGGTCCTACCACATTGGCATGGCTTAAAGCTCAGACTGTGTGATGATGTTCAGTTGTAAGAAGATCAGCGCATCTAAGTAAGAAAAATTTCCTGCCAGGTTGGCTAAAGGGTAATGGAATTTGTCAACACTAGCTACTCTGTTTGTCTCTCTACCTATATCTGTCTATGCCTCAACATACTTATTTTCTAAAGAAGGGAAAACTGTACCATATAATTTAGGCTAATCTACCTCTTTAATTAAAGAGCTTTGGTTTGTCTTATATGGCTTAATCTTAACAAATTCTGTTTTAACCTTGATCATCCACTTCTTTGTGAGTAATGATTTGTTTCATCATTTCCTAGAATTCCCTTGAAGTGTTCCGTTTCTTTCGTTACTGTCATATATAATAGTGACTGTATTCATTCGTGGTCAGATTTAGTGACTTACCCAAGCTCCCTGTGTGAAGTGTTCTGTGCACTGTTTCATGGTTACTGAATGCCATTCTGGCCTATTCACAGTTCTGCTTTTAGACATTTGTGGTGTTTATACTCTGTCAGCTTTTATTAAGATAAATTATGATCATTTCCATACAGCTGGGTGGCAGTTGTGGTGAGTTTACATTATCAAAGCAAAACTCAGACTAACTCAGCCAATTTAGATGTCAATAAAACATTTGTTACTTATTTTCAGTTTTATCATTGGTTGTAATTTATACTTAGGATTGAAAATGTTAACATGTGTGACTGAGTTTGTTTTAATTAAGTGTATAATTAGGCTAATGAACCTTGTAAAAATGTAGTGGTGCAAGCCTTAATATAATCTAAGCAGTTAAATTTCTAATTATGCATCCAAAATAGTACAAAAATTCAGCATCTCAATGGTTTGCTTTTTGTGGGATGATTATTTTTTGTTTGTGTGAAGAACATTGCTTATAATTTAAAAAAAAAGAAATTGAGGAAAATGCATGGATACTGAAATGAGAACATTCATATGTTTTATGATAATTCATGCTGAATTGACAATAACAAGGGCATATAGGATGTTTTGCCCTCTTGTTGTGTGTGGTTTTTTGTGTGTGTATTTTTAAGGGGTCTTACCCTATTTTAGCAAAACCAGTAAAAATTCACATGTGTTTCGCACTTTGCTATTTTCAAAGTACTTTCTTGTAAGATATTGTAAAATAGATTCTTATAATAGTCTTGATGTTAGGTGATACAAGGATTGCAATTCTTATTTTCAGATAAGGAAACTGAGGCATTGAGCTGATTAGTGACTTTTCCCTGTTCAGCCAGCTGGTATTTATAAAAGCAAGATTTTGATTCCAGATCTTGACTTCAAGTCCTATGTTCTTATTAACATGAGACCTCCATATACTTATGTACCCAAATCATTTTGGAATATGTACTTGCTGGACAGACATTCTGACAGGTCTTGCAGGGATAAAAATAGTCTTCTTCCTTGTTCTAGATGGAAGCACAAAGGGTCTCTTTTTTCCTTTCCCATCTCCAGCTTCATGGTGCAGTCTTTCACTAGCAGCCAATCAATCAATCATCAAATGTTTAGAATGGAATTTATTAAATGTGTGCTACATGCCACACCCTTTGCATGGCATGGCATCCGTGTGGTTCTTTGTACAAAGCAGATACTTAAGAAATCTTTCTTAGATGGATGGACTTTTTTTTTTTGGCCCTTAGTTGCTTTGATATTTTATATTGGAATTAACTAGACCATATGCCTCTACATGCAGCATTTTCCCATCTTTTACAATCCATTCATGCCCTTAGCTATCTTTTATCTTCCTGTGTTTTTAGCATTTTAGTTTTTTGGATTTAGGATGACTGGTATGCCAATCATATTCTAGCCAGGTCTTAACAAAAAGTCAATCAATAAACATTTAGCAAGCCAGATACTGACTTAGACCACTAGGAATAAAAAGTCAAAAGTGACCCTGCTTGCCCTCAAGGAGCTCAGACAGGAAAGACAACATGCCTGAAAGATACATCAGAGTCATGCCTAATATTATGTAATTGAAGAAGTTTACCAAAGAAAGTGATTTATTTTTATTCTTTATGTTTTCATTTTTACTATTTTTCCTTTGTCGATGTTAAATCTGGAAACTCTGGAGACAACAGCAGGAAGAAGTAGAAAAATCAAAAAGTTAGTGCCATGAATGAGGGGCTTTGTAATGCTTTTGGAAAACAGAACAAAGAAAACACTGAACTTAGAGGTCTCTAAATTCCTGCTTTGCCATTTACTAACTGTCTGATCATGGACAAGTCATTAAACCTATGAGCCCCAATTTCTTTTTCTGTAAAATTGGGCTGATATTTCTTTTGCTCTCTTCCTCATAATCCCTATTATGAGAGTACAAATGCTTTGTAAACCATAAAGTGGTATTTAAATGTAAGGTGTTATGATTGGGAACTGACTTTTCAGTTTATTTGGGAGAGGATCAAGCACCTTTTATGTGAATTTTGATGAGTGTGATTTGTATATATTTGCCTTCCCTCAAAACACCACCTCCAAAAAATTAGTCTATGTGCTTCATTTGTTTGGAGAGAATGTGCAGAATCCAGGCACTTATTATACCTGGTTGAATTTCTAAAATTAGTGCTTCTAGATTCCATGAGTAATCAGAACAATTGACATAGAGAATGGGAGATAAGGGACTATCTGCCCTGTTAAGATGCTCATTTTTTTTTTGCTTGCTATTCTCAATTCGCCCAGTAAAACAATGGGGTAATTTCATAGACTGTAGTAATTATTTTTAAATTCATCCTATTATTGAGAGAGTGATAAGGGTGTTGTCAAGTATTTAGATATCAGCAAGCTGCTGGCTTAAGCTTCATTCATTCCACTTAGTTACACTCTGAGCATGTGAAGTGTCCCTTGGGGGTCAGTTTACCTCTAAAATTGGGTCAGTTTGGAGATCTCAGAGAAATGCTGCAGCATTTGAGATGATGGCTTTAGACAATAAACACAATGGATTTTGTGGATTGTGGTTAATGAGGGATAATGTGGCTCTGACTTGTAGTTTATTCCTATGTTATAGTGTTTTTACCAGAGGTTAGGATTAATAACATTCTAGTCTTGACATGTGAGGACTTATTTAGATTAGTCAGAAAGATAAATTATCGACGAAGTGAAATGTTTAGCTTATAACTTTGTTTAATTGTTTTTGAAGTGATATCAGTCAAACAATATCAGATTTATAAAAGTTTGATAATAGTGATAATTAAACAGTCACTTAATAAGTGGATTTATTGGTCTAGCCTATTGACATTGTAAACATTGAGTAGCCCTCAAAAGTATTATTATGTTACTATATCATGAAAATCCTTGTTCAAAAGATCACACATTTTACCTAAATTGTAAAAGGAAATTCTACAAGATGGATTTTCCAAAGTTAAACAAAATAGTACTGTGATCACTGAGGATGCTTTTAAGTACCCCCTCTCATTAATGATTCATCTCAGCACAAACTCCATTATGATGATCACTGTTAATAGAGTGCTAAATGATTTCTATCACAAATACATTGTTTGCATTCCTCTAAAATCATGTTATATAAAAAGAAAAGTAAGATGATGTAGATAAAATATTTTCAAGAAGATTTTTAAAGATTCCAACAGCGTTGAAATCCTTACAATGAATGGTTACTTACTTATAAAATATATTATTTTGGTTTTAAAGAAAAAAATGTTTTAGTAGCTGAGTACTGTGGCCCGAACTCATCATTTCTCCCTTGGTTGCTCTGTTTTTCATTATTTCCAGAAACTCATATTTCTTGAAGATTGGCTCCATTCTGAAAATCACACCTCCTTAGCCACTTAGTACCCCCTGTCCCTCTCACTTCTCTCTGTTTGGAGAGGTTGGGGGCCGGACATCAGAGGTCTCCTCTCAGATTCTCCATTTAAGGAGGGGAACCAAAGCAGCCACCTCAAAGCTGAAGGGTTCTGTTATGCCTTATACCTGATACGTCTCTCCCTCCAACTCTTCTTTTCTGCTTCTTTTTAGATACGGTCTTTCCCCACTAGATTGTGAGCTCCTTGAGGGCAGGGCCTGTCTTTTGCTTTTCTTTGTATCCCCAGTGTTTAGCATTATTGCCTGACACATAGTAGGGGCTTAATAAATGTTTATTGACCCACTGAAGTCAACAGTAAGGGCAGGTAGGTGGCACAGTGGATAGAGTGGAGTATGGAATCTTCATCTTCATGAGTTCAAATCTGGCCTCAGGTACTTACTAGCTGGTGGGCAAGTCACTTAACCCTGTTTGCCTCAGTTTCCTTATCTGTAAAACAAGCTGGAGACAGAAATGACAAGCCACTTCAGTATTTTTGCCAAGAAAGCCTTAAATGGGGTCACAAAGAATCAGATATGACTGAAAATGACTTAACAACAAACTCAACAGTATTTAAATATACAAGGCTAAGGAAGCTGATTATATAGCTTTTCAAATCCTTTGAACTCATGCTATGACTTCAGGAATTTGTAAGCACAGAAATCTCTATACCTTGAGGAAGGAGAAGCCTAGCGCGTGATTCGCTCTGTTGTAATTGTCCTTTCTCACATGATCTGCTTAATGATTGTATCATCGTTTCTCTGTGGCTGCCTTTCAGTGATTTTGTGATTGGCTGTGTAGAAGCAAAGGCACTATCTAATATGTTATTTTGTTTTTCAAATCCCCGCTTTGTTTTTCATAGAATCATAGCTTAGGTCTAGAGGTCATTTGCCATGATTTATATAATAGGACCGCTTGCTTAAATCAATTTTATGAGAATGTGTTCCTTTTGGGTGCCAGAGGTTGGGGAGAGATGACAGACTTATTTATTTATTTATTTTTATTCTCCAAAAGGGAATTCAGCACTAAGAAAGTAATTTATATCTTTCTAGAATCCTACCTATTACAGATTCACTGAATGGTTTTTCAGGTTAATACTTGCTTTTGTCCTTTTGCTTGAGATACTCCATTTTCAATCCTGGTCCTATTCATGAATGATTCTAGTGATATTTACATTTATCATTAAACTTACTGAAAATTGTCTACAATACTTAAATTCTTAAAATGGTTGTTTTATGAAGTCAGTACAATCACAGAAGATCTGCCAGTTTGATTATCACTTACGATTTGCTTTAAATATGTGACTTATGGATTAGCCAGGTGATTCTTAATTAGATTTTAGTAGAGTTGAGAATTTTGTCAGAAGTGGACCATGGCTTCATTAGTTAATATGATATAAGTTGCTGATAAAATGAGAAATACCAAGGAATTCTGTTGAAATAGAACTCTCTTATTTGGACCTGTCTTTGATATGACCTTCAAGGGCTAGAATCTTAACATGAAATTCCTGTTACCAGTGATTGATTTGTCTCAACGTGGTCAATGGACAACATTGTTTAACTTAGCTAGATAAATAAAACATTTACTAAGTGCTTACTTCATTCCAGGAACTTCCCTAAACTTGTACTTTCATTCAGTTACCATTTATTGAATGTTTAACTGTTCTTGGAGGAGCAAAGGATAGACTCTGCCCTTAAGGAGCCTGAAGTTGGAAAGGAAATTAAGGTTCTATTATGCACATGAGTATTAAGCAAAATTGACAGTAAAAAGGGCTATGGAGGACATAAACAAAGAGTTATAAGAATGAATAGCAGAGAAGGGATCACTAGAATCCACTTTCATCAAAGAAAAGATCCTCCAAGACAAAAATTTAGGTGAAATATTATTTCATTTAAGATTTTTTTTCTATTGGAGAACTTTCCTGACTCCTAGGAAGTTCCAATTAAATCCATATTACCTTGCAACATTGCAGATTTGAGTATTCAGACTGATTATCTGAAATATAATTGAAGCAGGAAAGGTAACCCTGGAATAAAATGATTTCACCAATTATGAAAATAATAAATCTTTAAGAACTAAATTCCCACATAGGAATACTTTATTTTTTTTAGTAAGTATGTAACTAAATCAATGCACAAATAGACAAAAATACGCCAACTAGATAAATAATACTGATAGTTATCAATGCAAAGTTGTCATAAAGGAATCTTCCATGTGCCTCAGCACTCAGAATGGCATTAGATGAGTGAAGAAACAGCTGGAAGGGACCTTAAAGGTCACGAAGTCTAAGTCCCCTATTTTACAGATGAGGAAATTGAGAATGGGCCGAGTTAAGTACTTGCCCAGGGTCGCATAGCTAGTAAGTCAGTATTTGAGGCAGAATTTGAACTCAGATTTTTCTGATTCTATGCTCAACAGTCTTTTACTGTGCTATCTAGCTACTCATGGCTGCACACCATACACTTTTATTTCATGCTTTACTTTTCTTAGTATGTTCCAAATACACCTTTTAAAGCTTTACCTATCTTTTTTTTGGGGGGGGGTGTTTAGGTAATTTGAACAGTGATATTGGAGGGAAAGATCATTAGGCCTTCTCTCAGCCATTGCCTTAAAACTTCTTAGTTAGCTCGATTCTGTCACCTCTTCAAATAGAAATATTATTATCAGCCTAGTTAGCATTGTGAGAAGTACAGTCTTTTGAAATGGAGAAACTAAAGCATCTGCTGAATGTAAATGCTAACTCAGGAAATTATTTCTTCTTTAAATCCCTGAATTCATCTCAAATAGAAAAACCCAATAGTTGACTAAGCTATGTATGTTTCTCCCAGCTATCCCTCTCTTAACTAGAGGCTGCTGAGGTACCTGATTATCTTTTTTTTTCTCTCAATGAGAGGGCATAAAATTGGCTTACAGCAAAAATTCTGCCAAAAGTGTTGAGAAAAACATGCTTCTCACATGTTGCACACTGTGACATTCACTGAGCCATCAGGCTAGCTCTTTTTCAAGCAGTTGTCTATGTTAGACAGAATGTTATAGTTTGTTTCTAAAATTTGTTGCTCTGACATGTCAGAAAGTGATTTTTTCCCCCTTCTTAGCAATGGGTACTGTTCGTGATGGAGATCACAAGTTCTTCTGGATATTGTTACACTACATATGGAAAGTAATGGGGTAGCAGTTCCATTTGAAAAATCACTGCTAGTGGGTTAGTGTACATTCTACCTTAAATTGAAAGGCTTTGTGAATTTCATAGTGGTTTTAAATGGGTAGGATCATATGAACCAAGGAGATATTTCATGTATAATCATTTGCATTCTTAATGTTCTAGAACCCTGGGGTTATTAGTGAAACGACTGGAAAAAGGCGGTAAGGCTGAACAAGAAAACCTTTTTCATGAGAATGATTGCATTGTCAGCATTAATGACGGAGACCTTCGCAACAGTAAATTTGAACAGTAAGTGTACCTGCTATAAAAAAATTGCACCCTTTCAAGCTTTAGATATCCTGTAGGGCAGGTATTTGAAATCTTTACAGCAAAATGTCTAAGTATGGCTTCCTGATAGAAATGTTCTTCCATTACCTTCCTTTAAAATTTTTAATTCATTAAACTACTGTATAGTCAGGGCAGCTAAATGGCCTCAGTGGATAGAGTGCTGGGCCAGGAGTGAGGAACACCTGAATTCAAATCTGACTTCAGACACTTATTAGGTGTATTACCTTAGTTAAATCACTTAATGTCTGCTTGCCTTAATCTACTAGAAAAGGAAGCAGCAGACCACTCCAGTGTCTGCCAAGGAAACCTCCTGGACAGCGTGCTCCACAGGGTCATAAAGAGTCAGACACAACCGACCAACAACAGCACAACAATTAGACTACATGTGAAATGTCTTTTGGCTGATAAGGCTCATTTCTTAATTCCAATATGGGCCCATTTCACTTTTGCTACTCTGCTACTTGCCTTGTGTCTTGGAAAAAATCCACCATTCCTCTAGTTTTCACAATATTTGTTACTTAAGGAGTTTCCATGCTGTTTTTCAAAGATTATTCTTAAGAAAGGAAAAACTCCTGTGGATCTTAGTATGAAAGAATTGCACTATAGGCTGTCTGAGTTTTTCTGCTTTGGTGCAATCAAATATAGAAAAGCTGTAAGACTAAATTCCAGGGGATCTTTCCTATAGTTTTCTAAGTAATGTCTAAAAGAGAAAACAACATTTTCTCCTCTTTAATGTTTTTCAGGGTGGGCTGTGGAGTGCAAGGCTTAGGTAAATATTAGATACTTCTATTTGAGGAATTAGAATGAGATATTATAATTTGTTGAAATGTAGCCATACCATATAATGATATTGGAACCCATTACTTTCAATGTTTTAAATTATGTGACAAAGAGTAGTGGCCCTGGTTCTGCGCACACAAGAATCAGAAGTGGGTATACTCAGACTTTGATGACTTTTTCCATGTATTTACAGCATGCAATAGGAAGTCAACTGCTAGTTACCATTTAATTTCTAAATAAATTTGTACAAAATTATATTCCTTGGAATACTTACAAATTTACTGTTAAATATTCAAAAGTTGTTTTGGAAAATATGGATAATGATATTTAATTCTGTGGAAGATGATATTTAACTGCATTGGAGGTTTAGTGATGTACATAATGCTGTTAATTAATATGGCCCACAGTCAAGAGCTAGTGCATAATATACTTCAGTTATAGTTAATTTTATTTTTTATTTTTTCCCCAAGAATTACATGTAATTCATATCTGGTGCAGCACCTTTACCTTCATCAAAAGATGTAAGGATGATTGATCAATAGGTTATTGGTATTTTAGTTTTCATTTTAATTTCAGCAATATCTGTCAGTTCTTGTTGCTTAATTAGTCTACTTAATTATGCTCATAATGCTCTTAGTCTGCCAGTCTTAATTTGCTAATTTTCATTCATTCTGAAACCCAGAGCACAGCATATGTTTCGCCAAGCCATGCGTGCACCCATCATTTGGTTCCATGTGGTCCCTGCGGCAAAGAAGGAACAGTATGAACAGCTATCTCAGAGTGAGAGGAACAATTGCCATTCTAACCGCTTCAACCCCGACACACAGTATATGGATAACAAGAGTGTTAATAGTGCAGGACTTCCCGCACTCCCAAGAATACCCAGACTGAGTTATCAGGCTGACCAAACAGACTCTTATTCACAACTACCTCATAGTGCCAACATAGCAGGAAAACTGCCATCAACTGTGTCTCCCTCACAGCAAAATGTCCTTAGTCCACCTCCAAGCAGTGGCTATAACACCAAAAAAATAGGAAAGAGACTTAATATCCAGCTTAAGAAAGGTAAGACTTACATTCAGTTTTTATTGTGTTCAATTATTTTTTTTTTAGAAACAGGTTTTTTCCATTATATTGTGAGCCATCTTCAGACCATTGAACCCTAAGTAAATACATATGAGGTGTTTAAAAATCACTAAACATATAAATATCAGTATGTGGTTTCACATTGATTTGGTTCCATATTTTATGTTTTTAGACCTTATTCTTGATAGCAACTTTATTATGTTATTTCTCCTAACAATCATGGGGGAAAAATAAAACTTGAAGATCTTAGTAGATAAAAGAAGCTTTTAGATATGCTATACTCAAATGGAAAATAAGCAATTATAGCATAATAGAAAATTTGGTAGAGGGGTGGATTCAGAGAGCTAGGAAAGACAATGAGTTCATTTTTCGGGCATACTAAATTTAAGGTGCCTATAAGATATCCAGTTTGAGATGGTCAAAAAGCAATTAGAGCTTTAGAACTCAGGAAAGAGTTTACATGGATACATGGATTTGGGAATCATCTTTCTAGAGATGTTAATTGAGACTGTTGTTGCTGATCAGATCACCAAGTGAGATGATGTAATGCAAGAAGACAGGAAGGACAAGGATAGTCCTTGTCTTGGGGACATCCATGTTTAGTGAATACATCTTGGGTGATGATAGGGCATAAATTTGTCACAGACCTAGTCAACAAGATTTTATGAATTCTTCCAGCTCCATTTGGCAGCACATGAATAGAAGGGAAGGAGGAAGATGATGAGTGTGATCCATAGTTGGGGTTTGAAAAAAGCATGATTAGGAAAGGACAAGGGAGCAATGGATTTGAGAGTGGAGAATAATTGGAGACAACTTCATTCACAAAGGGCCTGTGATAAGGAAGAAATGGAGGTGTAGCCAGTGCAGGGGAGATGGATTAAGAAAGGATAGTAGAAGAAACGAAGGCAAAGGTGAAAATGAAAAATGACTAGAGGTTACAAGGCACAGAGAAAGATGAAATGATAAAAGATTATAATCAGAAGAAATTTCAGAGATCAGACATGTAGACATGTAATACTTCTGAGGGAGAGCAGTTTCAAGGATGGATATGATATCTCTGTGTGTAGCTGAAGAACAATTGGATAGTAAGTCATACTTACCTGTGGGTTAGATTGAAGAACTGGGAGATTAGGGTATTTGAGGGCGAATACCAGCATTTACACAGGAATCCCCTCCTCAGAAAGTCCTGTGATAGAAAGACTGTTAATCAGAGAGGCACTGATATTATTGAAAAAGGAAAGAGAATGTCCAGGGTAAAATGCCCACCAGGATCTGGACGAGGTGATAACTATGGATAGCATGAATTTCAGATAAGGTGGTATCGCTAAGTTATGATGGTATCTAAAACTGAGTCATTACCCCTTTGCTTCCAGTGATGTGTTAATATCACCTTAAACTCAATTATGGCTGCAACATATTTTTTTTTATTTTTACTGACTCAACTGATCAATTCAGTCAAACAATTGATTTACCTTTTTTAAAACAAAAAACTAAATTGATGATTTGTTCCAACATCCTGAGTCAAATAATTGCTTTTCCAACATGTCTCTGTGGCTTTGTTATTATAGTTGAAAACAGACAAATTCAAGTGAATTAGAAGATAGAAAAGCTCAAGGATGATTTGTAGAATGAAGTGTGTCTCAATCCAGAAACAAATGAAAATGTGTGGTTTGAAAAAAATCATAACCTTTATAGTTCGTTTCAAATATGACAACATTGATGTTTTCCACCCATTTCTCTTTATCTGTCTATCATTGGATCACATAGTTTTTCAACTGGCAAGGTATTCTGCCTCATTTGTAAAGTAGGAAAACTGGTGCTGAAAGCACATGTCTGGCATCAGACCTCAAATCTCCTGCCTCCACCAACACTTTATTTTCTACTTTGGGTAGAGAGTTGGAGAAGCTTTGAATATAAAGTATTTATCTCCTTTCTAAAACTGTGTTTAGCACTAAGTGAACTTCCCATGAACACCACGTTGCTTGTTTCTGGTTTCTGAATTTTCAGCTCTATAAACCTCCCTTGACAGAAGCTAGAGTTGACAGCTTGTCTGTGGTGGATTTTCCTCCAACAAGACTTAAGGGCATCAGCATAAATCTGATTGTAGCTCTTTCAGTTATGTTTTATGCTCACTGAATGACACTCCTCGTTTAGAAAGAATATAATGAAATAACTTAATAAAATGTCCATAGAAAATTGACCAAAAATATGCCTCGGGCTCCTCACAGTGACAAATTTCCCAATTTTATGTCTGACTTTCACTAGAACTATACATGTAAAAGTTTACCAGTTTTCTAAATATCCTTGGTCTTTTAAGTAACTCCTAATCCATTAATTTAGAAAATTATAATTTTTCCATAAAGTAATTTTTTTGCAAGTGTATCTGAAAAATTCTAGTATGGTAGTTGAACTTTGGTGATGATTTGAAAATGTACTTGTCATCAAGAAAATTTTTTTATTCAGAAATTACAGTTAGTCATTTCTGATGAAATATATCTCTTTCACTTTAAAAAACATTAGGGAATAGGCAATATATTTTTAGCAGTGCTTAAATTTTTGTGGCTTACATTAGAAAACAACAGAAGAAATAAATAACAGCTTCCTTTTTAAGCTTTTTTTTTTTTTTACATTTGTTAATACCAACATGCACAGTGGAGGCCCATCTCCCTAATGCTATTTTCATTTGATTACTGGGGCATCATCCATGTGGAGCAGTAAATGAAGCAAAGCGTTTAAGCATACTCCCAAGTAGTGTATTATAAGTATGAATAGAATGGGGATTTTGATTGTCTTCAATTGTCTCTAATGAAGGATGCCATAAGAAAAGAGGCTTTTTAGAAACCTACCAAATACAATTTCAGTAACAGGCAATGGTTATTTTACCAATTGGTGTCATTAGGTTAAAATTTCTTTGTAGGCTACATTAAAGCACAACATGTCCAAGACTTCAAATTCCAACTAGCATGTCCTAAATCATAGTGATTTATTACAAGGAAATCATCTGTCTTTATTTGATAAAAAGTGAGACATTCTTCATTGAAGTGATTCTTTGACATATTTTTGGAACTATGACATCCAGAATGACAAAATTAGGATAGCCCACAAGTCTTTGCTTCTATAATTATGATTTCTTAATAGTTATTGCCATTTTGGCATTTTCAGATACTCTGATCTTTCACAGGAATTAGCTTTTTAATAAAGTCAGAGGAGAAGGTCAGTAATATGTTTCAGTCAGTACAGAATGTTTTGTTGGCTTTTCTAAATGAAAATTGATATCTATTTATCTTTCTTTTAAAGGTCACTGGCTGAACTTTTAGCATACAGATTTAGGGGTTATTGGTGATATTTTAATAATATTGAGGTTCACACAACAGGCAGTCTTTATAGTTCATACAAATTAAGATAGCAAAGTGAGAAGAGTTTAGATTGCCTCCCTTATTAAAATGATATTGTAAGTCATTAGGGTCCCATTAAAACAGACAGGTGGGAAAATCCCAGCAGAAAAATTTTGAAAGGATTATCATGGGGATGGTGTGTTATGCTTGTAATCATAGCAAACAGCTTAAAATATGAGCAATTATAAGCACATTAAATCATTCCATTATAACTGACCAATCTTGGGAAAAAATCAGTTTTCATTATCTCTTACTGAACAAATTCAATAATTTGAAGTTGTAAACAGTAGAATTTCATTCTAAATCTAACCCTATTTATAAATTTTGTGGGGGTGAGGGAGAGGGAGGGTGTTTTGTGTGTTCTGATTTCCCCCATGTTCTACTGTCCTTTCTCCATGATTCCTCTGATAATTCTTAAGTTATTCATGTAAAACTTATTAATAAGTGGTCCTATTTGCAGACCATAGTACAGCATAGTCCCAGGCACTGGAGGTAGGGGTTGGGAGAGGTGTTGGGAAAAAGGGGAAGGTGGGATTGAAAAGAAAGTTAGGTTCTCTTGTCCTCATGGAGTTTTGAGGCCAGTGTAGGGGGGAGGGTTAATAAACAATATTATACTTTAAATACATTTGGGAGTTGGAATGGGTCAAGTGATAAAGATGTTATCAACCAGCCAGGGAGATCAGAGAGTGCTTCAAGTGGCATTTAAGTTGGGTTTTAAGGTATGAATAGTTATTCCCCTGGCAGACAAGACTGGAGAAGACATTTTAGATGTAGGCAACAGTATGAAGACAGAGGCACAGAGAAGAGAAATGGGTGAGAACAAGAATCTAAAGACAATATGCTTAAGTAAAGGTCACCCCACATTCATATCATATACTTAAAAAGGAACAAATTGGTATGGTGATTATTTTTCTCATCTGTAAAATAAGGCACTTGGGCTAGATGACTTCTAAAGCCTTTTCTAGCTCTAGATCTGTGACCCTTTGGACATTTTTTAATATTACAGTTGTCTTTGTATGTGTCATATGTGCCTATCAGATAAACTCTATGAGGGAAGGCACTTGGCTTTGTGCTCAGCATGCAATAGCTTGTTAAAAAATGTTTCTTGAATTGAATTGACCTGAGTTTCAACTAAATGGGTTTCTTTCAGTTTTATTTAAACCAGTATTTACTAAAAGCATAACCTCAAATGTACATACTCTTTTAAACTTTACAGAACCCTTCCTCCTCACAATTTTGTGAACTAGGAAATTTAAGAATAGTTTTATAGATAAGGAAACTGTTAGGAAGATTGTAATTGTCTTGTGATCACCTAGTGAATAAGCTCATATCTGTAAATGTTAGACTCCCAAACTTTGTTTATGTATTTGCAGCTGGTAATATTTCTTTTATGTGTAAGACTCACTATGATTTAATGATATCCATATAGGACAGAATCCCCTTTCAAGGCAAGTATGTCCAAGATAGCATTTAAACTGAAATGTAACCTAATATCTTCAGAAATAATTTTTTTGAACCTTAAGTAGAAATTTGTCATAATTGTAATTGACAAGTTATTTTCTTTAGATTTTTACCTTGCTTCATTTTGGATTATTACTTGTCAGTTCTGGATACACATAACCTTCCTACACTGTATTCAACATATGATAATGCATGTCAAAAAATGCTGCCAAAAGCTTAAGAATCGAAAGTATTCAAATCAGTCATATTTAAATGCTTCATTAATTTCATCACCATTAAATGTAATTTGATCATTTTTGGAGATGGGAGCCAGAAAGTAAGATGGTTTTTTTAATCCAGTAATTATTTCTTGTCTTAGATGGCACAAAAACTTATATTTTTGAGAAATAAACGTGAACATTTAGCTAGAATGCAAGAGTGCCAAATGAAGATGATAAAATTCATTCATTGTCAGTAAATTCCATAATTTTAGTTTTAGAAGTTTCTTTTTTCCCTCACTGCGATGTTGTTTACTTTCCTGACTTCTCTTAACTTCATTATTTCTGTCTTAGAAAATCTGTGCAAAAGGGGATATAGAATAAGAATGCCTGCTTGCACAGTTTGGTGGGATCATTAATAAACTATTTCAAGGCAAAGCACTTTCAAATGATGAAAATCTCAATCATTTCTCTTATTTGCCCAGGTTCAGAAGGTTTGGGTTTTAGCATCACTTCCAGAGATGTACCAGTTGGTGGCTCAGCTCCAATTTATGTGAAAAATATCCTTCCCAGAGGGGCAGCTATTCAAGATGGTAGACTAAAAGCAGGAGATAGGCTTGTGGAGGTAAGTGACTAATTCCTTTAATCTTTTAAAAAACAGAAACGTGAACCCATAAATCATTTTGGGGAATTACATGACTGCTTCTTTTATGCTGCCTTGTACAGCTATATACTCAGTATGAAACAGTGAATTCTGCTTTGCAGCAGAGTACATACAAAACAATTCAATTAGTATAATGTTTTTTCTCTCAGTTTGGGGTTGTGTCTACATGGTGACAAAACATCTAATCAGTCCATTCATTTCGATCAAAAAGTAAGGTAGTCATTTAGATAGTTGGTTTTTATAATGTCAAACACTTGGATTGATGGAATTTTTTTTAAAACAATATATTTTGTTGAAATTTTGAGTCAATAAAATGTTTTGGTAATATATAGACTTAACCTTTGTTTGGATTCATTACTTGATTATGAGTTTATCTGAGGAAACAGAAATGCTTTATATATCTTTTGACTAGAAAATATAAAGGTGAAGTAAATGAAAAGCAGTTCACAGGAAAAGAACTAGGACCAAAAAATATCAGCAGGGGAATAAACACAATGAATTGAGACAAAAATTTAATGCCAATAAAGATATCTTTGGATAGATTATGTCTTGCATATTTATGAATTTCTGTTATGTTTCCTTTGAAATCAGTTATACTGGCATATAGAGGAAAAAAATAAGCTTTTGTCATTTCTGTATTAAGCTGTTTCTTTAGAAAACATCCAATCTTTGTAAAGCAGAATCCCCTGTCCTTCAATTATTGAGAACGAGTGGACCAATTACCAACATTAATATAAATGTTAAATATGTTGCCCTTCTGTGGTCTCTATATATTTCCATTCATGTTTTTGCTTTATTATGGCAGCATTTTCTAGATGCTATCTTCAAAAACTAAATTCTTGCCACAAAGGCAGGACAATATATTTTATATGCCTCTAACTCACACTTCTAAATCATACTATGGCTTCCTTCCCTCTCTCCTTACATCTCTCCATGTTTTCTTGGTGTATTAACTGATATGTTTAACTTTCTGCATTAACATTTCATTTATACTTTTAAGGCCTTCTCTATAGATTCGAAACTCTAGACTAGATAAGCTGATATATTTTGAGAAAAGAGAAATATATTTTGTACTACACACTCTTGGATTTTCTGTAATTGTCAGGTTACCAATCAAATATTTTTTTGCAAATATATTTGAGTGATCTCTCTAGTACCTTAACAAAGTTCAAAAATTCAATGAACTTCCTTTAAAGATCAATTAATCAACCAATATTTATTGATTTCCTATTATAGGTGCTAGGCATTACGAATAAAATTACAAAGAGTATAATAATCCTTACTTGTAAGAAGTTACTATGGACTCATTTGGTGTCATACCAGAAAAATGTAGCTGAAGGAGTTACTTTTGTATTTGCCCTTGGTTATTTCACTTCATTTTGTTGTATCTTTTCATCTATGTCCATGTCCTCAACCCTTTATATCCTTATCTTCCACTCATTTCTTCATATATGCTGTTTGCACACTAAATAACAACTAATTTTTCACATTTGAAAATCCACAGCAAGATTTTTTAATGTGCCTTATTTTTTGTACATAGGGATTATATAGATACCATCCTTACTCTGTAGTAACTTATAGTTCCCCTCCCCTTCTTTTCTTCTCTTTTCTTTTCTTCTGTTCTCTTTCTCTTTCTCTTTCTCTTCGCTTTTCTTTTCACTAAATACTCAAGGCTTTTTCTTTTGAAATAACACTTTTTTCTTTGAATTTTTAAGTTTTTCCAGAGTCATAGTTTTTTGTTGCAAATTATAAACAACTTTTTAATCACAACATAAGAAAGTTGTTCCCCCTGCCCTTGCCCCCAGAAAGCTGTCTTATTTCTGGGGAAATTTTTTTTCAATATCAAAATGATGAAGTTCTGTATTTTCTGTTAGATTGTGGGACTTGAAGAATCTCAGAGTAGAAGAGTGACCAGACTGGGGGAGGGGACAGTCACTTTTCAAATGTTTTTCAGAGTTAAAACTTTCAAATTAAAATGGAATTCTCATACACTTTGAACATGATTTTCATTGCCACCTGAAATAGCAAAGACCTATTTCAATCTTTAAAGGACTTAAAATATAAAATGTCCTTGAAATTTCATGTTGCAGCCAATAGCATTCAAGCCAGCTAGTATTTTAAAATTCCTATTCAGTACTTTATCTAGGTAGGTTGCCATTTATTGATTTTAATGGCTACTATTTAAATTTCTGCTAATATTTTCTTATAGATGTATAAAGCATTATTTTAGCTATAATAAACCCATTGATATTTTTCCTCCACTCTCCCATGTGCTGACTACATTTTAAAAGATTGATTCCAGTGCATTAGTTGCATGCAGTCATATCCACCCCTGTAGATGTCCAAGACTATCCCAGATTTTGACCCAATTTTGAGCTGTTCTGACAAAGTCTTCAGGTGTGGACCCAACAGCAGTCTGCCTACCTGTTTGTCTGAGGATGATCTGTACTATCTCCCAAACTTTGATTCTTAGACCATGCCTTCTTTTTTCAACCACAGAAGCTATCCCAACATGTTGAGAGCACTGATCTCAACATTGGGAGGGAGTTCCCACATTGATTCAATCCCAGATTTTCTGAATCATCGGATAACATTCTGTGGAATAGTTAACTGCATGCTATCGGCTGTACCATTTATCTTGTTTCTTGTCTACACTAACAGGCTTTTTCAATACTCTCTTTGTTTTAGGTAAATGGAGTAGATTTAACAGGCAGAACCCAAGAGGAAGTTGTCTCCTTGCTCAGAAGCACCAAGATGGGAGGAACTGTCAGCCTTCTTGTCATTCGCCAGGAAGAAGCCTTCCACCCAAGGGAAATGGTGTGTAAGATAGAGAGCTGTTGAAAATTTCAGATTAACATGAGTCATTGAGCTGGTTTAGATACATGCCGAGAAGTTTGTCTTGGAACTATTATTTGTGTATTCATTTACATTTTTCCTTTCTCTGTAACTTCTCATCCTTTTTCAGTTCTTAAAGGCTGACCTGAACCGCTGAGAAAAAGTGGTTTTCCTTTGTATTTCCATTCAATTCTCTCCAGATAGCTATCAAATCTTACTTGTTTAAAATTTGATTTTTTTAAATTATGTTGTGTTATGGAAATGCTTGTTTTGTTCCATAAATAAAAAATAAATCAAATAGAATTAAAAGAAAAGAAAGATGACCTTCTTGCAGGTCACACTAAGGTAGATAGGGATTTCAGGGAGATATAGTGCGCCTTTCAGGTAAGGATAAGCCTGACTCAATAAGAGAGGCTAATCACCAGAAGAGTGGACACCAGGGGATGATATTTTTAGGTCACAAAGACTCATGAAAAAGTTCACTAAGGGTTTCAGTCTGCATTGGTAGAAGGAGAATGCCTGTTCTGACAAAATCATTATTCTCTGAGATACGAAAGTAATCTATTCAAATTTTTAAAAATGATCCCTCTAATTTGTTTGAAAAATAGAGAGTTGTTGTAAGGTCTGTGTAGGCATAATTAAAAATTAATTTATAAGGAAAGAGTTTTTACCATTTTCTGTTTCATGGATCCCTGGAAGAGTTTCATGAAGCTTATTGAACCTTTTTAAATGCATTAAAAAATTCATAGTATTTTAAAGGAAGTCAACTATGTTGAAATGTGGTTTACATGCGTATGTGTATATCTATGTGTGTGTGTGTGTGTGTGTGTGTGCGTGTGTATGTATTTATATATATGTATGTATGTATTTATATATTTGTGTATACACACATATCTTTATTGACTCTACGTTATGAATCTCTGTTATAAAAGGAATTCATTCTCACTTTCTCTGTCTGTCTCTCTCTTTCTCTCTCTGTTTCCCTCCCTTCTTCCCTCCCTCCCTCTTTTCCACTGCTCCCCCTGTCCAGTTATAGCAAATGGTAATTAATATAAAGCTGTTGTATGGTCTCGGCTTGAAGGCAGACAGATGTGTGGGTTATTTCATAGATGTCACATTTCCAGAAACTTGCCTTTTGTAAGCTTACTATTTGTCCCACTGCATGACCACAGATTATTCATTGCATTTATAATTAATCTAAATCAGGAAGTTTGAATCTTGTAGTATGGAAAGAATTAATTTACAATAAAAACAAAGGATGGTGATAATTTTAAAATTAAAAAGAACTAGTATAGAGGAGACATCCCACAGCTCCTAATTAGCAATACATTGAATGTTATGTAGAATGACTCAAGTAAAATGGAATAACCTTTGTAATTTCCCGTTTTCACTGGTAACAAGTTCATAAACATTTCTGAGTATCATACAGGAATTTTCATCATAATGGTAGTCTTCAAAGTAAGCACATTAGAGAGGGAGTGTTGGGAAAAGGTTTTGTAGTAAACTGTTAATTGGAACTTGCTTGTAAAAATGGCAGAATTGGAGAACTGACTAATGCCTGTGCCTTTTGCCATGATGCAAATTGTTTAACTGAACATACGTGGTAATAAGATTGTTTTAAAATACATTTTAGCCTAGCTGTTTTAGGGTATTTAACATCAGTCCCAGCTAGCATTTGTTTTCCAAAACAGCAGTTAGACTGAGTGAAAACTGTCGTGATGGTTAGGATACAAAAAATGAAATCATGTTTGCTTAATCTTCTTGGATATAACTTTAGATACCCATTTATGTTGGTTTCAGAAACACTGGATAAATTTCAACAGTATGGGAATGTCATCATTTTGTCTGAATTCTCAGTAAACTCTTTCTGAGCTCCTGTGTTATGATTCTCAGCAATATTTGAATAATGTTTGTCTCTTTTCCTTCACTTAATTTAGTGATTTAGTTTCTTCACTATTCTGTTTCACATTTTCTCTAGGTGAACTCTAAAGCTCTCCCTTAAATAGTGAATGTCTTCTAGGTATCTGTAAACTCTAATGATGCTTTGATTCCTCTCCATGTAGTCTCAGTCTAGAAATCATTCAGTGGTAGCAATAATGGTGGTAGTAGTAGTAGTAGTGGTAGTAGTATTAGCAGTAGTAATTATGCTAATAATGATAATAATGCATTAATATAGTGTTTTAGGGTTTTTCAAAAAAAAATTTACACATACTTGATCCTCACAGCAACTCTGGGAGGTAGGCTCTATTGTTATCCCTATTTTATAGGCGAGGAAACTGAGGTAGACAGAAATTAATTGACTTGCCCAGGGTCACACAGCTAGTGAGTGAGTATATTAGATCACATTTGAATTGCAGACTCCCTGATTCTAGGTCCAATTCTCTAACTACTGTCCCACCTAGCTGCTCCACTGCATCAGCACACTTTCCCAGATTTTATTATACCTAAATACAGAGGATTTTTCCTTGTTTAGTTTTTATTTTCTAGACTCTTCTTCATTGTGCTGACCACTTATTTTAAAACATCAATTTATTCTATGTATACATTCCTTTAGACAAAGAATTGTTTCAGGGGGCAGGAATGCCATTAAATTTTTTTATTTATTTAATTTTTAATTTATATAATAAAACAAGCATTTCCATAACACAGTATAAAAAAAAGATGATTGCATATGAAATTGCAAATCTATTATGTACAACTTACTATTCCTTTTAAATATTTTATAAAGTTATCATGTAAATTTCTTTTTTTCTTTTTCTTCCTTCCTTCCTTGACCTGTCCTACAGATGGCTATCATTAGACTTAAATATGCATATATGTAAAATCAGTCTATTTGTCAATTCCTTTACCTCTATCAATTCATTCTCTGGATGCAGATAGCCTCTTCCTCCATATGTTCTTTTTAGTTAATTTGGGTATTTATAGTAGTCAAAATGCCTTATTCACTCAAAGTTGTTCTTAAAAACAATATTGCTGTTTTCTTGGTTCTCCTTTTACTCTTCATTATTTTGTTCAAGGCTATTCATGTTTTTCTAAGATGACATTTATCAATCCAGGTTTCTATCTGTAGTGTTATTTGTTTTTAAGGGTAGTCAGAGCCTAAAAACTGAGAAAGAAATTTTGTATTTTTAATTAGCCCTTCCTTTTTATCTTACCGCAAAGCTCTAAATTAATTGAAAATAATTGTCTATAGGGGCAGCTAGGTGGTGCAGTGAGTAGAGAACCAGCCCTGGAGTCAGGAGCCCTGAGTTCAAATATGGCCTCAGACATTTGACACATTTACTAGCTGTGTGACCTTGGGCAAATCACTGAACTCCAATTGCCCTGCCTTCCTCCCTCCAAAAAAAAAAATGAAATGTTATATAACAACAAAATATTGAAGTTACCTTAAGGCTTCTTTATAGTTCCATATGTGCCCTAAAGCTCCTTTTTTTGTTATTAATATCCTTATATATATATATATATATATGTGTGTGTGTGTGTGTGTGTGTGTGTGTGTGTGTGTGTGTCTGTGTGTGTGTGTGTGTGTCTGTGTGTGTGTGTGTGTGTGTGTGTCTGTGCGTATGTGTGTCTGTGTAGTCTTAAGAACTTAAAAAATAGTGTAACATTCAAACTAAGCTGGTGGCACAATCAGGCAATTCTTTTTATACATTAATATAATAAAATCCATTGTCATGAATTTTAGCTTTTAAGAAAAATATAAATGAAGTTTTCTTTCTGATTCCAAAAAGTAGTTATATATCCTAAAATCCCCTATTGTTAATGTTTGGGCTATTTTGAATTTAGACCAGTATTACTTATATGTTCATTGAATGGGCAAGTATATTTTATTCTTTAGCTTAAATTTGGATATTTCTTAGATTTTTAAGGACTCATTTTAGAGAAAAATTTTTCAAAGTTGTGTCCCTATGCTGAGAGATATTGAAAATAGTATTGGCCATGCTAAACTTATATTTTTCTTTGATTCTTGTAGAATGCAGAACCTAGCCAGATGCAGATTCCCAAAGAAACGGTAAGGATTTCATGTTTAGTGTTTTTTTTTTTCATGATCTAGTGATCTTGGGAAGCTTTATAATCCTAATGTCTTTATTAATTGCCTTTACTAATCACACTTGAACTTTCCTTTCTCCTTATATCTTACCGTGTTTCATAGATTTATTATACAGTTTACAAAGAAGACTGATTTAATAGCAGTTACATCTTTTCCTCCAAAATTATGAATATCTTCTAGGCACCTGAGTGAGAGACACCTTGAAAAATTTCCAAAATTACATAAAAATCAGGATATTGGAATAACTTTCTATTTCTTTCCACAGTGTAGAAGGAATAAGCATGGGGGAGCATTTTTATTGGCTTGAGAGATTGTCTCCTTTGAGACAAATTAAGTCACCACCACCTGCTTATTGTGTGGGAAATGATCCCTCTCCAAAGTGCCAATGATTTCTTTTTGACTAGAATTAGATGACTTTGCCATAGTTAAAAGGAATTATGGGACATTTTAAGTAAGATTTAATGAGGTTATGAGGACAGGCAGATGTCTGTGAGAAAAATAGCATCCCAAACAGCCAGCAGGCCTGACCTTGTAGCCATCTATAGCTGATCAGTTGGGTAACTTCCTATGATGAAAGAAAACCTAAGGAAGAAATTAAATTCTGAATCTAGGCTGGTAAATGGATACCATTCATTGTCTTCTGTTTTTGTGTTGGGCTTTAGGAGATTCTCATAGAGTGAACAACACCTACCCTTTTAAAATTCTTCTTTTGCTCTATAATACTTAAGAAATACTTATAATTAACAAAACATCTTATTTTAATGCTTGGCAAAATTATGAGAAATCAAAAATCTTAGTTTTGAGTTTATCCTAATTTGAATTGTTTGTAATTTCTATTTTTGGGGGGAAAGCATAATCAAAATAATCAAAAAGTTGTTTACAGAATTTTTGGATGTTTGATCAGATTCCATAAATAATGATTCCAAGTTAGTTAAAAACACTCTTATTGTTAACTCAAGTGGACAGAAACTTAATTTTTTTATCTTGATAAACTATTGCTATAGACAGGTAGTATATATCAATCCTTATGTAGATTAAGAATCCATGTGGAAGTATTTATTCTTGCTAACACAAAGCATATTAAAAATGTTTTTGTTCTTAATAAGAATGGCTTCTATTGTACTTTTCAGTGCAAAATCACTGTAACATTGATAGCATTATAGAAAATTCTTTAAAGAAAGCAGTTACTTTTGTTATTGTGGTGGTAGCTATTTTAAATAAAAGTCTTGAAATAAAGAATATCACTAGAAATGAAGTAATTCCACTCTTGTAGTTTAGCACTTGGGGGGTGGGTGGAACACAAATATAATCTGCATCTAACATATGAAAGATTTCGAGTAATAGTAGGATTAAACAAAAGCAAACCAAATTTTCTAAAAATATTTAGATTTTGTTTCTATTATTTAGCAGCTGTTATTTGAGTTGTAAAAGAGCTTAATTATTGCCAGATGTGACATATTAGCTTAGCTAATAAGAATAATGAACCTCAGCATATATGTACAAATAAGATTCATTAGTGTTTATCTAACATATGGGGGAAATTAAAATACTTAACCTAGAAACAACATTGAGAGAAGGGTTTTTTTTTTTCAAGTTTTGATTTAAAATTAAGATGAGCTCATTTTATTTTTGTCCCTTTTTTTTCTTCCAAAGCATTTTGATTTTCCAGGAATAAAAGAATTTTTATTTCTCCTTATCATCAAAATTAAAATGCATGCTCCATATTTCTTGCCCACAAGACACATAGGAATCAAACTACAGGTGTATACTGCAGAATACTCAATGTGTTGTGAATGCTGAAATATGCTAAATCATACACCTGTAAACACTTTGTAATTTTGCTTCAGTGTCTCCACCCACCTCATGTATTATAATGGTAGATGTTCGTATAAGCTAGATCATTGTAAATTATAATTTTCCATACATCCATCATTACAGTATTTAGTGGGGAAAATATTGTTGGTATATCTATTTCACTTAATATGAACATATATTTGATGGTCACTGAAAAAAAATTTCTCTGATGTAACATTTATCAAAAATTTCAGTTGAACGTGACATTTGCATTGGAGGCTCCTTGCTAGAGCAAAGAATTAAGGCTGGTTTTTGTGCCATCATGTTGAAGCTTTTTCTTTTAATAATAAATAATCAGCATCTTTCAGCCTATTATATCACTAGAAAGATGTGGTCTGCTGTTGAGGATTGTTTGTGGATTCCTGTCTATTTCTTTCACGTAGTATCATCAAGGATGCCCTCGACATGTATGTAGATCATTCTCATCAAGATTTTATAAACGTGTGAAAGTAACCCTAGGGGTTGGTCACTCAGTCAGTAAATATTTAACAAGTGATGTCTACATGCTAAACACTTCTTGTTCTTTTTATGTCTTTGGGGATATTCATATCCTCTACCATCTGTGGTTTTCCCCCCATCTTTTTTCACATCTTTCCCTCTCAGAGAGAGTTTGATTTGTAAAATGATCCTTCCATGCCATCAACATTGTCACCTCCAGCTATTTTTAACAAAAATTATTAAATTACTGTCTTTTATAAGAACTAACAAAGTTGGCATTCTATTATGCCTCTGTTATTCTTCACATATTTCAGATTAGCTATTGTGTTAGATTATATGCACTCTCTCATTCTCTCTCTCCCTCTCTTTTTCCATCCTTCCCTCCTTCTTTCCAGCTCTCCCCCTCTCCTCCCTCTCTCCCACTCCCCCCCCCCCCCCATAAGACACAAGACTTCATTTGTCCTCTCTACAATCACTACATTTTAGGGATGAGTAACAGTGGTCATGAACAGAAAGTAAGTAAAGAAAGATATGTAGCATTCAGGGGGTGTGAGTAGGGTCATCTGCAGCATTCTCATAGAGAGCCATGAGATAAAAATTTAAGAAGCGCAATTTTACAGATGATCAAAGGGAAGCTGAGAAATGTTAAATGATTTGATCTGTGTCACACAGCTAATAATAAATGTCTGAGATAAAATTCAAACTCAGGTCTTCTTTATACCAATTTCCATGTTCTATCCATTGTACCACCTAGCTGAGATGCTGGTGAGAAGAAGGAAAGTTAAGAAAAGCATTGAGTGTTATTAGAGTAGAATTGCCTTAGCATTATTAATAGTTTCTATTCCCATGCTATTTCAAGGTCTCCAATGTTCTTTTTTTCTCACAATATCCCTATCAAGTAAGTAATAGAAGTGTTATCACCCCCATTTTACAGATGAGAAAATAGAGGCTGAGGGAGATACTTTTAAATAAAATAAGTATCCTAGTCAGGGCTAAAAGTACTCACCTTGGGCAACATGTGAAGGTTAACCACTGATAGATTTCAATGTGCTCACTACATTCATTTATCAGTACAGGGAATTTAGAGTTATTTAGAATAGAATGTATGGCCCAAATCTTTTTGAGAGGAATTCCTCAATTCAGGTCTGTGCCCAGACCTGAATGAATGTATAATAAAAACATTTTATGTAAAGTGCAGTTTAAATTTTTTTTTAATGATGATGAAGACAAGCCATGCTGAGAAGAAAACAAGTCCTATTTCTACAACAAATAAAACTCACGGACAGTTAATCTTTCCTTCTCTAAAGCTGAATCACAAATGAGCTTGTCAAGAAATTATCCTAAGTTTATAGAAAAATACAATTTATCTCACATACCTGCCAACTTTTCTCTACATTTTTTTTCAAGTGGCCGTAATATGGGAACCTCAATGAAGGTACCAGTGCAAATTCTATTTAAGAAAGTTACTTTTGAAGATAGTATTTTTTGAAATCACAATTCAATACATTCCCATAAGTTTCTGATTTTTCTGTAGGTTTTCATGTCAGTCAGTTTTCTCTATGGCAATGATAGGAACAAAATATATGTAAAACAAGGATATAATATGTCAGACTACTGCTCTTCATGCCAACATTCAGGGGGCACTCTTTTTAGAATGGGATGGGGTATTTTCATCTATTTGGAAACTGTGTTTCTTGTTTCTTGCATTTTTTCTTTGCTTATACTTCCATTGAGGTGGGGGGAGCTAGATTTTTGGAACAAGTAGGAGAATTGGGGAATGACAGCATAGCAGAGGATAAGGTAATTAGGAGAGGGGTGTTCTCTTCTCATCTTAAAACATTGTTGATTCTGAGATTTATTTCCCTCTCCTTGAAGATACAGTCCTTGTTGCTGGATTTCTTGGGACGCCATTTGAGCCCCTCTATTCCCATCTTGAACAAGATACAAAGATCCACACCCTCTCCAGGATGCTTAATAAATATCTGCTGGCCTCCCTTCCCAGTGGGTTCCTTGAAGGCACCTTCTCTCTTTAGCAGCTCTTAGTCTATAGAAATCCTTCCTCTTCCTTGAGCGCCAAGGCCCTTGTCTTTGGAGGGTCCATGACTCTAAATGTCATCAGCTCCCAACCCAATCCTACTCATGTCTTCTGCACTAATGTTCTTCCCCTCACCCCTCTCTAGCAGTCTCAAGTAAAAAAATTCCTAGTTATATCTCTTCAGCCAAACAACCATCTGTAATAGTCCCCTGTGCCATTATCTACATCACTGGTCAGGGGAGGGGGGCCAGCTTCAAAGGTTATTCATCCTGCCACGTTTGATTTCAAAAGACTGTATTATCTTTAAGTATTTGTAGTATACTTATGTCATATCTCTATAGTGTAATAATACATTGCTATGATTTCAATGCGTCTAGGTATTACCTAGGCCCTAAAGGAGGGGCCCGAGAGTCACCTTATCACCCATCCCATTTTTATTACAAGTTACATACTTGAGTATCTTCATTCATTTAGCTGAAGTAATTTAAAGTGACCTTTACTTCAAGAAATCGTTTTTGAATTAGAGTGTTTTCTCTAATTGTTTCCAAAGTAAGTAGATTTTTATTTCTTAAGGCTCATAATGCACATATCTTCTTATGAATATTTATGTTTTATCCAGTTGTTTGAGGGTAATTTGCTTTTCCAATATGTGAACCGCACTAGCATGATACAGTGGATGGAGAGCTGTCCTTGGGATCAGGAAGATCTGGGTTCAAGCGACACCTTGGAATCTTACTGGCTGTGTAACCCTGGGCTAACCACTAAACTCTTCTGTGCTCTAGACAAATTTTGAAGACTATAAATTCATTGAAATAGGCATATATTAAGCACCTACTATATACTATGCCCTGTGCTAATTGCAGGGGGTGCAAATGAGAAAAAAGAGGTAGTCCCTGCTCTCAAGGAAAACAACAGACAAAAGGAAGTTACACAGAAGGCATTCCCTTACACTGGTAGGAGTTTTCTAACCTTAGAGTTCCCTGTTGTTGTTATTTAGTTGTTTTCAGTCCTGTGCAACTCTCTATGACCTCATTGGGGTTTTCTTGGCAAAGATATTGTAGTGGCTTGTCATTTCCTTCTCCAGCTTATTTTTACAGATGAGGAAACTGAGGCAAACAGGGTGAGGTGACTTGCCCAGGATCACACAGCTAGTAAATGTCTAAGGCCAGATTTGAACTCAAATCCTCCTGATTCTATGGCTGGCACTGTATCTGTGGCACTTAGGTGTCCTTAGATTTCCCTACACTGATGAAATCACAGGCCTACTTCCTGTACCCTAATATGTGAACAAAACCCTTCATTTCTTTTGACCTGGAGCTTTCCTTTTAGTCACAGCCAAATCCAAGGAAGACAGTTTTTTTTAAAATTAAACTATTTTGTTTCCTTTTCATTTTCTGCTGAAAGTATGATGTTTTGAATAGCTAACCTCCTTAATAAATTGTATTTTTGTATTTTAGTCTTTCTTTTCTGTAACTGTGAAAGCCTCTTAGATTTCTCAGCTAGAAACTAATTTAGTGAAGTTTGACTGAGAATTTTATTGTGCTTACAACTAGGAGTTAGCCATGGGAGGTTGGGCTTAAAAAGTACTGTCATTGAAACTGAAACCTGGATATTAATTTAAAGGAAATTTTATCTTAAGATCACAATATATTAGAATTTTAAAAGGTGAAAGGTTTCTTAGTTCACATAGAGGTCATCTATTCTCTTCTCTGCTCAAGATCATTTGAAACCATCCCAGGTGGACTTTTATATTATTTTTAAAGGCCTCAGGAAGAGAATAATTGAATTTTAGAATGATAAAAGATCTCAAAGATTGTGAAATCCTCTAATTTTGTTGCTGAGGAAAGTCTGCCTTAATAAGGTAAATCAACTTGGTCAAAGTCACACAACTTGTCAGTGACAAAGGTAGGTTTCAAACCCAGTATTCTTTCTACTGTGCTACATGACAAATATATTCTTGTTCTGACATAGAATCATAGAATTACAGATTCAGCGCTAGCAGTGATCCTTGGCCATTGAGTCTGATCCCCTTATATTACAGCAAACTGGGCCCCAGGGAAGTTAAGCTACTTTCCTGAAGTTAAGTTATTTGAGGCAGAGTTTGACCCCTGATCTTTGCTGTCCAGGAGGTCTTCCTATAAGAGCCTAACATTCTACAGGCTTCAGGATAGGCTATTTCTTGTTTTGTTTTTAATTTTCTCACTGAATATGGGAATCAGCAAATGTTCTTATGATCAACTTTTGTGTATTTGAAGTCTTATTTATGACCTTCTGTTATGTGGGTTGTCTCCCTTTGTTCTGTCATCCATTGTCAATGAATTTCCTGACTACTACCCTCCAAGTATAGGTTGCTCCATTATTCTCATGCTTACTATGTAAATAGCACAAGCATTGGGGGATATAGACAGTATATCACTAGCAATTTAATGTAGCTTGGGTTGGTCTTCACTATGTTCTCATAGATGTGAAAAGTTGAATCAGTTGAATAATGCAGCAAACATGTTGGAATGGAAGTATGGAAAGAATAGTGTGTATTTATATTCACTTTTTTCCTTGCATCTTGACAACAGCACTACAGTGAGGTATGCAATGCAGCCTGTGTGACAAATGAATCTACTAAGATTTAGAGAAATTTCGGCATTTGAACAAAGCTGAACTCAAATCTTTCGGTTCCAAATCCACTATTATCCCTGCCATACCCCGTTTCCATTTTGTTTTTGTCTTCTGATGACCATGAATAATCTAGGCTTCACCATTGGTAATCAAGACTAAACTATCTTGATTCTATTATTTAAGAACACTATGAGCTCCTAATACAGGAATTGGACCAAATGAGTAATTCTGTTTATTTATCTGGATTCCTGCTGTTTCTGTTTTCCTCCTGTGGCTTAGAAGGCATAAACAGATGAAGAAATTACTTTTTAAAAACCATAGGAGTCCACAACTAAGGAATTAAAGGGTCTTCAATGCTTCCAGTACATTTGGTGTTTTTCTCTTAATCTGGTTCAGATTTGTTTCAATATTGAAACAAGTATCACTTATAAATATTAACATCTGGTTCCAGGAATCATCTGGTAGAAGTGCATGCACATTATTAATGTGGATCTTCTCATGGAACTTCTGTGGAAACACTGTGGATATTGCAATTAAGGAACCATTTGTTAGCAGACTCTGAACAAGATAATGGGGTGAAAAAGAAACATTTCAAAATAATGTCGCATTTTGTGTATATGTTTTTCCCCCTCAATAGAAAGCAGAAGATGAGGATCTTGTTCTCACACCTGATGGTACTAGGGAATTTCTGACATTTGAAGTCCCCCTTAATGACTCTGGATCTGCTGGACTTGGAGTCAGTGTTAAAGGCAACCGGTCAAAAGAGAACCATGCAGATCTGGGGATTTTTGTCAAGTCCATTATCAATGGAGGAGCAGCATCCAAGGTAAGCATAATATCTCCACCACATATTCTATCCCCTAAGTAAGATTATTTTTAGATTATTTTCACTTTATATATTTTTAAATCAGTTATTTGTGTTTTAGTCAGTATTCTCTTTAGATTGACACTTGAGGAATTAGTCACATTGTTGTACACATTTAGATGTGTTTGTGTGATATGGAAGTTTACATGTGTGTGTTTGTGTGATAAAACCAGGTCCTCTGGAAAGGTGATGCATGGAGCCATACTGTAGAACCCTAATGGAGAGGGACACAGAGTAGTCATTCCATGAGTAAAGTGTTACTGTATGGAATTTCATGCCCAGGAACCAAAATCTTATTGAAGTTGGCTAATTCCACTGACATTTTCTAGTTTTGCACCCCAATTAGTACCAGAAGCTCTGGCTATGAGATTAATCTAACAAGTATTTGTTAAACAACTAGAGATATAAAGACAAAAAAAACCCTGTTCTTGTCTCTAAGAATGGACTTTTGCTGCTCCTCACAGAGAACACTACATCTTCCATCTTCACGTGCTGTTGTTCTCCTTCGCCTTCACTTCTAAATTTCCTAGACTTACTTCAATACTTTGCTCAAATCCTACTTTCTTTAGGAGGCTTTTCCTGAACCCCTTGACTGTTTCTGCCTTCCCTTTTGAGGTTATCTTTTTCTCTGTTCTCTATATATCTGGTCTACACCTGATTATTTGTTGCTGCTTATTCCATTAGAATAGTAACTCCCTGAAGACAAGGGATGCTTTTATGTCTTTTGCCCAATGTTTGGTATAGTGCCTAACACATAGTAAAAATTTAATAGATGCTTATTCATTTATTGATTATTTATTGATACTATAAAGGAAAATAACTAGCTCATACTTGTATACATACATATATATATGTATACACATATATTTATATATATGCATATATGTACACACACAGTAAATAATGAAAAAAATATGTTTGAGGGAAGGAAAAGAGGACCAATCAGATATATCCTAGTGTATTAACAATCTGGCTAGCAGCTCCTGCTGGGGGCATAAGATTCCCCCCACAGCCAGCACCCAGGAGGCTGCCGGGAAAGCACAGGTTCTTTTTATCTGCTTAAACAAGGAAAGCACAGTGAAGGGGTTGACCAGCTTACTTTAATCCAGCATTCAGTTAGCATACAGACAACATTCATTTAGTTCGGGGGAAAACACCAGCATTCAGTTAGCATTCAGTTAGTTCAGGGGAGCAAAGAGACAAGCATCAAGACACAGACCAAATACAGTTTCATTCACTTACTTCAGGGGAAAAAGCCAGCACCCTGAGGTTCAGAACATTCATTTAGTTTGGGGGGAAAAGAACCAGCATCCCGAACCCCAAAACCAAAATACAAACAAATTACAAATATCAACAGATAGACTCAATACAATTCATAGTTAGTAACTTCTGGGCTCAGCCTGAGAGCAAGGGCTGGCCCAGAGTCATGCTCCCCACCACTGCCGCGCCAACCGGAAAAGGAAAGAGACATCTTCAAGGTGTCCTCTCCCCTCTTAGAGAGTTTTTGACATCATCAAGAGCTGCCTGAATGACCAGGGCCAATTGGTTCTTGAGTTGGCCCCTCCCCCTAGCGTAGACTAGGTTAACACCCAATAGGGCATGGCTCTGGAGTTAACAACTCCCCTCAGCCAGCCCCATGACTCATCATACAGGAAGTTCTCTGCTTCCTGGCATTCTCTCTGGGCTTTCTGCCCAAGAAGAGAAGCAGCAAGCCTGGGGAAAGGTGAAGAGCTTCCCTAAAGGTGACCCCACCATTCTGGTTACACCTAGGGATTTGCTTGAGTCATTAAAAGGTTAAGTGACTTGCCCAGGATCAAATTCAGGTTAGACTTGAAACCAGATGTTGCTGACTCCAAACCTAGCACAACATCGTAACATCATGCTGTTTGTTCCCTTAATATCTATGTTAACTATATTTTTGAACCAAAACCCATAGCACATTCTGATGAAGACATTCTTTTTGCAAGGAATATTGGGTCGAAATTACACTTTTTTTGAAATTGCAAATGTGAAAAATCCTGAAAGTATGGCAGCTACATAGGGCCACATAGCCTGATGATGGAAACCCTAAATGACAATGTTGTTCTCTGGCAAACAGAGCTTCAGTAACATGTGCTATTTCTCCATAGAAAAATTTTCATGGATTCATTTGAAAAGGTTGTGCTGTTCCAGATTAAAATATCAGTCAGACTCAAATATTTCCTTCTATAGGAGGCTCTGGAAGCAAGAAAATATTCATATTGTGTTGTTTGAATTAGTATGCTATTTGGGAAAACAGATTATGCTAATGACTTGATTTACAAGTGTATAAATGATTGGAATAGACACAATCTTCAATGGCTGCTTAGATGTTATTATACAAGAGTTCAATTGAGCATAATCTATTAGGATTAAAAAAAGTGTTTTTGTTTTTGTTTTCTTACTGTAGGCAAACTTCTTTTTGTAACAATATTTAACTATTATACAAGCAAGTGCTTTCTTATTTACGGGCCTTACTATTATCTCTTTTTCTTCCCAGGATGGAAGGCTTCGAGTGAATGATCAACTGATAGCAGTAAATGGAGAATCCCTGTTGGGCAAGACAAACCAAGATGCCATGGAAACACTAAGAAGGTCCATGTCTACAGAGGGAAACAAGCGAGGAATGATTCAGCTCATTGTAGCAAGGAGAATAAGCAAATGCAGTGAGGTAAAAAGAAAAAAAGGGGGCATTTCATGGAACCATCCAAAATTTCAATTAGGCTAATATTCCATCATGACTCTTATTTGGGGGACTTAATTAAATTTAGAAAATATATTTTGAGACCTGGTATCTGTAATAATCAATTCCAGATCCATTTGAATGTAGTTTTTGTTTTTATCATTTGTATTACAATGTTGATGTCATTAAAAAAAAAAACTACCACAATATGCCAGTTAGGAATATTTTTGGGGGGACTTCATCTCCATTTTCTTGAATTTTGTATAATTCTGTGTATTCCTTTTCTAAGTATACACTAATAGTTAATCTCATTATTTTTAATGGGGAAAGGAAAGAATTCTTGTTTATGTTTAGCTCTTTTACCTTTTGGCACACTGCTGTCCTAGGTACAGGGGAAAGAGCAGCTTCCTTAGGCACTTGCCCTTTTCAGTATTCTCTTCTCTAGTAGGGTCCATTCTTAATTGGAAAGTAGAATTATGGAGAGGGGCAGCAGTCTGCCTTTCCCCACCTACTCAGACAAGGCAACTTGTAAAATCCCTAGGGATTTAATTTCCTCTTCCTTGGAATTGGCTCCATTTGAATGACACTGCTGCGCATCTGCACAATGGCTATCAGATTTGTCCCCTCTTTAAGGCTTCAAATAGGGACATTATATATATGGGTGTATGTATATGTAGGAAAAGTTTAGGAGCGGTGATTCTTCCTCTCTATTAAGATGGATAAAGATGTCCAAATCATCATCATGTATCCTTATTTTACTCCCCCACCCACATACAAGTGGAAAATGTTTAACTGAGGATGCAAAAGAGTAACATGAATTATACATTTAGTTAATACTCCAATAAAAATTAATAATTTTTTAAAATTTAGATAAAACTTCAGTATTGATTGTATCATATTAAGTTGATGTGGATACAAACAGTACCCTAAGGGTTAAAATGAATAATATTACATTGTTTTCCCAGTACTTTGTGAATATCCTCCTGAGGATCCTGTAACTTGAGGGTGTCCTAAAGTCCTTTTCTCCTTATCTCGAAATACCATAAGACTTTTCTTTGTCTTGTAAGACAAAAAGAATTGTTTTTTCTTCCTCATCCTATATCCCCCTGTCCTTCTTATCCTGTCAGCCATCTTCTTCATCCTGTGTCATAAGATTCTTCCTTTTCTTGTAAGCAACCTTCATTTTGTTCTTCCTTATCTAATCTTCAACCCCCACAAGCAACCCTAAAATTACATCATTATTCTGAAACCTCTATATACGCCTACTTCCCCAAATATCAGTCCCTTTTTTCTTAGCCCTGTGGCTATAATCAAAAGTCTGTGTGTGCTTTTCACATAAATGAAAGCAGCTCCTGGTGGCTACAGAGAAGTCCAAGTGAATTCTTTCACACCCGAACCACTCTCCCAAATCTGACCTCAACAAAGTAGCTTTAATATAGAAGTGAATAAAGGGGATCATGATTTCTATTGATGGAAAAATCAGTTCAAAATACATTAATAAGATGACAAAGACTTTGAGGCTATTCATAGGCTTTATTATTCATCTTTTTTTAGATAGGCAGCATGGGAAATTGAACATAGCTGGTGTTAAAGCCACCTAAATCTGAGTTCATGTCCTGCCAATGACATATACTGGCTCAGTGGCCCTGGACAAATCACATAACCCCTCAGTGTTCTAGGCAACTCTAAGACTTTACATTCCAGAGAAAATGTTAAACTGCGGTAGAACAGGGACCCGATCTGGGAGTTCCGTAAACCAGGTAAATCCCAGTCCTAGTTTCTCCACCTTTTTTCCTTGAAGAAAAGAGATACAAGGTCCTACATAATGGCGTTCACCTAATCTCATAAAAATATCAAATTCAGTGTCTTTATAGCCTGGAAGTGACAATAGGCATTAGGGAATTACTCCAAAATTATTTTTAGTTTGATTATCTACTAATTTATAACAACAGTCAAAGCAGATGCCATCTGAGAAGACTACTTTATGCAGTTGCATGAGCTGAAATTCAAACTATTTTTCAAAGTTGAAAAATGGGAATGCAGGCAATATTGACTTATCAGTTAGATGGATGGCAGAGTTGATAGAGTTCTGGCCCTAGAGTCAGGAAGATCTGAGTTCAAATCCAGCCTTACAAATTTACTAATTGTGTGGTCTGAGCAAGTCACCTAATTGTCTGCCTTCATTTCCTTATCTGTAACATGGCGATAATAATCGTACCTACCTCCCATGATTTTTTGTGATGGTAAAATGAGATAATATTGGCAAAGATCTTTTCAAACATTAACATTCTATATAAATGCTAGCTTTGAGTATTATTTATGTGAATATGTACTAATAGTACACATGCTAAGTCATTATCAAAATGAAAAAATGATGAAAAAAACTGAGAAAGTTATACATCTAGTAAACATCATTTTTACTAAGTGAATGAGACACGGCAGCCAGAGGCAATACTAGTTTAGAACATGAACTTATTTAAGAAACACTAAATCTAAAGATGATGAAAGACCATTGTTTCCCATGCAATATCACCTCACAAAAGAGTAACACTATAGGAGGATAAGCCAAACCTGCAGAGAATTTGGTGTGAATCTTAGCTGGATCTTAGTATGAAGTGTGAACTAATCCAAACCCAGATACAGAAGAAAGCAGGGGACTAAAACCAAACATAAAATGAAAGCAATCTGGCATTTTTGTGATGTCTTTTCATAAATGATGACAGTGGAACCAGCACATTTGGGCTTCATCAACTTTCAACCTCATACATTTGTGAGGAAGTAGCAATCACATAAAGATCACAGGATTCTTGATCTAGAATTGGAAAACACCTTAGAGGTCATCTATCTAATTCAACCTCCTCATTTTATTGATAAGGAAAGTGAGAGGCCCAAGGAAGCTAAGTGAAGCTAAGGCCCAAGGTTACAGAAATTCCATGTCTGGACTTGGTTCTCAGATCCTTTGGCTCTAAATACAGTCTTTTGCTCACTGTGTATCATACTACTTCTCAAGAAGCCATTAAGACCCAGAAAGAACAATTGAGATTGGCCAAATCCATTTAAAAAAAGATTTGTTCTAAAGGGGAGAGAATTTTAAAGACACCTTGAACTTTATTTTCTAGGTAAAGAAAGAGATCCCAAAGAAAATATCACAGACAGAACTTTTATTTCAAATATGAAATTTTTTGAAATATCAGTGACTCCCAACCTCAGTTCTTATTTTTTTTAATAATCTCTGTCAATTCTTCATGGGAATGATTTATGTATATATCACAAATACCCTTAATGAAGGGTGAATATGTGAAGGGAAAATGCAGAGTTGTGCAAGCCACTTTCTGTGGTAAAATAATCACTCAGTAGACAGGTATAGAAAAAAGATGATCTTACTCTGTTTTTTCTTTGTTAAAATTTTTAAAAGCATTTAATTTAGTAATTTCAATAATGATATAAATGTAGCCCTGAAGTCTCTCCTCAAACAAGATGTTCAACCCATATGTTGAAATGATCTATTGATGACTGACGCATCCACAGAGGTAACTTGGCTCAATGTTCTGAGGAAGACTGACATCAAGAGAAACTTTAAGCAGAAAGACATCTGCTCACCTATTGTGTTCTCCAGTGCCATGCAATCTAAAATTGCATCAGATTATCCAGTCACTTTTTTTCTTTGTTTTGATTATTGCCCACTTAAATGCTTGTTATATACTCCTCCTTTCTGGTATTTCATTGAGATAGCATCATACATTGGCTACAGAAGATACCCTCAAGTGCCTCTGAGTCTTACCTTCTATAGGTTTCTCTGTCTCTCTGTCTCTTTCTGTCTGTGTATCTCTCTCTCTCTCTCTCTCTCTCTCTCTCTCTCTCTCTCACACACACACACACACACACACACACACACACACACACACAATTATTTTCCATCTTGTTGTCCAAGCCTGGAAAAAAAAACTGTGCCTACTTGGGGGTCATGTTAATTTAGACTTTTCCAGTGAATATTAATTTATTTTTGCCAATATGTTTTTGAAAGTTGCAGCCCCAGAGGTGGCAGGAATTATTTTAGACACTTTTAACACTGAAAGTTTCTATGGAGTCTAAATAATTTGATGTGATGAAAACCAATCCTGATTTCACAAAGTAGAAAAGATAGTAGACAATGTCATACATAAAGCTGGCCCTCTTGACTCACTGTCTGCTGGATGTATGTTTTGAGTTGCTTTTCCAGCAGAGCCTTGCACCTAGTGGGAGCTCAGTAAATGTGTGTTGATTTTACTTAATTGTGCAAGTGGATTATCTTTATTCTTTCACCTCATCCTCTTCACTCTCATGTTGCCTACTACCTTTTGGACACCTTGAACTGGATGTCCTATAAACATCCCCAAGTCAACGTGCTTAGAACAAAACTCCTTACCTTTCCTTCCATATCCTCCTCCCTTCAGAACTTCCTTTTATCTGTGTTTCCTAGACAGAACTAGAGGATATTTCTCTTTTAGACTTTCAGTAAGATTGGGAGGGGTACCACTATGCATGTGAATGGATTTCTTTTGACCCAGAGTAAAAAAAAATAAAGCTTATGGTATAAAGCATTTTACAAAATCATTAATAGAATTGTTGTTTGCCACCCAAAAAAAGGTAAGAGATATTATATCTTCATGGAGAAAATAATCAAACCAAGTCTCTAGTGACAAGCAAAATACCTTGCACACAGTCTATGTCTGTCGAACAGAATTTACATGAAGTAATTAGTTCTGTTTGAGAATTTTTGTTCTGCCTTTTTTTTATGGTTTACTGTTAGTTTCCTCATCTTTATCTTGAGGCTGTTGGACTAGATGGCCTCCAAGGTCCCTTCCCATTCTAGCTCTATAATTTTCTAAGGAGGAAAAAAGTATTCTTTCTAAGGTCTGCATCTGCTGTATCCAGTAGAATTGCTGTGGGAACAGCCATAATTGAGATAAGGTGATTTGGAGAAAATGGTGGCATCGCTTTATCTCTTAGCAGGGGTTGGTGTTTACAGTGGTTCTCCTTTATCTCTTAATAAAGTTTAATAACAAATGTAATGAAACCACCTGTAAAGGGACTATAGCAACCAAGTGGAAAATGAAGAGTGCTTAATTGTTCCTATAGCATTTTCTTGCTTTTCCTGACTTTGTTTTACTTTGGCATTTGCTCCAACTTGATGTGTCTCTCTTCTTTTTAGCTCAAATTTTCTTTAAACAAAATTCATCAAAAGGTTTAAAACAAAGCTGTGTGGCCCTCCACCAATTTTTCTTAGAAATTAAAAGATAATTGTATCTTTTGTTAAATATTTATGCAGTTGACTATTGATGTCTTCATTTAAATCTGCCTTTTGAGATGCTAATTAGAAATGATGGGGAAAGGAATCTTTCCTGTGAAAATGTTAAAGTACTTAGCTCTTTTCAGAGCATATCTATTAGAAGAGGGCAATAGTTATTGCTCTCAAATGGAAACAGTGAATGCTAATTTTTCTTGTGTTTATTTCAGTATAGTTTTCTTAAATAAAGAAATTTAGCTATCAACCTCAAAAAAATGTCAAATTGCTGAGTTGCCAGGTGCATTGGAGTAATGCATTTGTTTAACAAACTTGAGTCTAGGCTGCTGTCTCCTGGGAAAATCAATTTTTGTGTTGCACAAGGCTGCTAATCTCCTTAATGTATGCACCCATTTACAATACGTGGGAGTCGCTGTTCTTTAAGGGTCCTGGGAATGTTGGTTTCATAAATTGTTTTCATTTCTTCATAGAATCTTGGAACTTAGCAGTCAAATTCTCCCTAAATTTTTCTTTGATTGCTTTACATCAGAGGACTTGAATATTGTTTAATTTACTTTTCAGTAAAGCTTTCACTTGTAATCTGCAATTTAAAAAAAACATAATAAAACAAATCCTCCTTTTACAATTTAAACCTTATTGAGTCTAATTCACTTGCACTGCAAGTTTATTATTCTCCTGCAGCTTGACGTGGCTCCAATTGTAATTGTGTTGACCCTTCTGTGCAGTAAATCTCCCCAGTGCTTATCAAACTGGGAGAGATAAGTCTACAATTCGGAACTTCATTAAATATCTCATTTATATTAAACAGATGATAGCTTCTAACAGAAATAATCATTTTTACTGACTATGCAACCCCTCTCAGTTGTGTCCTCATCTTCTTGGAATGCAGTGAATCCCCTCCCTAGCTCCTCCCCCAAAGCTTGGCAATAAGCCAGCATCAAAATGTCATAAGATGTTAGTCCATTGGGGTGACTTCAAAGCTCCTGTTGTGAGTATTGCATTTAGGAGTACTTTGTTACCTCTTGGAGGATTTTTAAAAGGCTTTAATAGCCTGAATTCTGTTGTCATGCTAGACCTACAAATAGTATGAATTATAAGAGATAGCTGTTTAAAAGAACACGCAGCATATTATTTTAGTTCACCGTAGTGTGAATTGACTCTTCCTTCTTGAATTGACAATATTCTGTAAATTTGAGAATGGCCTTTCTCCTTGTATAGTACTTGCAATAGTACTGTAAAGTTTGCATCTTGCTATCATATGCCATATCTCATTTGATTCTTCACATCAATCCTGCGAAGTGGAGAGATGGATGTTATGATCCTCGTTTTACAAATAAGGGAATTGAGGCTGTGTGGCTTCCTGAGTTTCCCAGCGTCTTATATGGGGAAAAAGGGGTAGAACTGGGACTCCAATTCAGGTCTTTAGACACCAAGGCTCATGTTCTTCCCAGTACACCAGGCTGCCACTCTTACCTTCTTAATATTCACTTAGGTTCCAAAAAAATGAACTTTTCAAGTATATGATGAGAGGCTGTAGGCAGTGGTTTCCTGGAAAGAATGTCTTAGGGTTTGCATATGCTACCATTTCAATAGATATCTTCAGGGTCATTTAGTGGCCAAAAGACCCAAATCAAACAAAAATATCTAGTGAGATTTTTGGTTACATTAAGAGATGAATTATGTCTCAAAGAATCGCCTCAGTTTACCTTTGCTTTAGTAATAAGCTACTTAGTTTCACTGACAACATATACATATTCACAATTTAAATATTCACCAAATGGCATTTAATCAGAATGTCACCTATGCTAATCACATAAACACATAGAGAGAAGCGTGGTCATGTAACTATTGTAACATCGTAACTTGCAGGATATTTTTTTAAAAATAATCCCATTGAGCATAGAAACATCCAATTTTTGGTCTATATAATTTTAAGTAAGTAAACTTATACCATTGTGGAATGATCATGGGAAAACTGGCTTAGAAGCCAAACAATATATATTTTAAAAAATTTAGTCCATATCAGCCTTCATTCTAAAAGATCTTGCCCCAAGACAGCCTCCTAAAGCAGTCTAAGCTAAATTAAGATGAGACAAGCTAGCTGTTTGAAGAAATAAGCCAGAATACATGATGAAAATGAACACACATGTGTACATGCACACATTTAAATGTAAACTTAAATATATGTACATACATACATACATACATACATGCTTCATCTACAAGAGCTGAAATCTGACAGGACTTCATAGGAGTGACAATCTTAGGTACCGTAGAGCTCATTGTTAAAATTATGGTGGTCCAGAGTGACAGAGTTTAGTTTATTTGGTAACCAGCCCTGTACAAGCTTTGGGCAAGTTGTTGTGGTTCCCTGAGAGCCAAATGTTGATAAATGGATCTTTAATTCTGATTCTCTTTCTATATAGGCAAAGTCACCTGGTAGCCCCTCTGGGCCAGAACTGCCTATTGAAACTGTGCTAGATGACAGGGAAAGAAGAATTTCCCACTCCCTCTACAGTGGGATTGAGAGTCTTGATGAATCTCCCACAAGAAATGCTGCACTCAGTAGGATAATGGGTGAGTCATATCAAACTCTTATTTACCACCACTCAGTTTTGTCCCTTGCTCTTTGTTTTTGTCCCCTAAAAGTTTATTAGCATAAAACTCAAAAGGGACATGTGTAACAGGAAAGTCGTAGAGACTATTTTTTAAGTAATGCCCACCTTTCTGTGATTGAAAGATAAAAGATTCCCTGTAAGCATTTAAGAAAAGCTAATGTGATGAAAGTAAATCAATAAATTGATTTTGTTAAGTGAGTTTTAAATCCCCAACCAGGTGAAAGAAAATGATGGGATAATTTAAAAATATTTTCCAGCAAGTGAAGTGTTCTTAGTCTGTTTGGAATGGCTAAAGAAGCATTGTTAAAAATAAAAAGTCAGCTCAGTGGACAATACCAGGAAGGATTGACAAGTTGTGTTGGGGCATATTTAAGCTTCACCCAAAGTAGGGGGGAAATGTAGTTTAATAGTAATTGTCATTGGGTTTGTGCTTAACGGGATGTTTCTCTATTTCAGTTGTATTTGTATTTTTCTCCTTTTGTGACACTAGTTTTCAAATCTTACAACTAATTTTCCGCATCCTTTGTTTGGATTCAGCACCATACTGTCTGTATGGCCCCCAGTGGGTAATGAGGTTATTAGCACTTGCTCGGCAGCAATTCAGTTTCTCACTAACAGATCCAGTTAATAAAGACTTGCCTTGCCATCGGAGTGGTTGGATTTACTGGGTTGCTCATCGTGGGATTAGCTCGTGAGGGTTTTCAGATTTAAAACACAAGAAGCTGTTTGATTAGAACAGTACCTGATATAAACCACTTTTATTGCTGGAATGTTTGCAAGCTCTGATCTAAAGAATAGCTTTTAAAATCAATTCTGTTTCAGTTCATGCATATAGAATCCAAGGTTCTTGATGGAATTTGGTGAAAACAAGAATGAATTTCATTTATTCTGCAGACATTTATTCAATGCCTACCATGTCCAAAGGCTCTCTTGGGGACATATGGAAATGAATACATTTTAGTCCCTGCTCTCTAGGAGCTTACAGTCTTATATGGGACATAAGACATGGACACAAATAATAATACTACAATTTGGCATGGATTTCCCTTAGGAACCTTTTTAGTGTCAGAAGCTCCCAAATCCCCATTTTCTTATCTTGTAGCAAATATGATTTCATTCTGTTTCTCTGCTGTTGCTTGATAAACATTTTCTTTTCTTCCCTTTGAAATTGTGCCATACAATGAGGTTTTAAAAATTATAATAGTTTTCTGTCCTTTCACTATTATTGGATTTTATATACTGGCTGACATTGATGTGAATGAACATTATCCATGTTAAAACCATTTTCTTTTGAAGGAAGATCAGCCCCTGAGAGAGAGAATGTCTGTGTGTCTGTGTATACAAAGTGATATACTGTAATTTCCCCTTTATTATAGGAACATAGGATTTGCCATACTGGATCAGGCCATTGGTCCATCAGTTCCGGTAACCTGCATCCTGCTTCCAATCCTTGATGCTTCAGAGGAAGGCGAAAAATAAAACCCAATTTATTCATCTAGTGGCATTTTGCAATGCTGTACATAGGGGTCGGGGATTCCTTCCTTTTCCTCGTGGGCTGCTGCCCAGGCTTCATTAGTCATGGTTTCATCAGTCCTTTTTTATGTTGTCTTATACTTTGTGTTCCTATCCCTGGCTCCTGTGTCTACAATGAACTTTTCTAAAAATTCAGATATTTCCAATGGCAATAAGTCCCCTCAGCTATCTTTGTGCTGGTGTGATATAATATGCTTCCCTTTATTTCTTTAAAATTTGTTGACAGTACAATTTCTGCTTTTTCCTCCTAGGTTGAAGAATGTGTATGTTTTCATGTTAAATAAAACTAGCATTAAGAAGTTTTGATATTTCCTTAGACTAATTTTTAGAAGTGAATTACACTTTATACTGGAGATTACAAGTATACTTTGCTTTAAAAATTTCATTTACCTCTTTGATATTACCTTTTCACTGTAAATTTGGAATTCTTTCAGTCCTGAGGCCATGTCTATCAGAGTATTGTGTGCCTTATGATACTATTGCCATTCAAATGGGGAAGACTACAGTAAAATGATACCATGGTTATTACTATTATACCCAATACTTGGGTATTAATAAAATGCCCAAAGAGTGAAAACTGTTAAAGCAAAGAAAGCCAATGTCTGAATAGAACATCAAAATGTAACTTCCCCCTAAGCACCTGTGAGGCTTTTTACATCCAACTAGGGATTGCCTCATTTATTGAATTATATCCCAAGTGCCTAGCCCAGTCCCTGACCTATACCAAGCAGTTAATAAATACTTGTTGATTGAATGGAACTTTTGGAAATCATTTAACAGCTAGATCTTACTTTGATGATGGTCCTGTCCCCCCCTTTTTTTTTTTTTTTTTGTAGAACAGCTCCCTGTAGGCATCTAGTGGTGCTGTTTTTCCAGGGGCCATATCTCAATTGCATTACATTGAAAAGCTAGTTGCCTAGATTGAGAGTTTCATCAATTCAAGAGGGATTGGGAAAATTTTTCTCATTGAGCACTTTCCAAGGCCTCTCATTTGAAAGTAATCTAAAACTTCTCAATCAAAAGAAGAACCTGCCTCCAAGAACAAATGACCAGTTCTCCAAATGCATGCCTATACAAATATGCAACCTGGAGATCTGGAGAACAGGATATAGAATCATGGAACTGGAAGTGGCCTTAGAGATCATTTAGCCCTGTGCCTTCATTTCATAGCTGAGGATCAGAAGAGTTAGCTTTACTCAAGGTTGCTTCCAATTTAGATGGAGATAAAATTTGTTCATTTCTAATGCAAATCTTACTTACTAATGGTAATCCTTCTCAATGCCGATGCTTCCCAGGAAGACAAGGCCGCACTTGTTGTTTAGTAAATTTCATCCAAATGTCTGAGTGGAAAAGCAGAAGACCTTTATGATCTTTTCCTGTTTTATGCTTCCATGTGACTTGTATGTATTTTTAGAACCACTTCTGTAGCTTTCTTAATTATTGTTTGGTATCCTAACCAAAGGACTATATAGCATTCAGAGCTGGAATGGACTCTAGAGGACATTTAATGCAATCCTTTGTTTTATATGTAAGAAAACTCAGGACCACAGAGGCTAAGTGACCTCATTATCTCAGGTTGAGCAGGGAAAAAGTAGCAAAGTCCGGATTCAAATACAGGATCTTGGCCTCTTAGTCCAGTGAAATTTCCACAATTTTTCTCAAAGGAAGTCATAAATAGCATTCTGATCATATCCTAAGTGTTGGAGAAGTAAGTAGCTCTATTCATCTCCCTTAAGGTTAGTCATAGGTAACAGAATGTTGATCTCTTCTGAAATCGATACAAATGTAATCTGGGTTGCTGGACTGAAAAATAAGAAATGAAAAACAGAAATTTTCATTTTTTGATGTACGCAAGCACTAATAAGCAACAAGTGCATTAATCCCATGGACCATAAATCTGGCTTTAGATGATTAGAGCAGTTTATGCAAATGAACACATTTTCTAAGGTCTAATAAGTTATAGGACCCTAGGATTTTGGTAACATTTATTTCAAAAATGACTTTCTGTTTGACACAAAAAGAATTTGTAGTGTTCAATTTAGTAGTTCATTTTGTTAGCAACTGCACTTATACAGTCATGGTGAATTTGAAAAGTAATTTTCTTCAACATATTTTCATATGGTAAATAATGGAAATATAAAAAGAGATTAATGTTCTTGTTTGCTTTTTAAGTGTGATTAAAAATCAAGACAACTTAAGAGGTATTGTTACATTTTTAGTTCAGCTTTTATTATGTACAATGTTGTTTTCTATGTAAATTATTTTCAGTGAATAAACATTTAGGAGAACATAATTTTGCAATTCTCTGTTTCACTTGTACTCCAAATGAAGTTGATAAATCACAATCTTACTATCTATGGGGTTTGTGATGATTAACGATTTTGTGAGACATTATCCATCATTTCAAAAGCCCCTAAGACAACTTTTGTTAGATTCTATTTTGACAGAAAATACCAAAAAAAAAATCATATTTTTCCACAAATTTACCTGAACCATATTTACTTTTCTTTGTATTATATATTTCACTAGATATTCTGTTTGCTTACATCTGTTATAAAAGAAGTAGAGGAAAATAATTCCCTTTCAACAGTAAGATGAACCAGGATAAAAAAAAATAAAAAAAAAAGATGAACCAGGATGATGAGTGGACTTGAAGCCATTACATTAATCAATCAACAAATATCAAATTTTTATTGTATGCCTACTATGTGCAAGGCACAAAAGATACAAATACAAAGAAGGAAACAATCCCTACTCACAACAGTCATATTTCGAAAGGGGAGAAAAGCTTGTGTGTGTATTTGAACATATATGGAATTTTATATATCGTAGAAATATAAAGGGAATAAATACAAATATAGACAAAGTAGTTAAGTATGACATAATTTGGAAGGATCAGGGAAGGTCTCACATAGATGATTCTTGTGTTACATCTCAAAGGAAGAGGCAGAATTAAAGAGGGAGAGTATCCCAAGAGGGGGAGATGATACAGGAATAGGACTTGGAATGACCTGTGTGTGAAGAATAGAAAGGACTGTTTTTACCCATCACACGGTGTGAGGGGGCAATGATTTCCAATGAAGCTCAAATGATAGGTTTGGTCCATGCTGTATAGGGCAAAAAAAAAAAAAAAAAGAAGCAGTTTATATTTGATCCTAGAGACAAAAGGAAGCCACTAGATATGTCCGAGAAGAGTAGTCATGCAGCTAAATCTCCCCTTATTGGAAATTAGTTTGGTGGCATCCTGGATGGGATGGAGGGAGGGGGAGAGAGACAGACAGAGATGGAGACTTGAGGCAGTGACTAAAATTAGGAGGCTAGTACAATAATTTGATTGAGAGATGATCCGATCTTGAACTAACATGGTGATTGCTTCAGTGGAGAGAAGAGGTTACATGCACAGGATGTTGTAAAGGCTAAAATTGCAAGATTCCATCACATGGGTGGGGTAAATAAGGGTTAGAAATCCAAGATAATGTTAAGATTACAAGACTGGGAGACTAGAAAGACAGTAGTGCCTTTGACAGAAAAGGAAGTTTTGAAAAGGTATGGAAACCTTCTAGTGTTTTTTCTTTCTTTTTCTAAGGATAAGTACAGTTTGGTCATGTTTGAAATCAGTGAATAAGAAATTTTTTTATAAGAGAGAAGTTGAAGACTTGAGAGGAAGCAGGGGGATTGTGATCTAATGGAGAAGATGGGAAGAATTGAGATCAAGTGCCCATATAAAGGTGACAGGTCCTCTTTGTCAGAAACTAAGAAAGAAAGAAGTAAAAAGTGCAAACTGATATCAAAGGATTTTCTGGTAAAGAGAATGGGAGGAGCTCACATGAGGGAAGACCTCAATTTTCTCAGTAAAATAAAAGGCAACTTTCTTTAAAGATAAGAGGAAATCAATTGGAGAGCAATAAAATGACTGCCTTGCTGCAGTGAGGGCTCGATTGGGGTTGGATAGCATGAATTTGTAATGTGCCCATTACACACATAAATTACATGCCATGTAAGGGTTTATTGAAAGAATTGGTTGTTTAGTTTGGAAAAGTATTGGGGATATGATTACTTTTTCAGATATGTGAAGTGGTGTCAAATAGATGATGGATTAGATTTGATCTGCTTGGCCCTAAGGAGCAGAACTAAGGACAGAGGATAGATGTTGCTTTCACAGCCTTCGAGAACCCAGGGTCATCTTGATACTTCAGTATTATATCTGAGGAGAACTCTAGTGGTAGCTATTGTGGAAAATCTGCCTGTAGTGTGGTATCATTCTTATAGATAAGCAAATTGCCTACTTGGCAGCAGAGGACCTGGCCCAAAAATATTTAAGAATTCAAGTCCTTTTGCATTTTAGAGGTTGAGGAATATTAAAGCTCATCTCTGTGGTTTGCTATCCTTAATTCCACTGACCCTTCCCACTGTCTTCCCAAGCCCTTATTCTGTTCAGAACAGAAGGCCACCCACACCATTTGGAAAGGTTGCTTAATTAATATCTGTTTGAATGGAGACTGGGTCCAGATGAATAATTGGCCTGAACAAACTTATATAACACATGCCAACATGCTATGCTTTTTATTGCATACTAACACTAGCATTCATCTTGGAGTCAGAAGGATGGAGCTCGATGCCTTGGCATTTCCTAGCTTTTTGATCACTAACAAGTAATTTAACTCTGAATCTCGGTTTTCTTATTCATAAAATGTACATACCCATCTTATAAGTATTCTGTGAGGAAAGATGTAATAAATCTTTCAGCACAGTGGACTAATGGATAGGTACTGGATGTTTTTATTTCATTGGTACAGGGAACACAAAAATGAGGAAACTCCAGTGCAGGTCAGCTCCTTCTTGAAACTCAGTCTTCAAGAGTTGCCTCAAATACAGATGTCAAGCCCATAGCCTGGTGTGGCCCAAGCCAATTTAAAATGTATTTGGGAAATAAATACATTTAAAAAAATAAATAATAAGTAAATAAAAATACAGTACAACATGGAAAATGTTGATTTGTAGTTTTCTAAGTCAACATGGGGCCTGGAGGGATTGTTGGCTTAGGACAATTAGAGATTCAGTGACTTGCCCTGAGTCACACTATCTGTGTGTCAGAGTTTGAGCCATATGAACATTCCAAAAGAAAAGAAGTTAAGGGTTGAAGGCTAATGATTTTCTGAGCTCATCTATAATTTTACTGGAAAAACTCATCATGACGTCTCAGCCATATGTTTTTCCCCCGTTCATCAGTAACACTTGGTACCACTCAAAGGCATTTATTTCATCATCCCCAGCCACTCATGATCATAGCTTATTCTTTACATTCTTTTCATCTAACAAATGAATACACGTGCCAATAACAGTCGATTCATCTAGTACAATGCATTGAACACAGTAGGAGCTTAAACATTTGGTGAATGCATAAATATGATATAAAAGAATTTCTTGGTTTTGAACAGATCGAAGCTTTGTACATTAGGTTTTGTTTGTACTTTCAAAGCGTTCTAACACTCTATGCCCAGAAAAACAGATTTGAAAAGCCACTCAGAGGTTATTGGTCAGACGTGTCAGATGAGAGAGAAGAGCAATTTGAATTGACGTACATCTTGTCAGGCAAAAAGTACTTCATGAAATACATACATTATTTTGGGGCAGAGACTAATCTTCTTATCCCATTCAGGGACAGAATAACCATTTTTTAAAAAAGCTATGCTTACCCAAAAGCCAATCATTTCAGGATTACAAATTCATGTGAATGCACATTTTAAAAATGATAGAGATGAATTAACTTTCTAAAACTTGTTTAGCTGTAGAATTAGGAATAGATTTGTCTACCTCATAGCATTATTTTGAGGCTCAGTTTTTTTATTATTTTCAATTATTATTATCAACAACAGCAATATTTAACATTTACATAATAACTTAAGGTTTGCAAAGGGTTTTATAAATGTCATCTCATTTCATCCTCACAGCAATGCTGGGGAATAATAACAGAAGCCATTATAATATTATTATTATACCCATTTTACAGATGAGGCTACTGAAGCAGACAGGAGCCCTGATTTGTTTAGGATCACACAGTTAATAAAGGTGTAAGGCTGGATTTGAACTGAGGTCCTCCTGACTCCAGATTTCATGCTCTATCCACTGCCACCTAGCTGCCTATGTCAAGTGTTTTGCAAAAAATTAAAATGCTGGATAAATGTCAGAATTATCATTATGAATCCTTCCCCATTTCTAGTTCTTGTGTTTAAATCAACTATTCCTTCTTATTCCTATCTTGTCCTTGGACTGTGAGCCCAAATGCCCATTAGCTAAAATAATTTGAGTAAACTTAAGGACAATATTCTAGTTTTCCTTTTCAAGGCGTAACTTTTTTAAAAAGTGAAAATTATTCCAAGAATAGGGTACTACTTGGCAAACAACTCATCACTGTCAGAATGCCTGTCATTTGTGTTAACAGGCCATTCTTTACCCAGCTCAAATTTCTTTGATGGAAAGGTTAATGTTTAGACTATTAATGTACTCATTTCCAAACATAAAACCTACAAGACTGTTAACTCTTAGGTTCACATAGAATATTCTAGGAAACGATCCATGAAGCCATATGTAACCTTAAATGTTTCTTCTTATAATGAATCTGTAACATTGTATAATTATTCTTTGTGGATGCTTCCTGCTGTAATGAATCCAGTTTTTCCCATGAATCATTAGTAGAATATATTCCTAACATTGAACGCATTAATTTACCAGTGTTTTTTCCTGATTCTTCTACAAATTGAAGATGCCCCATCATTTACATTTCCTACTTACCTTTTCTTTTCCTTCTCCTACATACTTGACTTCAAGACATACATGTAGTCTGTTGCTTACAGCAAGCTGAGACCGTGAACAAGGTGATCCTGTGTTCTTGGAACCGAACATTCAATTTTTCACCCCCTAGAGGTGGGATCTTCAGCCAAAACTTTGACCTTACATTGCCCTTAGCCTAGCATTTCCCACCCCAGCCACTGCCTCCCCTTTTTCTCCAAGGGCTGGGAGCTACCATTTGGCTGTTGGAGGTTTAGGGAACTGAAATGTTTGGGATGTGTGAAGTAGTAAAATGATGTAGGGAGTTCAGTCGATGGTGGTGGGTGAGGGGAAGGAATCTCATTCCCTGCCTTCAGTTTAAATAACACGTGAACCCTTTCTAACAGAGAAACAACTTGCTGCATGGGATTTTTCATAATATAGCACTGGCTGTTGACACATTAATAAAGCAACATTTCTTTGGGCATTGTCATCACTTTATTTCATAGAGTTCTTTTTAGTAGCTGTCTATGTTATAGGGTCTTAATCCTGAGAATATCCATCTAATTCAACATATACTAGAAATATGACCTTCTCTAATATCATTGATCATCCAACCTACTTTTGAGTGTGTTTGAGTGATGTAGAACTTAAATATCTTTTAGCAACTATCCATTCTTTGGGAGTTTTCAAGAAGCTTTTCCTTATTTTAATCTGGAATCTGCCTCCATCTAACTTTTATTCTCTAGTCCTAGTTAGGATCTGAGGAGCTCGATGGGACAGGTGTAATACCTCTTGCATGGTAGCATTTCAAATCTTCCTAAATCTCGTCTTCATTAAGTTCCCATTTTTTCAGCCAGTCTTTTTAGCACATAGTTTTTCAGGTCCCCTAACCATCCCAGTCCAGCAGCCAGCTGATGCAGTGGATTGAATGCCAGGCCTGGAGTCAGGAAGACTAATTTTTCTTAGTCCAAATCTGGCCTCAGGCACTTACCTGGGCAAGTCACTTAATGTTGTTTGCCTCAGTTTTCTCATTTGTAAAATGAGCCAAAGAAGGAAATGGCAAACCACTTCAGTATCTTTGCCAAAAATAATCCAAATGGGGTCATGAAGAGTTGGTCACAAGTGAAACACAAAAACAACACCATCCCATTCACTCTCCCCTTATAATAGGACTTTTTTTTTGAAGGGGGGGGCACATTTTCTTAGCAAATCAAAGAGAAACAAATCACCTAAGTATAGAGGGGTTTTTATTTACTTTTAAAAAAAAAACCAAAATATTGAAATATTAACTAAATAATAAAATTTGAAAAATTAAATATTGAAGTATCCTTCCTCAGTAAAACAAATCCTTAGGTTAAATACCCAAGGTGTAGTTCTGTAGCATTAACAGTTCTCTTGGCAAAAGGCCATATTGTTTCAGGATAGAAGAGGCACGAAGTAGAGCTAGTGATGTGCTCGTACTATGTGTCTCCCGCTCGGGTCTTCCCCAAGTTCTAGATAGAATTCACAATGTAATATTCAAGTGCACAATGGAGGATATGAGACCGTACAAGGAAGTGACCCAGCTGATCAGTCTGCCACTTTGCCAAGGAGGAAACTGAAGCCTGGAGACATTATGAGGTTATATGACTAGTAAGAGAGGCAGAACCAGAGTCACATGGCAACTTTGGGGTAGAGAGGGAGAGAAGCAAACCTTCAGGTTTTCTCATTCTGCAATTTAAAAAGAGAAATAGATAAAATGAATCAAAAGTTTAATGCTTGTAAAACTATGATTTAGTGATGTTCCTCGTGGCTAAATTACATTTTTGTATCCTTTAAATTTCTATTAAAGGAAGAAAAGATTCCTGATATATGTGTGGATTTTCAAGAATTTATGTATCTCACCACAACTATTTGATGATTATTTCCGTCTCCTAAATTTTAAGCCTTAAAGCAATAGTTACAGAATATTTTTGGCGCATTTTTTAGCTACAAATCATTAGGCTTGCTAACTAAAGTTATTCTTCGGAGATAAGCTTTTACTATATGATGAGAAGAATGTGTTTTCTTGTGCATCCAGTAGTGGGTTTGTTTTTTTCCCATTTACAAAATATATATGAAGACTTAACCATATTTTCACTTTTGTCTTATATCAGGCTGATTAGATGCATGGCAATTTTGACACTTAAAATATATATTATATATATTTTTAAGAAAACCGCCTTATGATAGGTATATAATATGATATTCTAACCTGTATCTATACTTTATCACCCCTCCTTTTTTGTTGTTCAGGTAAATACCAGCTGTCTCCAACAGTGAACATGCCCCAAGATGACACTGTTATCATAGAAGATGACAGACTGCCAGTACTCCCTCCTCATCTTTCGGACCAATCATCCTCTAGCTCCCATGATGATGTGGGATTTGCAATAACAGATGCTGGAGCATGGGCTAAAGCCACAATTAGTGATTCAGCAGACTGGTAAGATCACAGTTCCAGGCTTGAAAACAATGGCTAATTGCAATTACATTTTCTTGTACTTTTTAAATGGTTGATCACAGTGCATATTTAATCACAGAATTTTTTTTAAAGCAGTATTCAGCCTTCACTATTTTCACACCCTTAATTATCACCCTTTTAATAAAAGAAACTTTTCATGTAAACTTATTGATTTTTATTAGCCTTTCAGCGGGTATTCTAAACAATTTAAGGGGAAAATTCATTTGTTTTTATGGTTTGCCAATAGCTGTTAAGTACTAACTATCATATGCTCCTTTGCTAATTTCATTAAGCATTTTCAAATGTACTTTAGCCACAGAAGCCTCCCCCCTCCCCTGCCTTGACTCTCAAGATCTTTTGAATAAAGTTATCAAGATTTTTTGGACAAAATTAATATTCCTGATGCTTAAGCTTTGGAAAACAAGTTTTCTTATTAAGATTTCCTTTGTAGGTTGATTTGATTCTACTGTTCATGTTTATTATTTATGCCAAATCAATTGCTTCTTTGGGTAGGCAGTGTTTTATTAATATGTTTTCTTTTGGCTGTGAAAAGAAAATAGTGCTTGATGTTACTGAGAAGATATGTAGTGTTCAAATGTGGAATTGTACACTAATTTGCAAGTTTAGTAATTATACACATCAATAAGCAAAATAAAAGATCCCTTTGAGGGACTCCCTCCCCCCCTTAGGTTGTAGTGATAATTAACACCAACAGTATGAAGTATTTTAGTGGAATTTTCTCATTGCCCTGACTCTGGGGTCTTTTAGGAGTGCATCAGCAAAATCCTATTTAGATGGTAGTGGCATCACTCCTTTTATTTGTCCCAGTCTGCCATTTCCTTTAAAAAAAAAATCCTTTCCTCTCTCACTGTCCCTTTCTTTTTCTTTCCCTCTGCCTCTCCTATTTCATCTTCCTCTCATCTCTTACCCCTCCTCTTCGTGTTTGTTAATAATACAAACCTGATGTATAAGGAATTGATGTTACTGGTTCTGAACATTATTTTCATGAGCTTAAAAAGTACATTTGTCTCCTTCTACTTGTTTCTCTGTTAGTGCTGCAGCTGTTCTTGGAATAATTTTTCCTGTTATTTGGGTCTTTGAGAATTTCATCTGTAGCTTTAAGAAATGGGGGTGGAGAAAGGACACAAGTGAAGTTCTCCAGTAGAAAAATATGAGAATTTTCAAATCAAACCATACTCAAGACTGGATGATAATAGCTTATCTCTGAATGAATTTTTCAGTTGGCTGTAGTGGGAAAAGCCACTGTATAAAATAAAATGTATTTGAAATCTGCAACTGCTGTTACATTTCCTGGTGTAGTTCATGTGTTTTTCAGAAAACAAAAGCAAGAGAAATGATTACAGGACTTAAGCATTCCCAGTATTCATCTTGGGGGGCAGAATATTGTGATCTCCACCTGTACATGGAATTATTGAGGTCTTTCAGTAAAGTGTTAGCCATAGGAGCAGCTTACTGTAGGGCCTCTGATGCACTGCCTGGAAAAAAATAAATAAATAAATCTCAGAAATAGATTGTTGCATTCATTTCCTGCTGCTAATGGAGGGAGAGAGTCTTGGAAAATGGAGGCGCTTGTGTGATTTTTCTCTAGAAGGAGCATAGGGTAAAGTTAAGAATATGGACGAAGGGTTATCCAAACAGTAATGGCAGCTGTTCTGAATCACAGAAGAAAATGTAAGCTTTCCAGCCTGACAATATCTCTCTAATCCTTGATGAAAATGTTATGAAAACAAAAGGGCAATAAGACAGGATTAATAACTGGAATTTTAATAACATTGAGGGTCAAAATACGGTTACATTCTTTAAAGAGGCCATTGTTGTTCTAGCAGTCTTACTTGTTAAGCATGTTGATGTATCACCCACTGCACACATTAACTTAATGGGTTATATTGATAGGAGCCCAGTAATAATGATGCAGTTTAAAGACTTTCACTTTTAGTTATTCTTAGTAACACATCTATGTTCATCTGTTTTTTTGAAACTGAGTATTTCTGCACTTCATTTGCAAATTGTAGAAGGCTGGCTGTGTCAAATGGATATGTCCAATTAAAAGTTTTAGTTTACTGATGAGCAAAGTATGCTTTTCTCAATCCATTAATTAATTTATAGCACATTAATGATAATGTTGCTGATAAAAATGATGACATAATATGTGCCTCTTATCTTAGTGACAACATAATTTCCAAGGAAATAAAAATTATATTAAATTATACAAACAAGTAACTAATTTTTAGAGCTTGACTCTCACATCAACAGTTATCTTTTAGTCCCTTTTAGATTTTCAAGTTGTACACAGTTCAGACAAAAAGGCTGAGAATAAGAAACACATGCCAAAAGGTGGATGAGCTCAGCAAAATGAGCAAAGATGTTCTATATTCGTACTAGTTACCATCATCAGCAACTTCCCACTTGGGTTTTTCTCTTGAAAATATATAGTTTATAGTCTGGTTGTCATTCTTGGGTGACCACCTCTTTCAACTCAAGAATTATTCTGTACCCATGGAGCATCTGGTGCCAAAAGGAACTCAAGGGTTCTAATCACATTTTGAGACTTGATGCTTGTGTTCATGTATTAGGAATTTAATATATCTAGTAATTCCACTCCACTCATGCTCAAGCACCCTGAAGGTAGTCATTGATTTATGTCTTTTCAGTCAAATATCTGACTTATTTTTGAATACAATAAAAGCAATGCCAAATTTGGTAAAAACAAAAAAAACAAAAAAAAAACCAGCCTAGGATTTGAGACCTTCTCATGGTACACATTTTATTTCTAATGAGGCCCTGAAAAATTGGAGAAGTCTAATTTAATTTTTATAACAGAATAGTGTTCTACAAAATAGAATTCCCAAGAAAGGCCAATGAATCTGGTCATGGCACTTCTTTGCTCAAAAATCTTCAGGGGCTATTTATTCCGTATGGAGTCAAGTGCAAATGCCATTGTCTAGCATTCAATTGCACACCATTCTCAGTTTTCAACCTTATCTCATATTACCCTTGCTCTGTGCTCTGGCCAAACTGGACTAGTCTCTGTCTCCTAAAGAAATGTGCCACATACTTTCCTACTTATTGGCCTTTACTCACATTTTTTTTATTATTCCTAAAATCTCTTCTCTCCCCTCTTCCTCTGTTGCATTCCTACCTATCTTTTAGCCTACAGTCTCCTACCTTCATGCATCTTCATCTTTATTAAGAATGGTCTTCCTCTGGGTCCTCACATGACACTTTGTCATGTGCTTGGCTTATAATACTGCATGTCTGTAGCTTGAACTCCATAAAGGATCATATTTTCTTTCTGCTTTGTATCATCCTTAATGCATAGCAGGGGTGCCCCTGAACATAGGAGGAATTTAATACATATTCCTGAATTTGGCATTGAAATTCAATTGTTCAATAACTTCAAGGGGCCTTTTCTGGGAATGAGTTAAGATTTTCAGAGGCTGATAATGATAAAGCTCTACTGGCAAATTCAATGAATTACCATGATACAGTGGAGGTAGTACTGGTTCTGAAGTCAGAGAACTTGCGTTCAAATTTCATGCTTGATACTACATATGGGACTGTGAGCAAGTCACTTAACTTCCCTCATCCTCAGCTTCCTCATCTATACCATGAGGAGGTTGGATTGGATGACATCTGAGGTTCTTTCCAGCTCTAGATCCATGAGAATACTATCAAGTGCCTATTCACATGTTCATGATGAGTAAATATAGATTGTACATGTGTACACATGCACACAGAAATACCATTCATGGTGATTTGGAACTGGGGTGGGGGGAAGGTGCACTAAAACAGGAGCATCAGCAAAGATTTCACAAAGGAAGTACTCAAATGGAGAGCCTCAAATGAAGCTTGGGGCTTGGGGGTGAGGGGCAGAATTCAAGAGGGGCTGGTGAGAAGAGAGACCACTCCAGAATTGGGGGAGCAATCATTGTAAAAGTGAGATACAGAGCCATGGATTGTATTTTAATTCTGGTCTGTCTTGCAAATAGGCCTTATTTGGTAGAATTGAGAAGAGGAGGGAAAAGTAGCACAGTGACAGGCTTTTCTACTCCTGGAATCATCATGTCTAGAATGACTGTCCTATAAAGAGCATTGGTTCTGTAATGTTATTTTTCTTGAAGAACAGCATACCCTCATCAAGAAACTTTCACTAATCAATATAAACTACCCCTGTAGAGGAAGATCCCCTATCTAAGAGAAGGGGCTCAGTAGAAAATCCTTCTCTAGTTTTAGTTTGGCTGGAATTATTATTTGGTCATTTTTCTTGCTTCCACATTTTGGTCATTTTGGGAGGTTTTTCCCCGTCCGTATTTGTGTATGAGATACCAGAACTTGCCTTGCATTTTAAAGCCTCTTAGAATAGGACAGAGATGAGTTTCAGTCAGTCACTAAGCACTTACCGTAAGTCATAGTAAGTGCTTACTAGGTACCAGCCACATAGAATGTACCAGCCATTTGGTGCACCTGAAGGATCTCATTTTATAAATGGGGAGATGAAATGTAAATAATTACGTCTGTATGACAAACCTACAGCACAGATGGAAGGCACTGGCCGCTTGGGTTACTGAGAAGTGGTGTATAATCATAGCAAGAGTGAAAAGAAAAGGAAACGCAGGAAAAGAGCTGCTCCTAGGGATGTTTATTTATATTTTCTCTATGAGAAACAGTGGTTGTAATGGACAGAGAGCCACTTTTAGAATCAAGACTTGCCTTTTTTATGTGACTTTTGGCTAGTGACTGAAACTCTCAATGCTCCCAGTCAAGTCTCTAGAAAAAAAAAATTGCAGGGCGGAGACTTGCATGCTTTGGGGAAAGGAATTTCCCCTTGGCCAATAAAATCACATATTATTTGCCCTTTTTTTCTCTTTGCCTCCAGCATGATGCCAAATTATATTAAATACTGAAGTGTTTAATTTGGACTAAGCTTGTTTCAACTAATAGATATGGATTTAACTCATATGGGTCATATTCCTAAGAACCTTTTTTGTATTTGTTTGCTCCTCCAGTTCTTTGAGTCCAGATGTCGATCCAGTTCTTGCTTTTCAACGAGAAGGATTTGGACGCCAGAGTATGTCAGAAAAACGCACAAAACAATTTTCAGATGCCAGTCAATTGGATTTCGTTAAAACACGAAAATCAAAAAGCATGGATTTAGGTAGTGAGTACAATCTCCATGAATCTCTATCTGAATGTGGTTTAGATGCTATCAAGATAAAAGTCTGGTGCCAAGCACATATATGTGTCTTATTTACTTTGGGAGAGGGAGAGGGAATGATTTGGCACAATTTTGTATTTCTGTGAGTTTATGATAACCATATTACTCACGAGTGGCATATTTACATAACAGGCAATATGCTAATGTATATGTTTGCTTATGGGAAAAGAAACAAACACATGTGCATTCATGCTACATTCATGTATTTCTGGGGGGAAATGAATTTAGAATTAACTCAACAGTGATTCAACTGTTTAAAAAAAAAAGTTTGTTGATGGATGATATGGTTGGAGCCAGGGGAGGTGAGGATTAAAAGTTAAGAGAAAAAAAGGTTTGGAGAGAAACCATTATCTCAATCCATGTCTAGAAATTGGTTACTTTATATCTTCTTCTCACTGCTATTCTTTAAGCTTAGTTTTATAGCAATTCATGTCTTGATAATCAAGGGATTTAACTAAAGTTAAAGTAATGGTTTGAGAGAGTATAGCTGGGACAAATTCTTTTAAAGCAACTGAGAAGGGGAAAAAACCCGTAATTGTTTAATCATCTGTCAATCAGGTAGCATCTCTTCCAAATCTGAGCCCTCTAAAATGAGTGCAATAATCATAGTAATAATCTATCTATATACTCCTTGGGTGATTTAAAAAAAACCTTTGTTAATCAGCTGTACCTCATGGATGCTGTTCTTTGGTGGCTGTATATACCTCAAAACTAAAAGCATTAATTCATCACATGCATACCAAAAGTAAAATCTGGCGATGACTTGCCTTGGCTAATTATGATATGCTAACATGTAAATAACACATGTGCCTGTGATGTGAAATGACTAACAAGTTGTTTGGTGAGCTGCTTTTTGGATTTAAGGTTATTTGCTTGACGTTATATAATTGCATGAAATGTGACCTAAGACACACCACCTAACTGAGACCGTTGGAATGGTTGAAGCATGTGGATGTGGTGGGCACTAACTGGGCTAACCATTATACATTTACCTTTTAACAGTAGCTGACGAGACTAAACTCAATACTGTGGATGACCAGAAAACAGGTAAGAATGGACAGTAAGGCTGTTGCCATAGAAACCTTGGTCCAAGACACTTACCACAATTATAGAACTGCCGATCAAGTTGCATGAAAACATACCTATTCCAACACTTGCATGGCTGTTTTTACTTTAAGTAATGAAGTTGTATTAGAAAAAAAAGAGAAATCACTATTAGGAAGGATGATTCAAGGCAGCATGCTTAAAACAATAATACAACAACATGCCTAAAAAGATATGTGAATAATCTGATGTATATGTGTATAGGATCACTTCTTAGCTGTTAAGTTCTAAGTATCAGAATGCTGAATTCCTCAGCTAGTTCTTGATAAAGCTACATTTTTTTTGAATAATTACAATTTTATCAAACATGATCTAAGTGAAGTTTGACATAAATGGTTTTTTTAAGTCATCTTTTCTTGTTAGAAAATCCACAATGAATAGATTGTCAAGTATTCTTTTCACTACCAACACAAAAAAATGAAATAACTCAGGCAAGAGAAGTTTCAGTTCAAGGTTGATCTAAAATGAGTTAGGATATAATATACATACATGCGTAACTTTTTGTACCTATATTAAAAACATTACTACACTAGATTTTTCTTTCTTCTGCTACATAAATCATTCCATTGAAACAATAGGATTTATTCAAATGGTTTATTTGGTATAGTGTGCAAGATGGCTGATTTACCTTATATTATTCTTGCAGAAATGAAATTCAGAGGATTTTGTTTACAAGTAATTATAGTAATATATTTCAAACAATTGAACCTTTAAGATGTATTCATGCAAGTTTGCTCTCACCCTCTGGACTGCTACTTTAATTATTCTAGATCCAATACATATACAGAGGTTATGTTACTTAGCACTAATTAAGTGTGATTCAATCCTTCAACTTGAAGTTACTAGTTTTTAGCTTGCTCCTAAATTTGATATCTCATATACACATGTAAAAATTATCAGACAAATGCCTCTGGGTTATAATCTTTTATAAAGTGAGTGATAGTTTACATAAAAATTATTTCCAGTAAATCATAAGATTAACTTTTGTATAAGGCAATTCCCTCCTGCTCTCAGCCCTGTCTAATGAGTTACCAACTTATTAGACATAAATTTCAAATGACCTATTAGCTTGTTTCTGAAGCAGCACTATGGGCAAACATAATTTGATAATTCATATCTGCATAGTAGACAACCTTATTTGCAATCAATGACGTATAGCAGTCTGAATTTTTATTTTCAAGATGCATTTTCTGCCCATGCTAATGTCCCACATCGAGTCATGTACATTAAAGGCATGACCTTAAGAATCATACCACCTGGGTGAAATAAGGTAAATATTTAACTATATAGCAACTGAGAAAAAGGAAAGGATAATTTATCCTGATAACTTTTGCATAATGATTACCAGATTTCAAAACGTAAGCAATTGGTTGGTTTCCTGGACAGGACAGATTTAGAATTCAATTGAAAGACTTGTTTTTGGTAATGTTCTTATTTCTAGATAAAAAATGGACAGTTCTTACATGTTGTACATGATGACTACTAAATTCAATTATGAAACATACCATAAGAAATTTTATATGATTAAAACAATTTAATTTAGGCAATCTTGAGTCTGTGTGCATAAGCAACTATTTAAAATAGGCCTTTTCCTATTAGTAGACCATAAATAGATGTTCAATTATCTTTCTCTTTTGCTTCACTTGAGCTGTCAGATTGTCACAATTTTACAGTTCAGTTCAAAGGTTAGTGGTATATTCTGTGGCAATTTAGTGTGGTTCATTTGTCTTAGTGACAATTGGAAATAGTAGCTGGATGCCATGTTTTCCTGTGCCCCTCATTAAGGTTAAGCCACATTCAAAGCTTGTTCCATGAAGTTTTTTGTTTGTTTGAAGAAAAATGGCATCAGAATTAAGGAAAGTTCTGCGTGTAATTTTTCTGCATCTATATTGGGTTTTTGTGTGTTCTGCCTTCTTTTTGATGAGAAATTTGATTTGATTTAAATCTTGAAAGGGAAATGATATGGGCATTTGGGTTCTTGAAAATATCATTCTTCAAAATAAACTACATAGTTTTTAAAGAACTAAAGTATCTTGCAAAAGTGAAACAATATGATGCTTTAGAATTAATTGATTTTAATTATACATTTTTGATGTTAAATCAATTTAGCCAGAATTTCATAGTGTAAAGAACATTTTCAGTTGGATTTAGGATTTAATATGCTTCTAAGTTGGGGATGTGCATTGCTTATTATAGGTGGTGACCAAATTTTTTTCTTGTAACAAATAGAGCTGTTTTATGCACATTCTTATTTTGTAAGACATTTCTACTCTTTTTCAAACAAGGAGTAACTTTACATTTGCAAACAACTATAATTATGATATGATAACTGAAAACAAACAGCAATAAAAAATGTCATTGGAATAGAAATCATATAGTTCCAGAGAAGCAATTTGAGAGGTCATCTAATCGAACCCCTCTTCAATGCCCAAGCTGTATTGTTCTTGTTTTAGCTTACAGACCTCTAGGGAGAGAGAACCTTTACCACCTGCTAGAGCAGTCAATACTTCAGGATAACTCTAATTCTTAGAAATTTTTTCCATATTTCCAGCTAAGATATCTAAGCAATTGTTCCTATGCCTGACCTCTAGGGCTACGTATTAGTGAAGTGCATACTACTTACACAGTGATACTTTCTTGCCTACAACCCCTCCCACCTTCATGTTGATGGTCACCCAAGTTTCAATAATAAAACACTCCTGCCATTTCTGAAATTCACTACTTGTTTTATACTACTCTGAGAATATTGTCACTTCCAAGCTAGGCTTTCCTTAGGGAAAGTAGACAGATATGAATATTTTTCTCACTGTGATTCATAATGACATTTTAAAGACTTCTTTTTTATCTTAAGTAGGCAAAATATGCCTCCTTTGTCATTATTCTTTGCAAACTTTTGATTGCCTTACAACAATGATAAAAATAGAAAGATACATTTTATTCAGAGATTTAGAAGTTAAATATCCATGCCCAGTAATGATACCCATTTCCTTTTATTGATTTTTGACTTTTGCTCCCTTTTGATAATGCTATGGCATGAAACTTAACTTTCCTTCTTTTCTTATGACTTATGAATATTTATTAAAATCTCTCTTATTAGCAGTTGTGGGGGGAGATTTTAAGGTTGAGCATTTATTGAAAAATAATATATAGGGTGTATCAAAATTCCTAGTACAGTATTAAATTATTAAAGGTATTAAAGTTCTAAGCTATTAAAGCTTAAAATTGCACTCTGACTTTTGGGACATCACATATATGAAATCTGGCCTTAAAATGAATACATGCATATGTAATACACATACACATGTATATTTGTATGTATGTGTGTATATGCATATCCTAATAATCCTATTAAGTGAGTTGGGTAAATCAGCTTTTTGTCCCCCATACCAGAATTCAAAGGATAATACTTTTTCACTAGATTCATATTTTTGATTGCTTTGATATGTATCTTTTTTATATGTATTCAAACTTGAAACAAACTCCCCTGTTGTAAATTAGGCAGAACAAATAAAATAAGTGATTCAATATTTTGTAAAACATTTTAGTAAAGCAAGTGAGAATTTAACTTTTACTGTCCATTCTGATTTCCACATTTCCCTGGCATTTTACTCTCAGACCTTGAAGCCCCATAATTATAGTTATCTTTCTTTTTGATGATGTCATGACAAAGTTACTCCTTAATCATTGATCAACATGTGTGCTGCTGAACCCATGCACAGTTAGAGCACTTCATTTCTCCTGCATGTACTGAGTTTGTAACCTTTGAATGAGAGGTTGATTATTTGAATTGGCTCATCCAGGAGACAGTACAGAGCATGTATCAGTGTAATCCTAACTGGCCTAGGATTCAAATAACAGCTCAAATGAGGATGGATGAACCTCTCTCATTTTGTTCTGATCAGTTTTAATGTCCTTCCAAAGACATATACTGGTGTTGTGGTAGAGCTTTCCCACCCGCTGAAGAAAGAGAACTAGAATTTTAATTCCTAAGCATTTCACCTTCCATTCCATTGAACCTTTCCTTGTAATTACTGTTACTCATTACTACCCTCTTTTTTTCCTTTATTTAAAGATCTATCATTCTGGGCCTGGTGAGCTTCAAATATGCTTATAGTTTTAAGTCTCTGACCTTGACAACCCTGAAATAGCAATTCTTTAAAAGACTTTTCTCTCTATAACCTATACCAATTCTTATAAGAAATTCTTCTTTCTATTGTAATCTTTGGTAAAAGTATTATGCCAAAAGAGATTCCCTACTCAACCCTGCTCTACTTTTGAAAGGGAGATGGAATTCTGTTTGCTTCTCTTGGATTGTATATTGTTTCTATGATGACAAGACTACTTGGTGAGGCCCATTAACATGAATGTTTTTTCCCTGCAATCATTTGAAGCTGCCTGAAATGATAAAGTTAAGTGTAAAAGTTAAGGATTAGTATATTCTTTTGATTTCCTGCTATCTCTAATTAGATCTGCTTTTGAACTCCACTTCTTGGTTAATATAGTCCATTGAGATTACTTAAATGCTACCAAGACCAGGTATCTAAAATGTCTTGGAAGACATTTCTTCTTACCTATCTTCCTCAAAGAAATCTTGATGATGTTAAAATAAAACCTATGAAGAACTATAATATCTTTTTTCTTTTCTTTTTTAGACAAATAGACATTACTTTATGGATGTGGCAAATAATTTTTCTTAAAAGCTAGATAAGGTTGTCTTGTTTTCATTTCCATGTGTTTTTCCACATTGTTGTCAGCCTTAAAGGGAATTTAACATAGACCAATAAAATTTTTGTTAATATTTGAAAAGGAGACCTTTTTGCAAATGGAAAAAAAATTGCAAATAACAAATTTTTGGCAGCAAAACTAGTTAGGTAAGAAAGCTATAGTAAAACTTTTCATAAATGGGAAAACTCTTTCATTGCCCCAGCCAACAAAGAACAAAGAAATGCTGTTAAGTATATCCCTGTAGAATCCAGAGGAATAATCAAGCATGCAATTCTTGGCACTAATTCTAATTAACTTTTTTTTTAACCACCAAGGTTCCCCCAGCAGAGATGTAGGACCTTCGTTAGGCTTGAAAAAATCCAGCTCATTAGAGAGTCTTCAGACAGCAGTTGCTGAGGTGACTTTGAATGGTGACATTCCTTTCCATCGTCCTCGCCCACGGATAATCCGAGGACGTGGCTGCAATGAGAGCTTCAGAGCCGCAATTGACAAATCCTACGATAAGCCTGCTGCTGATGAAGATGATGAAGGCATGGAGACTTGTAAGTTGATAGCAGAATAAAAAGAATATATATGATTCTTTGGCACTCCTATTGCAACAAGATGTATTGCTAATCTGGGCCTTTTTTTTTTAAGGTTCACTTCTGTTTTCCTCAGATGTGTTGAACTTATCTTAGGAAGCTCCATTCCGCTCATCTTCAGTATTATTGACAATTGACAATCAACATTGTCAAGTCATTTCTTTTTAAAAATCTCTGGATCTCCTGTGAGACATTGTGTCATAGTAGTTAGATTTGTCAGGCTGGGAGTTGAGAAGACCTGAGGTTAAGGATTCTTGGCATCTCAGTGTCACAAGTAATTCTGTAAGGATATAATTTATAGGTATGTTGTCCATCTGCCTTAGTAGAGGGAGTTTCCTCTCCATACAAATGCAATCACAAGTTCTGACCAAAAAAAAAATTCCCTAAAAAACAAATTTAATACATATTGAATTTAATTAAACTAGAATTGCTGACTCTGCGGTGGCAAAGGAGCTAAAGAATTGTTGTCAGTTTAGCTGAAAGATATCTTGTTAGTTTTTACAATGTAGCTGTAATAATTTGAAAATCTACATCTATGGTAGGTTATGTATAGTTAAATTTAGCATAAAATATTTACAGAACAGCAGACAGCCATGTTTTTTTAACTGCAATATTCATGACATATTGTAGAGCAGGAGTTGTTTTCAGAGACATAATAAACAGTAAAATTAGAGCTTACTTTATATCTGTGTTAATAGCCATCAATTTGCCCTTTTAGTTCTTTAACTTTGGATATAGTCTAATGTGTGAGTGTCATCAACATGAGAGCAATGTTTGAAAGATAATCTTATCACTATTGAAAGGCTTATTGAAGTGACATCCTTGTGCAAAAAAAAAAAAAAAGCAGCCAGAGATAATTTATGTGTTGTCATTAATCTTAAATTTGCCATTACTTTTATTTTGATTAGAGGTCTTGTGCCATATATGACCACATACAGATGGGGGTAGGGTGGGGAATGAATTGAATTGTTAATGACAAATTTGTTTTCCACAAAACCTTTACTATATAGCCAGCCAATCTAAAGGTCTTTGAAGATGGCTTATACTTTAACAGTATCCAAATAACTATTTGGATGTATTCTGCATACTGTGTTTCATGGTAGATTAAGAGGAAATGATCAATTTCTTTCATACATCATCCTTTTGATCTTCTAATGTCACTTTCTTGTGTCCAGTTCTATCCCTTATTTTCTGCCTGCCAGTATGTTTTCCTATCTTTTATGGTCTGTTCTCAGTATAGACTGCAAACTCTTTTCACGAGTGTATATTGACAACTCAGAAATATCAACCATGCAAGTTTTCTGCATAGTTCAATTGTCTTTAGTTTTATTGAAAAGCAGTGCCAGCTTCTGCCATGAATTTGAATTGTGGAGCCCTTTTAAGGGCAGGTGTCCTGTTCCTCAAAGAAACTTGTATCAATCTGTAATCACATGATACTAAGTTAGCATTTTGGTTTTTTTGGCCCTTCAGTGATTTTTCTAATATATGCTACGTAAGGTTATGGATCCTTTTTCTAGTCTCCTGATTCTACCCTATCTTGTTTCTATCCTACAGATGGTATTTTTTCCCCTAAAATCTTATGAATTTTTAAAGAAAACACATGGGAGAAATCTTCTTTCCTGAATGTTTAAAATAAATGTACTTCCCTGCCTCCATTTACCCTAACCCAGAAATTAAATATACTTCTATTAAATTTATATTGCTATAAACTAAAATATAACTCACTTATTGCTGGATTCTACCTATTTCTTCAATTGCCTATGAATGAAAAAGCATTTATTAATTACTTACTATACTTGTGTAAAGAGTAATGCTAACAGCCTGAAGTACAAATGCAAAAAAATAAAAAAGGAACCTTTGCTAAGAGAGTTTAAGTTCTAATACAGGGAAGCGACACATAGATAAGAGTTCATTGTCTCTGGAAGTCCTGTAGTCCAGAGGGTAGAGATGTAGGTCAGATGATAATGTCTGGTGATCCAGGCAGAGTATGCAGGGGGCAGAGAAGATGGCAAAGAAGATGGCCATGGTGGACCGAGAATCATGACTGGGTAGTGCTAGATATGGTAGGCCATGTTATTCATTCATCAAGCCTGATGGAGACCAGAGATTCCTGCCATCCCTGTTCTGAGTACAGATCAAGGTAGTCATGGAGACGTTAGTTATCAGAGAGGTGCATCAGTAATTGTAAATCCCTGATTTATTCTGTCTAAATTAATAGATCCCAACATTAGGCTTATAATCCTAATGTATTTTATAAAAAACATTTTTCTTAGAAGGGGTCCATAGCTTCATCAGTCTGCCAAAGGGGTCTATATCACAATAAAAGTTTAAGAACCCCCAATCTAAGTAAGAACCTAAATCAGTGACTTAGAGTGGCCTTGGTGTCTAGAGAGGGACTTAGAAATCCTTGGTTTATTCTATTCTAGTTCCCTCTTTGCCACTAAATCAATATTTGAACTTTGAGTTGAGAAATATGTATTCTGTACCTCATCTATGCTAAGCATTTTACTAGGCACTACAGATACAAGAATGGAAATGACAGAGAAGGAAGGTCACTATATTTTCCCCTTTCTTGACATTATTATGCCCTTTTTAGAACAAGCCTGTATCTCCTTTTAATTAGGCAATCACATGTAATCTTATGTTTTGCCTTCATGTATCTTAGTTCTTGTACAAGGCGAGCCAAAGAATAAACAGAGTTTTCACTGTCTCAGACCAAATAGGTGAAGTCAATCCATCAGTTTAGAAAGTATCTATAACCCCTCCCTTGAAACACACAAAGTGCCACCAAGGCCAGGGAGTGCCATGTTGTAAATCTAGCATCAGTAGATGTTTTGTGTATATTTTAAGTCCCTGTGGAAAGGTTTCCTATGTAGAAGCCCATTTACCCCATAGAGAAGCAACAAGTGTTGTTTCTATATGCCTAGGCTTATAACAATGTATCGAATACAGTTCTTTTTTTACTGACTTCTATTTATATCTATATTAAAGTAGGTTTTCTTGCTAGGACAAAATCAGTTCCACAGTTTGTTTCTTTTTTTATAAAGAAACCCCTTTTATTGTGTAAGCCACTGTGCTAAGTGCAAAAGGTAGAAAAAACGAACACCAATCCTTGCTCTCAAAGAATATGTGATACTGGAGGATAAAACATTTGTAGAGAGAAAGAAATGCAAGAAAACACCAGGAAGGAGAGAGCATTGACAACCAGAAGATTCAGGAAATGCTTCCTCTAGGAGGTGCCACTTGAGTCTTCCAGAAAGATAGGAATTGAAATAGGAAGAGGTGAGGAAACAGCATGGGGGAGACATCCAGGACAATGGCATGGATTAGAAAAATTTATCTTTGAGTTCAGGGAATAGCAAATTAGTCATTTTAACTGGATCGTACTGTTTATAAAAAGAAATATTATAACATGACTTCATAAGGGTTGACTGGAGCCAGATTATAAAATTCTGTTCCAAGATTATATAAGATTATTTGCCACATAAAGCTGAAGACTTTCTGGTTTTTCTTAATGGTAGTACAGAGCTTCTGAAAGCTTATGAGCAGGGTATGGCCTATTCAGATTTTTGGCTGCAATGGGAGGAATGATTTGGAAAGGAGAGAACTGAGGAGTCCAGTGAAGAAGGCTATTACAGAACTCCAAACAACATGCCATGCAAATGTAGGCTGTGCAATAAACAGATGTGAAAGAATTTCTTAAAGTATAATGAGATTTGGTAATTGATGGGATATGAAAGAGGTGCCTACGTAGGCAAGTGGTGAGAGACGCAGTTTCTTTATTAGATTATGAACTTAAGAAGAAAGGGATCATCTCTTCTACCCATTTATATTTCTCACAATCAATCGACACCTATTCATTAAGCACTTACTATGTGTCAGACACTGTCCAAGGTGCTGGAGTTTAAGGATCAGAGAATGAAACAATCCCCACTTGCTTTACTTAGAGCAAGTATTCAACAAGCCTTTCTGGAATCAGTGAATGACTCTCAAGGATGATGTTACCATAACCATCCTCTGTGTTTGTGGCTGTATTTGAAGAGACTTTGTGTGTACTTGCTATGGAGAAGACTGCTGTCTTTTAACAAACTGTAAATATTTAGAAATGAAATAATACTGTAAACTATCATTTCCAAATATGGTTTCATTATTGGTCAAATTCTTCTGAGCATCATTTAAAGGAACTTGAATTTGCTAGTGCTGTGCCAGAACCCTAGATTTTGAATCAGAAGACCTGGGTTCAATTTCAGGGTGATAAGTTGTAGTGATCCTCTGAAATTCCAGATGCACAATGATGTGACATGCTTAAAGCACCTAACCATCTGTGGCAAACTTTTCCATTTTCTGCATCCTTTCAGTTCTGACTGACAGTGTTTTTCCTATAGGATATTTCTAGAGATGGCATGATATAGTGGCTTTAGATTCAGGAAGGGTTCTAGTCTCACTTCTGACACATATATTCCCTACAAGTCTTTTAAGACTAAATTTCAGAGCAGGTGCCTGTTTCCATTGGTAGAGTTTTCTGATTGGGAAGACCCTATACCAATGAAATCATAAGTCCAGTTGCCTGCTCCCAGATATAGATACATGTATATCTATATATATATATGTATATGTATATATACATATATATGAATATATATACACACACATACACACACATATATATGTATGTATGTATGTGTGTGTATAAATACATACATACATATGTGTGTGTTATATGACTTTTAAATAGTAAACTGGATATACCAGTAGCAGTCATTTTCTGTGGTCCTGCATAGACCTGGCTTCAATAATATTAAAATGATGAAATGTTGATAACCAAGAGGCCAGGAAACCATGTGAGCCAGATCCCTGGTGTAGCTACTCTCTGTCCCCTTCTGTAACACTTATGTTATTCCCATAGAGAGCCCAGGATTTGTGTCTCTTATCTAATCCATCTGCTTCTCCATATTGAACGTGTCTGTCTGGAGAAGGATGAAGTCATGTGGTCTGGGGCCCAGCTTCTTCAAGTCTCTACCTATGTTTGACAGGTCAGGGCAGCTACAATCTGCTCCCTGCTCTATGCAAATCAAGCATGCTGCCTGTTTCTCAGCAGGCTTCTCCTACATCCCCTAAATTAATGAGTATTAGATGCTAAAATACACATAACAATAGGGCTTTATTTTCAGAAATAATTCTGAACAGTTCATACTTTCTCATTCAAGTTCCCTGTTAAATCAAAAACATATAATTTTATCTTGACCAGTAGCAAGGGTAGACAGCAGTACAGAACTAGAAGAAAGGATGCCTAAAGGTTGAAATTGTTTATCCTAATGATTTAGTTAATGTAAGAGCTTTGGAGAGAATAATTTTACCATTGTATAACACGAAATTCAACTCATTTTTACTAGGGTCTTGTCATGTTGCCAATTTCATAGCTTCCAAATTGATGCTTTTCAAACTTTGTCCCTTTTCCAGTTTTAATTTTTCATTAATCTGTATATGTATACTGTTTCCTGTATGTTTATTATATGCTTGGAAAATTAATTGGGACAGATTTTTTTTTCATTTTATTGTAAAAGCCACATCTGGTTCACTGGGATCTCATGATCTAGAGATGAAAGGAATGCATAAAACTGACTCACTTAATATCCTCATTTTAGAACAGAGGAACCTGGAGCCCAAGAACGATATGACCTACATGCCTTTTCTTACTATCAAGCTCATGTACAGTATACTCAAATAGGCCAAACTAAGATTTTAGTATTTTATTAAGCAAAACAGTAAATCTGCCATTGAAGAAATTAGTCATGAACTGAATTTCAATATAAAATCAAAAAAATTTAAAATTATCACTGGTTTGATATTATCCATATTAGTGGGCTATTCCATGTTAAGTATAAAAATGTTTCCTCAATTTATGGACATTAACAATACATTCTATACTCATAATTTTACTCTGCACAATAATAATCAGGGTAATGGCACCTGATTAGTTCATGCAGTATACTTGAATACAGTTTGGAAATATAAGCATGTAAATGTTAACTTTTTTCTTAATGTAATTTTCCTTTTTGAATGTATTTATGATCAAAAAAATGTGAAAACTTCATCTCTTGGTGACAATTTCAGTCCTTCTCACTTTCCCTATGGGTTGGAGCTCTTCCTCTGTATCCCTTGACATTGCATGGTGGCCCATGAATTGTGGGAGTCTGTTTATAAGCTGTACAAGTCAAGTCAACAAGCATTGATTAAGTGCCTGCTATGTGCCAGGCACTGCTAATAGCTGGGGATGCAAAGAAAGGCAAAAAATAGTGCTTGTCCTCAGGGAGCTCATAATCTAGTGAGGGAGACAGCATGCAAACAACTGTGTGCAAGTAAGAGAAATTGGAGATAGTCCTTGGGGGAAGACACTAATGTTAATTAACTAGATAATCCCTCACTGTTGCTGTATGTCTTGCCCATCTTCCTTTCCAGCTGTTCATCTCTCTAATGAAATGATAATATGAATAATACCTTACTCTAATACACTTTCTGCTATTCTTTCTATCCTGTTCATATTATTTTCCATATAGGCTCTTTCTTTTTATATATGCAATTCCTCTGACCTTTTTATTAAGATCTAGTTTTTTTTAAATAAGATATTTTTCCATTGTCCATATTCTAGTCATTATTTCCATACTACTAAACCATCTCATCATCATCATCATCATCATTATAATCGCTGCTCATGTCTATATAGCACTTTAAGCATGATAAGCTTTACACTATGATCACTTTAAGCTCTTATAGCACTTTATGGAATACTTCATCTATATTATCTTATTTGATCATCACAATAATCTTGGGCAGTAGGTCCTACTATTATCCTTATTTTAAAGAGGAGGAAAATGAAACTGAGAGTTCACACATTTGCCATATGAGATTCTAACACAGGTCTTTCTGACTCCAACTCCAATACACTGTTCACTCAAACCACCTACCAGCCTGCCATTACAATGATCGGAATAAAAGTTTCAAGTTAACCCTATAACCCATACACTGTGTGTTAGTATCAGCCACAAAGGGAGTTTTATGTCATATTCTCCATTTTCTCTTTTTTATGTATTTATTTTTTAATTTCTGAACTAAAACAAGGATTTCCTAGCATATGATTGTGCGTGAAACTGCAAATCTGTTACGTACAACTTGAGAATTATTGATTTTGATCATTGTTATTCTTTCTATCATATTTGCAGTCCTTCATAATACTTTGTTTTTTATTTTAGTCACTCAATAAAAATTGGTAAACACCTACCGTGTCTCAGACACTGTGTTAAGTATTGTGCATACAAAGAAAGACAAAAGACCATCCCAGCTTTTGAGGAGCTCACAGTCTATTTGATTATTTTTCTCCTTCCCCCTTCAAATCTCAGAATAAAGCCCTCCTAAACTGTTTGATGAATGTCCTGCCAAAAGTATTCTTTATGGTCCTTCTAAGATATTCTCCATTTCTTTTCAAGACCCCATTGTTTTGGTAAGCTGCCATTATTAAGAAGAACAAATCCTGTAATTTTGTATCATCCAAGTAGCCTGCTGTTTACTTTACATATCTTCCTTAGTCTTCTGAAGTCATAATTTTCAACTTACATAAGGCATGCAAATTATACTCATGGTGCCAAGTCCATGTTTTCTCCCTAGATCTTCAAAGTTAATAGACACATTTTCATTTTCAGTTAACTAGTATCTGTTCCCATAAACAGATAGCTTAGTGGATAGAAAACTAGCCTTGCAGCCAGGAAGACCTGACCTCAAGTCACTCCTTTGACACATACTGAATATGTGACTGGGCAAATGACTTGACTGTTCAGTGCTTTTGGCTACTCTCCAAGCCTAAATTACAGAGGAGGTGCTGACCTACATTGGAAGAGAAAAATTTCTTATCCAGGGTGTTCTCTACACTAGAAATGTTACAGTCAATGTCCCTTTGTCTGTTCCCATGGGCATCAGTAAAAAATGTTGAGTGTATTTGGTAATTCTTGTCAACCTCTTTTACGTCTCAAGTACATGCTTACAGAACTTAGCACACCTCCCCATTATCCACGTGAGTCTGATGTATGATAATCTCTGTTTCATTCAGCAGGTAGGAATTACCACTACACGGATCCTCAAGCTAGTAACCAGTTTCTTTTACTTGCTAACACCTATGAATATTCCTTGGAACCTCCTATATTACAGCTTCTTCAGAAATTCCAGATTCATCTTGTGTAGGGACAACCTTACTTAGATTGTTCACTCCAGTAATATCAGATATAAAATTTATTTTCTTCTGCTGCATCTTTTTTTTAATTTTTAAGTCCTCCCCAGCTTTTTGAAAGTTTTCATTGTACATCCTTCAAATATTTCTTTTTGCCTTCCTTTGAAGATTATTTCTTTCATCATGGCTTATCAATCCTTTATCCCCTCTAGTAAACTAGTAGTAAGAAAGCTATTCCTCCATATTTTTCATTCTGTTTTTCTTAAAGGAAGATGATTTGTACACAGTGAATGAAAACTTGTGACTAACTAAGGCAGGAGGAAAAACATAGCGAATACCTGGAAGGGCACCTTGATTTCCATATGTCCTGCAGCAAAAGCTCATCTGTTCTCCTTTGTGCTTCCCCTGGACACTCCTCTTTATAATCTTCCTTGTAGTGTACATGGAACATAGCTTTGTAATCTACAGATATATAAGTTATTCGAAAGCAGAGACAATTTCTTTTGTTGCTTTTTTCTAATAGTAGTAACAACTACCAACTTTCATATAGTGCTCTCAAGATTGCAAGGCACCTTAATTTTTTCATATTATCCTTGGAACAATAACTTGAAATTATGCCAATATTCTTAACTCCCTTTTGCATGGAACTGGAGCTGAGAAAGTTTAAACAACATACCCAGGTTTACACAGCTCATAAGACTCAGATTCAAACCTAAGTCTTCCCTATTCCAGATCCAATATTTTGCCCACTATACCTCTTGAATAAATCACTTTTGAAAAAAGAATAGCCTGTCTCAGAGAAGTATGGTCTTAGAAGCATAGTTGTCCTTGTAGGTAGCAGGTTATAACAGAATGAACAGAAGACTCTGAGTCACAAGAACAAGATTTTTGATAGAAAAATAAGTATATAGTATGGATGGTGAAGGGAAAAGAAGGTTTCATAGCCTTTAGTTTATGTTGAAACATGAAGAAGTTTTTTTCCATATTGTTTGAAACACAAAAGCCAAAATCTACTTTCAACTTCTTGGTGAGCCATTGCTGTGGCTGGCCCACTGAAGCATTCACAAGCTTCATTTGGAGCATGGACTTGAATTTTAATCAAGTTAGATTTGCATCTGGTGAAAACATAGTAATTAGGTACATCTTAATTACAGAATGACTGTACTGCATGATAGAGGTGCAAGTTTCTTCGTGTCATACCTTCTTTAAAAAAGCAACTTGAAATCTACTTATTTGTCTATGTAATCACATGAAGAAAATGCCTCATAGTTCAGTGAGCAGAAGAGGTTAGAGATATTAATCAACAACAAAACTCTGTGCTTGTGTAAAATGAAACATCCTTTTTTATTTGCAGACTAGCTGTGAAAATAAAACATGTATAAAGAATAAGCAAAAATGGAAAAGGAGAAAGGGAGCATATAAAAATTTATCAGTTCAAAACAGTAAAAAACTCAAAATGCATGGTCATAATTAATTCTGTGCATTATAATTCCATCTAAGACCATCAATAGATCAAATCAATTTGCTCCTACATCATTACTAATGGATTGCTAGGTAAATATGTTTTATGGGAATCCTTTTCTATATTTTATTGAGTGAATGAAAATATTTTTCTCATACTTTAATTATAAAAGCTCCTCAAAATTCTAAAAGAGGGTTCTTTAAAGTCATAAAAAATTGTTATTACTAAAGTTTTATTTGATTATTGTGTTATCAACAGAAGGGATTAAGAGGCATGTATGTTTTTGTGCTGTTAAGTTAAAGTTTTTAACAATCATGAGGCTATTGTACTTATTCTTCAATAGGGCAGGAGTGTGAAAAGGAAACATTTAGATTTTCCCATTAGATGCTTTTCTTGTTTAAAACTTTTTTTATCTTTTTGGTGATTTAATTGCTATGGGGAACTGGAGAAATCATTGCAGATCAGCAATCTTTGCAGTTCTTCTTCAAGCTTAAGGAGCTGCTTGAGGCACTGAGAGGTCAGTGACTTGCTCATTCTCCCACAACCAGGGTGTGTCAGGAACAGAACCTGAGCCTAGGTATTCTTTCTCAGGCCAATTCTTAATCTATCACTCCATGCTGCCTAGCTATTTGAAGCACATCTAATCCAAATTTTAAATGGAAATCTTATGTTTGTATGCACAGACTGAAAAGTAAAGCCACATATTGTTAAATACTATTTTTTTAATTAGTTGGCATTCAAATGGATTAGTTAAATCACTTCTCCCCCCAGAAGACTTTCTATGATAATGCATTATCTAAATTAGAATGTTTAAAATAAGCAAAAACAGTCTTCAAAAAATTCAAGGATCAGTGAAAAGAGTGCTTCCTTAGAGGAATAAAATGGGCTCAGTGGCATTCGATTTTTATCAGAGATATTAAAAGAAAAAAGTCACTCTCAGTGACATTTGACAGAAGACTAATGTTCAACCTTTCTCTTTTACTCCTGATAGAAAATAGCAAACTTACTATATATACCAGCAAAACTGTAAAAGTACATATGCATATTCATTTATATGCATACATAGTCACATATACACACAAAAACAAAAGCACATATTTTAGCATTCATCAATATACATCATTCATGTACACTCACTTGTGACAACAGTCTCTTAATTCTAAGATAGAGCCAAGATCAAGCATATGGCCCTTGCCCAAACCCACCCTTCATACCATTGCCAAAACTATCACATAGAAAGCTAGAGGTTTACTCTGTTGCTATTGATTGAGAAATGATCGTGTTGCATTTCTGTTTAAATGCTAAAGGACCATCATTTAACCTTGAGTGGGCATTGGGCACCCAGTCCCTGCTTCCAATTGAAGACATGACATAGTCATATAAATGCCTGTAACAGTTACAGGTGTTTGGGAAAGGGAGGTGACTGTAATCTCATTGTTTTGGGAAACTCCCTCTCCCAATGCAGATTGATAGTTCATCTGCAACTTATTGCAATATTTGTGTTTTACCCACTTGAAAGAAATCCCTAACTTACTGTTAACTGACTGAAGTACAAAAGTAGAGCCTATGAGGTTTTGGTGAGAGAAAATATAAATGCTCAGAGAATGGACAAGTTTAGATATACTTTAGGAGTAAATAGGTTTGTTTAATTGGATGGAAATCGTGAGTCAAAGTGTAACCTTACATTTACCCCATATTTATCTTCTAAATTTATCAGTACACCTGGGCTTTTGAAGCTCTATTTGGCTCTTTTAGCATAGTGGGATTAAGCTTAAAATGAAGGTGATTCATTTTCCTATAGAATGCGAGTATTGATAATGATGATGATGAGAAGAAGAATAGGTGAGCAGAGGTTTGTAACAAGTTCAGTCCAATTCAGTTTATTCTATATAGCCTCATCCAATGGCACCACAAAGGATATGGAAGTTGGTAGTATAATATGCTTTAATTTCCTCTAGCATTTATGTGAAGATTCTGTAAACAATAGAATTCTTCAGATTTTCATTTGAAAGATTCACTACATATGTCCATGATCATCATAACTCATATTTATAAGGTGGTTTATGTTTTGCAAACTTATAATAGCACTAATTGCAGGAATTATCTGCATTTTTCAGTTGTGGAAACAGCCTCTGAGATTTTAAGTGATTTACCTGTAATCACACAGTTACGAAGTGCCTTATTTGGGACAAGGTCTTCTCCCTCCAAGTCCAGGGCTCTATACTTGTATACACATTTGACCTATAAGAGATTGTGGATCATTGTACACAGTCCTATGACTCTTGCTCTTCACTAGCAATATAAACCCACAGAATAACCCTGCTGAAAGGAAACTTCATTTCAGAGATGAGAAAACCAAGGTCAAGAGGTTTTAACTTGCCCAATGTCACCAAGTTATTTAGTTTTGAAATTGAGACCAGAAGACATGTGTCCTAGCTCCTATTTGAGAGTTGTTCCTAAATATTTTAAAATTTAAGGGGTTCTCAGTAACCATCTTCTCAAATTCATATGTGAAAGGATCCTCCATTATCATATACCAGAGAAGTGGTTGTCCGGTGCCTGTTTGAAGACCTCCATTGAAGTTGAGTCCACTACCTGTTAACACAACTCATTCCACTATTGGACTGCTCTAATAGGGCACTGTTCTTAATATCATGTCCAAAAGGTTCCCAAATAATGCTTATTTCTATTAAAATGGTAAGGTACAATTAATAACCACGCAATAATTATACTACCTTGTAATTGAATAGTGCTTTCTACTTTACAAATAGCTTCCTCTTCATTATCTTATTTGATCCTCATAATAATCTTGTGAGGCACCTATGTAAACAGGCATCATCATTATTATTTTATAAATGAGCAAACCTAAGCTTAGTGGGAAAGACAGATCATAGTTTATAAATAGTCGAATTGGCATTCCAACCTGCATCTTCTAAGTTTTTGGCCAGTAGTCCTTCTACCATTCTGGGGGTGGTAGATGTGTTTTTCTCCTGGACTAGGTATTTGTGGAAAATAGATGTGAGGTTATTTAACCAGCTACAGTATGGTGAATTGAAATGGGACAATTCTGAATTAAATTAAGCAAAGCAATACTCAATGTGCTGACCTGAATGGATTCATAGGACTGGGATTACAGCTCTCTGTCTGTATAACACATTGCTGTGTGTTGGCTTCCTCATCTATACAAAGAAGGGGTTAGATGTAATCAGTCACAAACTTATATTAAGCAGCTGTTACATGTCAGGCACTGCAAATAAGAACTGAGGATTCAAAGACTGATTTCATGGGTATTTTCCAGGGAAAATATTAGCTATTTCATAGTCTCTACTCTTAGCAAAGTCAACTTGCTCTGCTCTGATTTGAAAATAGTTCACTTTCTTTTTAAACCACATATTTCTCAAGAGGTTATGTGATATGGTAGAAAGCCAGATGACCTGGGTTTAAGTTTGACCTCTGAACAGATATATTGGCTCTGTGAACCTGGCATAGCGCTTATCCTATGTTCTGCATTGCTAGAGGGAATTTCCTCACCAAGGAGTTTCTTATGCCAGTGAAATTACAGGTCTAGTCACTGTCCTTAAATTTCTTGAACAACATAATTCTGTGCTAACTCAGCAGTTGAAAATGCAAAACTCAATCCCAAACCTGAATGGATGAATTCTTTGCCTTGGGTCTCAATGGCCAAAGCCATCTAATCATTTGATGACCTCTGCTCAAAGCAATCCTAGTTCCAAAAATACTGAAAATTATTTTTCTTCATCCTTTTCTTTTCTAATTGATTATCTCCACAATTATATTTATCATCCTTTATTTGGGTGTTGTTTTTTTAAACCTATAAATTGTCAAGGAGAGATTTAGACAGTTCTCTTGGTGTTTATTTGGGATGCAGTTTTTTAAAAAAATGATTCATGGATTGGTTTTTGACATTAATCAAAAAGTAACCTCAGTGCTCTAGTGCTAATGTGGAATTTCATCTTGCTGTTTTCTTTCTTTCTTTTTTAAACACATGAGTACCTTGGAGCATTTGTAGCTAGTTCTAGGCCTCTGCTGTCATTTTCCTCAATACAGAAATCTATTTGAGGGCCCTGAAATGGGCCTTTAATATTATATTTCTTCAAGGTTAAATTCTGGACTGGGGGTGATACTTCTATGACTTGGTTAACACCAGGTGGAAGCCTGAACTATATGCCCCATATTTCCTCCACGAGTTAATTGATTTATAGATGTAGATAAATCATCTTTGCAATCATTTGTATTTCTAGGTCTATTCATTTGCTACTGTGTAGATGGTCTTAGACCAAATGTTGAGGACTGAGACTTGGAAATGAAATAGGAAGATTGGCATGGTTTTGTGGCAGAAAGAGAAAAGACTCCTGTGCTCTGCAGACTCCTGCTCCAGCTGCAGGAGTCACCAGTATCACTGTGTACATTGTGTACCAGAGGTATAAATGGCATGGGTACAGAAGCATTCAAGCCAGGAGGGAGAAAATAGTTCATGGCAGGACCCCGTACCTGGGATCCATTTACCAGTAACTGGCAAAGGTAGCCCAACAGTGAGGGATGAAAATGGATGTCTGCGATACATTAATAATCACTATAGACGTTATGGCCTTCAGTGACAAGTTGAGGGACTGCTTTGAAAGAACCACAATGTGCTTCCTTTTTTTCTCTTTTTGACACACTCACAAGGGCAATACCCAGGAGTCTTATGTGGTGGTCTTGGTTTCTCAGTGCTATAGAACTATGTTATCCTATACATAAAAGGAAGCCTGCATCATGCTTTCAATCATAAATCATTTCTTTCTATACTACAGTAAAAGACAATAACTCTCATTTATATAGCAGCTTAAGATCAACAAAGTTCTTTCTTCATAATAACTCTGTGAAGGAGGTAATGGTAGTATTGTACTCACTTTACCCGTGAGGTAACTGAAGCCAGAAAGGTCAAGTAACTTAAGCTAGGGTCTCACAGACCCTAATAAGCAACAGAGCTTAGATTTGAAGTAGACCTTGCTAGACTCCAATTCTAGCATACTTTCTCTTTTACCATATTGACTCCCATTACCATAATGAAGCAATGTTCTTCATCAGTACTGACAGCATTCAGATAAAATAAGTCTTTATTTGCACATTAGCTTACACACATACACATACATATATAACAGGCATATACAACTCATAGGTTCTTACTGCCCAATTGTCTTCCCTTATTAGAACATAAGTTCCTGGAGGGCAGGAACTGTCTAGCTTGCTTGTAGATGTATCCTCAGTGCTTATTGTAGTGTCTGGCATGCAGTAAGTGTGTAATAATTGATTTTTCCATTCATTCACTCCACACAGGGGAAAAATGGCAGTATGGTGTGTGTCTGCTGATAATCCATAAACTGAAACAGCAGTTTTCTCTGAAGTGATTTGACCAGCATGCTAAACAAAGAGAAAAGTTTTCATGTGTGTTTTTAAGCTGTCCACCTTTTGTACTCTCCTTCGACACAAACCCTTTGCCCAAGCCCTGACACCTTATTGTGTTTTTTCTTTCCTTTTTTTCTCATCAGTGGAGGAAGACACAGAAGAAAGTTCAAGATCAGGAAGAGAATCTGTTTCAACAGCAAGTGACCAGCCATCTCACTCTCTGGAGAGACAAATGAATGGAAACCAAGAGAAAGGAGATAAGACTGATAGGAAAAAAGAGAAAACTGGAAAAGAGAAAAAGAAAGACAGGGATAAAGAAAAGGACAAAATGAAGGTCAAGAAAGGGATGCTGAAGGGTTTAGGAGACATGTTCAGGTAGGTACTATCCCACTAAAGACCAGGACAACACGGACAGGGCATGAATGCTATGTTAATGACAAAATCCTTATTGTAATATGGAAAATATTCTCTGTGCAGTCAGATCGTGGTGCTTCTGTCATTCTTAGTCTTAGCTCCTATCTTTTCCTTTTACTGTCTTAAGGATTTCACCTCACTTCCCCACAACAGTTTTGGTAACTTTAAAGGTAACACATTGCCAGCTGTGGTAAGTTACTGCTAGAAGAGAGGAGGGACAAATCCATGTCTGAGTTATGAAAGAAAACTAAAACTTCTTTGGAGACAAAGGTCTACCCAGGCATGTTTTGTTCTTTCTTGTGTGAACAATGGCTCATTATCTAAATTTTGCAGACAACTTGAGTTAGTGGTTAAATTTAAAGCTACGTTAATAACAGGTTTAATAAAAAGGTGCAAATAGGACTTTAATTAAGCTATGTTGATTAATTTAATGGCTTTAAAAGTAAGTTCTGGCTGTTTCTTGATGGCTGTTTTTGTGTCCTTGAATTGTGTCGTCAGATTAGTTAGCATATCATTTTTTACAAATCACCGCTCATCAGTAAAAGTGACAAGTTGTTCAGAAGTTACACGGAAACTCTGTCCCCATAAATGTTCATCCAAGGCAATTTATAATAGCCAGGCATTTTATGTTAAATATAAAACTCACTTGATTGTTCCATAAATTAAGCTCCTAAATGTAGCAGGATAATGTTTTAAAATCAAAAACATACAGGGTTGCCTTTTCAGCTCTTCAGAGTAGCTACCCTGCATTATGATTCCATTTCTGGTAATTTTTCTCTTTTTAACATTGTGAACACAAGTTTTCATTTTTGTAGAGTTTCTTTATGTATTGTCCCAAGCCTGGCCTCCATATATTTGCATTGCATCCATTGCAATGGAGAAGCCAATAGGCAGGTCAGTCTTAGATGGGATATGTTCCGATAATTAAGTAATGTTCATGTGTGAAGTAAGCTAACTATAAAGTTGATAGCATACATCCTTGCCTAATATTAGCACTTACATCATAAATTTGAGTATTATTACTTTTTAGTTTAATTTTCTAATGTTTCAGAGCATTCATATTTTAATTTTTTTTTAGCTAAGATTTTCTTACATGCTGCTTCCCCAGAATCTTTCTTCGTTATACACCACATGACCAATAGCATTAATGGGATAGAATTGCTGTAACTCACACTTGATTTCAGTTTCTCTTTTTTAGCCAAGGGGCTTTTCATTTCATATATGCAAACTGACATCTCATAAACTGGCACCTACATAATGCACCGGAATCAGGCTGCTTCTCATCAATTAAAATCTAGGGAATTTGTACCGGGATCTTCATTAAATTGCAGCGTAAAATAAAAAGCTCCCAGTAGAGAGCATACATCTCTCTTTCTTCAAAACAGACTCATTATTTACAAAGATTCTCCTGAAGATTTTGGTCAAATGTAAAGGTATACATATGAAGATATAAAAGTATTGGCTTTATTGTGCTATTGTAGTTCTAGAAATAAAGGAAAGCTCTGAATTTTCTCCAATTCAGAATTACAGAATGAATTAGAAATGAAATATGGCTATGACTTATCACCTGATTTGGGATACATTTCTTAAATGCAGCTCTCTACTTAAAGGGGCAACAATTTGAGAAGACCTTGAATATTTTAAAACACCTGTGGGCAGCCAGAATTAAACAGCTCTTTTCTCCCTGCTAAATATTACATAAGAAAATGTGATATGTGAATAACATGGCAACTTATGTTATGTATAGCTAGAGTCAGAGCTACATTCATTAAAAGAAAAAAAAATGTCCCACTCCTCTCCATTAGGGACCAATAAATCCTTGACAAACTAACTATTGGGGCCAGGTTTAGAAACTAGAGGTTTGGTTCCTGTTCAATTCTGCTGTTGTTTTGCTTCCATTTAAGACTGACTGCTAAGAATTCACAGAAAACCATACATTTTGGACTCTATAAAATTATGAGAGCTTTCATGCTGTGCAAAATATTACTTTTTAGAAATGAGCTCAGAATGATACATTAAACATAAAAAGGGGCATTTAATATTATTGAGAAAACTGCAACTTCCTTTCTTTATCATTTGGTGCTACTAGTTGAGAAAGTTAAGTAAAGCAAATTTAAGTTTGGCCAAATTTTTATTACTGTTGTCCTGATCAGTAATGAGGTGTCATTATATATAGAAGTTTTTACAGCCACATCCAATTACGTGGGGACTGACAAATACGGTACTCTGTATTCTCAGGTTAGTGTGTTTATATTTCCTAGCTAAGCAATATAACATAGTGTGCCTAAAACTGATCTTCATCTCTTCCTTCTTGCTTACCACTTTAATAAGGCTTAGATGTGGTTTTGTTAGCACATTAAAAATAGTCCTTTAATCATACATTTGCTTTAAACTCTTATGTAGATCCCTTAGTATAGTTTACTTGTGACACTGGCCAAGGGCATTCATTCTCTCTGAGGATGATTCAAAGATCTTGTATTTCTGGTAACAGAGACAGAAGAGGATAAAGGGGCAGGGAGGATGAATCTGGGCATTGTAGCTGCCTAATCCAATTTACCAAGATGTGCATTAGCTGTTTATTCTGCTTGACTCAACCCAACCATGAGAAATTCAGTCTCCTTCATTGCAAATTGGTTTCTTTTTTAAGCTCTTATAGATTGTTAGAGAGAGGAAATCAGTTGTTTTTGGTTGAATCTGGTGAGAAAAGAATTGCAGGCCAAATGGATGTTGTACTGCAGATGGAAATTGGATCAGAGGGAAAAATATAGTACATTCAAGGGGTTTATGCCTGGTTTATATAGAAAACATGTTTTCCTCCTTCACACGTTGAATAGCATTCACAGAAAATGACTTAATTATTGATAAACAGCTCTAGGAGAGAATGTTGTGAGTCCGATGACTCATTCATCTGTTTATAAATTATAGAGGTTATAAAATGCAAAAGGCTGCCATGATACAATTTTTAAACCTACAGTTGAAATCTATAAGGCAAGCAATACAAACGTAAAGTACACCATATCTGTGTTAATTTATCCATGTCATACATACAGAATCTTTGGGCCCATAAGGAGCTGATTTTGCCTTAATTACAATTATTTTGAATATGAGGCCTGCTGTATGACCATCATGTAAGTTAGACAGTAGTCATTAATCTAAAAATTGGAATGTTCAATAGAGTTCACTCAGTAGAGTGAAGTACTTGCTGAATTTTCATAATGTTTGATATATTTTTTTACTTACATTCCTTATTATTTGGTATTCTAATTTTTTAAGTAAAAGAAGATTCTCTGTTTAAGAAAATGAAATATTCATATGTAAAGAAATGTCTCACTTTTGGAAATATTTTGAATTCCACCACAATTTAGAAATATCATTAAAGTAAGACTTAAATGTATACTTTAAGGATCAACTGATAGACCATGTCTTAAAAATGTGCTTATTAATGTGCAATTACTACTAATAAGCTAATTATTAACTTTTTTATGTAACTAGTTTTTAGTTACTCCACTTATTTAAACTACAGAGCAGAGAATCAATCCATTTGTTTAACACAATGTAATCTCTTCCCCTCTCTTCCCCTACCCTCCCTTTCCCTCCCTTTCTCTCGTCTGGAAACCATGTGTATAAATTGATGTTCTTTGAATGGGAAATTTGAAAATTTAGAATTTAACTATTTAGAGTAGCTTCTTCAGTAAGAAACTAACATGTCTACTGGGAAAAAAATAATCTTCTTGTTTCCATCTCATTTTTACTCCCTTGAATGATTCAAATAGGTTAAAAAAAAACACATCACAGAGGAAAGCCAATGCAAATGCAATCTGTCCATATTACCATTAAGACTGGATCCTGCAATTACATTTAAAATGATTACTAAGAAAACTTGAATCATGGTTTCATACAGTTCTGTAAGAAAAAATAGGTAATTCAGTTTGAAACCTTGTTTGGTTGAAAGCAGATCTACTCTTGTCTTTTTCCTTTTTCTAAACACAATGAATGTAGTATATATGATCATATTCAAAGACTTAGTCTATATAACTTTGAATTAAATATTTCAACATATGACTGGGCATTTGGGAAAATAGCATACACAAATTACAGTTGTCCTTCTTACTTCTCGTACTTACTAATTGTGTGTCTGTACCATGTTTCTTATTTAGCATTGCCAAACTGATGCCTGAGAAGAGATGAACAACAAACGAGATTCCAAAATGTCTTGAACAGCACATATTGCACAGATTTTTTTTTTCAAAAAAGAGAAACAACAATAAATCTACTTTTAATGAATTTTTAGTGGCTGTTTACTAATTTTGTTACGACATCAGCCGTCTTCATGGTTTAATGATTTCCATGCTTATCAAATCTATTTGATATTCCTTTTTATCTTGATTTTAAGGTTTGGGGGTAGTTGACTTGATGATCAAAAAAAAAAGCGTATTCTCTCATTTTACTCTCATTTTTCTCAGTCCTCTTTCATGGTAGAAAATTAAAATATTCTAACTACTAGATTTTTAAGAATTAACCTAAATTTTTCCACAGTTAGTAATGACATTACTAAAATTTTGTTGTTGATCATGTTGTTGAAAACTAACCTCCAACTTTACTTAGGTAACACTTTGGCAAAAAGGGAAATAGAGACACTGGGTAAGTGGGAACCTGAGTTTACTGTGATGATTAGAGTTCAGAAACTAAAAAAAAAAGATGTGTGAAGCAGGGGTTCTTAGCATTCTGAGGGTCATGCGCCCCCTTTAGCAATATGGTGATCCCTATGGACCAGTTCTCAGAATAATATGTTTAAATGCATAAACTAAAATACACAAAATTGTAAAGGAAACCAATGACATTGAAATACAGTTACTAGGTTATTTTTTTATAAAATTCATAGACCCCAGGTTAAGAATCCCTGGTGAAGAACTCCTGTGGAATGATGCACTTAGGCTTAGATTTGGAGACTTACCTGTCCTGGAGTGGGTTCAAGGGAAGGGAACCTGAAATGGACTTAGGCTTAGACTATGATATCTACGTATTATACACCGAAAGCAAAAGAAATGGGTCAGGGTGGCTATAGTACAATTATTCAGCAGATCAATTAGTGACAAACCCAGAATGTAAAAAGACTTTCTGGCAAAGAAAATGAAGATTGCTGTCATCGGTTAAAGGTGGGGACCTGTAAGAAAGCTCTAACAATCAGCTGAGTATCACATCAAAGCCATGAAAATCTGGGGCCAAGACAAGGTGGACTAGCAGGTTCCCTGAAGAATAGAATTACCATGAAAGGGTAGATCACCATGGGCAAAAGACTTTCCAGGGCCATGTGGAGTTAAACTCTTTACCACTGTTTCTAAAGAAGTGACTACTTGGCCAAATGTTTTGAACATTGTTCCAAGCACTAGGGCAAGCAGACCCCATTCTGCTCTTGTGGAAGACTGAAGCTCACTGCCTTGTCATGAGAAGCCTTTAAAGGAGAAGGTATGAGCCCATACATTATTCATTACCATTCTGGATTTGGGACAGAGACAACATTTAGCTGTCTTCATCTCCCAAGCTCTAGAATGTACACAGAATTGCTTGCTAATTAAAAATAAATGTGAAAATGAAAAAAGTAACAGTCTAATAAAGAATATAATGGAGCTGGATTGTGGTCCTATGAAAAGTGCTTGCCCCTACTGTGGTACAGAAGTAATTTTCCCCAGTCCTCCCCAAGTGAAACCCCCAAATGTATTGCGGAAAACAGGCATTAACATAATGGTGTTTAATTGTTCGTTTCTGGAAACATCAGGAATTATAGTTATTTATGACTCAGACCTAATTGCTGTGTATGTGGTCTTAACATGATAAGTTCCTCATTGCTAACTAAGTGGCATCACATGGAATGCAGCAGTGATTTAAGGAATGCAGTTAAAGTAAGTAGGTAGTAAACTGTGTTCCTTTTCAAATGAAATACCGAAAGCGGTACTATGTAATTGTAAAGGATGAAGTTGAGTAAGTTTTTTTAAACATAATCTTATATGTCTCTTAGTTTGTCAATCTGAGAGAAGACATTACTATCTTCTATGTATCTTCGGTGCTGGATTTTCCTGGAGTAATTCTTGGACTTGTAAATAGAAAATAGACTTAGTGTATGTTTTCTTTTAATTTGAATTAAAACAGGGCTTCCTGTTTTGAACATCTAGAAATGTGTCAGACTGACCAGTTAGTAAAGGCAAGTCCATGGGAGACAATAACATTCTCCTAGTAGTCTTCTTTTCCTTGTTAGTAGTTTTCAAAAGACAACCTCTGACATCTTCCGTCCTGTAGCTGACTGCAGTGCAAGCCAAAGGAGGCACAAAGCATGACAGCTGAGCCTTTCTAAGATCTTTTCTGACATTCCTTAATGTTTTTTAACATTTCTTTTCCATAGACCAGAGGCATGAATATAGAATGCTGGTGTCAAGGATGACACCTTCTTTATAGTCTCTGTAAAGCAAACCTTTTTGTAAAAGAAATTTTTGACAGTTCTGTGATTCTAAGTCAATTTCAATTCTAGACCGTATGGAAAATGGGAACTTTTTTTCAGTAATTGACATGAAAATTGAAGGCTAGTGACTATTCACTCTCTCTAACAAAATAAAGCAAATAAATGCTATCACATCACCAGTAGAGCTACTAGATGGAAGCTTCTGTTAATGACAATCACTACAACATACACAAGAAACACTCTTCTCTGGAATTTTGTTTGTACTCGTAGCAAAATGGCCAAAATGTGGTATTGCTCCTAAATGCATTTTCCCCATAATCACATATTCTTTCAGTTCAAACTTTATTTGTTTACTACCCATTTCATGCTATTTTGCCATTCTCAAACATAAACATCCATTCTATACTTGATATAGCCAATGGAGGGCTGCCCTTGAAGCAAGGGAGACCTGAGTTCAGTTCTGCCTCAGACACAGACTGCCTTTGTGACTTGTGGCAAATCAGCTAATATCTCAATGCACTAAGTGACTCTCTCAGGCTTTATCTTGCAGAGCGGGTGCCATCTCCACTGGTGGTTGGACTTTCCTCACTTTGGTAATCTCTAAATCAGTAAAATCACAGGTCTAGTCCATATCCTTAATTGCTCCCCCCCACCCCCAATAATAATCATAATCTTTTTAAAGAATTCTTTTGTCATAGTTGAACATTGAACTTAATTAAATTCGACATATCTATAAAAATCTCACCAAATCATAAGCAAAGATTTCAGCAGTCATTGTACTGTCTCTTTTAGAAAGCAAAACTTAAAGTGATAAGCAATTGATTCTATAGAAATGCCTAATTTTTTTTGGAGGGGGGGAAGGTGGGGAAATTGGGGTTAAGTGACTTGCCCAAGGTCACACAGCTAATAAGTGTGTCAGATGTTGAACTCAGCTCCTCCTGACTCTAAGGCCAGTGACTACTCACTGTGCTACCTAGCTGCCCCAGGAATGCCTAATTTAAAACAAAAACAGTGTGTGGTCTTCTAATATGCAAATTCACAGTTAACTCTTGGAGTCACCTTGTATGTTATTATAAATTCTCACAATGAACTTTCTACTGGATTCCCTTTGTAATCAATACCTGTGTTTAGAGCTGGGACTATAGGAGACCAAAGAATGATCAATTTTAAACTAACTATCCCTAGTGATTGTTCTTTGACTTGGGACTGAAGCTACTGTATACTACACATATTGCTACTCATATTGCTCCGATGTTAAAAATCTCCCTACCCTTAGTCTGGATTACTTTAAATATGTGGGAAATAAAGACATCTAATCCTCAATTATCCCTTTCACTGCTTCTATGCATTTAAAGTCCCAAGCTGACAATTTGGTGGAATTTGGGTGGGGCAAGCAGGCAAATGGCCTTTAAATATTCCTTGCCTTTATGTAGGCCAGAATCTGGAGGTCAGTCTATATAGCTGTACACTTTAGAGTTTTGTCTCTTAAGATTCTAAATTCTTACACGATTGAAGATCTTGTTAGGAATAACGTTGGGAAAAATCGAGGCCCCTAAAAGTCATCTCTAACGTACACTGTGAATCTCTACTTTGTGAAAATGCCTGCTCCTATGCCATCTCCATGTCATCTAACTCATGAATCTTTAAGGTTTTCTTTTTTTCCACTCACATGAGGAGAAAACTACTTCATGGCAAATAGCACTGGAGATTTGGGAGCATTGACTTCAGTGCCTAGGGCTTCTAAACAGAATTATTAAATGAAAATAAATGCAATTCTTTTATAAATGGATGTTCAGGAATTCTATCCCTGAGGAAATTGCTACTTAATTTACTTTCTCATGTCCCATCCTAGGACTCAGCAAAGTTTCCAGTCAATCTTAAGCATTCATACTTAATATCATAGAGTTTATTGTTAGACCTTGGAGATTATCTAACTTAACATCCTCGCTTTATAATTGAAGACACTAAAGCCCAGTTAGGTCAATAAGCTGCCTAAGGCTATACTTGGAATAAAGACATCTCTGAATATTTTTTCTGTATTAATTTTCCCAGTTGACTCCTTCCCACTTGCATTTTTTTTAATTGCAAGAAAGTGGTTTGCCAGTCACTTTGGCCATTTTCATGAGACATGCACCTAAATACAAGAGTTATTTAAACTTTTCTGGGTCATTCTCTTTTGATGGAATTTTCAAAAAGGCTTGATTGCTCTAGGAGATGCATTACTTAGACTGAAGTTGTCAGTTGTAGGAATTGAGAAGATACTGTAGTGCCCATTGCCCTCTGTAGTACCCATTGCCAGGCTGTGATATCTTCCTTGCTTACTTTTTAGAAGCTGATACTTCTCAATGTAAGAATTTTGGTTCCTAATTCTTTCTCAATTTTTATAATCTTTCTTTTCCCTTCCTCAAGGCTATTTCTTTAGGGTCCACAGAACCCTTTAGTCTTATCCAAAAAGTTATACCTTTTACTCTGACAGTTTAAGATATATTTTATGGCAGTTGTCTCATTTTTTAAAGAAGTAAAACTGATTTCTTATTTGTTTTTGTTGTTTGGGGTACTGTGTTTCCCTATCTTTTCCAAGCCATGTGCATGGAAGCTTTGTCTTTTTCCATTTCTCAATTGGGTCAGTTGCTCTCCCTCCCCCCCGCCCCACCCCTAAGGCAAACTAGTGGTCTTCTCTTTCTCCACCATGTTGGAGCCAGACACCTGATAAGTTTTAGCCCTATTACAGTTCAGAACTCCAAGATGCAAATAATCTACCATCTTCGTTCCATCCCTACTTTCACTTCCTCAAAAAGCAGCAGAGAATCAGGTGCTACCACATCTGGAGTCTTGTTGTTTCTAAATGAATGCCTTTTTTTTTTCTTTTTTTCCTCATCTTTCTTACAGTGTGCCTACCCTGTGTCCTTTCCCTCACGGTGCCTAACACAGAGTTGGAGTTTGATAAATGCTTGTCGATTAATTATTATCCTTATTTTTTACAATTTCAAATTTTTTTACTCTCCACAACTGTCCCAGGGGAATAAAAAAAAAAAATTGCCCTATGTCTTTAACACTTAAATAATCCCCAGCATCATTCAATCACTTACTTTGAGTAGGTTTTATAAAACAATTTGGATCAGAAATAACCCTTCTCTGTTTCCTCCTTTTATATCTCTGAGCTACCCTAACCTTATTATCTTCAGGAGACAACTTCAGGTTTAATTCTGGAATTACTAGGATGCTCTGGGAATGCTTCTGATATGTTATATTCTTAACACAGATGGTTGTTCCCATTGTTTGAGCAAATGAGAGTATGTGTTTAACTTAAACCATCCCATTTTCTTTCTGCTAATTGAATATTTGCATAAAGTGAGATTTGTTCTAGCCACATCATCAGAAAAAGAGGGTCCCAGGATCAGCTCTAGAATTCTCAGAATTTTCTAGGAATGTGGCTGATATTTGGATTTTCTTTCTCTCATTAGATTTACTATTTGTAACACAAGAAATTTTTAGTGATTGAGTGGATTTTCTGCCAACAACCTTTTTTTAAACCCTTACTATGTATGTGCAAGGCATTATATTAAGTACTGAACACAAGGACAGGCAAAAACCTGACCCTCTTTCTAAAGGAGCTTAAATAGTAATATGGAAGACCACATACAAATGAACACATAACTGATAACAACCAATAACCAAATATCTATATAGAAGCTATATATATATATATATATGCACACACACACACACACACACATATATATATATATATATATATTTACAGAGAGAGAGAGTGTATATGTATATGCAATCACACGCATATATACATAGAAGGTATATACTGTATCTTCAGTGTAAACTGAAGGTAGTCTTAGAAGGAAGGGGCAAGGAGGGTTGAGAGAGACCAGGAAATACCTCCTGCAGAAATTGGGTTATGAACTGAAAGGTGGGTTTGTCATCAAGTAGGAAGCCAGGGACACTAGGAATCAGAGGTGAGCAGAGAAAAAGAGAGCATTCCAAACATAATGGATACACAGTGCAAATGCATGGAATCAGTAAAACAGGAAGAAGCCAGCTTGGGAAGGGCCTTAAATGTCAAACAGAGAATTTCATATTTGATGTTAGAGGCAATAGAGAGCCATTGAGGGGTTGTGTGTAGCATGGCTAGACCTTTACTTTAGCAAATCACTTTATCTGAGAGAAGAGGAGTGTGTGCTTGATTTAATCCACTGATTTTCGTGTTAATTAATGGGCAGTTGTATCAAAGTACAGTTTTGACCCACTATTATAGGTACAAAAACAAGAAGAGGAAAACCAATCCTATGTTATTTTGGGAATGTATCTGCAGTCACTCAGCACAAAATGGTGCAGTGATATGGTGTGTGTTAAAGTCATTTAAGCAGAGCATTCTTCTCTGCTCATCAGATAGTTGTCCCTGCAGCACCAGCTTAAGGGTGAATGCCCTCCAATAGGCTTTATTTGACTAGTAGGCAGCATTCTTTCATGATACTCAGGTAAGTATATTTGCAAACTAGCAGTAAAACCTCCTGATGGGCAATAATATTTCAGCACTTAATGATGAGTATAACATTAAAGATTAGCTTTTACAGCTCCTCTGCAAATTTGCTCACACAAACTATAGGTACAGAGCCAGAGAATGCTTCAGCTTATGAAGTGAACCTTGATGAAGTGCATTCCCTAGTTGGAGCTTCTGGCAGCAAAGGCAGTTACCTGATGCAAGGGTGACTTTTGTGTGCTTCTTATCCGTGATTACTTCTCAAGGGAGCAACTTCATTCTCTTAACATAAGCCCCTTCCTGCTCCCATATTGTCCTGTCAACTGCAATGTTAGGCAGCCTTGAAAATAAGCACCATAAATATACAAGTCCCCATAAAATGTTACCATTCCTACATGCAACAGTCACACGGGCAATAAAATAAATGCATTTGGCACTTTATTACTCACCTGACCAAAAAAAAATGTTTCCAACTATAGGCCAGAGGTTGCTTTCAGGGCCAGCAGAATAGGATGTACAATGTTTTTTAAGCTTTGTGAGCTGATAGCACCCTTGCTAAAAAAAGTCCATGCAATGCATGCTCCAAGACTCAGTTCTTTTTGCAAATATCATGAAATTATTATGTAATGGCTTCAGTTTTAAAAAGCAAACTCTTTTTCCTTTTGTTTGGGGAAAAATTATCCAGCAAAGAAAGCATCATAATTTTGGGTGTTTATGTTTATAATAATAAAATGTCAGGGTAGGAGTGACTTATGTGTGGCATTTTAATTGTAGATATTATCAATTATAGATTTTCATATTTTGCTAATTATGGGGGATCATTAGATTGCAGTCTTCTTGAGGGTGGGGACTGTCTTCTGATTCTTTTTGCATCCCCAGCACTTAGTATGGTGCTTGGCCCTGAAAATGCACTAAATAAATGTTTACTGATTGATTGGAAACTGTAGCAGGAAGAGTCGAGTTTTTGTTTAGCTAGTACCAGAACAAACTGTAATGCCAAACTCTCAGATTTTTGGTTTTGTTCTAGCTCGTTCATGTTGTTCCTTCCCTAAGTGACATCATTGTTTACCTTTGGTAATTTTTGATCAGGCATTGCATTATTTCCTATTTTGTTGATTCTAGTGTTCAATGTTATGTGGTTTACATGGCTCTCCCAAGATAGGGATGAGGATGATGGGTCTTGATAATATTTGTTACTCTAAACCAACTACCCCATTCCAGTTTCCTGTTTGTAAAACTTCAAAAGTGCTTGAGTCAAATAAGTCACTTGTTTGGTTTGAATATCAACATTTAAATTATCTTTTTTTTTTGTAAAAGCATCTTAGAAAGCAGGAAACCTATTTATTACATTTCTGTTTACTTCCCAGAGACTTTGTGATATGAAGGTATATGGATGTTAATAATTTTGTGCTTCTAAAATAGTTGGCTCTGGTTTGGAGAATTCTAAACTTGAATGTTTTCAGGGCATCATTATTTACCTTTTATAATGCAAATGTGTGTTGTTTTAAAATTGGCAAAATAGAGAGTAAAGTGAAGCTCTTTTTAAAATTAAATTTCTTTTTTTCAATTGATAAACATTTATTTTCTCTTCTTCCTGTCTCCTCCTCCCCTTAGGGGGAAAAATTGTCTAGCAATGCAAATGTCCATATTATCTGCATTCAAAAATATGTATCTTGTTCTACGTGTTACTCCATTGCCCCTCTTTCAGGAGGTGGGTAGCATTCTTCCTCATATGTCCTTTGGATTCATGGTTGGTCATTGCATTGGTCAGTTCTTCAGTCTTTCAAAGTTTCTTCTTTTTATAATGATGCTGCAGTATAAAATGTTATCCTGGTTCTGTTTGGTTTACTCTGCTTTTTATAATGATGCTCCAAGTTTCTCTAAAAGGGTCCCTTTCATCAATTCTTAGGGCATAATAGTGCCATTAAATTTATATATCACAATTTGTTCAGCCATCCCCTGATGGATGGCCACTCCCTTAGTCTCCAGTTACTTGCAACCACTAATTAAACAACTATACATATAGTTGCATGTGTATGTATATATAAAATGTGTATATGTGTATGTTCTTGCACATGTAGAGGTGCTTTGCCTCCTTCTTTGATCTCTTTGGGATATAAAGCCCATTCCTTTAACAACAACATCCTTTTGGTGGTGACTGCTAGTCTTGGAATATCAAAGTGTTTGAAGGATTAAAGTTACAGTTATCTGATGCCCAGTGGATGGGCACATGGGGACCATGAGTAGGCAGCAGCAAATTACCAGTCAGGAATTGTGTAAGAGAAGTGACCTTCAGACTTCTGGAACAATGGACTCTAATACATGAATTTTCACCTTATCTGCCCTGAAACCAAATCAGTATACCATTTCACTGCTGGCTCCAAATACTACCTGTAGAAAAACATAGACAATAGTCTCAGAAGATTAGAAAGGGCTTGTAATCTACACTGTTGGAGGGAGTACCTACATCAGCAATGATAGATTGGATAGGTGGCATTGTAGATAGAGCACTGGGCCTGAAGTCTGGAAGGTCTGAGTTCAAATCCAGTCTCAGACATTATCAGATCTTGAGCAAGTCACTTAACCTCTCTTTTCCTCAATTTCCCCATCTGTAAAATTGGGGTAGTAATAGCACCTATATCCTAGGGTTAGAGGATCAAATGAGATGTTTGTAAAGCACTCAGCACAGTGCTTGGCTCATAGTAAACGGTATATAAATGTTAGCTATTATTATTAACTACTACGACGTTCATGGAATTAATGAAGTTCTTTTAGGCTGTTGGAGGAAATAACCTTTTGTGACTTGGCATGCAGAAAACTCCCATAATTTCAGTTCACTGACCTCCCCTGAAGCTTCCTATACCATGGTACCCCTTATAAGCTTGTTTTAAAATCATTTCCACTGTGCCTAAGATAGTTTTTGAGGTCTTTGCTTAACTGAGGAGTTATTTATGCTGCAGGTGACAACTTAACATTAAAATGAGTAGCCTGGAAGATATGAAGTAATAGAAGGGACATATCCTGTGTTAAGAAGGAAATGGTAAATGTACAATGGGTATAGTAATTTTCAATTCAGAAAGAAAATTGGCTAGTTATTGCTATGTGATCATAGATAGAAATTAATTCAACTATTTAAAATGGGTGTACACTAAGATTTTCAACAAGTCCACTCATTTTAGTGTGTTTAATAATTATATATGTCAGATAAAATGACTTATGGAAAACTTTTGAGGAAAGGTCATAGATTCATTACTTTGTCCTTACACAGCCATCTTTTCTTGGTCCTTCCTGGAACCCACACCCTCTAGTTTGTCTAGTTTATAGAAATTACGAGACCAGAATTTTACTTTTAGGGCTCCTGTCCTACCACACCTTTTCTCAACATACCCCTGTAGTTCATTTCTAATAATGCTCCTTCTGTCTTTTTCCTTTAAAAATGTCCTCCATGTTTCTGAATGGATGATGCATATGCAGCTGATAGAAAAGCAAGCAGAATTAGAGAGAAGGACCTTATTAGCTGCAAAAATGAGACTAGAAAGGGGATAAAGCAAGTCTCCATTTACTAACTGGAAAGGACCCAAATAGCATCAGAAACAATGAGGAGAAAATGAAAATCCTCTTCGAGTCTCCGGTTTTTATTTTCCTATTGTTTCCAGGGCTTTTAGTCCATTTTAGCTCATCTGTCAGCATTGGCTCAAATGGATAGAATCACTTTTTAGTTGTTTAATTTCACTTGGCTAATTTAGCTGTTGCTCTTGCCTTTAGCATTTGTTCCACTGACTTTGAACTAACTGTGTATGGTTTTGAACATTTGGTTGTCTTGCTGGTACTTGAAAAGCCTCCTCACTGCATGAGTCCGGTGAAAGACTGGGGGAAAAAAGCTGTACTAGTAAGAAGGAGGGCTTATCAGTACACTCAGAATATAAATGTGTAGGAAAAGCATCGTGTGGACTTAATGCATAGTACTTCCAACTCACCTTTGGGAATAGTGCTTAAAAGCTCTATATATGATGTTCAAACAATCCAGTTAAATGGCATAACTCCTCTCCTTGTTCAGGAGATTGGAGCAGAATGTTTGAATGAGATGGCTTCTTGTCATCTTCAGAGCTCTATGACTTCCTTATGCAGCTGTATTGTTCAAGGTCTTTCTAATTGCAATCAAGATTGTGATTTGACAGGTCAAGGTGGGTCTTCACTATACTGGCCACTTTCTGCCAGGAACTCTTGAAGCTATGAGTCTTAGAATCATAAAGTTAGAATTGGATGGTAATTTGCCACACAGTCCAACTTCTTCATTTTGTAGAAGGGGAAAGTGGGACCCAAAATACCCATGTTCACAAAGGAAGTAAATGTTAGAAGCAGGATTTGAACCCTGATGCTCAGACTGTAGAACTATATAGATCTTTCTACTGTACTATACTGCTTAATGCAAAGGATTATGGAATGGCCCTCATTTGATGAGAAATGCTAGTCATGTTGCCAAGAGGACCTAGATGAACATACTCTGCCTAGCTCTTACACAGAAATAGCTCAGAATGGCTGTCTTGGAGTTGGAGGAAGGATAACTTGAAGGAAGTTCACACTGTCCCTAACTTTGGCATTGCTTTATTAACATTATCTGAATCTTTTTCATGCACTTATTTTGAAGTCACATTCCTTGGTCTTAATGGTTCAGGGTTCGGTTTTTGCCTGTTTCTTTTGGGCAGGGAGAGAGCTGAATGTGACAGCATGAGCCAGGCTTATGAAATAACTTTGTTTATCTCTGGAAGCAGGAAGTGCCAATAACTAAGCACAGTGGGTAGCTGGAAACCTTCCCCTTCCACCTAGAAGAACCACCTACCTTTTCATTGTGAAATGGAAAAGATCTATGTTACTTCAGTTAGTTTCTAATTATGTGGCTCAATGAATTGAATATCTCCTCCCCCAAGTGATTCATTTGAATGAAGGAAGCTAGATACCATTCCTTCTCATTATGGAATCCATCCGTGACTGAAGATCCATGGTTTTAAGAACCCTAATCTTCTTTTAAAATCTAGCTCGGGTGCTTCCTCTTCCTCAAAAACTTCTCCATTCTCCTGCTTTTTTGTATTCCTGCTTAAAATTCCTCATAATTATTTATTGTGTAGAAATTGCACCATCCCTTACCCCTTAGAATTTAAGTTTCCAGAGAAGAGGGACAGTTTCGTTTCTGTTGCTGTGTCCTCAGACAAGGCACTAGTATAATGTCTTGAATAAATACTAAGATTATTGTGACAAAAATGAAGTGCTAAAAGGAACCTTAGTCAACCTTCTCATTTTTGCAGATGACACGATTAGTACATTTGAGCTGAATTGTAGACAGAAACATTTTTTTCATTAAGGACCCTGAAAAAAGTACCTTGTGTCTCAGCTCCTTACTGTGCCACACCAGTAGACTTTCCTAAGGCTCGCTGGCTTCAAAGCCTCTTTCGGCACTCATATCTGCCTTGAATCTTTCCATGACCAAGCTGAGTAGGCAGGTGCTTTTTCCATCTATCATAGAAGGCAATATAGATGTGCATGGCACAGATTGGGGGATGGGAATCAATATGCCTGCCACTGATCCATCATCTTTCTATGATCTTGGTTTGATGACCTGAAAATCTTGAATTCTCACTACACTTAAAGAAAGAAACAAAAGCTTCCTTCCAAAAAATCTGTACTCTGCTCAGCTTAATTCAATATCTGAATATAAAATATTTCCTCAAATGATTTTGGTACTTTGTTTCATTGTGTCTTTTTAGGTCAATTGCTCACTGAGCAGAGGATGCTGTACTAGGGGGATGGGAATGGAAAAGGATCTAAGAAACAAAGTTGCTCCTGATTTCAAGAAATTTTCAGTTTCGTTGAAAATACATACCCATGTATGTATTTTAAAAAATACTCAGAAAGTAAAATAAGGGATTACAAACTGATGGCAGTGTAAACGAGTACACGAGCAATTTATGAACCAGAAAAAGCTTTGTCAACAGTCTCCCATAAGCTGAGGCTTCCTGTATTACTGCATTGAGAAAGTGCTTTGAGCTCCCAGGATAAAAGCTGTGTGTTGTTTCCATCTTTCTTGACTCAAATATAAAAACTATGCCTTGAAGAAACTGGGGTTATTGAGTTTGGACATTGGTTCAAACTGCAACCAGGAGAAAGGGACACAATTGCATCCATCAAAAGAAACTCTAACCAGTAAAGGCTCAGACCACTAATATCAGTTTAAATTTGATCTGCAGTTTCCAGCTGAGTCTGTTTGGTGTTCCCTTTTTCAATTTGTTTATTTGTTTTAAACAAACTCCCACTTTCTTTTGTGCTTTTAAGTTCCCTGGGGTTGCAGAGACCACACAAGACGCAGGGTCAGGAGTGACAGTTCGTAGGAGATGGCATTAGAGGTCTGGCTGGAAAGGGATTCTAGGCAAGCACTCAAAGGAAGGAGGCATGTATTAGAAACACTTAGTGAATTATTTAAAGTCCATTAAGGAGAAACATGGAGAGATGACATTTGTGGGATCTAATGTTCCTTTTCTTTTACAGGGATATGTTAATAGGAGAGAGTACAATAGGGTTATTCCATTCTGACCCTTTGCTGCTGTTTCTTTGTTAGAATCCCAGTGGTAAGAACCTTCATGACTGACTGCAGTGCGTAAAGAACAATATTCATTCTTATAATTTCTCATATGAAAACGATGGGCTAACAATACCTTTTTCAGGAAACGGGCCACTGCACTGTCATTTTCTATGCTCTATCATCTCCTGTACATATTTAAGTCAGCAGGACCCAAGGGTGCCAAAAAATGCAGCTTGCTCCTAAATCATCTATCTGACCTTATGTGACCTTGAACTTTAAGAAGGAAGTTGTGGTCCAGAGAATTCATGGGCATCAAATACAAAATTGTTCCACAGACTGGAGCTGGTCGTCTCTATGCACTCTACCTGCACATTAACATGGAGCAAACCTGCCTTCCCTTCCCCATTATGTCATGACCTCTGAGCCCATGGCACTTGGCCAGTACAATCCTCTGGGAGAAGGTAGGCCAGGGGGATGTCTGAATATAAAAATTGAATGTGCAAATCAATTTTAATGAAATGAATGAAAATGAAATAATATTGCGAAGCACTTAATTTACTCTTCAGAGGGCTTTCTCTAGGAAACATGAATCAGCAAAGATCATTTCTTAATATCAACAGAAAAAAGTGCTGACAGACAAACTAACTTTTTTAGATAATGAGATCTTTAGGGAAGTTTTAATCTTTCCAAATTTCTAGGAGAAATGCTGAGAAGGAGTACATGTTTTAAACTCCCAGAGACTATTTATTATCCTTTGTGACTCTTCTGCATGGTTCTGTTAACACTGAGTTTGAGGGAAACATTTGAGATTTATCGTGAGTTGACTAATACTATCTTTTAATATTGATGGTTGTTGGCAGTTTTTAATAGTCTTACTCCCTTGAGGCAGGTAGGTGACACAGTGGATAGAGTGCAGGACCTGGGCAGAATGGCCTGATTTCCAGTCTTGCCTGAGACACTTATTAGCTGTGTGACCCTGGGAAGTCACTTAAACTCTATTGGTCTCAATTTCCTCAGCTGTAAAATGGGAAAATAGCAGCACCTACCTCCCTGGTTTGTTGTAAGGAGAAAATGAGATGCCTTTTGTGTCTTTGTTTCTGCATTTCTTAGTGAGCACCTGGCACTTAGTTTGCTGAATAGCTAGTGTTATAATCCTCGTTATTACGTACTTTTTTGTCACAGGAGAGTAGTTGCACTTTAAGGAAGTTTTTTGCGTATTAATGAACTTGATGCAACATGTGCTTGGCTTGTAGTTAACCATTTATTTATATGGCACATGTCCATTTGCACAGAGACTGGTTCAATTTTACGATAAAGCTGTTGGGGACCACTCCTGCTTCAGAGTGCACCTTCCTAATGGGAAAAGGTGTGCAGTTAAATGTCATTCCAACTTTTATCTTTTCCTCTTTCAAGTGCTAGTGTAAATGGATGTGTTTTTATGACCTAGGTCTCATTAGCATTTCTTATAGGTCTGCCTTTGGGCACTACCGTTTTACTGAATTGTTTCAGTGCCTTGGGAGGACTAAAACCATGGTAACCAGATGTAGTATGATTATTTGCCTCTGACCTGGCAAAGTGTTGAGTTTAACAAAAGAAGCTTAATAGGAAGTGTTCAAATTGACCCCCTCATCATTCGGGCTGCTTAGAGCTCAATCAATCTCTCATTATTATCAGAGTGATTCGAGCAAAGGCAGCAGTGATCGTATTTTTCATAATCACTCCTTGAGCCAGATGTAATTTGCAATTTGTAGTATTGTATTATGAAACAATAATGCATTAAAATGCACAGAGCAGGAATTAGGAGTAATGTAGTCAAGCAGGGTGACAGAGAAGGAGCTGCTGTGTAAAATAGTCACTCAAAAACATGTTAAGTGGACAGTGATGATTTTAAAGCCCAAATTGTTAAGCATCTGGAAAAATCAGAATTGCATGTTGTCTTTGCTGGGTTTAACTTCTTATTTTTATTGATAATGAAGTCAGTCTAGCCAAAGGAGTGGGAGTGGGGGGAAGTCTGCATGTCTACGTATTTTGCGTGTTGTTTGCATTCGAAATTTTAGGGTTACTAGGGTTAGTATGATCTGAATTCTCATGTGACTATGATCTGAATAAATGAAGGTATATTAGGATTTACAAAAACAAAACAAAACAAAATAAAATGGGAATTATTCATTGACCTCCTTTGGCAAATAGAGAGTTTATTTATCAAAGAAAAATGGCATGGGTGAATGAACCAAATGATGCTATGAATAGATTGAATATGATCATTTAGATACATATCTGCTAATCTTCTCTCACTTAAATTGAGTATACAGGTAATAGCTAAAATGCTACTTTATTTTTGGAGGGTTTTTTTTATTTTCAAGAAGAGGTAAATCTATGCCAGGTCACTTTGTTGAACTCCTGATAGATTGATTATATTTGAAACCTAGTGTTTTCATCTTGGGAGGTACAATCACCCTTCCTTACATAGTGAAAATTTAATCTGTGGCTGTGGTGGGTTTTTTTCTTCCCTATTTACAGATGTTTAATAGTTGTTATAATATCTCCATGTTCAAATCCTTCCTGGACTCCTAAAGTGTTATGTTACCGAGCATATCACTGAATCCTTGATTAGATGATTCTGGCTATGTGAGCAGAAAGAAAGCATTCATAAGTACAGTAAATGGTGGTGGTGGAAAGGAGATGTGCCTCCATTAAGTATATGTTACACATTAAAAGGTTCTTTTAGCTTGGTTAACTATAAGATTGTTTTTAATTCTCTTCTCTGTTCTTAGATGCCAAGTAGCACAAATTTAGTTTATTAAATCTAATCAGACTAGTAATGATGTAGACTGCATCCAATCAAATAATGGTCCTCAAGTTTGAGAATTTCCTTTTAAAGAAAATCCCTCCTAAACTTAGGCAAATGAAACTGCATTCCATTAAAAAAAAATCCAACAGTCATGTACACTTTTCTAAGGCTCCCTCCTCATCTTTGTTGATTACCAAGCTGTTTTTTGAGTAAATAAGAACTTTCTGCCACTTTTCATAATCAGCTTCTTCTTGCCTGATTCATTCAGTAATGCCATGATGCACTGCTACCCAAATCAATTCTCTATCATGGCAGCAATTAAATTTCTAACATCTCTAAATTTTGTAAAATCCTATACAGAAAAAAGGATATGTCAAATATGATCTTTTTTCCAGTAAAATAGGAGTGATCCCTATGGACCATAAATGGTGAAAAATAATAAAAAATAGGGATACAAAGGTTTTTAAAAACATTTCTAGTATGTGATAATACATAAATGGGAAATAATCAAAAACATATCATCTAAAGGAAAATGGCTCTAATGGGTCCCTAGCCATCTGTCCATCGGATTGGGTGGGAGTAGTTTGTAGAAATGCTGTCTTTGTTGGCTGAAAATTTTTGCATATGTCAGTACAGATGACTGTGGCATTTGGTGTGTATCTCGGTGTAGAAAAAATGCCCACTGACCTGTGAATTTGTAGGGGGAGGGGGCTTTTGAGAAAGCTTAATTTACATCTTTTGTTTTCATTTCACCTTCTTTTCCCACTATATCCCTCCTGATTCCCTTACCCAGAAAGCCGACTCATAAGAACAAAAGGGGGAAAAAAGCATTTAAGCAAAACTAACCAACACATCAATCAAGTCTGACATGTTATGCTGTGTTCCATCTCCAGAGTCCCCCTCTTCTGCAAAAAAGGGAGGGAGGAACATTTTTCTATCTGGTCATTATCAATCTACTAGTCAATCAATAAGCATTTATTAAGCACTTACTATGGGTAGCTAGGTGGCACAGTGGATAGAGTTCTGGGCCTGGAGTCAGGAAAACTCATCTTCTTGAGTTCAAATCTGGTCTCAGACATTTACTAGCTGTGTGACCACGGGCAAGTCATTTAATCCTGCTTGCCTCAGTTTCTTCATCTGTAAAATAAGCTGGATTAGGAAATGGCAAGCTACTTTGTTATCTTTGCCAAGAAAACCCCAAATGGTGTCATGAAGAGTCAGACATGACTGAAAAATGAACCAAGTGAAAACACTTAGTATGTGCCTGCATAGCTAAACTCTATAGATACATATGGAAAGCAAAAGCAAATCCTGCCTTCAAGGATTTTGCATTCTAAAGTGGGAGGCAATGTATATTGTCAGAAACACACAAGATAAATACAAAATAGATGCAAGGTGCCCTGAGAGGGGATTCTATTTTACAATTAACACTCACTTTCAGTTGTTGTTCTTTTAGTCATATGTGTATTCTATAAATTCTGATTATTTTCCATTTATTAATAATAACTTTTCCCATGACTCCCTGGTCCTTTATATCCATCATTTCTTTTGGTGCAATAATATTCCATTACATTTGTATACCATAATTTGTTTTGCTTCCCAAATCAGTGGAAACCTACTTTGTTCCTAGTTCTTTGCTGCCACTAAAAAAGTGGTCCTGTAAATATTGGAGGGGTGGCACAGTTTACCTTTCTATCCCTGACATTGTTGTGGTTTATGTCTAGCAGAGGGAGCTCTAGGTCAAAAGATATAAACATTTTCATCACTTTCTTAACATAATATCCAGAATGCTTAGACCAATTAGCTTCTAAACCAATTGTATATTAATCAGCATGTCTTCATACAACCCCCTCCCAATACTGACTATCATCCTTTTTGTATCATCTTTGCCAGTCTTCTGGAGGTGATATGCAACCACAGAGTTGCTTTGATTTGCATTTCTCTTATTTTTAGTGTTCTGGAGCAGGGTTTTATAGGATTGTTAATGGTTTGTAATTTTTTTAGACATTTTTGTTGATATCCTTTCAACAGTTAACCATTGGGGAATGGCTTTTGTTACTGTATATTTCTGTAATTCCCTAGGGGCAGTTAGGTTGCGCAGTGGATAGAGTGCAGGGCTTGGAGTCAAGAAGACCAGAATTCAAATCTAGTCTCAGGGCATTATTAGCTATATGACCCATGGCAAATTATTTAATCTTCTGCCTCAGTTTCCCCATCTGTAGAATGAGGAAAATAATACTACCTACTTCACAGCAATTGTTATGTGGGTAAAATGAGAGAGCATTTATAAAATGCTTAGCATATTACCTGTCACATTGTAGGTCCAGTGTAAATGTTTGCTGCTATTATTATTTTTAATAATAATGATAATCTTGAGCACATGAACTTTATCAGAGATATTTGATGTAAACCTCCCCTCTCCCCCTGCATTTACTTCTTATCCTAGTAACATTGATTTTATAGTTACAAAAATTTTTCAATTTCAGATAATCACATTCATTTTGTCTTTTATAAACACATGTATCCCTTGTTTGCCTAAGATCTCTCACCCTAGCCATAATTCTGAAAAGTGACTGATCTGGTTCTCTTCTAATATTTTATGGTATGATATTTAGTTCTACAGTGCTGTATCCCTTTTGAGCTTATCATGCTATATGTTACAAAGTGTTGATTTAAACCAGATTTCTTCCAAATCTCTTTTCAGCAACTGTTCTTGTCAAAGAAATTTCTTGTGCAAGTATTTTATGTTGTTGGGTTTATCAGACACTGGGTTATTTAATGCATTGGTTTCCAATTCATCCTTATCTCATTTGTTTTGCTGATCTATCCTTTTTTATATAACCAGGACCAAATAATTTTGATGATTATTGCCTCATAGTATACTTTGTGGTGTAGAAGTACTGTTAGCCAACTGTTTTTCATTATTTTCTTTGAGAGTCCACACCTCTCAATAAATTTTGTTAATATTTTGCCTACTTTTTGCTTATTATCTTGATAGTACAATGCATCTAGTACTCAATTTGGGAAATAATGTAGTTAGGATTATCCTTAATATGGTCTTGGATCATTTGCAAGCATTCACTAGCCTTCCAGTTACTTAAATTTTATTTATTTCTTTAAAGACTGCTTTGTAGTTGTACAAGCCCTGACTGTTCCATGGTAGACAGATGACTCCTAAGTGCTTTATACATCTTATAGTTATTTTCAAGGAGACTTCCTTTTCCCTTAATTTCTCCTGAGATTTGTTATTCCTACATGGAAATGCTTTTGATTTTTGTGTGCTTCTTTTGTGACCTGCTACTTTGCTTAAGTCATTAATTGTCTCAGTTTCTTTGCTGATTTTATGTAAACCATCATGTTGGCAAATGGGGATAATTTTCTCTCCTTTTTGTCTTTGTTTATGATTTTAAATTCTTATGCATTTCTAAACTATATCAAGTAATTCTAGCTGAAAAAGAGCTATCCTTGTTTTATTCTTTTAGGGAAAGCTTCTAGTGCTTTGGGGAGGCTTTTTGTGTTCTCTCTTTCTGATAGGAACCCTTCTTGACTTTCAGTAACTAGGCCAAATCTCTGTTCGTGGCACATCAATTAGGAATGGAGAGTACTAGTACCGTAGTAGCCACTGGATGATGCAAGGTTCATTTATTCTGTCCGATGAGCATTAAGCAGCTTTGGTATTATAAAACAATAGGTTGGCTTCCTTTAATTAGTTAATTAGTTGATTATATAATGAAACATAAGTCTAGTATAAAAAAAAAAGATGTGCTTAATTTCACATGACACTTGGCTAGGCACTATGCAAAATGAATTTCGCAAACATAGTGCAGGGTGGGGAACCTGTAGCCTCCAAGTCACATGTGGCCCTCTAGCTCCTCAGGGGTGGCCCTTTGTCTGAATCCAAACTTCACAGAACAATTCTGGGCCATACTTGAGGACCTAGAGGGCCACATGTGGAGTCATGGCCACAGGTTCCCCACCCCTGAATCATAGTGCCTTCTCTTTAGGAGTTTTCAGAGTAAGGGAGACAAGCTGAAATGGACAAAGTGTTTCATAACAGACTACGAAGCAAGACATCATTCCAGTACACAGATTCTAGAGTCGTATATTTAATATATACCACCATTTAAGGACAACTACATATTAGGGGCTGAAAATAAGAGTTTATATATAATTTGGGTTGGGATCACATAGAAGTGCTAAGAGAGTTCCATATCAATCAATACAATATTTATTAAGCATCCTACTGTGTTCCCATCTCTGTGCTAAGAGCTGGAGATATAATACACAAAAGAAAGACAGTCCCTGCCCTCAAGGAGCTTACACTCTAATGGGGGTGGGTGGCTGGCTGGAAGGCAACACCCACAAGGAATTGCCAGGCTGAGGGGTACTTGCAGTATCTTGAGGTTTTCCCAATAATAAGCTTACTGGTGCATCGTGGAAATCAGAAGTCCCAAAGTCCAGCAGCCAGATGAAGCAGTTGTGAAAGGAAGCCAGTTTTTAGATCAAACCAAAAAGGCTACTGGAGGGAAGAATAGGAGTTCTTAAACATTAGGGAAATTGGGCCATGATAAATTGTGAAATAGGGTCAGGCTTTGAAGTAAAACTTGCAAAGCAAACAATGGAGGTAGTATCCAAAGTACAGAAGGGGTTAAGTTGTGAATATGGAGAAGACAAAGCAAGTGTAGCTTACATTCAGTACATCCTAATGAAGTGTTTCAAATAAAAATGTGGAATTCTAGAATCATACCAGGTCAGCTGTGAAACCACTTGGTCTATTTTCTGTGTTTTATCTATGGAGACTTCATTCATTTGGCCATGGAAAAGTACTATAATGTTTTAAGGTGAAGGTGGGCACACAATCAATAAGAATATTGGCCAAAGAAGGCAATGCTTCCAAGGCTGTCCTTGGGAAGCCAGCTTAGCCTTATTTTTCTAAGTCTAGAGGTCAGAACAAGCAAAAATTGGTGCTAGCTGCACAGAGTTAGATTTTCATTTAACATAAGGAAACATTGCCCAACAATCCAAAGTACCCAATATACTTAATTTCCCAATGCTGATGGTCTTCAATCAGAGACTAGACCTCTTTTCAGGGATGTTGTAAAACAGTATTGTTATTTAGATGTGGATTGTATTAGATGGCTTTGGGAATTCTTGACAATGCTGAGGGTTTATGATTCTGATGCTAGGGAATAAGGAGACATTGGTGAGGAAGGTTGGAGCACCACAGAATCTTAATGTTATAGAGTTAGAGCTGGGAGAGAACTTAGAAGTCATCAAGTCCAACACCTTCATTTAAAAGATGAGGAAACAGACCCAGTGAAGTTTAGTGACTTGCCCAGGTTCACACAGTAAGTATCTGAGGTAGAATTTGAACATAGGTCTTCCTGTCTCCCAAGCCCAGTATTCTGTCAAATATACCACAGTGAGTAATAAGAGTATATGCCAAGGGGTGATTAATTATTAGCCTAGGGCATTTGTAACATGGGCAGAGAAGTGTTGGAAAATATAAGAGACAGAAAAAGTAGCAAAACTAGGCAAGTGATTTAAGATTAAGTAAAGAGATAAATTGAAGATGACTGATGTGAGGTGTTAGATAAAAGCTTTTCCCAAAATGATGGAGAAGTCTGGCATTGGGGAGAATGACAGAAGGAAGACAAGTTACTCTGGTGGTGGTTGGCATTTTAATTTTATCTGTTCTAAATTCTCTAAAGCAGTGTCATTTAACCTCCAAATTTCTATAAGGGTAAATATTCAGACAGGAATTACAGCCACACTTCTACTAAGATATAGATACCTTGATAATTATTAGCAAAGAGGAAAAAAAAATTACTGGATATCTAAATGACAGTTCAATGGGGATTGCTTTAGAATGTTATAGTTAATTTTTTTTTCTCTTCAAGGCTCAGAAGATAATTGGTCTAGGATATTCTGTTCATCTATTTTTAAATATGGCAGCAGATTTTTTAGACTTTTTTCTTTGCTGTGTAGCATTTCTTAATATGACATTAATAAGAACCCTCTCATTACAAAACCAATTATATTTTGATTTTTATTTATAATAGGATGCTATGTTGTCATTCAGCATAATTTTCTAAAGATCTCTAATTTTACTAACTGAAAATATTATTTCTGCAATATTGAAGTATTTCAGCAGCATTTTTCCATGGCAGAAGCATTGCTCTTGTTGAAAGGTTATCCTTCCTATCTTAAAATCTAAATCACGATGAAGTGGATCTAGTCATACTTTTTCCTTTGTTGATTTTAAATCATAGTCCTTTTGATATTTTGGTACACAGTTCTACAGAATTTTTGTCTTTATCCATTTTTTTCTTCATTAATCAACTAATGTACATTTCTTCCATGGCTCTTTATTCTAATGAAATATGTGGCTGATTTGGCAGACGGCAATGATCTCATCAGTAACGCATCATCGTAAAACCCATTTAGCAGATTACATTGAAATTACTTTAGTTGTATGAAGAAATTGATATGTCCCTTTATGAAAAAAGCCATGTGGGAGGGAAAAACTAAAGAATCCAGTTAACATCACATTTATTCCAAACATATAAGAAAAACCTTAATATAACTATATATATATATATATATAACTATAGTTCCTGTCGTGATTGCTCTACATACCTATGATATTGAAAGACTATTTCCCCCCCTCCACGCTTTCTCTCACTTTAAAAAATGCTTTTATTCTTTCTTTTTTTTTTTCAATTCAACAGAAGCATTCTTCTTACAAATTCACGTCACTGTAGAAAGATTTGGGCAACAGAAGATTCCCTGAGGGGTAGGAGATATGGCCATGAACAATTCACTTTCTTTCACCACCCACAATTGATGAGCTTCCTCTGTTTGAAGGTCAGAGTTCAAAAGTGGGGGTGTCAGTTCACAAACCCCTATCTCTCTGGTAGTAGTGGCTGGTTCCTCGAACATACCATTAGCAGGAACATGCCTTCAGATGTGCAGTTCCCAAGAAAGGTGACCTGCCTGAAAGCAACAGTGGCTTTCTGAAGATAATAAAAGAAACATAATTGATCCTTTCCAAATTTTGAAGTGTCTTGACATTAAATGATTGTCTTCATGGGTTATGTAGGGCTTAGAAATGTGAATCTGACTTTGAAAGTTCACTTACAGCTGAAACTTTCTTTGACCCCTGTTGCAGAGGGGGAAAAAAAATTAAGCAGTTATAAATTAAGTGGAACCCCTGGAGTATCTTGGCAATTAGAGTGAACAGGACTTGAGTTGCTCTATTCCTTCACTTTCTCACTCTCCAGGAAAGATGGGATATTTTTCACTTATGGACCTTATTTCAGTCTGACATAAAAAATTATAGCTGAGTTGTCTGTTTGTGCTCCAATTATCAAGCCATATGCTATACTCTTAAAGAATGCCTCGATGAAATCACAGGATTTACTTATCTAAAGCTAATAAAAAGGGGAATGCCTGCCTGCTAATGTAGAAACATTTTACCTGTGCATTTTTTTCTTATGCATAAATGAATCTTGAGCTCAAACTTTCTTTTTAAATTGGATGGAATATGCAATTCCAGTTTAGTAATGGATCACCTAGGTCATATCTTAATAGGCTTGTGAAATTACCTGGTGACTCCAGTACAACCTAAAATGCCAATTAATATTTTATACTAAAATCACTAGTAAAAACATGTGGTGATAGGGACTGAGCTTCACATCATTATTCTATCATTCATCCCTTCCTAAATTTGTGAATCACACTTCATATAGACAAAACAAAATAGTATGTTTACAGGTTAGCATGTAGCATTTTGGGCAGGTAGGTGGCACAGTGGATAGAGCAGTGGGCTTGCAATCAAGAAGGCTTATCTTCCTGAGTTCAGATCTGACCTCAGATACTTACTAGCTGTGTGAAGCTGAACAAGCCACTAAACCCTGTTTTGCCTCAGTTTATTCATCTGCAAAATGAGCTGAAAAAGGTCATGGCAAACCACTCCAGTATCTTTGCTAATGGGGCAATGAAGAGTTGGACATGACTGAAAGAACTGACCAACAGCAATAACAACATAGGATTTTGTTGCCAAGTTAGCATGACTGAAATAATTGTATATTTAAGCACCAGACTATTCTTTGACCTCAGGTAGGTAACTTGTTGATAGAAAATCTAGGTTTAAGGCCTGAAATGTCTAGATTAAGAACTTAGTTTCTTTCTTTTTTGCTACCTAGGTACAACCAGGTACATGATTAAACAGAGTTTTATCAGTTTATCCTAGGAAAAAGACCAATATTTTCCTGAAAAGAATATGATGACATGGTATCATCCTGAGAAAATTTATAAAAGGGAAAATGACACCTTTGGAAAGGTTGCCAATACAAACGACTCACTGTAAATAAACTTGATAGATAGAGTTCAGAACTTTGTGGAATTGTGGGGGTCTAACTCATTTTATATAACATAAAAAATCTCAAAGTCAGAGATTTTTCAGATGCGAATGCATGATATTTTTATGATAGTAATAATTTTTGCAGCTCAGTTTGAGGCAATAAAAGTTCCTTGACAAAAGAATAGGAAAAAGAGCAAAGTATTGCTGTTGTAGCAAAACCTATCTGATTGAACCATTAGCACCAATGAGTTGTTTGGGGAATCTTTCTGTTGTAATGCACCGGTGGGTATGGAAATTACGTGTATTTTGTTAAAATTAATTTTAGCATTAAACTGAACAACTTGCTGTTCACTGAACCTAATAATCCCTCTCCTACCACTGTACATTTGCACAACTCTATTCCTGTGTGTAGAAAGTACTCCCTCACACAGTTGTTCCCTATATCAATAAAATCACACATCTAGGACTTAAATGTAGAGAGATGCATCTCACTGGAAGAAATGACATAATGATTGAATTCCCAGTTTGCGTCAGTTCGACAAACATCGTACCTACTATGTGCTAGACACTGGGCATAAAAAGAAACAGTCCTTGGCCCCAAGCAACTTCTATTTAATTAACACATACAGAGATAAGTAAAATAATATAAGGTAGAAAGTCGAGAGTAAGCACAGTATGATAAATTAAAGGGCTGACCTCTGAGTCAGGAAGGCCTGGCTTCAAAGTCTATCTGGCATATATTTGCTATCTGATGATGGAGAAGATACTTACTTGATCAAGGCTTCCCCAAGAAACTTCCTAAAACTAGAGAAGGCACAGACCAATTGCCAATCTGTATTGGTATTCAGTAACTGATGAAATCACAAGTCTAAACTCCTCCCTCTTTCCCCCATCCACACACACACATACACATACACTAGAAATCAGTGATGGCAAAGAAGACATCAAAAAAAAGTACCCCAGGAATATTTGAGGAGAGAAAGAATACTTTCAGAAGAGGTTGCACCTGAGTTAGGCCAGGAAGAAAACCAGGAGTCTGAAAGTCTTACTGAAGAAATGGGCCCTACCAGTGTAGGACAGTACTTATTCTGCAATTCATGGTCCTAGAAAGTTGTCTAGAACAATGAGAGTACCAGTGACTTACCCAGGGTCACATAATTGATGTGTATCAGAGGCGTATCTTGAACTCAGATTTTCCCGGCCCAGAGGTCAGCTCTTTATCCACTATGCTATGCTGCAAAGGTGTGTGTCTAAGCATACGTACACATTTGTATGCATGAATGCATTTACATATAACCTAAACAATGAGTAGTTCTGATTGTAGTACATAATTTAATCCTTATTAAATTAAAATTATTATTAAAATTTAAAATTACAATTATGAAATTAAAATAGAGGAGGGAAAACAGAAAAATTACCTCAGTCATATCAATAACTATTTATGTACTAGTTGTCTTCTAAATCCTAGGCAATGGACTAAGTTCCAGTCCTACAGAAACAAAAGTGAATCAGGATCCACCCTCAAAAGCTTACATTTTAGTGGAGGAGACAGCGTGTCCATATACAGGGTGTCCCAAAAATGTCTTAGTGCAGTTTTAAGTTTCTCAGCTTCACCAGCCTAAAACTGAAGTAACACTTTAGGGACATCCTGCCTGTTCCATTAAAATGTAAGCTTCTTGAGGGTAAATACTGATTCACTTTTGTTTTTGTAGCAAATAAAACTTAAAATTGCTCTAAAACTTTTTAGGACACCCAATACAGTTGCACATAAAACATAAAGGGAAAGGGACTAGTAGGTATGGATACCAGGAAAACCTTCCCTCAGAATGCAGCCCTTGAGCTGAGTCCTGAAGGAAATAAAATATTTCCAGAGGATAGAGTACATTCCGGGCATGGTGGAATGCCAGTATAAACATGAAGAGAGAGGAGAATTGTGCGTGAGAAGGAGAAAATAAGCCTCTATGACTAAACCGTAGAGGGTAGTAATGCGTAAGTAAACTGGAAAGGTAGGAAGGGCACAGGTTGTGAACAGCTTTATATCAGAAAGAAGATGTTTAAAACTCAACTCAAATTCCACTTCATAGAGGAGGTAGTTCAATTTCCACAACTTCTAGTGCCTTCTTTTCTAAAGTTACCTTCTATCTATTCTGTATGTTTATACATATTTATGTAGAGAAGGAGATTACAGGGTTCCCCTTGCTGGCATTGGGTGCAAGACCAGAGTCTTGTACCACCCATACTCCAATCTGGGTAGCAGTCCTGTTCTCAGTCTCAGGGTAAAGTGGAGCACTAGCACACCAGAGCTTGCAGGTACTGGTGAGTGGGAACCCTGGTTTCAGGGCAGAAAAGAGTGCTTGTGGCTACTCACAGACCAGAGCAAAGGTCAGGAGAAAACTTACAGATCCCCAGAACTAACTCTGAAAATGGATGCACAAAAAACCTGAAAAAAAATGAGCCAACAGAAAAAGATCCTAAACATAGGAAGTTACTATGGTGACAGGAAGGATCAAAAGACAAATTCAGAAGACAACAAAGTCAAAACTGCCACATCCAAAGCCTAAAAACAAAATATGAATTGATCTCAAGCCTAAAAATAATACCTTGGAGAGCTTGAAAAGGATTTTTAAAGTTGTATAAGAGAGGTAGAGGAAAAATTGGAAAAAGAAATTACAGTGATGCAAGAAAATAATGAAAAAAGAGTCAACAACTTGGTAAAGGAGACATGCACAAAAAAAATACATAAGAATAAAACAACTTAAAAAGCTGAATAAGCCAAATGGTAAAAGAGGCACAAAATTCTAATGAAGAGAACTCCACCATACAAAGCAGAATTGGTCAAATGGAAAAATATATATATATACAAAAATTCACTAACAAAAACCGGCCTTTGATTCAGGAAGACCTGAGTTCAAATCCAGATTTAGATACTTGACACTTACTAGCTGTGTGACCTTGGGCAAGTCACTTTGCCCCAATTGCCTTACACAAAAAAAGAACTCCTTAAAAAGTAGAATTAGACAAATGAAAAATGAGGTATAAAAGCTCAATGAAGAAAATAATTCCTCAGACTTTAAAATTGGGTAAATGGAAGCTAATGACTCCATGAGACACCAAGAAGCCTGAAAACAAAATGAAATAATTTTAAAAATAGGGAAACAATGTAAAATGTCTCTTTGGAAAAACAACTGACTTGGAAGATAGATCAAAGAGAGGTAATTTAAGGATTATTGGACTAGCTGAAGATTATGACAAAAAGAAAAGAGCCTAAGCATCTTCTTTCAAGAAATTATCTAGGAAAACTGCCTAGATAGATATTGAAAGAATTCAGAAATGCCCAAATGAAAACCTTCAGAAGAATGATAACCAAATTCCAGAGTCCTCAGGTCAAGGAGAAAATATTGCAAACAGCCAGAAAGAAACAATTCAAATATCATAGAGCCACAGTCAGGATAATACAAGATTTAGCAGCTTCTACATTAAAGGTTTGTAGGGCTTGGAATATGATATTCCAAATGGAAAAGGAGCTAGGATCACAAACAAGAATCACCTACCCAGCAAAACTCAGTATAATCCTCCAGGGGAAAAATGGATATTCAATAAAATAGAGAACTTTCAAGCATTCCTGATGAAAAGACAAGCTGAATAGAAAATTTGACTTTCAAATACAAGACTCAAGAGAAAAATAAAAAAAAAGGTTAACAGGAAAGAGAAATCATAAGGGATTCAATGAGGTTAAACTTTTTATTTTCCTACATGGGATGATGATACTTTTAACTCTTAAGAACTTTCTCATTGTTAGGGCAGTTAGAAGGAGTATACATAGACAGAGGACATGGTGTATATTGAATACAATGGAATGATTATAAAAAATTAGGGGATGAGAAAGGAATGCACTGGGAGAAGGGGAAAGAGAGAGGTAAAATGGGATAAATTATCTCTTGCAAAAGAGGTGAAAAACAACTTTTACAGTGGAGGTGAAGATGAGGAGGTGAGGGAGAAACATATGAACCTTACCGTCATTGGAATTGGCTCAAAGAGGGAGTAACATACATTCTCAGTTGGGAATAGAAACCTATCTTACCCAAAAGGAAATTTGGAGAGGAACGGGATAAGTGGTCAGGGGACTGATGGAAGGGAGGGTGAATAGGGGAAAGTGGTATTGAGAAGCAAAATAGGATGGAGGGAAATACGGTTAATAATCATAACTGAAAAAATTATAGCATTTCTCAAATATATAGAGAACTGAATCAAATTTATAAAAACATGATCCATTCCCCAAATGATAAATGATCAAAGGATATGATCAGGCAGTTTTCAAAGAAAGTAATCAAAGCTATCTATAGTTATATGGGGAATGCTCTATATCACTATTGATAAAAGAAATGCAAATTAAAAAAACCCCAAGGTACTACTCCACATTTGTCAGATTGGCTAATGTGATAGATAAGGAAAATGATAAATGTTGGAGGGGGTGTGGGGAAATTGAGACATTAATGGTAGAGTTGGGAACTCATTCAGCCATTCTGGAGAGCAATTTGGAACTGAAGAGCTACAAAACTACACATACCCTTTAACCCAGTGACACTGCTACTAGGTCTATATCCCAAATAGATAAAACAACAAAAAGGAAAAGGACTTATATGTACAAAACTATTTATAGCAGGTCTTCTGGTGCTATCAAAGAATTGGAAATTGAGGGGATGCCCATCAATGGGGAGTGGCTGAACAAGTTGTAGTATATGATTGTGTTGGAATACTACTGTACTATTAGAAATGGTGAACAGGATACTTTCAGAAAAACTTGGAAAGATTTACATAATCTGATGCAAAGTGAAATGAATAGAACCAGGTAAAGAACATTGTACACAGTAAAAGGCAGTATTGTATGATGATCACCCTGGAATGACTTAGCTATTCTCATCAATACAATGATCCAAGACAATTTCAAAGGACTTATGATGCTGTCTACCTCCAGAGAAAGAATGGATGGAGTCTGAATGCAGACCAAAGCATACCACTTTTCACTTTTTTGTGGGTTTTTTTTGGTCTGTGTTTTCTTTTACAATATGACTAATATGGAAATGTGTTTCACATGACTGCACATGTATAACCTATATAAAATTGCTTGCCTTCTCAATGAAAGGGGAAGGGAATGAAAGAGGAAGAAAATTTGGAACTCAGACTTTAAAAAACAAATTAAAAATTGTTTTTACGCATAATGGGGGAAAATATTAAGTAAAAATAAAATAAAGTAGTTTTAATTGAGTGATGAGATCAGAAACCATATTATAGAGGCTTAAGAAAAGAATGAGGACAAAGGAAATGGTTGGCTTTCTCAAATAGTTTGGGTGAGAAAGGGGAGTGTGTGACAATAGATGGTCTCTAGTAGAGATAGTAGCATCTAGCAAAGCTTTTCTATAATGTTGGAGGCTTAGATATGTTTCCAAGCCACAGGCTATGAAATAGCTGATAGGGAGAGATTGAATAAGATAGAGAAATTAAAGGAAGGAGAGAGACATGAAGACAGATAGATAAGGTATGTAATTACTGAAGACAAAATGAAATGGAGGGCCTGGAATCATAGGTACGTATAAAGAGATTGGCCTTGGTAGAGTAAGCCTACCTCTTCCTCAGGACAACTAGGTCATGCAGTGGAAAGAGCAATTGGCCTTGGAATCAGGAAGACTCATCTTCAGGAGTGCAAATCCAGCCTCAGACCCTTACTAACTGTATGACCCTGGGCAAGTCACTAAACTCTGTTTGCCTTGGTTTGCTCATCTAAAATGAATTGGAGAAGGAAATGGCAAATCATTCTAGTATCTTTGCCCAAGAAAACCCCAAATGGGGTCAAGAAGAGACAGACACAACTGAGAAACAACTATACTACTTCTGCATCAGAAACAGGAGTAAAGATGGAAATAGTGAGGTTGAAGTCAAATTGTGGAATGAGGAAGAGAGGAGAAGATAGCTTCAATTTTCTGTATAAAGGAGAAGGTCAGATCCTAAGCTGAGAAGGCATGTGTGTTTGTAAAAGCAAGGTTTTCTATTCTCCTTTTTTTCTATTTTAATGATAGAATTTCTTATTCTTTTGCTCTTATCAGCACTTTTGAAGATTTAATTCCTCACTAATGTATGAATTCATGCAATGACTAAAAACAGTCAGCATACTTCAGCATTGGTATGTGGACTATATTTAAAACCAGATTTATGTTAATATGGATTGAATTACCACCTTCAGAGCTACTCTTTATTAAAGTGTCTTATTTTCTGGGTTTTTTTTTTTTTACCACCTTGTTCTGCCCCCTTTTCTAATGCCTTCTTCCTACTCTGCTAGTCCCATTCTTCCCTTTGGAAATGATTAATGGTGAGTGTAACCTTTTAAGTCCTAGAAAGCCTAAGGAACATGTCTCCTAAGAAAAGTGCTCACCATAGATGCTTCATGTTTTTATAGACTTTTTTATTAAACAACCCTTCTCAAAACAAGAGCTTCCTTTTTTTTTTTTTTTGCAATATTATCTGTTGACAATGACTACAGATCAATATTATTGGAAGGTTTATATTGCAAGCATTCTGGACATGTTTTTGCTTTGAATGAGAGAAAACAAAAGAGCCAAGGAAAGACATTTCTGAGATATTTAGGGGATTTTAGAATTCTTTGGGATGCATAAACTCAGTTTGCTCTTAAGCAGTTTCATTACAGGCAGCCATCTGTAAAATCACAGGCTGACGAATTTTGAGTCACATGCCTTGTCATTGCCTTTATTAGTAAACTCTGTATTTTTCTTCAGATGTGAGTTTCCAAGTCAAAGATGCCACAATTGGCCGTCTCTTTTCATCAGATTTCAGAGAGCATTTGATGAGAATGCCTTAAAACTTCCAATTTAATAAGCATGAGGTATTATAGCAATGTAAATTATCTTTTGTACTTTAAACCTTACAAACATGGCCTTGTTTGTCAGTTTTTCAACTATGATGAATGTGTCCAATAAACTTGGCTATGGAAATAAAGAAGACTGGTTGTTTATGAGGAGATTATTAAATAGATGAGTGTGGATTATCTTTTGTAGCTCCTAAGTGAGGAAAAAGACCCATAACATGCCAATTTAGCTTTCGTTTCCATCTTCCAATAGCAGAACTGTTTAGAACGCATATAAGTTAATTGAATAATAAATATAACCTGATTGATTTTTACTCATGACAAAAACTGTGAATGCCATATACTCCAAAATGGTTCTCTTTGGAAGATTCTTTATTAAAAATGAAGGGAAAGAATCTGAATGAGACATATCAGTACTAAATAACACTGCAGGAGGTTTGAGCATTTCTAGCCTCCCTCTTAAGAGGTAGCTCATATTACAATGAGTGCATATATCTTTATGAAAGGAGAAAGAAAATTCATTTTGGTTGAATTGACAAGTTAGATTTTTTGTTATTAACAGGTTTGGCAAACATCGAAAAGATGACAAGATTGAGAAATCGGGTAAAATAAAAGTACAGGAAGCCCTTACTTCAGAAGAGGAGAGAATGCGAATGAAGCAAGAACAGGAGAGGTAGATTAAAGCATTTGATTAAACCCCTTTAGAGGGAGGTTTCTTTGTTGTTTTCTTCTTTAAAAACACACACACACATACACATGAGAGATTTGCTTTCAAACAATTTTTATATATGCCTCTGCTGCCTGATAATTCAAATACTGATGCTTGTAGAATCAGTATAATGTCAAGAAAGATAGAAATACTGAATTCACCTGAGGAATCAAAGGTAGTTTGGGGGTCTCTCTTCAAGATCTTTTACAGACAAGTAATAGTAGTAGTTGTGTGAGCAAATCTGAACAATTAAATGGATTATGGAGTCTAGACAATTTTAGAAGCCACAAAAATACTTTAAACTTTACGTAATTGAAAAGCATAATTTATGAGAAATTTTTACTAAATTTTATATTTTAAAATGTTTACATTTTAATTTATATATTTTGTTTTAAATACTTTACATTTAAAAATATTAACTTATAAAGAATAACATATCACTCTTGTTCACCCTTCCACTTTTGCTGCCTTTAAAATCTCTAGTTTTTTTTTTAAATTTACCTATATTTCATTTTTTTAGTTCTATTGCTATTTTTCACTTAAATTTGAAATTTTCCTATTAATATTAGTAGTCATGAATATTATAATTTATTTTTGAATATATTTAAAGTTATGACACTAAGGAAATTGAAATTATTTCTTTAAAGTATCTCTAAATAGATGCATTCAAAAATTCTCAGTGATTCCAAACTTTCCCATGGTAGTAATATAGAAACAAGAAACTCCATTCTGGGCATATTTCCATGTGGGTGGGAGTGTTTTCAGCCTTCTTTTTAAAGTAGCATGGGGAAATTAAATAGCATAAATATTAAATACCACCTTTCTTCCAGAAGTTTCAGGCTGCTCTATTTTTATTTTCTATTCCTCTTGATAATGCCTCTCAGAATAGGATAGAGCAACTACAGCCCATTTTAAAAGAGAAATGCAGGGAGTTTGAATCAGAGCTAGGTAGCATATTACAAAGCCATGACTAGACCTAAGACCAGTGTAGTATCTGCGTGACTCACTTGAGGAAGAACATTTGGAAATTCATTACTCTGAAGTGAGAGTCATAACATAAACATTTAAATTCAGTAAGCATTTATTAAATACCTACTCTTTGTCAGGCAATGTACTAGGTGCTGAGAAATTTAAAAAAATAGTCTTTGCCTTCGAGGATATTATATTCAACTGGGTAAATCAATAAACATTTATTAAACACCCTACTATGTGCTAGCACTGTACTAAGTGCTGGGAATACTAAAAATGAGGCAAAAGTTAGTTCTTGTCCATAAGGAACTCACAATCTAACATGGACCCACATGAGTAATTACAAGATAAGTAAGCCAGGGTGAGGTGGTAAAAGGAGCACTAATAACTGGGCATCAGAAAAGGCTTCATATAGGAGATGATTCCAAGAGACAGGGCAAAAAACATTCTGGACATGTAGAGGAAAGATGGAATATCTTGTATGACAACATTCCATTAGTTAATAATTGTATATTAAGTTGTTACTGTGTTAAGCACCAGGGATATGAAGAAATGCAAAAAAAAAGAGTCCCTGATTTCAAAGCTCACATTCGAATGAGAGACAACATGAAAATAATTACATAACATGTCCATTTGTGTAGATACACACACCCATGCATGTAAACACATACCCATACATTCACAAGTGGACGATAATTATGAGGGGAAAGAGGAACCCCTAAATGCCACTTTAGTATAGGAAGACAGGAAAGAATCCAGAATGTGGAATTCATGAATATAATATTAAGTTGTTTGGAATAGATCAGAACAAGATTGTGAAGGCCTTTAAATGCCAAAGAGAGAAGAGTTTATAGTTTGTCCTAGAAGAAATAGGGGGCCACTGAAACATCTTAAGATGAGTAGTGACATGGACATGTGAGTTTTGGGGATGTTACTTTTGTAGTTGTATGGAAGATAGATTGAAGAAGGGAGAGGCAAGAATTGTAATTAGCAGCCTATTGCAACAGCCCAGGAGGGAGAATATATTCTTAGAGGTGGGAGGTATTTAAGTCCATTACTTCCTTATCTCAATTTGCATAAGGATTTGAATAGAAATGTATCTTGTTAAACAACCTGATAACCTTGGAATTGTATTAAAGTTGTAAAAGAGGATCAGTCCCATTTTACAGATAGAGAAAATTAAATATGCAACATTTAAATATTTTATGAGTTATACATACAGGGCTTGAATCTATTATCTGAGTCTGTATTGATTTTTCTGGTGCTTTCCAACTGTCTAGTTATGAGCCATTTTGCGTTTTCTTCATTTTACCAATAGACTGCCCATATGCATGCCTACCTCCTCACAATTTTCAATTAGTTTACGTATAGAAGCATTTTATTGACTTAAATTAGAGGTTGCTACCCTGAAGAGAATTATCTTTTTATAGCACAAAATACTGTGAATGCATAAGCATGTATCTCTCCTGGTATATGCAAATTTGTAGTTATCAGCCTATCATTCTGCAAGAATGCGTTCTGATCACAATGGAGAAGCAGTCAAAAGAAGTGATGTCCACTCCCCAGTCTTGATGGCTATATGCAAAGAAGAACTCTTTTCCAAACTATACCATTCTTTACCCTTTTGATATGTTACCTCATATCTTTTCATAAGGGCTGAGCTTCAGTATAGTTTCAGCATTTTAATCAAAAATTTTAAAACAATTTCAGAGAACAGAGTTAAATATTTCCAGCCAACTATGGTTTCTACCTCACAGTTCTAGCTGTAATATTTATTGGTCTGTGACATGGTTCATTTCATCTCTCTCTGGTTAGTAATCTCTAGCTTGGCACTTCTAATGATGCAATACTTCTGGGAACTCAATTGGTCATAATGAATCTATGTATAAAAAGCTTAGAATCAAAATCCTTGGGGGGTCAGAGAACAAATGAGTGGTCCATTAAAAAATCAATTATGCCCATAATTTAAGAATTATTATGCTTTGACTTTGTATTTAAATAATATTTTACAAGAATATTTTCTCCAAACTCTCATAGATTTTGTAAGATAGATTATTCAAATAATGTATTGGACTTTATCACTTATTGAACCAGGTAATAGTATTATTAGTATTTATTATATTTTAATTTCTTTAATATTTCAAGCCTCAGCTTAAATGTACTTGTCTGTTTGCTCTGATGTTGACTTGAATTAATATTGCTGCATCTGAGATGGAATCTATGCTCTTTTTTCATGAATAACCAAGGAAAACTCAGTTGGCTGGTAGAAGAGCTAAAAAATAGACTGTCATTTTCCAGGCCCTGAGCTTTTCTTGTTTAATACTGATTGCCAGTGAACTGTCTCCCATTTCTTGATTCATCATCATATTTTCCTACAGTAAATTTTTTTGCAGAGTTTAAATTCTTTTACTTTCTCCTATTTTATGGGTTATGATGGCCCCTGAAATTTTCATCATCTGGTAGCCAGCCTAGTGGTTTTGTGCCTCTCTGTGACTAGTAGAACTGTCTTCAGAAAACTCTGTTTGCTCCCAGAGCCAAAGTAAGGAGCTTTCTGGAATGGTAGAGCCTGCCAAAGCTTTTGCTCCACTGCCGTAACAGCAAAAAACAGTCACTTTCATGACATAATGAAGCACATTTGGTGTAGGCTTCCAGCACATTAGGGACAAAGTTTGGGGAGGATATGAACAAGAACCACACAGGATGAGTTGTAATCTACACCAATGGAGGGAACTCCAGAATTAATGAGATTTCAGATCATTTGAGTATTCAAGCTAAAACTTTGCAAAAAACAAACAAACTGAACATTTCATTCATAGATAGATATATATTTATATTATTATATTATATTTATACATACAATTCTCTTTCACCTTTCTTCTCCCCCCTTTGTGTGTGTACATGCATACATATGTATCTATCTATAATATTCAGATATATACATATTTTTAATAGAATGAATAGAATGAGATAGAAGAAAACAGAGACAGAAAAACAAAGACAGCAAGAGCTCATTTGCTCTGACCTCTGCAAATCCCTTTTTCCATCTGTGCACTGATAGAGTTTTGCTTCTGTTGTTTCTTGTGTAGTCATGGTATGTTTCTAATTCTGCTGTGTTCGCTTTTCTATTTCTCTTATTCATCATTTTAATGCTACAATCATTTTCTATCATGTTGAGAGCCCACATCACATTCAGCCAATCCCCAGATGCTGAAGATAGGTTGTTTCGAGTTTTCTTGTTTTGTTTTTGCTATTATGAATAAACCAACAAAGACAATTATTTTTTGTCTTGATAGGTCCTTATTCTTTTTAATGACCTCCTCAGGGCATAGTTCTCATAAAGGGCTCACTGGGTAATATGATCCTTTTTATAATTTTCTTGTGTATTCAGATTGTGTGTGCTTCAAAAAAAAATTGCCGGGATGTCCACCAACAGTGTATTAGCGTGCCTACCACTGATAGTTCTGATGAGTTCAACCTAGAGGCTTGGGATGAGGGAACAATGGTTAGGCTTAGAATCAGGAAGAACTAGACTCAATTCACAAGCTGTGTGATATTAGCACAAGTCACTTAACCTCTCCTATCTGTAAAATGGGGATAAAAGCATATGACTCAGGATTGTTGTGAGTATCAGAGATAATTAATGTACATAAAGTGCTTTGCAACCCTAAAGCATTATGTTATGACTGTCATTAATAAGCTCACATTCCAACATGATTTGTCTCTAATCAAACTCCCCAAGTCTGGATTGCCTTGTAAACCTTGTAAAGCTACGAAGACTTCTAATATAATTGAATACATTGTCTCTTTTACGATGGGAATTCTAAAATTTACCTTCCTCTTACCTATAATGCCTAGATTTTCTGCCTACAACATTGGTATTATTTTGGCATAGCTATAGTTCCCACCTCCTCATTTCAACTGGATTTTCATATTTTAGATGCAATCATGTCCCAGGATCATTTACATGGGCCTCTAAAGCCCTTTCCAGCTCTCAATTGTTTATAAGATTTGATAAAGAACAAATGGTCTAGATTGGAAACATGTTTCAGGGGATATTTGTCTGATCAGTAGATTTCACTTCCTGTCAACTTTTCCTACTGCTTCTATAATATTGAATTCCCGTCCAAATATTTGAATGTATCGTCAACATAAGAAATTCAGTTTAGATCTTGAATCTGAAAGGATTTGCATTTTTTTTTCAGGAAATCTATACAGCATTTAAGTGATAGTTCACACTCTGTGATAGTAGCCTTGGTTTGCTTAGGAGGGAAAGCAGAAGGGATAATTAGTTGAGCTCCAGCCTTCCTGTTGTCTGATATTTGTATATGTATTCCACAGGGACAGGATGTATGGAGTAGTCAATAAATTGATGAAAAGTTGTTAGTAAATAAGAACATTCCTTCTAGTTGACTAATGCTAAACCTCACTCCATTACAAATTTCTGCAATGCTCAGTGATTTTCCAAAATACTATTTTATAAATACAGGAATTAGAGATTGATAGACTAAGAAATTGCAGATTCAGGAGAATCCAAGATTTTCATTGTCAAAACTAAGCTGCTGGATGATAATGCAACTTAAAGGTTTTGTTTTGTTTTTGGTTTTTTTTTTTTTTTTTGTTTCCAAAAGATTTGTTAATGAAGAACAAACCTAGATACTGTTTGACATATCTGGCATTCCACACTCTGAAAAAAATGGGTTATTTTTGTCTTATTAGCTTAATACACTCATGTCATCTTACTCCATATAACTTTACTCAATATAGAACATCCTTGGAGCATTTTTGCTAATATATAAAAGTTCAGCAAATATACATTTTTAAAATTGCCATAATTGCCATAATTGCCATAAAAAAAGTTCCATTGTCTTAAGGCTTCCCCACCAAGTATCTTTACTACTGTGTGATGCTGTTTCACAGCTTTGGATGGGAAGGTACTTGGTATGTAACTCAGTAATTAACATACCCTTTTTTTTTCATCTCCATGGAGTCAGATCTCTCTGTAGTGAAGAGTTTCACATTTCATACCCTTCCTTAAGGGTTTGAGGACTCATACCTCATAGTCATAATAAACTTCTTTTCATCTTTTTGTAGTGGCTCTAGAGCTGAGAGCCATTTGTTGTAAAAGCAAAAATCCTAATGAATAGAAATGTTACAAGAACAGAAGTCTTGTGTTTTCTCTTCATCATGCATCATCCATTTTAATTAGAGGAAAGGGTGGTGAACACTGTGACAAGAGTCTGGAATTAAAATCATTAATTGATGTCAAGCTGAAGAGAGACTGTTAGCATGAATTTAGTGACAGCAGGAAAGAAATTAACCTTATTGCTTTATTTAGTATATTACATTATTTTGTGTATTATTTTCCATGCAGGTTCAAGGCAATTTCATTATCATAATGGAAGGGACAAATACTTGGTAAAAAAAAAAAGGAAATGTGTGAATATTTACTTCCTGGCAATTAAGCTCAAATGATAAATTCTTTAATAACTAAAAAAAATAAATAAAATGTTCCAAAATTTGTCACTTCCAAATTCAACATATTTGAAAGTTAAGGAAGTGGTACATAATGTAGATGATAGAGTTGGGTTGGTATAGCTGGTGGAAATTATTTAAACCAAGCTTCTTTACTAGAAGGGAATGATCATTCAGCTAAATTTAATGTGGGGATTTGACCTAAGGAAAATGGGGGTATATATAATTCTTAGCAGCTCCCTTACTGGTAAGAAAGATGAAGACCTTCAGTATTGTAGAGATATTTTGTGACTTAGGGATGGGGAGGGGGTCACAATAAAAGAATAGAGAGGGTGTCATCTTGCAATGCTGACCATCTGGAGCCATTAAAGTATCAGCTGGAGTATGGGTTAGACGGTGGGATATTCTCTTAATATCTTTAAAGAGTTCCCATTAGAGACCATAGTATTTTTATTAGAAAACCCCACAATTTTTCTCCCCTGGGCCAAATATTTGCTTCCCTCTGAAGAATTAAAATGTATATCATGCAAACACAAACTGTTGGTTATATCACTCTTTCCACCACTTATAATAGATATATTCATGTATAACAGAAAATAACAAAGGCTGTCTTTCCTATGCTTTCATTCCTTTTCCCTAAGAATTGCTACTAAAATTAAATAAGTACACAAAACATTTTCCTTGTTTTTGCAACCCCATTCCTGCTACTGCTGTTTGAGCAAGAAACTTCATTAACACGAATTTCTAAAATGGACTTTAAAGGAGACATTACATGAGCTTAGGAACCGCATTCTTTAGCCTTTTGCAATAAGAATGCTACCTTTGTGACTTCATTTATGCTACACTTTTAAGGTTCTGATGTTTTCATTATAAGTGTAGGCCACAGGGGGGAAAAGTGCTGACAGCTTTCATAACTTTTGGCATAAAACACATTGGTGGCTATGAGATAAGCAGTTAAAAATGTAATTTCTTATATTAGTGGTGCTTAGAGGGGAAACCAATGGTTTTTAAGAGGCACAATAGAGGTGGCTGTTATGTTTATTGGGTCTTATGTGTAGTTGCTTTTAGTAATAATGGCCAGATGTTGGTAAAAGAGATTAAAGATATGGGCTTTATGAGTATTACCTTATAATCTACTCCTGTCACTGAACAATTTCTTCAAGGAATTGATTCAAGTTATATAATATATATTTATTCCAGTGTGTATTGTCTTTCTGTAATTAGGGACTGAAGTGTCTCGAAATCTGGGATCCCGTCGGTAATAAAATGGAAATGAAATGTAGCAGAAATTGGGGAAGACTATTTAGGCCCATGCTTCCTTTGGGGATAATTCTTTCATAGCAGTTTACATAGGTACAGTCAAATAATTTTCTTTTTAATAAACTGAATGTTACAGACATCATGTCTTATGTGGAAGCTGTGCATTCATTTTTAAACCAACTGACACCTTCTCTTATTGTAGCAAACACTGATAGTAGCCTAATAAATCAGCAACACGTACAGTCCTCCATTCTCTCAAATTCAGAATTTTCATTCAGATTCCTTACCAAAGTGTCCTTCCAAAGGACTGAGATGTTGTCAGGGACTGGTACAAATGCTCAATCACTCCAGCTATTATGGTTGGTTAGATATTTCTTTGCTAATGATCAGCAGTGCTATAGTTAAGTGGGTTGTCACATAAGTGGGCATAATTAGGCTTCAAATTAACACCCTATTGAGTTGAAAGGTTGAACTCATGCCTCTCTATGTGCTATTCTTTCTGGATGAATACAGAGTCATAAAGACAGCATAGTACAAAATATTAAGGCTCCCTTTCTACTTGAGTCACCTTTCTTTTACGGATCTCAAAGGACTTAATGGGAATCTTTTTTTTTATGTCATGTGAGGTAAAATTTCTATTTAGCAAATGAATAAACAGATTTTAAATCTTATGAAAACTTTATCTAAATTGATGGAAGAATCTGAGTTCTTCCTCTCATCTATAATGAAATTCATGAAATTTAATTTCCCTTTAGGGTATAAGACATTTCTATCTTTTCTTCTGAGCAAAGTAGAAGGTTATACCCTCATTTTCTAACTGGAAAATTAAAGTAATAAGGAGAAGGTATTCCTGGTTAGTCTAAGATCAACCAATAAATCTTGACAAAAATCTGGAATGATGGTAAAGAGCCCTTGTCTGCTACAATTGGGAAAAAAAAAAGTACTAAACCACTAAGACCCTTTCCAAACCTGAAAGCAAAAAAAAAAAATTGTCTTTTTTATGGTGGAAAATTTGTTTTCTCATAAGGCATATTTTGCTTTCTTGCTTCTATGGATTCTGCACCATAATCACTTTTCATTAAGTTTGAAAAATAAAGGGAAACTAAATTAAAAATTGCTGTAAAGGAGAATGTTTATCAAAAACCATAAAATTTCATTTCTGTATCTTTTTCAATGGGAGGCGTATCAGAGTGTGTGTGTGTGTGTGTGTGTGTGCACGCGCACATGCATGAGTGTGTATGCGTGTGTGCGTTTCTGTCTGTCTTTACCCAGGTCCGTGATTTCATCAGGTAGCAACTTGGAAAATCATTTGCAAGTTATTATCTTAGAAAGCTGTCTAAAGCTTGTCAAAGTTAATGGACTTGCCCAGGATCATAAATTTGCATAGCATCAAAGATAAAGTGCTGAATTTGGAGTCAGGAAGGCCTAGGTTCAAATCCCACCTCAGACACTTACAAGCTGTGTGATTCTGGTTGAGTCATTTCATGTATCTGTGACTCATTTTCCTAACATATAAGATGATGGGATTGGATTCATTGGCTTTCAAGGACCCTTCAAGCTATAAACCTATGATCCCTTTAGTTTCAGAGGCAGGTTTTGAACCAAGATTTTGTGATCCCTGTTGCCAGACTTACAAGTTTTCCTTGGCATCAGCTCTCATCATTTTGACATGTATATAATCAAATGACCAAATTTCTTCATGATTGACAACAAACATTCTTACAATTGCGGTCAATTAGGGACACAAATTATTCAAAAACATTTCAGTGTGAAGATAACTTTGCACCAAACCAGCATGTTGAATACCATGCTAGACTTTTTTTTTTAAAATGTACATATACTAGCCTAAAATATTTCCCTTTTTTTAATGCAAGGTAGTTTTTTGAAAACTGACACATAGCTTCTCTGACCTTAACTATGGGATTGCTCAATTCTTTAAACATTGCACAAAAAAGCAAATAGATACTTCGTGAATAATTCAACAAAGGGCTTCTTTTGCTGTTAATAAAGAATTTATGATGTAGACTCATGTTTAAGCTACATATTATAATGGATATTCATAACTAATTTATCATGGTTAGTGCATGGCAACCAATTGTGAATTATATTCTAATATCCATTTGTAACACTAGTTTTAATAATTCTTAGCTTCTTAAAGCTCATAGATGACATAAAGCAGATGCTCCTCCCCCGCCCCCCCCCCCAAAAAAAGTCTGTCCCTGATGATTTCCTAGTTTACTTCATTAGTAGTGTTTCTACCCTTAAAGTTTGAACTGTGAACCTAGTGGGGTCTTAGAAAATAGGTGTCTAAAATAACTATTCTCAGGTTGTCCATCACTATTGTAGACAATAATCATGATAGGCTAACTTAAAGATAACAATATTCCTTCCAAAATTTTTTCTCCTGTCTGCTTGAACTGAAGTGGTTTATGCAGGATTTTGGAGGAGAGGGAGAGAACAACAATGTTAATATCTAAATGTACATAATAGGGAAGAACCGTGTGTGATAAACTAAAAATAAATAAAGGAAAAAAAATAATATAAAAAAAACATAATAGGGAAGAGAAGTCTTATGCTATTCCATCTTTGTTTTAACTTTGCAGGATTCAAGCCAAAACTCGAGAATTTCGAGAAAGACAAGCTCGAGAGCGTGACTATGCTGAAATCCATGATTTTAATCGGACTCTTGGTGGTGAAGGTGACTCATCATATGCTGGCATATCTTCCTATGAAACCTCTATGAACAGTGGGGCAATGACTTTCAATGCCAGGCCCCAGAGCCCCAGAGAAGGACAAACCACAGATGCTTTGTATGCCCAAGTAAAGAAGCCACGAAATTCCAAACCTTCACCAGTAGACAGGTAGGCACCAGATATCGATCAATATGTGGCTGAAAAATTCAGTTTCCTGTAGTTTTTGTTAAGGGAGTTGATTGTTCATTATTCTAAACAGACCTGCATTTTATTAATGGCTTTTAAAAAGCCTGTGAATTAGAAAAAATAATGAGTTCACACAAATTGTCTTAATGCAATGAACAGCACATGTTTTGGTGGCTTTTCTAATGATTCACACATATTTCATTTTATTCCTAAAATGGTTTTGGGCCCAGGATTCAACCTTTAGTTTATCACTCTAATAAAACCCAACATAATAATTGCTACTCTGGTTACCAGGTATTTCATTTTATTGCTAGGAAGAAGGAAGAGCTTTGACTTCTGTTTGGAACTATTAGTTAAAAAATCAGAAAAATGGGACTACTTATTTCAGCTCTTATTAGGTACTACATTTGTTCACGTAACATGATTTTGCTCTATAGGAATTAATAATGAAAAGGAAGAAGACAATCTGCTTTTAAACTGCAGGTGATTAAACAGCATGGTAGACTCTTGAATGTTTAAAGCCTTGGGTACCATTTCAATACGTAGTTCATCAGCTACATATTTCTTTCCACCTTTAAATAGATCATCTTTAAAATAGACTGCCTTGCCTTTGTATATTTGTTCCTTCACGAGCGTGGTAACTCCTCGTGGAGGAGTCTTTATTTCTTGTTGCCTAATAGATGACTGCCATTGTTATGGACAGTTTACTGAAGCTATCACTTATTTTTGATAATGGTAACTTTACATGTGAGCAGTCTTTGAACTTTAAATTTGCTTGTTGCACTCAAAACTAACACATTGAAATTCCCTGCTCTACCGTATGAGAGTCGTATTTAATCACTACATGTTGCACACATCACCTGAGCTACAGTCAGCTGCTTCCAGCTATTTTTAATTAAGGTTTGGAAACTGCTGCGGCTAACCCTCTGGCAAACCCAGAAAGAAGCATTTTAAAACATAGTTATGTTGAAATAGCTCTCACAAGAAAAAAAAAACAACCCTTAAACTGACAGAAGAATTTCAGTTTATTCTCTATTTTGACTTTCATTTTTCTCCTCTGGTTTATCTCTTTAATATACTCAAACACATTGTCCTTAATTGTATCAAGAGGATAATATTAAAGCTTGAAGACTGCTTATGCGGTAAGTCTCCATTGGTATGATCACTCAGCTGGCTCTCTTTGCTGTATTAACTATGGCAGTTATGTCAAGATGTGAAGAAAGTAGTTTTCAAGGATAATAAAAAGAGCAAACAATTTGGTTTGTTATAGACTTGTTTGTGGGAAGAGCAACATAGGACTAAAGATGACATTTCAATTCTACAAATATTAGGCCATATATTTCCTTGGAAGAAAGATAGATTGGCATTCTTTGAGTAAAGCTAAAACTTTTAGAGGAAACTAGGAAATGACCAGTGTTTTAGGTTTCTATCAAACAAGTACACATTGATTATATAAGAAGTTTTATTTTCAGCTCATTCAAGAAGCTCAGTATTACGGGTAAGCAGCAGGCTGGGAAATAGCCTTATATTAGCTCATGTAGACCCAGTTGGGATGATCATTGGCTTTGATCCCCTCTTCTCTCAACAGAGAGAGGCCATTGGTAATGGGAACATTCCAGTATAGGAGAAGTTAATGCAATTCAGTTCAACATTTGTTAAGTATTTAACTGTGTATCAGTCTCAGTGCTAAATGCTTTGCTTTCATAAGGCAAAAATGAAAAAAAAGTATCTATCCTAAAGGAACTTGCATTTTACTGGGCTACCATTCACTGCATGGTGAAGAGGTTGGCATGGTTGATTAGATGGAAAGGGCCAGAGCAAAGTCAATATCAGAGGGTTTACAGCCTATTCTAGAGCAGTAGAGATGATAGTGCTTGTGGGAGAAACCAGCTTCAAGTGTCAGGATACAATTATTGATGGGGAGGGAATGAGCAAGACCAGAACTCTAAGTGAAGTTTGTCCCACTCAGTGCTGCTCAAGTGCTTGCAAGTTTAAGCCTGACTTGACCCCATCTTCCAGGACCCCTGTCAGCTGGTGAAAGCTTCTTCCTCATTGGTTTCCATAGAAATGATAAATCAGTGTATTTCTCTGGATATGAAGACTTTATGGGATGATAGTCATCACTGCCCGACTTTTTTCCCTGGACTGTCTTCCCTAAACAATCCTGGCATTTCACATTTGGTTTTTGTCACCTAAAAAGTATAATAATGGAAAGTGTGCTCACTGGTTGTGGCATCCTAATACCTTAGTCTTGAACACTTAACTGCAGCGCTGACTCTGGTACTGCCTATTTGACTCTTAGGAAGTCACCTAGTTTCATTCAGCAAAGTCACTTAAACTTATCTTTGGTTTCCTTCTCTGTAAACTAGGGAGAATGATACTTGTTTAACATACTACTTTGTGAAGAAAGTACTTTGTAAACCTTGAAGAAAGAAAGAAATATAAGCTCTTACTTTTGATAACTCGACTAGTATAACTCTTTCTAGATTAAATCTTCAAATAACGAAGAAAATTGTCAATCAAAAGTCTGTCATCTTTCTTCATTCTTCTCAACCCCTAGGGCTCTACCCCACCCCAAAATATAAAGCACTTATTTTGCAAATGTAGCTTCAATCTCAGAGTAATACAGAGTGGCTACACAGATGTCAGGCCAAAGAGGGAAATCAAATGGAACTGAATAAAGTTTTTCTCTCTGATTCTCGACTCGCATATAGAAATTTGAGGCTTCAATTCCCCTCTACCACTTCAATCAAGGAAGATTGGTCTATAAATATTCTCTATACAATCATATCAGTTCCATGAGCTGGTTCTCAAAAGAAATTAGGCCTTGTCATTATTCAGATTCATCATGAGAGATTTTGAAATTGCTTCTATGGTGTAAACATGGGGCAGAACAGCAGTTGGGTTAAAATAAAAGTCAGTGATGAGGACAGTGAAATAACTGGTGAGAAGGGGAGGGAAGGCAGCCCCCCAAAATAGGAACCATCAATCAAATCAAAACTGTACTTTAATAATTTAAAGTTCTTTATTTTTGTACTTGCCTAAAGTCCTTAAAGATCCCAAGTCTTGATGCCATGGGAGCATAGTGAGGCTCAGATTTTTCAAACACTGTCAAATCCTGATCATTCTGATCACATCAAGTGGTTGTCTTCAGTGAGAAGGAGAGGGAAAGAGGATGTTTTCCCATCTTAGTCTTCCCCTCCTCACCATGAGCTCAACAAAATTAAAGTTATAGCAAAAAGATTCAGTTGTTTAGAGGACATTGGTTGACAGTCCAGCTATGAAATCTATCATTACAGTTTTCATTTTAGCCCACGTTATGCCTTGGCAGTCACCAAGGTACCATTTATTCAACTAATAATTCTGTTTAAGTAATTCTTTTGTTAAAAAGGTGAGGATGCTGCCTCTGAAGTTCCTTACACATATGCCAATCTGTTTGGCCACACATGGAGGATCTTTTTTTTTTTCTGGAAGGTTTGGATGCTAATTGATAATTTTTAATTTACATGAGGAGACTAAAAAATTCATATTTGTGTAACTAAGGAATGGAATCTATAGTTAAAAGATCTCATTGAAAAGTGACTCTAATGGATATTTGCTGACTGTCACAGTGCAATCATTTGCCGCCAATAGTGCACTGTCTTCAAATATAATTGAATTGAAGTGGTCGCTGTGCTGCTGTAAATCTAAATAGCCGGGAAATAGTAGGCTAGACTCCTCCAACTTGCTGAGGACACCTTAATGGAAACATAAATACCATAATCATATGCTTTTTGCATGCATTTTACCACTGAAGAGGGAAATGCTGATTTTAAAAGGAGAAACCTCTGTGAACTGACTCTTTTTCCCATTAAAATTGGAATCTAGTTGTGTCAAAAGATGATCTTGTGGGGGTGAAACAAAACTAATTTTGTCTTAGGTAGAGATGTTATGAGGCATGCACTATCTTTGAAATGTAGGGTCTTATAACAGAATTGTGTGTGTACTGTTCTTCACTAAATGTCAAATGCCACTATAGTTAGACATTGCTTTATTTAATTAGTAATATTTATTGCTGCTTTACTTGAGAAGAAATTAAAATTTGATCATAATGAGACTCACAGTAAAGTAATGTAGACATATATTTTAAGAAGTCCTCAAAATAAAATATAATAAAATAAAGAAGTCCAAGTTAAGGAATTATTTTGTCCCATGGAGGTAAAAGATAGGCATTCTTTACAATGATATGAAATATTTGATTTCAATTCCTGTTAAGCTCCTCACGAGTAAGAAATGTTGCATTCATTGTATTTGTATCCCTAATAGCTGGAATAGGGCCTGGCATACAGTACAAGTTTTATAATCTTTTTGGACTGGTGTGTGTGTGTGCGTGTGCCCATGCTAAAGGGAACCCTTGTTATTATACTGAAAGTACTGAATACTTTAAAAAAAAAATTTCTCCTTTCACCACTGTGGGTACTCCCTTTACCTTTACCGACTTCAACCCAGCCATGATTATGACTTCTTCATGAGTTGCTATAATCAATTTCCTGGGTGAACCTTTCTAGATCTGTTAAGTTGATCTTCAGATGATAAAGACAGACCCTGTTGTCAGCTGATACTCAAGGTCTTTCCAACTTGGTATGGACCTGCTAGAGTTCTTGCTCCTCTGGCCCAGCTATTGAGTACCCAGACTTCATGTTCAATTGTAGCAATAGGAAAGGATATCTGAGTGTTTACAATGATTATAGGAATTGTAATATCACTAGTCTTTGGTATTTCTATGAGAATTTAAAGTTTAAGGTATTTCAAATTAATTCAACTCTGTAGTAATCTAATATTTCTCAAACACAGATTCCATATAAGGTATGTTGCTTGGGTTAAAAAGTATAAAGAAACCAAAAAACCCTGCCTCTGTGCTCAAGGAGCTTACTTTATACTTCAAGAAAGAGGATATAGGACATTTACAGATAGTAAATACAAAGTCCACACAAAATAATTTCAAGAGTGAGAGAATATAAATAAGTAGGGACATTGGGAAAGAACTGGTATGTAGAAAGTGGAAGCTGAGCTACCCTTTTCAAGTCAGGTTGGAACTCAATAAGAAAAAAAGCAACTAAGGAGTATATTTCACTTATGGAGGATCATCTATACAAAGACATGAAGGTGGGAGATGGAATGTCATGTACAGGGAATGTCAAGAAGGCCAGGTTGAATGCACAGAGAGTGCATCAAGAAGGGGGTAGAGTAATATGAAGTGAAATGAGACTGAAAAGGTAAATGAGGGTTGTATTTTGGAGGACTTCAGATGCCAAGATGAGAAATATGTATTTTTTCTTTGAAACCATAGTGAGTCAATGAAAATTTTTTGATTAGCAAAGTGAGACATTCAGATTTGTCTTTTATAAATATCAACTTAAAAACTTGGTAGAGGATGGATTGGAGAGGGGCGAGACTGGAGGCTGATTAGGATGTTATTGCAATGGTCCAAGTAAGAGGTGATTAAAGCCTAAACAAAGTAAAGGCTGAGTGAAGAGAAGGGGACAGATCCAAGGGAATTTGTTGGGGTAGAATTAACAAGATGTGGCAATTATTGGGGTGGGTGATGAAGGGAGGAAGGAACCTACAGCAGTATGCACAAGAGGGAAAAGTAAAGGATGTCTTTAAAAGGTTGCTAACCTGAGTGTCTAGAGAACAGAGGTGATCTCAACAGGAATAAGGATGGATATGAAGTGGAACATGAGTTTCATCTCAGATATGTTGAGTTTGAGAAACCTATGTGACATTCAGATAGAGATATTTGACTGAAAGTAGGGAAAGCAAAGCTGAAGTTCAGTAGAGATGTTAGAGCTGGATATATAGATAAAATAAAGCCATATGTATAATAATAGGTTCTCTGTTAGACTTTTTTTCAGGTAAAAGAAATTCATTTCCTTTCCTTTGACTGTTCTGAGGTAGTTAGAGAAGCTATTATGAAATTAAGGTTGAGGTAGCACAAACAGCCTTGCCAATGGAATCTCAAAGCAGTTGGGTCAAGATTAAGACCAGGGTCAATTTTAATGACTTCCTGCTTGATTCTTTTTTTTTTTTTTGTTAATTGACATTACCAGGAAATATAATTTATTTAGAGAAATGATATGCAATAGTTAATATGTTTTCCTCATCATTCAGAAAGGCCCCTCATTTAAATGTGCTATAAAAACCCAGGGATACAAGAATACTATTTTGGTTTTCAAGTGTTGAGCTTGTTCCAGCTTCTTCCTGTTTTGTTTCTTTCCCCCTGCTTTTGATGAAAAACTGACCATTTCATTAGTTTATCATTATCTGAGTATAACACAATCTTACTGTATGTACAATTCCCTTTGACCCTTAACTTTTAAACTGTGTCCTTTCTGCTTACATCTGTCTCTCAAATGGTCTAAGAATAATTTCTTGTGAGGAGAGTCTGTGAATCCATGAGCCAGTTGGCTAGGCATTTACTGGTCTTGGGCTGATTTTTTTTCTACTTATGCATGTACTCTTGGTTCATGATGGAATATAACACAGCTTTTAATATAAATTCATGAGGATTTCTGTAGAGTCCTGTTGTGGGGCATTTGCCATTGCATTTCAAGGTGTTTAGATTATGATTTTGGGGAGAAATTTACCAAGAGTTCTGTCTAAAACCGATTCCTTTTAAATTTAGCAGGTGTACTAGAGCCTTTTTATCCCAAACCTGTATCCTAGATTTGGATAACCATTTGGTTGTTTTCTTTTTTCCCACTTTGCACAAATTCTTGTCATTTTTCTCTTTAGGTGACTTTTTAAGTATTTCTAAAAGGCAGGAGTGGGGAGAGAGTTCTGTTGCTCTCATCAAACTTCCTATCAAACATAAACAGTTTTTTGATCCAAAAAAATAGACACTAAATTCAACAGTTATTGACTACCTAGTATATACATAGTACCTATGTCCTGGAGCACATGTCATTTTAATTTTTTTTAACTAATTTATTTTTAGTTTTCAACATTCACTTTTAGAAGATTTCGAGTTGTAAATTTTTCCCCATTCCTCTCCTCTCTCCTCCCCAAGATGGCACGCAATCTGATGTAGGTTATACATGTACAAGCATATTAAACATGTTTCCATATTAGTCATGTTTTGAAAAAAGAATCAGAAGGAAAGGGGAAGACCACAAGAAAGAAAAAAAGAGAAAATAATATGTCTCAATCTGCATTCAGACTCCATAATTCTTTCTCTTTATGTGGATAGCATTATCTGTCATGAGTCTTTTGGAATTGTCTTAGATCGTTGCATTGCTGAGAAGAGGTAAATCTACCAGAGTTGGTCATGGCACAACAGTGTTACTGTTTCTGTGTACCATGTTCTCCTGGTTCTGCTCACTTCACTCAGCATCAGTTCATATAAGCCTTCCCAGGTTTTTCTGAAATCTGCCTACTTATCATTTTTTATAGTACAATAGTATTCTATTACATTCATATACCACAACTTGTTCAGCCATTCCCCCAGTACTAGGAATGGTGAATAGTATACTTTGTTTAGAACACAGAGTATGTAGAAGAGAATAGTATGAGATGAGACTGGGAAAGGTAAAGTGGTACCACATTAGATTTTCTGTCCATAAAGTTTAAACTTTATTCCATAGGTAATAGGAAGCAATTGAGATATTTTGAGTATAATATAGCTAGAATTTATATAGTACTTTAAGCTTTGCAAAGCACTTTAACAAATATTATCTCCTTTGATCCTCACAACAACCCTATGAGGTAGGATCTATTATCCCCATTTTATAGATAAGGGAACTGAGATGGAGAGAGGGAGGCTAAGTGACTTACCCAGGATCCCACAGCTACTAAGTATGGATGGATTTGAACTCAAATCTTCCTGACTCTAGATCCAATTCTCTATCCACTTTGCCACCTAACTAGTAGGGAAATACCATTACTTTTCTGCATAAGGTATCCTCTGACAGTGGTATGAAAAATACTTTGGAGGGAAGCTGAAAAAGAAAACAAGAAATCCTATTAGTCTGTTGTAATGTTCTTTGCATGTGAAAATAAGTTCCAGTTTTAAGGAAGCCACAGTAAGTAAGGGAGAGATATTGTCAATGTAGAATCAACAGACAAGTCATTGTCATTGGTTGCATATGTTTAGTGAAGGTTCATAGAATCACAGATTTACAGTTGGAAGAGAACTTAGAGGTCACAGATGTCAACATCTGAATTTTACAAATGAGGAAACTTAGGTTCTCTGGTATTTAGCAAAACTAGAACATTAGCCACCTCCTCCAGTCATATACTTCTTCCTATTCCCTTATCCATTCTGCTACCCATGTACAATTCAGATAGATCAAATATTTATTAAACACTTATTATGTGTCAGGTGCCATGATAGATCACACATTTAGAACCAAAAGGGATCTTATCTGGTCTAATCCTCCTATTTTACATGTAGGGAAACTGAGGGAGGCCCAGAGTGGCTTGTCTACCATCACATTTGCGACTGCCTTGGAATTTGACCTCTGGTCTTCTGGCTCCACGTTTGACTCTCTTTCCATTGCATATGTTGTGTTACTTTCGAGTATGTCAGGTAACTCGGACCCTCTGCTAGATGTTTCCTAGCAAAAGTCCCCAAAGGCATCCTTTGAAGCAGAGAGAAAATTTTATTTTAAGATTGACCTGACACATTTTATTTGTAGTTAGCAACAACGCCATACATGTAAATCATTCTTTTGTCACAGCTTTTTAAAAAATTCCCTCTGCAACCTTATTTTTACTTTTAATTTGCTCATTAAATCCACTTAAGTTCGAAATCACATTCAGCAGCCATTTATTAAACACTTGGCCTGTGCTGTATATAATATGATGCAATTGTACAGTATATAATTGATACAATAATACATCAATTGACATTATAATATATAATATATTGTAATATGTTAATATATTACATAGAATACTATATTAAAATTATTCTATAATTGTCTGCTATTGTTGTTAACATTAATGCAGCACTTACTATGTGCCAGGTTCTGTGCCAAGTGCTTTACAATTATCATCTGACTTGATCCTCACAACAGTTTTCCAGGCCCAATGACTCCAGGTGTATCACTATCCCCTGCACCACCTAGCTGCCCCTATATGATCCAAATCAGAAGAGCAATGTTTAGCTTCATTTTGTTTCTGCCCTTTGATCCTCCATCTTCAGAAAAAAAAGATCAGGTCTCATTCTGTGTTTCAGTCCTCAACTGCAAAGGAATGGAGTTTGGGGATATGAGTTGGAGAGAAGCCTCCAAGAAGCAAAAATATGTGATGTGTATTATGTATGAATCAAAACTCAATTGAGAAGGAAAACCACTACCATTTCTGAATTTGCTGATTATCATAACCTAAAAATACAACCCACCAAATGAATCCACAAATCAGAAAAACAACAAACACATCTCACTTTCCAGGGCTGTGCTCTGTTGGAAAAGTTTAAGGGGACTTTCACATTGAGAAAAGCAAATGTTAAGGGCTGAGTCTGAAAGTCAAGAGCTGTTTCATCTTGAAGAAAATGTTATGTTCTTTCTGTAATGAACTGCTAATCCCTGTTCTCTTCTGCCTCTCTTGGCCTAAATGTGTACCTAGGACCTGATTATATAGTGTAATGCTCTTGAGGATCAGTTGTGAAGCACTGATTTAACCCTACTTCTTTTTTCTCCAATTCTAATGGATACCTCCTAGGGTTTTTATACAGAATTAAATGGAGAGGGGTGGCGGTGGCAGTGAATTGGGAATGCAGAAGGCAATCCAACAAGATGAAAAGCTTAGCGAGATATAATTTTGCAATGGAAGACTTTCCCACTACCCCTGTAAATCTTAACTTAATCAAAGTAATTTACAATGTTATGAATAAGCCTACATGTAGATCATAGGAAGAAATAAGCGTAAAGTGTGTTTCTAACCTTTCCCATTTTCCCCCTATTTTCCCTCCTTTCAGCATGGTGGTCCAAATCCCATGAAATATTCAGGTATCTGTAGTCTCTGAACTAGCTCAAGTTTCTTGAAAATTGACAGATAACAGGCCAGCATGAAAGAGACACAGTATACTACCTATATGAAGAAGTTCAGGTAGTCTGTATTTTTCAGAGAAGCTAAAATTCTATGGTTATTTTGGGTATGTTAATTAAATATGAGTAAACAGAAGATAGACTGGCATAAAAGGGACAGAGAGAAATTAAAAGAGAGAGTGTGGGATATTATACACACAAGTATGTCTGTGTCCATATATAAAGTCCAAGCCATAGTATTTTGTTCACTTTCAAAGAAGTTGAAGTTCAGCTTTAGTTTCAGTGTGGTAACTATAAGACTCTTGGGATGGGGCCAGTGATGTTGGAAAGGAGCAGATATTAATACAAAATTTCTAATATGAAAGGGATAATCTTAAACTTGATAACAATTGTATTAGTTTTATTTTGAGACCATACTTCCCCCTAGCTCCCAAATCTGGGCTGGACTGTATGAAAACTTTCTTGTGGCTTGTAATTATTTTTAATTTTCCCTGTGCATTTAAATATTTTTTTTCTTTTCAAATATATCATTTTATGTGAGCAATCTATTTTTGAATTAATGAGGTATAACTAAGTACTTTAGGAGGTAACTTTGTAATGAGTCCAGAGTCAAGAAGATTTATGTTTACATTCTGCCTTTAAATTTCTAATTGTGAAACCCTGGGCAAGTCATTTAACCTCAGCATACCTCAGGGAACACTCTAAGACATGAGACATGTCTCCTTAGTCATAGGCCAGTTGTGATCTGCTTTGCTTTGGTGGAAGGAGTTCTCTATGCTGACAAAATTAGAAATCTTCCAGGTGTTCAGGTTAAGACAAGTATACTAATATGAATGATGGAAAATGGATATTTCATTAGTCTGGGAAGTGGTTGAAAGACTTTGCAGGGGAGTGTTGTTTGGATTTCATAAACTGAGGTAGGAGTGGAGGAAAAATGGGGCAATGAAAGAGAAAGACTACCTTCTGAAATCTTCCTATTCCTAAATTCTGACTTCAGAGTCAGAAGAACTGGATTCAAGTCTTTGCTTTGCCACTTACTAGGTATAACCTTGGGAAAATCATTTAAACTTGCTGGACTTCCATTTCTCCATCTGCCAAATAAGAATAATACTGGTATTACCTGGTATCACCTGCTTACAAATGGTTGCTGTAAGGAAATTGCTAATCCTCAATGCCATTAACAAATGTGAATTATTAGAGTGCGAGACATCATAATGGTAGTGGAAGAAGGAGCATTGTGCTTTTTTGAAGAGCAAAGCACTTAAAAAATAGATCTATTAGTTATTAGTCATGCACAATAAAGGTTGGATAAAATTTGCATATGGTAACATATTTCAATATTAATATAACCTTCAATTGTTATCCATTAACTAAAACTGTTAGTCAGAGGAGATGCCAACACTACCATTTTGTTTTTTATCCTGAGCAGTGGTGAACCTTAGTTGATATAATTCACTTGTCCCATCATTTCCTTAATCTTTTGAAAACTCAGTCCCTTCCCCACCATGCATCCTTGTGGCTGACCTTTCTTTTGCTTCCTTCATGGGATCATAGATTGGGAGCTAGAAAGGATCTTACAGGTAATGGAGTCCAACTCAGTCATTTTACAGGTGAAGAAATTGAGGCTCAGAGAGATTAATTAATTAGATTAGGATTACCCAGCTAGTAAATATTTGATGTGAGATTTGCACCCAGGTCTTCCTGCCTCCAAGTCTTGCGCTCCATACACTATGCCTTACTATCTCCTTGCCAAATCCTTTGATATGGCACATTTGTGTCCCAAGAGACATAGAACCTCAGACTTGAAAGGGACCTAAGAGTTCATTTAGAACATTCTGTACCTGAACAGGAATCTTCTTCATTTATCACTAGTAAATGACCATCCAGCCAGTACTTAATGATAAGCAAGTGGGGAAAGCGTTGGAACTGGGTTCAGTCAAACCTGGGTTTAAATCCTGGCCCACTGCTTACTAGCTATGTAATCTTTAACAAAATTTCTTAACTCTCTGGGCCCAAGTCTCCTCGTCTGCAAAATGAGGGCATGGCTTAGGATCCCCCAAGGAGTCCCTGGATGGATTTCCAAAGGAGACGATGTCTATGAGTTTTGATTTGATGGATGTAGTTCTATATAGTTTCCTTTGTAAGCCTATCCTTTCTGTTTTATCCATTTAAAACCTTATTCTGAGAAGGGGTCCATACACTCCACCAGTGTGCCAAGGTAGCCCTTCAAACCCAAACACACACAGACACACACAGACACACACACACACACACACTTTGTCCTTTCAGCTCTAAACTCACTGCCTACTGAAGAAGTCTATTCTATTTCTAGACAACATTGTTGTTAGGAAGATACTCCTTATATTGAGCTTAAATCTGATTTTCCATGACTTCTACCTGTCACTCCTGGTTTTACCCTTTAGATCAAGCAAAACAAACCTAGTCTCCATGGAACAAATAATTGAAAATAGGTTGTATTTTCTCATATTTTATTTTAACTCCAAGGCCATTGTGAAGTAATTTTATGCTTCCTAGATTTAAGTTCAACAGAACCAGAGAAGACTAAGCAAAGTTCCCTGAAATATTTTGATTCCAATTGTTATCATAAGGTCATTTATTTGAACATAAAAGGGAAATTAGAGGCTATCTATACCAACCCATTCATTTTATGGATGAGGAACTGAGGCTCAAGTAAGTTCAGTTGTTTGCCTACAGTCATACAAGTAGGAAGTAACAAAGTTAGAGTTGAAATCTGTGCCCTCTGTCTCTGAGGGTAGAATGCTTTCCCTAGGGCCATGTTGCATAGCCGCTCTTGAAGATTTACACAAAATCATGGGCAAGAATTACACATGATGTGTAGGTGAGGGGGGTTACAGTGACAACTGTAGAGAGGAATTACAGCTCAAGTAACAGTCTTTATTGAGACCTTATTGCGTACAGAACACTGGATCCCAGCAATTCTTACCTACATTTTCAAAGGGGTTAAATTGAGAGTTAGAAGAAATAGTGGCATCAAGAGAGACTGGGGTTCAAGTCCTGCCTCTCACCTTAGGCACTAAGCATTTTTTAAGCACTAATTATGTGCTCAGCCCTGGTTTTACGGAGAAAGGCAGAGGATAGTCCCTGTTCTCAAGGCTCTCACAATCTAATGGGAGAGACAACATGCACACAACAATATACAAGCAAAATACATATGACCAACAAACAATTATTAAATACTTGCTATGTGCCAGGCATTTTGCTAAGAACTAGGGATAGATAACAAGCAAAAAAGAAAGACAGCCCCTACTCTCAAGGAGCTTCCATTCTAACAGGGAAGACAAGACACAAAAGAGAGCTGAAAGAGGAGGTGAGGAGGGAGGAAGATGAAGCTTCTCTGGCCAGGGTATGGTTTTAAAGTCCAGAAAGTCAAAAGCATATGGGGAGAAGAATGTATATTGGCCAACTTGGGCCCCTCTCTAAAATGAAGGCTTTGAGAGAAACTCCCAAAGTGGGAGAAGGGGGCTTACATGGCAGAGGGACATTTCTAGGTAAGAGGAGGAGATGAATGAATGCTCCAGGGTTAGAAAGCCCTTGGCACTAAGGAAAGGTCCAAGGTAAGATTATAAGTCTTATATAACTACATACCTGTAGTATGCTGTTAAAGTCTATAGTTAGAAGCAGACCTGGAAGTTGATGCGGAAGGGATGAGGTAGCCCCCAAGATGGGGTGGGTGGGGGGAGAGAAAAGGAAGGATAAATCTCTTAATTTCTCCAAGATTCCATTTTCCATCTGTAAAATGATAATGATAATATCTGTACTATTTATGTAAAGCTTAACAAACCTCCAGGTTCCTTGTGAATGTCAGTTATCCCTGTCAGCATCGATATCATCATTATCTTTGACCTATCATGTTATCACTGCCCACTTACGCAGGTCATAAATTCATCCACAGCTTACATTCTTGAGAGTTGCCAGGGCACTGAGAGACTAAATGACTAAGTGTCCTTCATCATCTTACAGGCAGCTTGGATTAGAGTCAATAGTTGAACATGTCTCCCTGAGGCCAAGGCTGTTCCTTTACCCACTGTGCCACACATCCTATCATCATCATCCTCGTCACCAATGAAACCATGACTTGGCCACTATGTTCCTGCCAGGGATATTTCTACCCTATTTCATTTATCTGATTTTACCCTTCTCTGAAACTTTTAGAATACTAAAGTCCACAGCACACTGCCTGAGAATCTGAATTTACAGAAAATCGGTTCCTTTGTCTACTTTCTTGGGAACCCCCTAGAGAACTCACAGGGCTAATTACAAAACAAACTATATTTAATTGCACTGTTTGCTCCCGATGACAGATTTGTTTGACCTAAAAAGTATGTCCTGATGAATAGAAACAGTGTTTTCAGTGATTTGTGAAGGTTATTTAGAACTGTTAGGCAGGAAAATAACTCTGATTGTCTTTTCTCTTAATATTTCCTTGTAAATGATTGTATATTTTTAGATCCATAGAAGAAAATGACTAGATAGTCCTACAAAGTAAATGACGTTGCATATACTGTTATACTCACTGGATTGATTATTATTATTATCATGAACAATAATAATAATCATTTACATACTGCTTTAAGATTTACCATGTATTTTATACATTTTAATCTCATTTAATTATCATTTGGTTAATTTTTTTCCTCTTTTTTATCCATTATTTAAAGGGATGATTCTCTGGGATGGAGGAGGGAGAGGATATATTTGGAAATGAAGGAAAGGAGAGGTAGCTATGTCTTATGGATAGGTCACAGGATTTAGAATCAGGAGGATGTGGGTTCAAATTTTATCTCAGACACTTAACATCTGTATAACCTTGGGCAAGTCACTTATCCTGTCTCCCTCAATTGCTTCATGGAAAATGTAGACAATAATAGCACCTAACTTCCAGGGTTGTTGTGAGGATAAAATGACTTATTTCTACAAATGCCTCAAAAACTTTAATAAGCTATATAAATGCTCAATGCTAGCTTTCTATGATTCTATATAAAAACAAAAGATACCAATATTTTTAAAAGCAAATGAAGTACCTGTGTTCTACTTAAATTAATTTTGTGTGGCAAAAATCCCATTGTCCATTATTCTTCGGGGATTAATAAATTATGCAAAAAATTGAAATTTCCTTATATAATAGCTCTGACAATGATAGTTTTAAATATTAAAAAGTTTTCTGCCTGGCCTGCTGTTGCATGGCTCTGATTTTGGAGAAGTTCATACGCCTCAAGTTATTAGTCTTCCTCTCTCATACTTTCCCATCTCTAAAAATACCACTCCGATTTGAGTCTTTTGCAGCCTTTTATTGGGCTGTAGGATTTGGCTATTATAACCCTTTCCTGTATATTCTGGGTGTCTAAAATGTTGCTATGACAATTAAATCAAACATTTATAATTAGAAAGCAATTTAGTCTGTGGTAATTTGGTATGTTATTTAATTGGAAATAGCTACAGTTTAATTCCCCAAACAAAAGAAGAATACTGGTGAGTTTTAATATAGGAGAGGAAGTAAGGATGAGGGAGTCTAGGATTAGGGAACTGGGGGCTGGGCTCTCAAACTCTTGATCTGTTAGTAGGATAGCCTGGGGGAAATCTCCGCCCTCTCTTGACTCTTGGCTGCATGTGATAATACCTTAGTACTGAGTTGGCTAGAGAATAGTGTGGAATAATGAGGTAATTTATTTTTAAGGAGCAAAAGAGATGTGAAATCCTTGAATAAAAACTGTACTTTAATTGCTAAGCATTAGTATTATTAATGCTTTGGGTTCATTACATGACCATTGATTACAATAGGGATCATATGTTTTAAATGGGTAGTCTAACATATTGTAGATTTTTTTTAATGGCAAACAAGGATCATTTCAGAGTGATTTCTCTCAAACTTGGGGGTGATAAATGTAGCATCAAATATGCTCTAGGTTTTTTTTTCTTTTATTAATGTATCATTTTTCAGGTATACTTTGTCCACTTGCCTGAGATCAACTGCATACATAGCTCATAAAATGAAGTCTCATTATATACCCAAGGATTGCTAAATGCCCATCAAGGACTAAATGAATGCATTTGAGTTGTTTTAATTAGCTAGGTGTGATTTAAAGGTTGCTGAAATCAAAAAGGCTTATTCATTTTTCATCAATAATCACTTACCTTAATATTTCATTAGAACCTGCTGATTTGCAGACCACCTTCTGGGCTTTGATTCATTATGACTACAGACATAATTTAACTTTTCCTCTTTTTCCCATTCTGTGTTATGCTCTTTCATCTCTGAGACACTGTTAAGATGTTTCCAACATTCACAGACTGCTAATTGATCCAATGTCTTTTTTCTTCCAGAACTGTACTTAAAGCTAAGAGTTCTAGGCTATACGGAGCTGATTTAGTATGAGTCTTCTTTCATCATTTGTACATCTGACATAAACGTTTAATGTTTCGTTTCATGTCTTCTGAGGTTAAAGAGTAACCTATAATAACTAGAAGGGAGAACATAAATAGCTCTCATTATGAGTTGGACACATTCTAGACTCTGACACATATTTGTTCTAATGTAAAGCACTTTGGTCTCAGTGGTGTCGCCTAGCAGGTGACGGATATGACATATTTATTTACCTGTCATGTAGACTTGTAGAAAGAATGATTCATTGGTCATTTAGGCATTGACTTTTATACTTGACCTTAGATAGGCTCATGTGAATTCATGTCCATTTTCTTAGTATACAGGTCAACATCTCAGATTTGGCTGTGCTTAGAATACTGCCACCTAGTGACTGCTTTTATGTCTACCATTTTGTAGTTACAACTGAAAATGACCCAAGAGTGTATAAATAGGATGCATAGCCAGAGGACAACCCAAAACCTTCCCACCACCACCTCTAACCCCACTCCATAAATTCTCTTTTCAGTAGCATCTGTTGAACTATGAAAATGACAGAAGCCAAAGGAAGATCAGATGGGGCGGGAGGGGGAGAAAATAAAAGCAAACAACAAAAACCCAACCCTAATTGTAAACTCTTAGGAGGACAAGTTGCAAGGACCAAGGTATTAATTCTCTTTAAAGAGATCATCCTTTCCCTGGTTTTTCATAAGCAGTTCATATAAAAAGTGGGGATGGGACAATTGTCCATCATAGGCTTAAATTCTAGGCAGTTACTATTGGAGTGTTAAGAGAAGGCTCCATGTTAGTGGCATTGAGATTTTTGTTTTGCCCATTTCTGACTGAAATACATTCACTTGGATTTGGGGAACTGCTGCATGTTTATGATTGAGCAAGAACGATCTTTTTCTTTTAGTATGCATGGTGATTTCCCCAGACCTGCTCTAATTTGAATTTCAAAAACTGTCCTGAAAGTCTTGCTTAGATGGTTAGAGCTAAGTTGTTGTCTGTCTTTCTAAAGCCACATTAAACAGTTCCTGTAAAATGAACTTCGTTAGCTTTCATTAGCCGTTCCATTTTTGAAGGTGGGTAAAAAAATGCCACTTGTCCCTAGAAACCATGATTTGAGTGCTTAGTGGAAAGATGGGTAGATTGTAGACAGAATTCACCATTTTGTGAATAACTTTTCTTGGCCAAGTTTCTTATTGTATTTGTAATATTTGTCAGACAATTGAATGCCAGTATCCCTCTTGCCCTAGATTTCTGTTCCCAAATTATTTCTTAAAAGCCAATGAAATACCAAAGAAGATATAAATATCTGCTTATGGGGGATTGGAAGAATGTTTTCATGGTTTGAGATATTGGCCACCCTGAAAAATTCTAATTCGTTGTTTACACAGAGCTCTTCTTGACATTTTGCTTAGCTTTGGAGTTTTTACTGATATTGCATTTCCATAAAATAAATATTTTGTTCATACATATTTCATAGTTAGGTTTAACATATGACTTGTTTTGTTTTTTTGTTTTTAATAAATCTGTTCTCTCTTCCTCACATTATTCAGTTCTCCTGGAAGGGGTTTTGAGATCGAGCTTGACATGACATTTCACTGAATTTCTCATTCCAACCAAGATGCGATCTTCTCTTTCTTTTGGAGAGGTCTTAGGCTGTCTTTTCTGTTTTACAGTTTTCCAGCTTACATAGATGCATATGCACACAAGTGCCAGAAATTGCACAAATATACAGTGGGCAAATTTTAGCCCGAGAAATATTAGAAAAATCTGAGTAGAAATTCAGTTCTAATCAGCTAACAATTATTCCTACAAATCTCAGTAAAATCTTTCAATTTTATGTGTATATGTGCATCTATAACATATATGTATACATAAACATTATACAACTGAAAAACTTTATGGAGATTTTATGGGAATAATTATGATTAATGTATGTGTATATGAGTGTATGTGTGTGTCAGAGAGAGAAACAGAGACAGAGTATAGCAATGGATGAGGGATTCAATGTCAGAAGTCACTTAAGATTCTCAAACCTAATTAAAGAAGACCAGGTGGGCTTGGAGCCAGAACGTCTGGGTTTTCAAGGCTGTTCTCTGCCACTTAGTACCTTTGTGACTTTGGATTGACCCCCTGAACCTCTCTGAGACGCTTTTTTCATTCGTCAAAAGGTCTTCTCCAGACTAACCATCTCCTCTTGCTTCCACTGATACTTTTATGACCTGATGTTGGGGCCCTTTTCACCACTCTGGTTCACCTTTTTGGATGCTTTCCAGCCTTTCAATCAATATAATGTTTACTCCCCCCTGGCCGACCATGTCCCTAGGGAATTTAATAATCTAGGAGAGGTTGGCTGTGTGATATTTAACCTCAGCTCCTAACTTGCTGTGTTTCTTTGAGCAAATTTATCCCTTGGTTTCCTCACATATTCCCTTTGTTTTTTTTTCTTTATCAGTGCCCAGAACTCTGCCACTTCTTAAATGTGAGCTTTGAAGTTCCATTTTCTGACTACATTAAATTTAAGAATTTGACAAGTATTAATTAACAGCCTCCTATGTACAAGACATAATACTGGGCATATTGGGAATACAAAGATGCATGGCACAGTCCCTACCCATCAGAGAGATAACTTGCATTGAATATGAGACGGTAGAAAAAAATACTACACTAGAAGAATGGGATTAAGTTAAGGCTCTGCTTCTTAATAGCAGCAAGATTTGAACACATCGCTTAATCTCTCTGAGTCTCAAATTACTCACTTAAATACTGGGGAATAATACTTACATTACCTACCTCTGAGTTGTTGGGAGGCAAGTATTTTGTAACCTGCACTGCACTGTAAACATACAATTATTACAGCCTATAATTCAAAGATTAAAACCACCAAAAATACTAGATTGACTTTTAAAATCCCAGAGCCAAAAGCATAAAGTATCTGTTAAATGAGGTATATTGCCAAAATAACTATGGCATGAATTAGATAGATTCCGATAAGTGCAAAGAAGAGTTAAAGAATGCAGGGAGAAGACAGAGGAGGGCAAAGATCAATCATTCCCAGGTTGGACTGGGAGTATGTGTAAAATGAATAAGTTGGGTAATTTGGTAAGAAGTCAAAGACTTAGGACCCAAACATGATGATAGCCTGCCTCCCATTTTCCTCTCCATAAGGGACTTGGACTAGACATCCCTTCCAAGAATAAGGATGCCACCAGCAAAGTACTTTGCCCATAATAAGTATTTAATAAATTTCATTTGATTTATTTTGCCATTACGTATAGACACTTATAAGCAAAAATAGCCAAATGTCAGAAAGCTCTAAATCCGATCAGTCAAGAAGTTTCTATTTAGTAAGTACACGTCTGCATGTGACATTGGGGGAGATTGCTAAACACATTTTTTTTGCTGTGATCCTTGACTTCAAGGAGATGACAATTTTAGTGTTTTTAGTGCTTCCAGATCACATGAGCAGTAAGATGGGGGATTAGACATTTCCTGTGATCCCCACAAATTCTCACATCTCTTCAAAATAGACATTCTATGCCAAAGATAAAACAACTTCACCTATCTTCATGGTCTAGGACAGCCAGAATGTGAAAAAAGGTTTAAAAAAAACCTGATACTCACTCAGTCCCGTCCCCCCTACACACACACACACACACACACACACACACACACACACACACACACACACCCTATACATCCCAAGTTACTGGCAGCAAGGCTGTACTAGCAGACCCAAGGACCTGACACACAGGTTAGTGTTGTAACAAAACCCAACTCCACATCCTGGTCTCCTCCCTCTTTCCAATTCTGTGGAGACCTCAGCTCCCAGCTGTGGAACTTTGCATGGGCAATGACAGACAGCATGGTAGACAACTGCCCATAAGGAGCAAAAGCCTACTGGAGGTCACAGTCTTATAGCACTAGTGCAACAAGGCTCTGAACTGCCTTGCAGGGGCATTAAACTATAGCACCAGCAGACTATCTGAACTATGAAGGGGGAGTGGGTTAAGACACCAGGACAGGACACACTGTGGGTTGGTGTGCTCTCCACTAAGTTTAAGGAAAAGAGCATAGCATCCAGCTGGGGCCATTTCTGACTACTTAAGAGTCACTTGAGCAGATATCTATGCTGGTAAAGTTTGAATTGCCCAGTTTGGAAGGAATTTGAAATACTTTGAGATCCAACCCCCAAGAAAACCACCATCAGCAGGGCCAGAGTCAGAAAGTAAGTAGGAATAATCAGGGGGGAAAAGCTGAAATTACCAAAGATCTCAGGAAGAAGAAAAATGAAAGTTTGAAGATGCACCGATAAATCAACAGGGAAAACATTAACTACAGAAAGAAATATGGCCTCCAGAAATAGTAAATGAGTTCAGGTGTCTATGAATAAATACTGTGAAACAAAGAAAAAATGACTCAACACTTGATGGGACAAAATATCCTATGGAATGTGAGAACATGGAACCATAACATAATGTTTCCAAGTGGTTCGAAAGAGAAATGAGAATTGTGAGAGCAGAATTTATGGCCTGCAGATAAAAAATAATGGCAGTACAGAAAAATTGAAATCTGCAATGGCAAGTCTCACCAAAGAAACAAAGGCAAGAACAATAAATTAGAAAAAAAAAACAGAAGTGAAGGACAATTTAGAAGAGAAGCAAAGAAACAAGAACATTAAAAGAAAATATACTCACTATTCAAGTAAAACATACTGAATATGAAGACAAGCTGTATAAAGATAACCTGAGGAAAATAGGTCTTTCAAAGGAACACAAGACAAAAAATTAACACCATAATGCAGGAAATAATAGAAAAGAACTGCCCAGAATTTCTGAATATATAAGAAATAACAGATCACCTCTAAGAAAAAAACAAACCAACCCAACGCTACAAACTCTAAGTCACATAGTGATTAAATTTAACAATTCAGTTCAGAAACAAGTTATACATGTAATCAGGAGAAAGGCTCTCAAACACAAAGGATAGAAAATTTGCATAACGCAAGATCATTCTGCACCCACCAAAGAACACAGGAGGGAATGGAGTAATATGTTCTGAAGAGCTGTAGAGCACAGGAAAGAGCCTAGGGCAACCTACCCTGCAAGTCTGAGCTTAACCATACACTGGGAAAAAATAGATTTCAATAACAGAAAAATTTGAAATATTATTAGAAAGAAAGCCAGAAATGAAGCGATTATTTGCTTCTTGAATACCCCAAACAACAGAAATGCAGGAGAAATGAATAAATGCAGCAGCTAAGAACAGCAACAAAGTGACAGCAGAGTGACTAGTAAGAAACTTCTTTCTAAATGTACACAGGGAGACAGAGGTGAAAGTACACGTCCTTTGTAGGTGAAAGTGAAGGGGTGTGACTGGGACATTATAGACAGAACCTTGCAACACCTCATTTTTTTTAAAGTAGGACAACATTATAACATGTGAGCATACACTACAGTGGTTGGGGAACATAGGGTTGAGAGAGGAATGTGTGTTGTGCCAGCACCAGATCTGGGGCTAACAATGAGGGCAAGATGATCCCTGTGGTCTCAGAAAGATAGTATAGCCTTCAGTGAAGTGAATAAAGAGGAAGAGGAAGGATTGAAAAAGAAGAGAAAGGAAGGAAGTCTTGCTTTGCTGGTGGGAAAAAGTTTTACCGATGAATGTTCCTATGGGTGAAGAAAGATGATCTGTGAAAGATGATGTGGACCTTGCCTAGGAGAGTGGTACCCATGGAATAGAAATGGGGGAAAAACTGTAACCAAGGGAGGGTTCAGTGGTGGTCTGCATAATCAGGGTTATGGTGGGGGAGGGGTCCTTCCATGCAACAGTGTCCTATCTGACTCCTACAATAATTGTCATTATTTTGGGAGTGAGGCAGAATGGAAAAGTAGAATTTATGGGGCAAGCTCTACAAGGCATTGGCAGAAACCTCCTAGAGGTGAAAGCCTAGAGTGGATACCTTGGAAGTTTTGATTGCATAAAGAATGTAGAGAAAAGTAAGAAACCAGATAATTACAGGGGTCATGAAAAAAAGGGTTAAGATCTAGAGTAGAAAGAAAGAGAGGATGAATAATAAGGAGAGCGAGGGAATGGCTGAACAAGCTGTGGTATCTGTGGTATATGAAGGTAATGGAATACTATTGTGCTATAAGAAATGGGGATGATACGGACTTCATAACAATTGGAAAAACCTGCACTACATAATGCTGAGTGAGCGGAGCAGAACCAGGAGAACATTATACGCAACCACAGATATATGGATTCTGTGAGGACTAATCAACAGACTTTGCTCTTCTCAGCAACACAAGGTGCAAAGACAACTCCAAAGGACTCGCAATGGAGAATACTATCTACATCCAGAGAAAGAACTATGAAGTATGAATACAGATTGAGGCACACTTTATGCTCGCCTTTTTTTTCCCCTTTTTTTCCTCTCTTTTGTTTTTGTTTTGGGGTTTTTTTTTTTTGGTTCTGTTACTTCTTTGTCATGATTCATTCCATTGGTCACAATTCTTCTCCACAACTTGACTAGTGTGTAAATTAATTCAATGCGAAGTTATACGTGGAAGATATATTGGATTCTATGATGTCTTGGGGAGGGAGTGGGGGAGGGAGGTAAGAAAATCTGGAACTCAAAATTATGTAGAACTGAGTGTTGTAAACTAAAAATAATAAAATAACAAAACTTTAAAAAGAAAAGAAAAACCTAATAAACAAGACTACTTGAAGTGTAAGAAAGGAAGCGGGAATCTATTTAACTGAGAGAGGGAAAGGTGTGGGGCAAGAATTATATAACCAGATAAAAGCAGGGGGAAAAAGGAATTAATAAGCAAAACATCAAAGGGAACACGGCAAGAAATGAGAAGTGGGGACTAGGGTTGAGGGTAAGAGTAGGGACAGGGACACCTAAAAGAGATTAAGATAAAGTAATTGAAGGAACATAAAACTGAAGAGGGAAAAAATCATAATTTGCAAAAGACACCAATATTTAAGGTAAATGGGGGAAAATATGCCTAACTCATAACTTTAAATGTGAATAGATTAGGAAAATCTAATAAAACAAAAAGGTGACAATGGATAAGAAAACAGAACTCTACAATCTGCTGCTCTTACAAAAAAAATGCGTGCATAAGACATACACAAAATAAAACTGAAGAGATGGAAAAACAATTACAATGCATTAAATGAACACCAGGAAACTATATTATGCTGAAAGGAACCATAGACAATAAACCAATATCAGTATATATGCCCCAAGTGCCTTAGCCTTCAGGGTCATAAAGAAAACATCTGAAGCACAAGAGTACATAGAGAATAAACACAATGGTGACAAGAGACTTCAATATCCTTCTCTCAGTTTTGGATAAGTCTAAGAGAAAGATACACAAAAGGGAAAATAGGGAACTGAACAAATTGCTGGAGAAATTAGAGCTAAAAGACATGGTATTTTCTAAATAGGACAGCAAATAACATACACATTTTTCACTGCCACATAAAACTTTTACAAAAATTGATTATGTATTAGGGCATAGGGATATTTCAAGCAAATATAAAAAAGGGAGGAATAGTTAATATATACTTTACATACTATAGTGCAATAAAAATATTCATTGGTTCAGGGACCACAAACAAAAGATACAGACCTAAAAGAAGACTTGACAATGACATCCTAAGCAATGAGTGGGTCAAAGAAGAAATCATAGAAACAATAAGTACATAAAAGAAAATGATGATGATGAAGCTATATACCAAAATTTCTGAGATGCACTTAAACAGACCTCAGGGGGAAAATCATATCCCTACAACTGTATAGTAACAGATTAGAAAAAGAGGATTAATGAACTGAATATACATTTAAAAATTAGAAAACCAACAAACAAACCTAAAATAAGCACAAAAGAAGAGATACTAAGAATTAGAGTGGAAATAGACAAATTAGAAACAAAAATAACATAGAAGTGATAAAGCAAAAAAACTGGTATTGCAAAGACATAAAATTCATAAACTCTTAGTGAATCTGATAAGAGAGGAGAGTAGTGAAACAAATCAATAAAATGGTTGATATGCAAGGTGAAATTACAGCAAAACCAGAAGAAATAAAAAGAGTAATCAGGACCTAGTAGGCACAATTATGTGCTAATGCAACTGAGAACACAGAAGAGATAGAAGAATCTTCAAAAATATAATGCTCAAGCTATCAGAAGTGTAGTTAGAGATCTTAAATAATCCAATCTCAGAAAAGGAAATAGATCTAGTTATAAAGGAACTACCAAAGCAGCAGAAAAAAACCTCATGCTCCTGCTGGATTTATAGGGAGTTCTACCAAACTTTTAGAGAACAGTTAGTACCCATACTGCACAAATTATTCTCAAAAATTTTGAAAGGCAGTATCTTACCAGAATCCTCTTGCAAGGTAAATAGAGTACTAATACCTAAACCAGGGAAAGATAAAATACAGAGAGAAAATTAAAGAATGATATTAACAAACATTGACTCAAAAATTTTAAACAAAATCCCATCAGACTACAGTGATTTATCCAAGAAATCATTCATTACAACATATTAATATTATATACAAGTCAATGGCTTATTGGAGTCAGCACAGTCAAGTGCACTTATAGTTAAGAAGGCCTAGGTTCACTTTCCAGCTCTGATTCATAAACTGTGGTACCATGGACAAGTCACTTAATCACCAAATACCTCATTTTTTTCAACTGTAAAGTAATGGTAATACCTATCCAACTTAAGAGGTTTTCCTGAGGATTAAATGGAATAATTTAATTCAGTTCAAAAAACATTTAAGTATCAGCTTTGTGGAAGGGATTCCACTAGTTGCTTTATATGTGAACATATCCAAAAGGAAACAGTCTTTGCCTTCAAGGAACTAACATTCTCCAGAGATATGAGTGGTAAAGAATTCTACTAACCTTAAGTGCTGGAGGCCACTAGTAGGCTCAGTGGATAGAGCATTGGGCCTGGATTCAGGAAGAATTGAGTTCAAATCCAGCCTCAGATACTTACTAGTTGGGTGATCCTGGGCAGATCACTTAACCCTGTTTTCCTCAGTTTCCTCATCTACAAAATGATCTGGAGAAAGAAATGGCAAACCACTCCAATATTCCTGCCAAGAAAATCCACTATGCCACCTAGACTAAAGTAATTTTCTGAAAGCATGGGTCTAATCATGTCACTCCTCTGCTTATTAAGTTCCAGTGGCTCCCTATTATTTCTAGGATTCAATGCAGCCTCTTCTGTTTGACATTTAAAGTCCTTCACAACTGGGTTTCAGACCTTTCCAGACTCATTCTACATTACTCCTCTTCACATACTGCTCAGGCCAGCCAAACTGGCCTTCCTTCTGCTCCTCACCCAGAGCACTCTCCTTCTGGGTTCCTTTGCACAAGTGTTTCAATAATCCGGCTAGCAGCTTCTGTGGGGGTATAAGATTCACCCACAGCCAGCACCCAGAAAGCTGCCAACAGCACAGGTTCTTTCGATCTGCTTAATTAAGGAAAGCAAGGTGAAGGGGTTAACAAGCTTACTTTTAATTCAGCATTCAAATATCATTCAGTTAGTTCAGGGGAAAAATCCAGCACCCTGAACTTCAAAACAAAATGCAAACAAATTTCAAACATCAACAGACTTTGTCTGATTCAATCCCAACACATAGTTACCAGAGTTCAACAAAGTTCAAACATCCAGGTTTACAAGCTGGAGGGCTCCTTAGCTACAGCTGCCTGGAGTCTGCTCATCAACACCATCTCCAGAGCCCTGCACAAATGGCTCTGTCCTCCCTTCTTATAGGGCTTCAGACATCATCAAACTTCATCTTAATCATGAGAGCTCAAGCTTCACATTTGCTCACATCATTCCTTATGCCAGGAATGCCCTCTCTCCCCTTCACCCAGATACCTTAAATATCTCTGTTTAAATCTTACCTCTCTTTTAAGAAGCTAATCCCAATACCACCTCCTCAAGAAAGGCATCCTGAATGAAAAATGGTAATTCCTTCTTTGCATTCTGCTACCAATCAGTACTTCACTTCTATGCTTATATTCTCTTTCACGTAATATTTCTGTGTATGGGAAATCCATAGGGGACATATCTTATTTAATCCTTGTGTCTCTTTGAGCACCTGACACCAAAGTAGGTACTTCTAAATGTGGACTCAATTGAATTGAATTAAGTGGCTTTGGCATAGTCAATAGGGCCCTAGACTAGAAGTCGGAAACACCTGGTTTCAAATTCTGACTTACATACTATCTGTGTGACCCTGGAAAGGCATTTGTCAACTCTGTGCTCCTCAATTTCCTCTGTTAAATGATGGGCTAGATTTAGTGGCCTTTATATTTCCTTCTAGCTCTCTAAATCTTCAATCCTATGACCAGGATCTCATGAGTTGAGGTAAGCTGGAAATACTCTGAGCAGAAATTGGCCAAATGCTTGTTTTCTGTAGCAGAATGAAAGGCCATCTTTCCCTCAGGCTCTGGGCTAATGAAAGAAGGTTCATTGGATACACGTAGTGATAAATAGAGAACATCATCATCATCATCATAGTAATAGTAATTGACATTTATGTAGCACTTTAGAAATTATGGAGTCCTTTATTGATAGTATTACATTTTCTTAGGTTTAGCCTTCTGTCTCCTATGCCATGCTGCAATAGAGAAAGCAGCCAATAATCAGGTGAGTGTGTGTGTGTGTGTGTGTGTGTATACACACACATATGTATATATGTGTGTACGTATATATATATATGTATGTATGTCTATATGTGTGTATATATATACACACACATATATATTTATATATATATACACACATACAACTATATATAGAGAAAGAGGAACATATTTGGAAAATGTTTTATGGGAGAAAGTGGCTTGATTTTGTAATAGATTACATGTCCAGGAGTAGAGGATGATGAGAAGAAATCAAGAATAGGCCCAAGGTCTTTTTTTTTTCTGGGAGGTGAGTACTGTTAACCACTTTGACAGGAAAACTAGGTGCAGAGAAAATAGGCAGCTCAGTCTTAATTTAAGTTGCTGACAGATCATCAAATAACAGAAGTAGGAGGGAAAAACCCACTAGGCAGTTAAGGACAGAAGTCTTAACTACCACAGGTGGAATAAGGAAAGAAAAGTGAGAATTTCTTGCCTGTACAGAAACAGAAATTATATTCATGCTAGGGATAAATTTGGTTTTGGTGGATGAAGAGATGGGGCATGGGAGAAAGAGGAAAGAGAAGGGGAGAGAGAGACAGAGAGAGACAGAGACAGAGAGGGAAGAAGGGTGAAAGAATATAAAATTGGGAGGAGGAAAGACGGGAAGGAGCACTTACTGAGCTGAAGTTGACACCACTGATTATCTTGAGAATTCTTGTGTGGTACAATAAAAAGAGCCCTGGCTTTAGAGACAGAGGACTTGGGTTCACGTACTGCTTCTGAAGCTTTTTACCTGTGTGTACTTGGACAAGTCACTTAAGTTCCGTGGGCCTCAGTGTCTTCATGTGTAAAATGAAGGGGTTAGGCTAGATGGCCTTTGAAGCCCCTTCTAACTCAAAATTTATGATCTTGTGATTTCGCCCTTAAGAAACAAATTCCTCAAATTATTTTATTATTACAGTTTTTTAGGGGGAGGGAGAAGAAGGGGAAGAGAGGGATGATTACCTGAATGATGATACTAATATGTAACATTAGCTAATGTTTGTATAGTACTTCAGAGTTTGCAAAGTGCTTTTCTTCATCGCAGTCCTGTGAAATGGGCAATGCATATTTTCAATTCAACAAACATATATTTAGTACCTGCTGTGTTCTGAGCACTGCACACCATTATCACCATAAGGCAGATGAGGCACCTTAGGCTCAGTGACTAGCCATTTATCCTGTGGCTAGTACGTGGCATGTAAACTTTTATTTTCTGCTTCCAAGGCCATTGCTCCATCTGCTACACCACCCCCACCCCCACTTGTGTGGCAGGCTCCGTTGGCCATCTCTGCGGCCTACCACTGATGTAACTATGGACACATTAATTAACCTTCAGCTTTCTCCTCTAAAATGAGGAGGTTTGGATTAGACTGTCTCTGAGGTCTGAGCTTCATGGTTCTTTAATATTATCATCTGGCAAAAGAATGTAAGGGATTTTACAACTCTCGCTAAAGAAGTCACATCTGTATTTTTCTCTGAACTACACAATCATACAAGGCATCTATAGATTCTTTGACAGCTGAGAATATTTTAAACCAGCAAGGCTTACCAGTTAAAATTAATGAAATGCTTTAAATACAAAGGGCACACTAGTGACATTGGCTACAGAACAAGCAGTGTGAATGGGATGGTTTTTTTCAATCATTAGTAGTGATGATGTGCACAGAACCATCCCTGCTCTGATGTGTACACCCTCAACTGGTTTTGCAAAAGAGCAGAATCACTTTTCAAATCCTTGCAACCCAGTTTCCAGCCCCAACTGTATTACTGAAATTGCTGTCTCCAAGGTTACCAGTGCTCTCTTCGTTGTCACATCTGATGGTCTTTTCTTATTCTTCATCTTTTCCTGACCTCTTTATGCCTCTTAACTATTTGCTTCTCCTAGATCAGTAGTTCTTAAATGGGGTCCATGGATGGATTTCAGGGAGTTTGTGAACTTTGATGGGAGTCTTTATTTTCACTAACTTTTGGTTTCCTTTGTAACTCTTTTTATTTTATTTTATATTTTTAAAAAACCATCATTCTGAGGATTCCTTGATTTCACTAGTTTACCAAAAGAGTCCAGGACACAACAAAAAGTTAAAAACCTTTCTCCTACACTACTGCACCGTTAGTGGAGTTGAGAACTGATCCAACCTTCTAGAGAGCAATTTGAAACAATACCCAAAGGGCTATAAAACTGAGGATACCCTTTGACCCAGAAATACCCCTACCAGGTCAGTATCATAGAAAGATCACGAACAGTGAAAAGAACCAGTTTGTTCAGAAGTATTTATAGCAGTGTTTTTATTGTGCTTGGAAAGAATTGGAAATCGAGGGGATGCCAATCAATTGGGGAATGAATGAAAAAGTTGTTGTATATGATTGTGATGGAATAATTTTTTTTTGCTATAAGAAATGGCAAAATGGATGATTTTAGGAAAAAAAAACTGATGTAAAATGAAGTGAAGAGAACCAGGAAAACACTGCACATAGTAACAGAAATCAAACTAAAGACTTAGCTACTCTTATCAAGAGAGTAATTCATGGACAGTTCCAAAGGACTCATAATGAAAATGCTACCTACAGTCAGAGAGAGAAGTGATGAACTCTGAGTGCATATTGAAGCATATTTTTTTCACTTTATTTTTGTTATTTTTACTTATTTATTTTTTGTTTTGTAACATGCCTAATATGGAAATATGTTCTGCATGACTTCACTTTTGCCTGGCTTCTCAAAGAATGGGGGAGGGGCTGGAAGGAAGGAGAACATTTGAAAATCAATGTTTTAAAAAAAATAAAGAATGTTAAAAAATATAATCCCCCCCTCCCCAAAAGAACCTTTGTCAGCTTTCTACACATATCTCTGACCTCTTTGATAGTTTCTCAATTTCTTTTGCTGGATTATCATCCATCCCTCAACCCTTAATCATGTCTCACCTTTCTTCTCTATTGCCTTGCCATCAGCTCCTGCAGGTTCAATTATCATCTTTACACAGAAGAGTTTTCATATTTATTTCATTTTCCTTTCACAAATTAAGTCTCAATCAAACTGTTCCCCGAACTTGACATTCCATTTTCTACTTCTATGCTTAGAATGAACTTTTTCCTTACCTGCTTCTTAGAAGAAGCTCTTCCTAAAGCTCAGGGTCCTTCTCCTAAGGAAATTGCCACCTTGTTTTTAGTGTTCCCACATATTTTTTCATTCATTTATTTGTTTCTGTGTCATATCCCACAAGAGAATGTAAGTTCTTGAGGGCAGGAATTTTTATTGTCTTTTTTTCCCCTGCACCCAGAACACCACCTTTCATGTAACGTGGTAGGTCCTTAATAAATGTTTCTTGAACTGTGTTAAATTGATTAGAAATGTAGCCCATGGGCAGAGAATAGAATTATCCTGTCTGTGATATTTCTGTGTTTTGAATGAGGATCAAAGCTAACTCTTTTATATACTTATCATCCTAGACTAGCCAGATAATAAGAACCTCTTCAGAATTCTACTCCCCCCAATCCAATTCGGTTGGTTTTATATAAAGATATAATGAGAATATCCTTTTGGCTGTGCAGTGAGGTTGCTGAGGATTACATGACTCCTTAAATAGTACTCCCTACTTGCTTCTTTCTGAAACAAATACAATGGTTATGATCATTGACCACAATCTATGAAAAGCTTTGCATAGATTTCTTTTTTTTTAAGTGTCATTCCTATTTTATTTTTTCAATTTCAGATAAAAACAAATTTTAAACTATTTTTTTTTACAACTTTGCATTCTAAATTCTCTCTTTCTCCTCCCTCCCTTCCTCCCTCATTGAGGAAGGAAGCAATTTTATAAAGGTTATACATGTGTAGTCACACAAAACCTATTTCCATGTTAGTCACATTGTGGAAAAAAAATACAGACTAAAAAAAAATCCGTGAAAAATAGTATACTTCAATCTGCATTTAGATTGTATTAGTTCTTTCTCTTGAGGTGACTAGCATTTTTCATCATAGGTCTTTCAGAATTATCTTGGATCTTGGCATTTTTGCATAGATTTCTATAGGCATTAGGGCATTCAGCAGTCATGCACATCTGTTGGACTTTAAAGTATACTGGCAAAATATAATATGTCTAATTTAAGTCATTGTGTATTGCAGAACACTGCTGATGATGGTAATAATCCTGGGAAGAGCTGGAACTAATGTGAAGGTGATTGGGGCTTTGACCCAGATCATCGACACCTATTGGAAGCTGGGGCTTCCTCCCCAAGAGGGTTGCCCTTCACGTGCCCCAAGGCTCTAATCACTCCCCTCTCCCTGTTTCTGCCTGTGTACCTACCTCCACTGACATTCTGTTGTGCAGGCACCAAGTGGGATGGATTTCTGTGTTATGGTAATGGATTTAAAGAGCTAGAGTCTATGGGATGCCAATGCTCAGTAGAGATAGCAGTATGTGCTGGCCTCTCTAGCAAGCATCAGGCCAGGGGTGTCTGGTTGTAACCTACAACTGAATTGGCTTAGATACCAGCATTCATAATTAAGACCCTCAATCCTAGATAGATAGTGATTTTTTTTGTCAGAAAAAACCCAAAACATGTTGAGTATACAGCATAGTAAAGTTTACACAGAACTTCATCTGAGCCATATAATATAGGTAACACATGTATTATTATTTGCCATTTTACAGATTTGGAAATTGAGGCTCTAAGAGGTTAAAAGATTTATCCCTAGTCACCTAGTAAATGTCACCACCAATTTTCAAAGCCTGTTCTGTTTATGCCCCAAGCCCAACATTTGTTCACCCATAGTGGTTCCACTCAGGAGCTGCTTCTGTTTTCAGGAACAGGTGTCAGGCTGAAACAAAGAGTATGGGTTATTTTGGGAGCTTTTACTTTTTCTCATTTTCCATATGTGTTCTTTCTATTCAGATATTCAAGAACCGCTGGGCACTCTGTTTTACTAGACACAACATTTTGCTGATTTCCTTTAAATGTTTCCTGTGTAAGAAACATATTATCCCTTAATCAGCTTCTTTTGAGATGTCTGTTTACACTAAACAAAGTCGTATTCCAATTAGTTTTAAATCCTAAGCAATAACATTAGGTAATTAAACATTGTCTGAAGGACTATCCTGTTACTGTACAGTAGCGTGTAAGTTGAAGCTCAGTGGAAATAGCATTTTAAAGATATTGGCAGTTTTATGAATGCATCAGCCTTCTTTCTCCAGTGTACAAACTACTGTACATCCTTCTAATTTTATTTGCACCCATACGTTAAGAAATTGATTCATTCATGCAGCAAACATTTATTAAATGTTAACTGTATGCAATTAAATGTGCTAGCTCTTGGGTGAGATACAAATGTTAGTCAGATAACATGCAGTTCCTGCTCTCTTGGAGCTTATTGATTTGTGGGGGTTATAAGACACTACTATAGAGAAAAATATAATATGCAACACAGTAAGGGCATTATAAAGTTGCAAACTATGTGAAGTCTGAGGAGGAAGGTCATTGCTGGTCCCAGGGATCCAGGAAGGCTTCAGAGAGAAAGAGACATGAGTTGAACTAGGAATTGAACAAGCAAACAGGTGAATGGTGGGTGTGTTCTAACCACCTGCATTAGAATGCTTCTTTTGTCCCCAAATCTAAGTGTAAACTAAATGTACATTTTCCAACAACAACAGATTGCTAAGCTCCAGAACAATAACTTTAAGGTATATTCAGTTCTAGTACACCTAAAAGTTTTGGGCTATACAGTGACTTTTATTGTCAGTGGGATCTGACTCCCTTCAATTACAAGATGAATAAGGATAAGGAATTCTCACTGTCTATAGCTGAGGACAAATGTACTTGAAGTAGCTGCCATGCACATGTTTAAATGATGATTTGGAATCTGGAAAAAAAAATATTTTTCTGTGTGTACACTTTTTTTTCCCTATGTGGTAAATATGTGTATCAGCCACAGTGATGTCTATTCCATTGAACTCTTTAAACTGGAAAAAGTATGTCAAAAGATGAACCATTGAGTCATTAATTGGCTATAGAAGGTATTTCATCACACAGGATCTTGTGCAGCAGGATAACAGGCTATTTTTAGGTTCCCAATGTAAAATTGTTTTCTCACTCGATGATTATAATTGGCTCTGTGTATAACACAAATTTTAAATATTTTATGTTATTAGTAACACCAGCGTAACACGGGAATTAACATGATAGAAATGCAAATAGATTTTTCCCATTTCTTAAACTGTGGCTGCAAATGGAGAATTAGTTTCTAAGTGATTTTCAATGCGCTCACTTTTTAACAAGGTCCTTCAAGGGATAATCGTTCTTCGATATCCAAGCACTGAGCAGCAGTGAGGTTGGCTTTCTTGTTGTTGAGGAAGCTTAGAGTCAATATTTCTTGGTTTTTAAAATCTCTCTGTTCATAGCCATAGTATCATAGGATGTTAACACATAAAGAAGTGTTATAGATTATATAGTGCTCCTCATTATAAAGAGGAAGAAAGGAGCTGCCAGATTGGGATGGCAATCCAAGTTTGGGATTTTTTTTGTCTTCCAGTTCATTGTCTTCACCACTAAAGCTTCATTGCTGATAGTTTTCAGCAATCCTTTATGTGGTGAAGTTGTTTTTCTATATCTTGATTTTTATTTTTAACTGACGTGATTTTAAGAATGAGTTTGAGGTTTTTAGTAGCAGGCTATATCTCCTTGGAATATATTTCCTCCCCCTTCCCATTATCATATTTATCCATTATCACTGCTATGTAAGGAATTGATGTCATTTTTAGCTCTGTAGAATGTCTGTATATAAATTGGTCCTATCCTCAGTTTTTCTTCCTACTGTAGATTTTGGGAAATCTGTGTCTTATTGAGTGAAAATAAATTTAAGCCACTTGGTCATTCCTCCTGAGAAAGCTTCTAATTAGAAGACCCTACAACTAGCTTCCTGAGCTGCACATTACCAATAGGGAGCTAGAAGTCAACTCTCTGAACCTTGTGAAAAGCTAACTCATAGCCATACCCACTTCAGAATTACTCTGCCTCGAGGAAGTAGTGATATGCTCATTCAAAGGTTCTAGGTTCCTAGGCTTCTTCTTTCTATCAGGTCAGCATCTCCTTATATTTATCAAGCACATACTATGTAAAAGGCACTGTGATAAGTTTTTAGAATATGTGACAACAGTACCTGTCCTTGAGAAGCTTACAGTCTAGTAGGGGAAAGTTTATGTTTATGTATTTTATTATAAGTTTAACATGCATGCTTTGTCCATCACATTTGAAGAAACAAGTGGCAGTTATATCAATAGGATGTGCATTGAGCTGTTTTCTAGTACAGGGTTTTATGTTGCCAGTGCTGGGGTCAAACCCATAACCTTGGTTTCATTACCAATATATTCTTTCCAACTCATCTGCCAGGCATATAATCAAATAAAGCAAGACCCATGCATGTTATATATAAAAGCATAGCACATAGTAGCTCAGAGTATCTCATCTTTGTAAGGCTTGAAATTTAACAAAGTTAAGAGCTTATATAAATACTATTTCCCCTTTCCCATCAGGTAACTTCTCCCAGGTTTGCGTTTTTTTTTAAATGTATGCTATCTTGGTCAAACAGCTTCCTCTCTGCAAAGCAATGAGAAGAGATATCACAGAGTTAGGCTGTTGAGTGGCTAGCATATGCTTGCTTTCATGACTCATATAATATAGCTCGTGGCTGTTCCATCTGGACTTCTATTTCATAGACGAGTGGCTCACTAGTAGGAAAGATGTTAGTGGACTGAGCTTAAAATACCTGCCTTTGGCCAGAATCAAAATAAATTTATAGCCTTTGAGCTGTTTCTACAATCATACAGAATTTTTAAAATGAACATAATTTGAGAACTGTCGAACTCCTTTTCTTGCTATGTATGTTTTTCCAAGAAGATTTAGACCCTGATGACCTAAATTCCCACCCCACTCCCCTTTTAGATATGCTCATGTATCCAAAGAACTTATTTGGAGAAATTTTGGGTGTCCTTTGGACAAAGTATTATTTAAAGGATAATAGCTAATAGGGTGGGGGCCCGTTTAACTTGTCCTGGTCTATCTGTTACATTTCTACATTTGTAGAGGCAGGGTAGCAGGTGGAAAGTTTGAACAACTGGAGTCAGGGAAGTTATGGGTTCGAATACCACCTCTGCCTTTTTCTAGTTAACTAGCTAGTTCTGTAACCATTTGTCAAATAAGAGCATCAAGCATCAATTTCTTCAGCTGTAAAAGGGAAATAGTGATTCTCCCAGTATCTTTCTTTCATGGTTGTTGGAAGAGTTATCTTATAAGCTGATGTTCATCTTTTAAAATTTTGAGTTTCAAATTCTCTCCTGCCCCTCCCTCGCCCCTTGAGAAGGCAAGCAATTTGATATATATTATAAACATGAAGTCACACAAAACATTTCCATATTAGCCATGTTGCAAAAGAAAACACACAAAAATAAAGAAAAATGAAGAAAGTTATATGTTTCAACTTGCAATGATGGTTCATCAGTTCTCTCTCTAGGAGTAGATAACATCGTGGATCCCTTGGAATTGTCTTGGATCATTATTTTGATCAGAGTAGCTAAGTTTTTCACAGTTAATCATTCTTACACTATTACTGTTACTATGTACAATGTCTCCTGTTTCTGCTCCCTTCGCTTCGCGTCAGTTCATAAAAGTCTTTCCAGGTTTTTCTGAAACCATCCTACTCATCATTTCTTATATCATAATAATTCATCACAATCATATACTACAACTTGTCTTCAGTTGAAGGGCATCCCCTCAATTTCCACTTCTTTTCCAGAGAAAATCATAGGAGATAATGTATATATAATACTTTGTAAACCTGAAAGTTTTATATAGATGCCAACCATTACTATTATTACTCTCACTCTTTCTGGAGGCCCTTTCTTTACATCATTGTTATTTAGGAGTGGAGGGTAGATAAAGTCCTTTGCTTCTACTCCTTCCTGCTTTCCAAATTATAGACTGTGATTTATTTTTCTTTCCTCATAAGAATTTAGTCCATCTTGTTTTTGTTTTTGGCCATGATGAATTTCCATTTTGGGACAAGATGACACATGTTGTGATGAAATATCACAGAAAAAACTCCTATTTCTTTGGGGACTTTTTTTTTAGGGATCTTCAAAAGCTGGCTTCAATTAGGCTCATACTTCCACTGAGTCTACCGCAGTATAGTGCATTTTAAGCCAGAAGACTTAAGTTTCAGTACTTAATTATAATAGCTAGTATTTATATAACACTTTAAAGTTTGCAAAACTCTTTATAGTTATGTCATTTTATCCTCACAACAACTGTGTGAGAAAGGTGCTATTATTTTCCCTGTATAGATGAGGAAACTGAGGAAAATAGAGGTCAAGTAATTTTCCCAGAGTCACGCAGCTAGTAATTATCTAGATATGGATTTGAACTCAGATCTTCTGCACTGCCTAGCTGCCTCGCTTATTAGATGCTGTGACCTTGGGCAAAAGACATCTAGCCTTCCTGGGGTTGTTTCCTCATCTATAAAATAAGCTATGAGAGAAATGGTTATTAATAATAAATGATTTGGGGAGATCCAGAGTTCCTCTCCTTTTTCTAAAGTCCTGATTTTGAAGATTCAGTCTCTTAAAAGACATTGCTATTAATGAGATTGAATCAATTTTCTTGTTCAGACCCCACCAAGGTAGGGTAGCTATTGTGTTCTGCTCAGACTTGAGTGGGGCATAAAAATCTTTGATTAGAGTGCCCAAGTCTGGGATTAATTTAAGAAGTCCAGGACTGAGAGTTCAGGTCCAGCCCCTCATTGTAATATTCCTTCTCTCATTAATTGTTAGCTAATCAGGGTTGATTGCCACCCCGCACACACTAGACTCTGAGCCCATTGCCATGATTGTCTTTGATCCAAGAGAGAGATGGCCAAATAACCATCCTTTTATTAAAATGCTGGCATTATTAATAAAAATGATTAAATTATCCAGAAATTATCTCTAGAACCTTTTAAACTCCACAGGTAGTAATACTTGCACCACTCTCACTGTGTTGTTAAAATCAGTTGAAATAATGTTTACGAAGTACTTTGTAAACTATTAAGAGTCATAGAGATGTCAGTCTATGTCTTATTCCTCAGTCTGATCCAAACCAAAGCTCACTTTTATCTTTAATTCCATCTCAAGTGTTTGGATTCTCGTAGCAAAAGTGAGGAGGGTACAGTATTTATGTCACGTTACAAAGCACTATGTGCATTTTGAGACAAACTTTCCTGTATATATCTATTCAAGGTTCTGACCACATAATAAAATCTGGACACCCCTTGTAGCTGAACCTGATTCTGTGAGGCTGAGAGATGCAACAAGGGCTCAGAGAAAGAAGTGAACAAATTTCTCATTTTAATTACTCATTTGGGATATTACAATCTGTTGCCAAAGCCAGTTATCATCAGCTTTGATTAGAAATCAGGAAAGACAGCTGCTGAAACAGGGAGTGAAAAGGATTGTATTGGATTAGAAAGGAGTTCTTTTGAATTTGAAAGAGAAAGGAGGCATCCTTGGAAAACATCTGAATATGCATTTATTTTAATACAAGTGGCTAGAGGTGCTGCTGCTGAGTATTATAGGTTTGAGTCATTTTAATTATTAAATTGTCTTTGTTCCCTTGGCCTTTATTGTTACCATTAGTCCCGGGAGTCTTTTTCCTGTTTTAGGTCCATTTCCATGTGGTGTTCCACCCCAAATTGTGAATTGAACTAGGTAAGTATTTATAAGGTAAATTCATGAATGAACCATCTTCTTAATCATTCGGCCCTATTTTACAAATGTGAGGCCAGAAGCATGGGAAAATAATACATGTAATTTCTAAGCTTTAAAGGACGGTGTTCTTTTATTCCTGTTCCAGCCACCATGGGGAAGTGCTACTTTCAGTTGAAGCATTTTTGTAATAATGGCTGATTCTAAATCAAAATCATTTCAAGCCCAAATTAGCATAAATAAATCAGAATTTTAAGCAGTACATTTTCCTTGAATTGCTCCTAGTTTGGCAGTTGGGGGGGGGGCGGTGGAAATCAAGAGAAATATGGCCAGGAAATTGTGCCTTTGGCTTTTAAAAAAAATCCCTTATTTTCTTTCTAATTAGCTTTGTACTGAACATCACCGTTTTCATTGTTAATGTAGTCTGCTTATGGTGTCCCTTAAATAAGAAAACCAAGCATAGATATGTGTAATTGAGTAGATACATTTCAGAGAATAAGATCTTCACAAGCATATAAATCCACCAAGAATGTGTTATCAAGTTGTTGTCTTTTTGTTTTCATGTGGGCCAGCTTTAGAGTTGGAAAACTCTCAATTAGCACTCTTCCACTGTTGGTCTAGTCTGTGTGATATTTTAACCAAACAAAGATAACATTCTGTAACCACACAGTGGATCAAACCAGTTTCCTTCAGTCCCCAGTTTGGACCATCTGTTTCAAAGAAACCCAAAACCCTCAGGAAGCAAGACTCTAATCTGTGGGTAAGAGTTTAAAAACACACACGCACATTCTCACAACACAGAGATGTGTACAGAGGGCTGTAATCGGTTTTGTATTAGCTGTAAAGGTTGGATGGATTGACCTTAGCATCTGTCAGATATGTCCTCTATATTCCTAAGCAAAAAAAAAAAATCTTGATAAAGTGGCTAATTCTATTTTATTCTAAAGTTACCTGTTACAACATACTCATAATAATCATTTTAAGTAGCTAAATCATCCTTTGTTAAAGTTGCCATGTACTAAAAAAAAAAAAAAATCTTCTCCCCCCACTCTGCTTACTGAAACAGCCACACAGTGGGTGCCTGTAACATATTTTGCAATAGAATTCATTTAGCCTAAATTTATGCCTGATTACACTTTTTTTTTTTTTGGAAAAAGAAGTTGTGGAGGATTTTATGTAGTTCTCCAGTCAATCCAACTAAGTATTTTGGAAATGTGACCTTAGCTTTGAGATTTTTATATGATCTAGTTCCATTTTAATTCTTTGAGTACCAGTCTATAAGTTGCATTGCTATAAAAGACCCCAAAAGTCATTTTCAAAAGATTTTTTACTACTTTGTTCCCAAAGAGAGACAGAATTTTTGCTGAGTTTGGCCCCTTATGTCCTGGAAAAAAAAATCTATATTTTGAGAGGGCATGAGCTGTTTCTTTCTATTAGAAGCTTTTAGTCATTTCAGAATGCATTAGAAGAGGGGCCTCACAATTTTAGTCTTTTATTGTTATTATTGTTATTGCCTGGGAAAACTATGCTTACTTCTGTTGGGATCACATTGTCCTTCTAGTCACGTAGATTTGTAATCTTGGTGTCATCCTCATCTCTTCTGTCTCCCTTACTGCCCATTTCCAACCATTTGCAAAGTCTTATCTTGTCTACCTTTATGACATCTCTCATATCTATCCCTTCTCTTGACTCACATGATTGCTATTCCAGTTCAGAGCCTTAGTGTTCCCTGCCTACACTATTGCAGTAGTCTTCTTAATTGCAATGACATGCCTCAAGTCATTCCCATCTCCAAGCCATCTGCTATCCACCTGTCATATTGAGGTATAACCAACCACATCCCTCCTTTGCTCAGTAAACTCCAATGGTTTCCTATCACCTAGAGGATAAGCTCCTTTGTTTTATATTTAAAGTGCACTGGAATCTGGTCCCAGGCTATCTTTATACTGTTTTCACATTAGCCTACCCACTCGTGCTCATGCACAGCTTTCCATCGTTTTCCTTCTTGCCTTTGCACAGGCTGGTCCCAAGTATCTGGAATGTGCTCCCTCCTCAACCCTGCTTCTTAGAAGCCCTAGTTCCCTTTCAGGCTTGACTCTTTGCACATGAGGTCTTCCCTAGTTAATTTCTAGTAGTTAATTTCTGCCACTTTCCTCCCTACTGCAAAAAATGTGTTTTTCTTTGGGTTTACTTTTTAATGCTCCCTGTTGACTTTGAACTCATGGTGATTTTCAAATAGTTTCAAATGTCAAAGAAGCCCTCATGTTTACAGAGACTAGAGAATGTACCACATTTGGAACAACCAAAGGATATCTAGGTTAGAGAAGAGAAGACTTAGGAGGAGGGAAAGGGACCATGGTGACTATGTTCAAGTGTTTAAAGGGAAGTCATATGGAAAACAGATTATATTTGTTCTGATTGGCCCCAGAGGAAAGAACTAGCAGTAATGAGTAGAGGGTGCAGAGAGGCTGATTTGAGCTCATTGTAAGAAAAAAACAAAACAAAGCTTCTTAACAAGGAGAGCTGTCCAAAGGGGTAATGGGCTGCCTTAGAAAGTTGTGGGTTCCCCTCACTGGATGTCGCTAAGCAGAGACTAGATATCTGATCATCAGGAATGGGAGTGAGAAAGGGGACTCTTGCTTAGGTATGAGTGACTTTGTGATTCTTTGGGACATTGTGTCTTTATGATTTAAGAAAAATACTATATCACTATTTCCTTAATTTGCAAGGGAAGCCCACATTGTGACATTTTGCCATGTTCTCTTGATTGGACTGGCAAGTGCCGGTTTGTGATTCCAGGGCATACCAACATAAGGATTGGCAAAATTTTCTTAGAGTTATAATTCTGTCTTTTAATAGAGTTGGAGTTACCTTTGCCCAATCAATATAGTGGATAATTCTACTGATTGTGCTCTCATAAGCTAAGGTATTATAGGCTTTGTCAGGTTATAAATGTTATGTATGAATTTTTTAAAAAAAATTGGTTGTGATAATTTTTGTGTACTGATTTCTAGAAATCTATTGGGAATACTATGGCTATCATCTTTGTCTAGGCTTTAGGGAAGGGAGCCTTGGAATGGGTGATTGTTTATTAAGATAAGCCTCTAAACATTTATAACAGTTCTGTTAAATAGCCAACTTTCACTGAATCAGTGGTTTCCCAATGCATTTCAGGCTTTAGGCTCATTTACTAGTTATCTTACAGTTTGTCTTTGCTATCGTGATTAGGGAGGTAAAAACAGAAGTCCTGTTTCTTGGTAAAAGTGCTATTTTTATAGCAGGACAAAACATGTATTGTTTTTACTTTACTTATCGACAGGCAACACTGTTATTCACTCAGGTTGTGTTTAATAAGTAGATTCTCTTGGGCCAAAAAGTCAAATATATCCCTAATGAGTTCAGTAACATCACTAGGGGTGCTTCTATTCCTTGCCAATAGTCTGCATTGTCTGAGTATATCACATTAGCTTTAGTAGTAGCCCAGATGCCAAGGTCAGGACGTTAACAAGCAGGAAAGCTTTCAGAAAAATAAAGATTTAAAGCTGAATCTAGCCATGTCAGAGAACAATGACCTACTGTCTGGGGAGATTGGGAGAGACTTCTTATAACAATCTCTTTGCCTTAGAAAAAGTTAAGTTTTCTTTGCATCTTTACTCTAGGAAAATTCTATAAGTTAATAATGGAATTGAAATTTGATCATACTTGAATAAGAATTGCAACTTTCTAAATCCAGTTATCAAATAAAGCCACAGAGAGCACCAGCATTTTAAAACAGAGGGAAATTGTGTGACCTTTGTGAGTTTTTTGTTGTTCAGTCATTTTCAGTCATGTCCAACACTAATGATCCTGTGTGAGGTTTTCTTGGCAAAGATACTAGAGTGGTTTGCCATTTCCTTCTCCAGATGAGGAAAGTGAAACAAACAAGATTAAGGGACTTGCCCAGGGTCACACAGCTAGTTAGTGACTGAAGTCAGCCTTGAACTCAGGAAGATGAATCTTCCTGACTCCAAGCCCTGCACTCTATCTACTATGCTACCTAGCTACCATCAAAAGTTTAATAAAGGTATTATGTAATATAGTATGTTTTCTGAAATAATACAATTCAGTGAATAAAAATTAATTTACAAACAATAAAGTATTGCTTATAACAGTATAGTTTAAGAATGTAGATTTTAAGTGGCCAAGCATGAGATATTTTAAAATAATTAATGAAATTACATTCATTTATACCTCTGTATCTTTTGAGCAAAACACATCATTTCCCCGTTCTACAAAATCAGCCAATAGCAAAGGATTTTTGGTTGTGTTATTAGGCTTTTTGTGTTTGCTTTTCAATTTTTTTAATTCGCATTTTAATTTTTAACTCTTTTAAAGTTATATTTGTACCTTTTAAAAAAATTATAATACAGTCATTTCGGACAATGCCATTCCCCTACCCTTAGTAGACAAGGGGGAAAACAACACTTAAGTAAAGCCAACCTACATATAAACCACATCAGACAGTGTATGCAACATTCCACAGCCATCGTATCCCACCCTTGCAAAGAAGGGAATGAGATTCATCTTCTCCTCTCTTCTCCAAGATATATCTTGGTCATTAAAATTGCAAAGCATTAAATTCTATGTTGTTCTTTTCATAAACATTATTATGGTCATTGAATTTATTGTTTTCCATGTTATACTTCATTCTACATCAGTTCATATGTAATTATCCAAATTCTTCGTTGTGGCAGAGTGCAGTAATATTCTGTTACATTCACATCCTGCAGTTTGTTTGACCATTCACCAGTCAGTGGGCATCTACTTTGTTTCCAGGTCTTTGTTACCATAGAAAATGTTGCAATCAGTATCTTGGTATTCTGTTTTAAAAATCAGACCTGAAAACATAATAACTAACTTCTGTAGATGGGATGAACCTTGTGCTTCTAAATATAACTAAGACAAAGTCAGGAACTGAGACTCTTTAGAGAAGAGCCAGGTTTTGTGTATGAGAGAGACAGAGACAGAGAGGGGCAGAGAAAGAGGGAGAGAATATTCATATTTCTTCCCACTGCCATCATAGTAAGAAACTGAAGAAAAAGACCTTGTTTTCCAGATGACTGGTTTGTGTTTGGAGGTACAGGGCAGAATAGGTTAAGACAGCCCCCATGTTAGGATGATTAAAGAAAAAAATAATTTGAAGAGCAGAGAGAGTACTTGAAGTGCCTGAGGGGGTCTCTAGGCATGGAACACATCCAATCTGTTTTTCCCCTCAAAGAACACCCTATATATTAGTTCTATCGAAATGTCTTTCACTATTACTTTGCAGCTGTTAAATTTAAAAATGCAAACAGCTTGCTCGGCCCTTCAAATGTAGACCATATTTTTTAATCATCTATTTCCATGAAGGATTCTAGGGCAAAAAAAGAACGAGAACCCTGCACCCTGCCTCTGATTATTCAATACGGATAGTGATCATAGGAAGAGAAGCAAGACGTGGGGGTTGTCCTCTCTCTGCTCCCTACAATTACTGTAAAAAGCCTACAATGTTAGGACTTTTCTGGTTTCTGTGGCTTTTGTAAATCACTGCTATGAATTGTGGGCTGTCCCTGTATTGAAGTAGAGCCTGTAGTTGTTCAGCCATGTCTGACTCTTTGGGATCCCACTTGGGATCCCATTTGGCAATGATACTTGAGTGGTTTGCCATTTCCTTTTACAGATCATTTTACATATGAGGAAACTGAGGCAAACACGATTAAGTGACTTGTTGTGGATCACCCAGCTAGTGTTTGAGGCTGGATTCAAATTCAGGTTTTCCTGACTCTAGATCTGGCACCCTATCCTCTATGCCACCTAGCTCTTCCCAAAGTAGAGCCTAAGGTCCTTCTGTTCTCCCTTTGCTATTGCCCCACCCCAAACTAGCCACAGGGAAGGGATTTGGATTTCTTGTTTTCACACCTCAACTGACCAAAGGCAGAGATAGAAGCCAGGCTAGAACTATGAACTGATATTGTAACAGATGCCTAATGAATAAAGCCTAATGGCTAACTGCTTAGTGAATTAGGTTAGGAAGGGAAGACAAGGATTTCTCCCCAATTAAGGAGAGGCAAGGGGGTTTAATGGACAGAGTGCTGAATTTAGAGTTGAAACCTAGGTTTGAATGTTAACCTCTGACACTTAGAAGCTGTGTGACTCTGGGAAGGTCATTTAATTTTTCTGTGTCGTAGTCTCCCCATCTGTAAAGTGGGAATGATAATATTTTGTTACCTTCTTCAGTGATATCATGATGAAAGTGTTTTTTAAACTGTAAAGTATTATATTAATATGAATAACAATAATATTATTATTACATTATCTATAATATGTGTCATATTATAATCTGCTAGATTGTAAGCTCCTTGAAGACAAGAGTGATTTTTAATTTATCTTGTATATCCTAGAACTGCCCAATTCAGTGAGTGCTCCATAGATATTTATGGAACAAATTCATGGGAAGTGAAAAATGCAGTCAGTCAGTCAGTCAGTGGGGTTGATTTGTCCACATGATGCCAAACACAAGTTTGGTGGATATTTTCCCAATGGAGTGAGCTGGGCTTATTGTTGTGTAGATAGTCTTAACATGGCTATTTTTATATTGTATTGACTGGCTAACAGTCATTTATGCTAACATTGATTGATTCTTTGTCATAAGCTTAAAATTTTAATATGGAATTTATGCTACAGAATACTCACAGTGGATACTTTAAATTTCAGGGAAAAATACTTTTTTGTTAGATTTTTATAGCCCCACATGGATTATGAATAAATGAATGAAAAAGCATTTATTAAGTATTTACAGTATGCAGAGGAGCTGGAGATGTAAATAGAAGAGCAAAACAACCCCTTCTCTCAAGGAGCTCACATTTTTTAAAAGGAAGACTGTTTTAGCTTCCAGTCAGATGTAAAGACCATTGGGTCCTTAGGGTACATCAGCAAAGCAAATGTGCAGCATCTTCTCTGCATCAGCTTCCACTGATAAGTCAATATCCATTTGTGAGCTTGAACTGTTCAGTATCACAAGAATTTGGGTAGTGAGAATTTCTTTCCCAGATCCTCATTAGCTGTGACTGCTGGGGAAGCAGGGACTATAGCGTCTAAAGAGACACTTGCCAGGCACATCACCATAAGCGCTGATTGCCTTGATGGTTGCTTCAGGGACTGGGTTGGGAGGCAGGGCTGGTGGTCTGGAAGATGCTGCTATTCGGGGACTCTTGGGCTTAGCGTTCTGGGTTACCTCCACTTAGGTATGAGGGGAAATAGGAGCAGTGGTTTCATGTGCCTCCTCTGGACTGTCCTTCAGAGCACCTTGCTGATTCAGGTAGGCTTGCCTGGTCTGTGGGTAGCAGTTGGTTGACAATTGATGGAGAAGGGTAGCTTCTTTTCTGGATGACGGCGACAGTGTCTGAGCTTGAACCAAAGTCAGTGGTCTTCAGGACGCTGTTATTTCCAGGGCTTTGGGGTACAGGGTCCCAGGCTATTTCCCTGGTGATCTGATGTGGCAATTTGATAGTTGCTTCCCATCTCTTCCTCAGGGAACCTTGATGCTTCACTTGGGCTGGCTTGCCTATCCTGTGGTTGGTGGTTGGAACATGGGTTGGAGCCCCTGGAACTCCTTACAGTGCCACAAAAAGGGGGTGATTTGCACATCCACTCATGCTTTAATGTTTCTCATTGTCCAATGACTTCTATAGCCTGGTACAGTACAAGGAGTAATTTGGAGTGAGCAGACTTGGGTTTACATCCTGGCTCTGCTACTTCCTGCATGTGTCCACTTCAGCACACTGTATAACCAGACTCTATGGACCTCAGATCCACATCTGAGGTTGGACTAGATGGCAGCTAGGTGACACAGCGGATAGACTGATAGACTTGGACTCAGGAAGACCTGAGTTAAAATCCAAATTCAGTCACTTGATGGTTGTTTGACCCCAGGCAAATCACTTGACCTTTCTAAGCTTCAGGTCCCTCATCTTTAAAAGGGCATAATACTATCACCTAACTGCCAGAGTTGTTGTGAGGCTAAAATGAGCTAAATGTAAAGTGCTTTGCAAACTTCAAAGCACTATATAAGTCTAATAAGAATTACCATTACTAATAATGACTGCCTCTGTCTCTAAATCTGTGATTCTGTAGGTATGTGTTTGCATACATATACATACACACAGATGGGGGAGAAATCTACTCAAGATACAGAACTCTGGATAATAGAAAACATCAATAAAACAAATACTCAGTTATTTCCCAACTTTCACAGAATGGAGGCCATTAAAGACCAGCATTTCAAGGAGGAACCTGATCAACTCTTCATCCAGTTCATAAACAAAACTCAGTTTGGTTTTTGCAACATGTAATGTTAACCAGACCTCTTAGTCCGATGTTAAGGAGTATAGATGTTAGCTGTCACATATTTCATTTATATTCACATCCTATTATCAGGACTCATGCAGAAGACATTGAAAAATAGATTTTGACTCCATTATAAAGAAAAACTCATTCCTTTCTTTTCTTTCACTTGGATGTGGGGTCTTTTTGGACTGGGAGATGGTAGGCATTTGTAAAGCAAAGGACTGCAAGGTCATAGCATTTCTCCATCTCACTCTCCCCACTAGGTTCTAGCCCAGTACGATTCTGGATTGGGGAGAGGGAGATGCTGATGGCACAAAATGCTGGTGTAGGTAAGAGGAGAGCCTACTGACCACACTGCCCCCCTACATGGGAATCCCTTAGGTCAAGAGTAAGGGCGTGGCAAGCATGATAAAAGATTGTTGAGGATGATGAAGGAGGAACAGCAAAAAAAAAAAGGATTTATTGGAGCTTTAAGATTTACTAGTAGATATTAATCTGCTGGGCATTCCCTTCCTGCGAACCCTAAAAAAGATCACTGTTGCTGGAAAAATCAAACATATTAATGTCCTAAAATAAAAGAACTAAAACCTTCCAAGAAAGATTTGTTGAACTTTACTCAACAAAAATAATAAATCATTCTAGCTGACACTGACCAGATTTCTCCAGAGTTCCTTTGTAGCTTTTTTGTGATATACATACAAAAAAGTACAATGATTTGATGGTTCTTGAACTGAATGACAGATATCTGCAACAGTCTTAATGAAATAGCCTATCTAAAGAAAAACCTGGAGATTCTCAGACTACATCAGACGTGACACCAACCCAGCTCAATTTTTATTATTTCCTCTCCGTCATTCTACGCTGTACTGCTTAAGGCTTGTATTGCCTATCATGGATCACAAATATATGTCCTTTCTCTTGGAGCTCTGTCCTCCTTACCTCTTATTGTATTTTAGCCACATTTTTTTTCACTTTACAAGATGTAATCATAACCAGCACTTCCCTCCCTCCCTTTCTTCCCTTCCCTTTCTTTCTTTCCCTTCCCTTTTCTTCCCTTTCCTTTCCTCCCCTCTCCTCCTTTTCCCTTTGTTTTCTTTACCTTCCTTCCTTCCTTCCTGCCTGCCTGCTTGCCTGCCTGCCTGCCTGCCTTCCAACTAGTGCAGGCTTTATTTTTTTCTTTGCCATCAGGTAAAAATGGTATCTTTTTTGTAATACTTACAAAGAGTGTGAATGTGGTCCATGTTTCCCATGAAATCATCCCCAAATATTATGCAAATTACCCAAGTCCAGGTAGGTAGTAACCTTCCCACATTATCACACTTCAAATTGGAAACCAGACTGACCTTGTGGATAGAGGGCTGGCCTTTGAGTCAGGCAGACCTGCATTCAGTCCTGCCTCTAATGTGTGAAATAGTGCTGTACCCTAGGTATCATTTAAATCCTAACTTATATTTACTATAGAGGAGGGTTTCTCACTCATGAGTTCTCCACAGGTCTACTGCAAAAAAATAAACAAATGAATGAACAAATAAATAGAGAAACCAAAACTAATGCAACTGAGATGATTCCATTTAGTGTCTCATGAATAACTTTTAAGAGCCTCATCACCATCATCATCATCATGACATTTATATAGTGCTTTTAAAATTTGCAGAAAATACATTGTATAATCTCATTTGAGCCCCACAACAACCCTGACAAAGGAACCATAGACATTATTATCACTTTTTTTCAAATGATGAAGAAAAAGAATTCCAGTTGAAGTTTATTATCTTTAAAGAAAGAAAATAAAAGTAAGAATAAGAGGGGTTTATAGTAGGCTCCGAGAAATTCATTCCCCCTCCAGAGATATATCCCATCTAAGAATTTGAATCGTTTCAGCCCAGTGAGAGGATTTCTGTCTATGTGGGAACAGATCCCCAAGATTCTACTTTATTCTCCCCCACTTTTCATGGGGTCATTTTAGTCATTAAGAGCTGATGCTTGATAATGTTTGAAGATATTTATTTTAGAAGGAGATCCCTGCTTTTTGTTGTATGAACCAGATATTTCAAGCTCTTCTCCAAATTTGGGTTGGGAAGAAACTTGCCCTGTCATTAATTTTCAGCTCCATAAATATAGGGAAATCCTCAACTCATTCTCACTAAGTTGTGTAAATTAAATGTTTAGTTACCCTCTGTGATATATTAACTTTCCTTTCCTAAGCAGGTTTTCCCATTAAGTTAGCTTAGGTGACTGATTCCTAGACAAATTTAAGGGAATTTTTATTATAGTTTCATCTGTTAATTGGTGAAGTTTTACCTGCCATCGAATTATAGGGCTACAAGGGACCTAAAAAGCACATCTAATTATCATTTCTTCAAACAGGACTATATTTAAACCATTCCAGAGACATGAAAATCTTTTCTGCCTTAAAACACATCAAGAGGATATTTCACATTCTCCTTTAACTGTATTGAAGTTTGGAGTAAACGGACGGCAAAGGAGAAAGGAGAAATCAACGAGGAAGGGTGATGGCAGGGAAAAATGTCATAGATGATAAGAAATAAAACAGCCTCCAACCCTTTAGTAGCTGCAGGACCAAAGGCAAGTTACTTAACCCTCTGAGTCAGTTAACATGTCAATCAAGAAGTGCTTATTAAGTGTTTGTTGTGGTCAGGCCCTGTGGTCAAGCTGAATGTGGGGGATAAAACAGAAGACAAAAACTGGTTTTGCCCCTCAGTTCCCTAACCTGTAAAATGAGGATTATAATAGCACACAGTGTACTGAGACTCTGATGTATTAATGTCTGAAAACTATTTGTAAACCTTACAGGGCTATGTAAATGTTGGCTAAAAACAAAAGAAGGATGAAACAGGGCCAAATAATAGAATCCAGCCATAGTCCCAGTAAGTGAAGGGATGCTAGAGGAGTCTCCTTACCTGTTATTAGGACCAATCTAGTCTCTGCCCAGGTCCAAGCTGAATCCCAGATGGGTGTCAGGTAGAATCTCACCACATTCTCTTTCCTTTTTCTACCAGCAGGTGGATCTCTACCTCTCTTTATTGTTCTGGTAGCTGTATCTGTAAGTGAATGTTGGTTTCCCTTTATTTTCATCTGCAGGGGACAGTATCATTTTTTTTTTCCTGAGGCCAGCAGCTCGTATGGGGGAAGGGTGGCTGAGATCTAACTGGAATAATAATGATAACTCCAATTTATGTAGTATTTTAAGGTTTTCAAAGTTGTTTCTTCACAACAGTCTATGAGGAATTGTGAGGGTCCCTTCTAGCTCCAACAGTCTATACCACTACCTACAAATTGAAGTGAATAGTACAAGTATTATTTAATTCATTATGCAAATGAGGAAGCTGGTGAGGCCAAGGAAAGTTAGCCATCATGTGCTTAAATGGAGAAAAAAAAGTATTGAGCTCATAGTCAGAAATCTTGGGCTTGTAGAAAAATATTGGGACTTGTAGTCAGAAAAGCAGAAATGCAATTGGGCAGCCAGGCTCAAGCTCTGGATCTGTTACTTCCTAGCTGTGTTATTATGTTATTATAGACAAATCCCTTCAACCCCCTGAGCTTCAGTTTCTTTCTATCTATAAAATGTGGAGATACTAATCCTTATAGTATCCCACATCACAGGAGGTACTTTGTAATTCATAAAGCACCATGTAAATATGAGTTATCATTGTCATCACTTTTAACTGACCTACCCATTACCAAGGTGCAATTGAAAATTGATGTGGTCAGGCCTGTCCATTACAAAGACTATTTTGGTAGAGTCCGAGTCCCCTTGACTTTAAATCCTTACCCTTTCCTACCATAATATATTCATATTTTTCAAAAAGAAATTTCTCCTTGTGCATGGATTGATTATATAGTAAAATTTCTCTTGGTTGTAGTTCTTATTTGAGCTTTTTTTTTAAAAAGGAAAATAGATAAAATTTTCAGTAGACCATGATCTATGTATGATGCACCAGGTGTAAGCACACTGGGGGAAAAAGTATTCTTTCTTCTGAAAGTTGCAAATGGATTTTAAAGGTGGGAATCTACTTTTTGGTTACTTCTGAAGATGAAAGTGCTCAATTTTCACAACACATTAAATAGGGGGGCTGTCAGAAGTTTCAAATTTTAAAAATGCATTATGTCGCTTCCCATCATCTCTGTAGCTCCCCTGTGGATGAAGATTTTAATCAGCTGTTTTTGTACTTTAAAGATTTTCATTTGATTTACAACTTGTAGGAGTGGAGCTTCCGTGAGTAATCATGGAGAATGCCATAAAGAGGACAAAGAGAAGGTGAAACATAGCGTTAATAATTTAGTTTCAATAACCTTAAAAGGTTTACTGTTCACTTTTAACCTTGTAGCCCAAAAAGCAAGCTACTGCCATGAATCATAAAAATGTTTCTTTTAATTTGCAAGTCATTTATCTATGTCCAGTTACAAGGGGCCTGATGCATTCGCTAAGCCCAAAGGTCAGAACACCTCGGCAGCTGGGCAGTTGGAAGTTGCCCATCTAAGTGGCTTGCTTTCCTTTGGGGTCAGAAAAATTCTAGAGCTTAAAGCTCAACAGAAATGATTGCTTTTTAATTTATGGGACGCAGTAGTGCCAAATTTCGCAAAAAATGTACCGAGTCCTGACCCAATCAAGCAACTCACACTGGCATCTCACTCAGGTGTTTCTGGTGGGAACAACCCCACAAAGGTTTGCAGATAATATTTAAAACCTCTTGTCAAAACTAGGGGGCAGGCTGGGGTCATGATTGGGGAAGAATTTTAAAACACCTGCAAACTAGGGTTTTGACATCTCAGGAGGCCTGCTAAATTAACAGAGAGATTTTTTTTACCCAGATCTCATTACCAGCCCTATTAAAACAATCCCTTTGAATATCATACTTCTCCATTGCATAGGAAATCACCAGGTGCATAAAGATGTGCTTTGTCTCACAGGTAGGTGCAGGATGCATATTCAGCTCAAGTGAAGGATCCTAAGATCTGTTTCACAAGGTTTGTTCCTTGTTGTTAAATAATGTATAGAAGAACCTGAATTTCTTTTCCTAGAATTTTTATTCCATATTTTTCCCCCTTTACTCTGAATTTTTAGAGTATGTTAACAGGGCAGAATGGAATAATGGCTAAGGACTCAGTCTTGAAGCCTGGAGGAATCTGACTGTATGACCGTGAACAAGTTATTTATTTAACTTCTCAGTTTTCTAGGTAACTCACACTCTTAGTTACAGAGCTGACATTGAGTTAGTAGGAGTGTAGGGCAGCTAAAGTGGCACAGTGGATAGAGAACTAGACTTGCAATCAGAAAGACTCATCTTGAGTTCAAATACCACCTCAGATACAACTAGCCATGTGACCCTAGGAAAGTCCCTTGACCCTGTTTACCTCAGTTTCCTCATCTGTAAAATAAGCTGGAGAAGAAAATGGCAAACCAGTCCAGTGTCTTTTCCAAGAAAACCCCAAAAGGAGTCACAAAGAGTTGGATACAACTGAACAACAGCAAGAGGGAGTGTGCCTAACCAGGAGTTTTCTATATAATAAATCATAAGTCCAGTCCTTGTCCCTAGTTCATGTAGAAATTTTTAGTATTAGGATTTCTAACTTTCCACTGTGAAACAATCCAAAATCTCTCCTTAGGTTCTCTCCCAACCCCTCCACCCCACCTCCTTCAGTCCCCAATATCTCCACCCCCCAACAGATTCATAGATTCACAGATTAATTTGCAGATTAACTTTGGAGAGCAAGAAAGATCAAAGTCATGTAAAATCCAGAGTACTGGCAATTAGATTCCATCATTTCATTTTTAATGCCTTAAATTTGTGCAAACAGGAGTGAGAAAAAGAAAACTATTAATTCTAAAAGTTCAATGACTTTTGATGTTTTAATGTGACTGCTTAAAGCAGGATCTTTTTCTCTCCATGATTATTATGATTAATTTATATCTATCACCATAATTCTCTTTTAGAGTGACTTCAGGAGGTTTGGTTCATATTGGCTGGTGACGCTCAAAGTACACAACCTGGAAATCCTAAATGATGTGATGAAGCAAATGAGATTTGAGGGAGGCAACCCAAGCTTTGGATTCTGTCATTAAGATCCAGTTCCAGAATGAGCTCATGTTTATATTGGAATGCCCTCTGCATCTAGTATTCTGCCTCTGATGTATTGGGCCCCAAGCCATACTTGCCATGCTTATTCTAAGGGCAGCCTGAGAGAAAGGCCATCCTTTTCCAGCTACTTGCCTTTTCAATCCCATTATGGCCGAATTTAAGAATGTGGCACTAAGTAATGCTGTCATATTCCTTATTCTCTTAAGGGCTAATTTAAAGGCAAGATTAGAGTACTCATAATCAGAACTCCAAAGTTTTAGGGAGGCAAATTCAAATCTGGTATCTTTACTGTAGAGATGAGGTAGGTGAAATATTGGACAGTTCAAAGACAGGATTGAGAAAGGTGTGTGTTGGAGAGAATGGGAATGTGTATGTGTGCCTGCAAGCACGCGCGTGTGTGTGTCTCTCTCTGTCTGTCTGTAAAAGGATGAAGAATCGTCCAGGAATTAGAGATTCCCCACACTCCCTCTGTGAACTTGGGCAATTAATTTCCTCTTTCTGTGCTCAAGTTTTCTGGTCTATAACAAGAAGGGCTTAGGCTGGGTGACTTCCTGAGGTCTCTTCCAGTTCTCACGGTCTGTGACACTGTGACCTGCTTGTTGTGTTACTGATCTTACCACAGGCACTTGCAATGATCATGAGGATGATGGCACTTAACATTTATTGCAAAGTGCTTTACAAATGTTATCTCATTTTATCTGCACAACAACTTCGAGGGGTAGGTGCTATTATCATTCTCATTTTATACATGACGAAGCTGAGGCAGACAGAGGTTAAGTGATTTGACCAGGGTCACACATTAAATATTTAAGGATGGATTCGAATTCATGTCTTCTTGATACCAGGTTCAGTTCCCTGTCCATTGCACCACCTAACTGCCTACTGTGACTGAGACACCTGCCATTGCATTTTTCATGGCGGATGTTGTCAACCTGTCGGCCTAACCCTCTTTTTTAGGACATTACAATAAAGGCAGAATATATGAAGTTCTAGATTAAAACCCTTTTTATAATAAAAGCTAGAGGCTGTCAGGAAAGCAAAGGAACCAAGACCATGGCTTCTAGAGCTTTTGGTCTTATCCACAATTTGACTGGACATTTTGTCACCTGAAACCTCCATTCCCACGTGAATTGTAGCTAGATTTCAGAACAAGCTATTGGGCACAATTCCAAAGTTTGTTTTGACTATATAGTTTTCTTGTCAGTAAAGTCAGGATCATAATATATGTTCTGTGTACATCATATCATTATTATGAAAATCAGTTGGTATAATGCATATTAAAACACTTCAAAAAACTTAAATTATAGAAATGCTAACTTTTTTAACAATACTTTGTTCCATTGGACTCAAATTTGAATAGTTAATATATATGCCTGAGCCCTGAGCATGTAGCTATTCCTGAGAGTTCATAGAGCTGTGTAACTAAACTAACTTTGTTGTTTTCAGTTCAGCATTCAGGCTCAGAATTGCAGGGATAGCACAACTCACCTACACAAACTGCCCCTTTAGTTTGCATTTGACATTGGGAACTTTCATCTTCCTGAAGACCCCTTCTGTAGGGCTTAAAGTGGGTGGAGTCCTTATTTGCTTTCCAATTAGAGACCTACTCTTACGCATTTTGAGGAAGGGCCATCATGTTTAGAAGCTGTTAACCATAATTGGGAAATAAATCACCAGCTCTTTTCTTCCCACTGGTTGGCAATAGGCATCATGCCTTGGATTATTTGGTACTGTGAAACCCTAGAGCACAGGTTCCTAAAGTGGGTGATACCTCCCCCTGAGGGGCACTGGAATGGTGGGGTGGTGGAGGCGGAAGTAACCTGGGGTACAATTGGGAGGTGTTGAATAAAAGTAAGGAGGTGATGGAAGCAAAAGGAAAGAAGAGAAGAGAATTTTAAAAAATATTTGTACATGTTTCATCTATTGTATAATAGAGTTAAAGTCATAGCGACTACATTGTTTTCCAAATAAACACACAAAATATAAATTATAACCAATATGATACTATACAGTTGCATGATACAATATTGCATCATCAAAATTTCAATGCAGGAAAAAACAATGCACAGATTTATAGTAAATTATTAAATTTTAGCTGTCATTTAAAAATATATTTTATATTTTTTGAAATAAAAAAAAACTATTAAAGATTTCCAGGGGGTGCTGAGTAATTTTTTAAAGGGGGTGGTAGGCCAAATAAGTTTGGGAACTTCTGCTCTAGAAGAAAATTTGATCTTACTTCAGGCTAAATGGAAACTATAGGTATATTCAGACTTAGATTAGTGTCACTGAATTTTTCTGGGCTCCCTCATGGGAAAATCTTTATATGGCTACCTGTGGGGTGCAGAAGATGCCTTGAACAATGCCTTTGATAGGGTTGTATCATAGATGTGTCATTATACAACCACTGTACCATATGGTAGCTATGCATTTTGAATATATCTGGTGGTCCTACGTAGTAGAAACAGGACCAGACCAAGATAGAAGACCTGGGTTTAAGCCAAACTCCATTGATAATTTGCTGCACATCCTTGGATAAGTGGCTTAACTTCCTTAGGCCCAAATTCCTTTATCTCATAAAATTCTCATCAAATCCTGGAATTCAGAGGGACCTTAAAAGTTGTATCTGTAAAATCAGAGTGGTAGTACCTAACTGTCTGCCTCAAGTCAAAAAGCATTTACTATGTGCTAAGTGTCTCATAGGGTCATTGTAAGATTCAGTTGATATAATTGATGGCAAGAATACTCTGAAAAATTAAAGAATATTATATGGATATAAGGAGGTAGCATAATGATCTTTATTGCATTTTCTTCCTCTTTTGGTAACTGAAAGACAGCATCTACTAGTCCTGTTATTGTCTTCCACGTACTTAGCCTTTAGTCTCTTCCAAGTGATTTGTGTTCTATGTCTTCCTAATATAGATTAAATCTGATTAGATACATACTTATTAAGGACCTATTATGCATCAGTTATCACATTGGCATTAAGAATAAGCAACAAAAATCAAACAGTTCCTACCCTCAAAGATGCTAAGGATTTGGAAGGGGCTTTTCCAGGGTTGGAAAGGACAACATACATTAAAGCCAAAATAAGAATTCAAGAATTCTGAGCATATACTGCCAGTTATTCTCAAACTAATTCTCCAATGTCACTCTTACAACATTTTTAAGGAATGGCACTTTAATAGTGTAATCATTTGGGGTTTATGTTTATTTGGAGAAGTCATTTCTTCAAGATGAATTCAAGAGACAAATATTTACTTATATTGGAATTTTTTCTGGTTTTTTTTTTTTCGGAACAGAATAATTCCCCTAGAAGAGAAGTGGGAATTGACTTGAGTTTAAAGTTTATATTAGATCAGTTCATTTGCACCAATGTAATTTACTATGAAGTGTAATTGGCTGTAGTGTTAAGCTCCATGTCTTCAGCCAAGGAAATCACCATTATAGCCCTCACATGTAAGGGAACTCCGAAGTGCCTTGTTTACATTGCTGCCATTTATAAAACATTTAAAGCGGCCATTCTGCTGAATAAACATTTGAGAGCCTGAAGGATAAGCATATCACTTAAACTTCTTAAGACTAAACTTTCCAAACCATTTCCTGCCAGAGGGACCCAACAGTAAAATTGCAAACTGTGTTCCAAGATGAGATAGGCAGAATTAGATTAAGCAGCTTACTGTTGACATGTCTATTGATCTGGGTTCAGTGCAGTTTCCTGTCTCTGCTAGCAGTCAGATTGCTGTATACAATAACACAGTGGCCTGGTTTATGTGAAATTGGGGACTCCGAGCATCAATTACTCCAGGAAGGCAGTGGCACTAGGAGATAAGGTTAAGCTGCTTGCAGTGTTTAAGTCTGCTAAAACCCAAGCAACATATTTGCTGTCTAAAATGTTGCTTATAAATTTGACAGTGTTCCATTTATGAGTTTCCCAAAGCGATCATCCAATGTTATTCTCTGAAGGTTGCAGTTCCACTAGCATAAATACCCATTGTTAGTATTCTCTCTCTCCCCCTCTTTTCCCCTTGCTAAATTTCATGCATGTTCCTTGAATATCTATATAAAGACATTGAACTAGGTAGAAGGATAGCAGAAACATTGTGGGAACCACCTTTGGCCATACTCAACAAGTTGTCATTCAGATCCCTGATTTCTGGTTCACAGGGACATGGTATATTATCATGTAATCTCGGTATTGTTATTCTATAGGCATCTTTTCAAGGGGTAGAAAGAGAAATAGCTTCTCCCCCTAGGTCTTACTTTGACTAGATTTGAAACATTTGTTCCTTTCACTTAACACCTTTTGTTCATGTTCTTTTTGTTAACCCTTTGATTTGAGTAGAAAATGCTATTGAAAGAAATTTAGAATTTATCTTGAATCTAGTCACTGCTGAGTAAATGTCTATTTAATCAGAGAGGTCTAACTTTTGTTTGAGTTATTCTAGGCATTTGGGAAATGGATCTGAATTGAGCCTGTATTTGTATTTTATGGAAGAGCTCAGCAAAAGTGTTATTATGCATTGCCAATGTTGCTACCTTGCAAGTTCCTTCTGGGTCAGCACCTTGGGTGGGTGGACCCAAGTTGCTCATGTCTAAGCTTAATGTTTAAAATTCAAATCCTCATTGTGGTAAAGATGCTTCCTAGACCAAAGTTCAAGCTGCATAAGAGTACATCAGTATTGTGAATCTGATAAAAAGAAAGAGTTGGCATTTCAGTTTGCCCATTCTGACATTTTCTGGACTTTTCAATACATGTTTATCTTGGGAATATCTCCCTTACTTTTATTACAGGTAGAAATGAATTTTCAAGTAAAACTTGAGCAACTTCCTCAAATTGAGTCCTGCTAGGAGCCAGAAGGAGAAATTTGACAAACCCTGACATATCCTAATAATTTAATAATATTTTTCACGTTGACCTCCCATAATTAGTATTATCCCTGATAAAGCTTTGCAACATTTGCAACATTCTTTTTCATTTTCTACTTTCCAAATGTGATGCAAAATGAATGTGCTTAAAATGTATTTTAGTATTTTATTGGCATAGTTTTAGTTTTTATCTTTTAATGAGATTTTAATTGGTTTTATTGCCGGATTTATGCATGGTGCCTGGAATGCCAATGGCAGAGAGGCACCTAATAAATTAAATGGATTATTACTATTTAATGCTAATATTAAAATCATTCAGACAAAAACGTCCTGATAGGGTCTGATCCCCCCGCCCCAAAATAACACTATAAAACAGTTCCCAGAATTTTCCAAAGTGCTGAAAATAAGTATTATATTTTTGGAATTATTTTCTGGTCTGCTATTCTCAGAATGGACAGATATTCTCCCTCCTCTTAACTTATTAACTTATTCCTCCCTCCTTCTCTATCCCTCTTTTTTATATTGTTTTCTAGCTTTACTGTAAGCTTCTTGAGGGCAGGTATCATTTGTATCTTACTGGTATTTATATTTCTTCAGTTCCTATCTCAGCATCTCAAATACAAACATTTGTATTTGCCTTTCTTCAGCTCCTATCCCAGTCCTTTGGACAGAGGAATTGTTTAATATTATTTTTTCAATTTGATGAAGAAACAGAGATTATGTTTATCTGAATTTCAGTTAGCAGTACGATACAGCAAGAGCCCAGAGTTTTTTCAATTATGAAATTGTTATTACATTGTTAATTCAAATTGAATTAGAGCCTTAGGAAATCACTCAAATTTAGTATTGCTAGAAAGTCAGAGTATTATTTTAATTAAGAAATTATTATTGCATTGTTAATTCATGCTGGATTAACAATGTAATAACAATTTCTTAATTAAAATAATACTCTGGGCTCTTATCAGTATCATATTACTAACTGAAATTGAGATAGTTTCAAGTTGTACTTAGGTTAACATAGAAAGTTGATTTTGCCTTCTTGAAAATTAAAAGAATGAATGATTAAGGAAAAAGATAAGGGTTGATACCCACTCATTTAAAATATAAACTTATTCTAAAGAGTTAATAGTGATAATATTTATATATGATCATATAGCATTTTATGATTATAAGGCTCTATAGATTCTCAAAACACTGAGAGGGTCATCATACAACTATCATTACTCTTATTTTGCAGAAGATGAAACTGAGGCACAGAGAGGTTATTTAAGGGACAGTTTAGTGGGATGCAGAGCCAGGACTCAAACCCAGATTGTCTTATGAATATCCATTGCTCTCTTTTATCTTATTTAAAGAATTTCTGTGATACTTTCTGTTTTCTATTCTATAGTCATAACCTCAAAACTCTGACTTCCTCCCCACAACCACCATGAGCTCTCCTGTATGGGAAGGAAAAATAATTAAGCAAAGCCAAAAAATTCCTCTACCTCTTAATTATTTTTAAAAATTTATTCTTAGTTTTCAACATTCACTTTTATAAGATTTTGAGTCCCAGTTTTTTCCCCTTCATCTCCTTTCCCCTCCCCAAGGTGTCATGCAATCTGATAGAGGCTATACATGTACAATCATATTAAACATATTTCCACATTAGTCATGTTGTAAAAGAAGAATCTGTACAAAAGGGAAAAACCATGAGAAAGAAAAAACAGCAACAATATTTGATCTGTATTCAGACCCCATGTGTTGATAAGCAAAAATGGGCTCCTTAGCACTTAGTTCAACAAGTGCCCTTGAATAGTTTGGCTTTTGTTCCCTTTGAGTAATTCATTGAGCCTTACTAGGTGCTAAGCCCCAGGCCCAAACCCCTATTAGGTGTAAAACATTAGTGGGTGTGGATTAGCAACTAAGGTGGGGCCCAAGGTGGGGCTAACTCCAGGGAGGGCCTAGTTTACATGTGTGGGAGAGCAGAGGCTTTTAGACCATGTGGGTTTAAGTCCGCCTCTTTGTGATGATTCTAGGTCAAGTGGGTGAGTCCCATGTGTGACTCACCCCTGATGCTGAAAAAGATATAAAAACCAGGGGTTGGCTGTCTGTTCCTTGGAGCTCCTCCTTATAGCTGTGGTGGTGCCTGACTCTGGGCCAGCCCTTGTTCTGAGCTCCCAGGCTGAACCTAGATGTTGGTAACTATGAATCTGCATTGGGTCTGTCTGTTGATGTTTGTAATTTGTTTGTATTTTGTTCTGAAGTTCAAGGTGTTGGCTTTTTCCCCTGAACTAAGTGACTGATATTTGTATGCTGAATTAAAGTGAGCTCGTCAACCCCTTTAACCTTGCTTTCTTTATTAAAGCAGATCAAAGGAACCTATGCTTTCCCAGCATGCTGGCAGCTTTCTGGGTGCTGGCTGTGGGTGGATCTTATACCCCCACAGAATCTGCTAGCTGGATTGTTGAAACACCCCATAATTCTTTCTCTGGCTGTAGATAACATTTTACATCATGAATCTTTTGAAATTATCTTACATCTTTGTATTGCTGAGAAGAGGTGAGTCTATCAAAGTTGACCATCGCACAATGTTGCTGTTACTGTGTACAATGTTCTCCTGGTTCTGCTCACTTTATTCAGCATCAGTTCATGTAAATCTTTCCAAGTTTTTCTGAAGTCCATCTGCTCATCATTTCTTATAGCACAATAATATTGCATTACATTCATATTCCATAACTTGTTCAGCCTTTACCCAATTGATGGGAAATTCCTCAATTTCCAATTCTTCGCAACCACAAAAAAATGCTCTAAATATTTTTGTACATGCTCCACCTCTTAATTCTGTCCTGTGTGACCTGAGTTGGTCATCAAGGGCTCATTTGGCTACATCATGCTTGTTTCTCTTGGATGATAACAGTTGGGGTGCTGTAATGTCCAGGAACATTTGAAAGGCTGTTAAACTTGACTAGCACAGCCTTAAGGAACACAAAAAAACCAGCATCTCAGATTCGCTGGGATTTTAGAAATTGTTTAGGCTTGTTGGTACATAAAGAAACCTTTCTACTATATCCCCAGCTGTTCATCATTACAGCCTTCACTCTACCTAGCTTCACCTCCACACTACAGTGAGCAATGGAGCAGAATAAGTGAAGGAGCATCATTGAATTCAGCCCCTAGAAATATCAGGTGCTCTGCTGGATCATCTAGAGAATGAACTTTAAAAAGAAATAAATTGTACTTAGACTTCTTGGTGTTCATGCTATAAGGGAACAACACTGGCACAGGCAGACACCAGGAGATGGTAATAAAATAAGTAGAGCATACAAAGAAAATAATGTTTAACAAATAATGAAATAAATGAAGTTAAACATTTTTACTCTATCTAAAGGGTAAGTGATGCAAGTACAAGATATGTCCATTCAATTAAAAAGTTAGAAAAACCTCATTTACACTTGGTTATAAAAGGGCTTATGGATAATGGTAGCCATGTATTTCTTTTTTAAAAAGGATTGTCTTTATTAACAATAGCAATAACAAAAAATGCCCTGGTATTTTGAAGAAGTCTCCAGAGGATAGTAGATTGTCCTATTTTACCAAGTAGAGACAGGAATAAAATCTCATCTCTCATAGAAATTAATCTGGAACAAAACAATGGCCCCCTTTTCAATTTTATAAACATGTTCAATCTGAGGATTCTGAGTGATTTTTGAAAGGTAGCAGGAGGAAGAAAGGGGAGTTGCTTGGTGTTTTGATTAATTGCAGCATATTTAGATTAGTTGGCCACGTCTTTTAAATGTCATTGAAGGTGAATGGCCCATTGAGTAAGTAATTTGATCTAGGATAGGCTCTGCAGGTGGACAATTGAGCCTATAATTGTGTAAGAGGAAGATCATAAGATCATAGATTTAGAGCCAGAAAGGAACTTAGAGGTCATCTAGTCCAGCCCCCTAATTTTACAGGTGAAGAAAGTGAGTATAAAAAAAAGGTTAAACAACAACTTAAAGTCACAGACTTAGCAAAAATTAGAATTTGGATTTGAATTGAGGTTCTCCAACTCCAGATTGAACCCAACTGGATTACATTTGAAAAGTTGCATAGTGATGGATGCCAAGGTGCTCCTTCCCCGCCCCCATCCCCTCCCCCCTCCCATACACCATGTCTTTTTTTCTTATATGTTAATGCTCTTCTGGCGATGCTATCTGGTTTCAACTCATGGAATGTCACAGTCTCCTAAAGATGAGACAGCGAAGAAGTGCATGGTAGGCATAAGGAGTTTGCACAGTGACTTGAGCAAAATGAGTGTATGGCCAGCATGTCCCAGCATCCAGCACAAATGCTGTGCCTGGCACTGAGGAGATCCTTAATAAATGCTTGTTGGTTATCACCCACTGCTCTCCTCCAGGAATCCTCCATGTCAGCCAGATTTGAGCTTATCTGACACTCTGCACTTTTGCTTCTGCGTTTTCCCCAGCTGGGAGACCTTTGTTCTTGTTTTCCTCTCTCTTCCATCTATCAAAATTCCACCCATCTGTGAGGGCTGTTTTCAAGCCCCACCCTTACTACTTTTACTTTTACACATGGGTATATTTCCTTCCTCTCCTCTCTCGAAGAGCTTACTAAGTATTACCTCTGATTTTTAGTTATCTTTTTAAGTGCATGTATCTCTTTACAACTAGATTATAAACTCCCTAAGGAAGGACTGGGTCTTTCTGTCCTCGTGTCCCCTCCTTGGTGCACTGTAAATTGACACTCAATAAATATTGATTGATTAAAATAGAGGTACATACAAAAACATAGAAATATGGCAAAGCTGATGTGGGTTTTGAGACATCATAGCCTCTTGCCACCAGACACAGGGACCATAGTAGAAGAAAGGGAAGAGAATTGTAGAAACTTGGCTAATGGACATAGGGATAGTTGAGAATAATGAAGCAAAAGGATAGGGCTTGGGCTGTGTACACGAGAAGGCTATTGTTGACTTTTACAAAATCAGTTGCATGACAGTTTCAGGCAGAACAGCTGAATTCATGGCTAAAGAGAAAAGAGTTGGGGAGGGTGTACAGAATGTCCATTTATTAAGCACCTACTTTTTGCAAGTCAGCATAGGAAGTAAAAGGAGAAATAAAGTATAGTCCCCAGTCCTTCTTTGCTCAGAAGTGCTAAATAAAATATTCATTGAATTGTTTTGATATATGTTCTGATAATAATTCAAATGAGGGTAATGGAGATCTATCAGTGCATGCTGAAATATAGAAAAGGAAGATCTGAAAAAATGGTTGATTATAAAGAGGTGGCAGAAGGGACAATCTTGTTGAAATTAGGTAAGATAGTCTAGATCAAGGGTTCTCAATATGAGATAGACTTACCCCCTCTCCTTTTCCAAGAGGTATCAAAAAATTTGATTTCCAATCAGTGAACTTACAAAATTTTTGGTGTAGTTGGAGTAACATATCCCATTCTTTATGAAAAATTAATCTTTTTAAGTGCATTTACACGGCAAACTCTAGGATTCTTTTCTTTCTTTTCATTTTACTTAGGAGTTATCAGAAGAGCTACTGAAAAACTAAAGGCTATAGGGTGGAAATGGGTTGGGAACCCCTAGCTGAGCTCATGATCCCCTTTTATATAATATCTCATAGAGTGTATCAGAAGAAGCCTTGACCTTGGGAAAGATGGGAGGTAGAGCAATCCAAGATTCTTGGCAATAGCTGCTAAATGAGTAGTGTTGGGAATAGAAAGTAAAAGAGTCAGGAGGAAATGGTTAAAGAAAATGAGGCACTGAGGGAGATGGAAAGACAGCTGTACTCCAGTGATTTTTCAAGCACAGTTCATCTCCCTAAGTGCCCTTTTCTCCCTGTCTGCTTTTACTCCATCTTTGGCCTCTTCTATCCCTGCTAGCTTAGTCCCCAGATCCAGAGTATTTTCCAAATGTATAGAAGTTTCCCAGTTGTCCAAACACTGGCCTTAAAGGAACGGACACTTTTCCCCCTTTAGTTTGTCACGCTATTTTGAGTAGCTAGCCATAGCCATCAAAGAACAGATGTAAACCATTCCCTTGTCACTTTCTTCTGATAGAGGAGATAACAAAGAAGTTCACTAGTCCCACTTCTCCCAGAATTGTTCAAAAACAATCCAGGAAGAAACTATCTGTATCTCTGAAGTGCCACTGACTGTAAACTGAATTCTCATATTCTTCGAAATCAGCTAGGTGAGATCATCCCAGGTCACATCATTTCCAGGGAAATGAGTTCAGTCTGTACCGAGGATGGTAATGATGTGGCAAATGCCTTCCATCTGGGTCACAGCACTGGCGCTTATTCCCTTTTCAAATCAGAGGCATCTTCACAGGTAGCAAATTCAAGGTAATTAATATCTATTGTGTCAGTCAGGAGAGAATGAGGAATTATTTCCACTTTGGTACCATTGGGTGCTTTTATTTCCTTTTCTAGTTGAATACGGAAAAGTTAAAAAGACTTGAGCTCTTCCAGATGCTCCAAAGGCCATCACGTTTTCAACTGAGAAAGCAGCATCCTATAAGGAAATATCTGTTTCTTACCTCCTGGACCTCATTGAATACCTTATTCCAAAAGGTGGCTACAATATGTGTGGCAATCTCCACTGGGGGAAAAATCCCTGGTCTGTGCTTGCATTTACCTACAGAAACAGTCACAATTTTGATTGAAAAGGGTTTTTTTGGGGGGAAATTAAACCCTATACTCTCCTACACTACACTACATTACACTACACTACACTACACACACACACACACACACACACACACACACACACACACACACACATTTCCCTTTTAGATTGTTTTTATTCTTTCTTATGGGGTAAATTTGGAAGGAGAGTTAGTGGCAGTGTGAATTCAGAATTAAAAAGAAAAATTTCTAAAAATGATATCCCTTTTAGGTGTCTAATTAGTTCTGTTTTCCTAGCTTTGGAGAATTATATTTTTTAAAATATAGAAAATGTTAAACCATGATGGCATTGCCCTATAAATGATCCTATCTTGAATCAGACTATTTTGCCAGGATAACAAAAGATTCATTATTTTGCATATTTAGTAAAAATTACAATAAACCTGTGAATTCTAGTAAATCAGCTCACCAGTGGATAGAATGTCAATGGACTGAAATACAATAACCTACAACTGTCTCTTCCATTGAAGGTACAGTCAGTGTAATTGTCAATAAGTTGATGAATCTTTGATAGTAGTCAAAGTTGGTACTTCCATTGGCTTTTCATTCATTCCAAATACCAGCTTGTCACCACAGTATTGTTGTGAGTAAACTAGAAATTTGAATAGCCACCACTTTATTCATAAAGAGAACTGAGGCACTTTAGAGATGGTTTTCCCATTCATGAAAGATAGAAGTTTCTGAATTCCAAGTTCCCATGCTGCACTGATCCTTCTCCCACTATATTAGTGGTTATCGTTATTCTCTAACACAGGAACCAAGAGAGCTTTTTAGACTATTTCCAGTATCGTTTCTTCACTCAGTACAACCCCACCCAGCACTAGTACTGAATAACTCTCCTTGTCAGCCTCTCCCTTTTTGTGGCTAGTTTACTCAACAACAGTTTTCATGTAAGGTAGTGTGTAATTCTTGACATTCCTCCTTTCCCCTCCCTCAATTTTCCCAATAAATTGAAATATTTTCCTTGACTTTCAAGGGGGGGAAAGTTGCCTATATAATGAATCTCATTCCTCATTAAAACAACTAACTTATCCATGTGTTGTTCATCTCTTGGCCTGAGAAATTCAATATGGAGAAATAAAGTATTGCTAAGGTACTGATGTAGAAAAAGATTCTAAAGTCAGTATTTATTTACTTTTACCTCTAGTCGATTCAAAATGTCAGCATTAGGATTGGTTTGTTTTCCTAAAAGAATTTCCCCCCCTGGTCAAAATCCCATATGTCAGGATTTAGGTTGAAATGAACAACTTTAGCTAAATACTAGTATGTTATCCCTTGCCCTGTAATAATATTAGTGAGTGGTAGACAAGTCTTATTTCTGTGGATTTAAAGAGCTTGGGGTATTCAGACACCAAAGCAATGTTTAGGATGCTTGCCTTATATGGAGTTCTTTAATTCTCATATTTATTCAATTCTTTGGGCCTCCTTTATTAAAACATGCAAAAGACAGACCTTTTTTTATGGTAGCCTCATAGACAGATATGGGAGAGCTCATCCTGGACCATATGGAAACAAAACAGTTGAGGATTCTCACAGACATTGACCAATCTAGGTTTGTGCATGGAGCTCTGATGTGGGCATTGCGAAAATCTCCCTGTGTCAATAAAGGACTGATTACTTGGTCACATAGCTACTATTTACCACTTGGTTGCCATGGCACAGCAGTACCAGGGAACTGTTGCATCATTCATAATGCATTCCAGCTGCTGTCCTTTGCTATCTCTTTCTTCTGCTTTATCCAGCCACTTTCTTTCACCTCATGCAAAGTAAGAAGACTAAGAAGTAGGCTCTAGAGTTGCCTTTTCCATAAAGCATAGTATAACGGGAAATAGAATTTATCCAACCTGGTTGTTGTTGTGAAAGCCCTGTTTACGCTGGCAAGGATATTCAAGATGGAATGTGAAAAGGATATTATCAGTAATGTTTGATAAGAAGTCACTAATATTGCTATTTTCATATTGAATAACTGAATAAATAGTCCTCTATAATTTGGTTCTGAATCCTGCATTAGGGCCACCTGCAGGCAATCTTCACTTATACGTCATTCTTATTGTCAATTACTTTTCTGTGCTAAAATCCTTCTTCTATAATGAATGCTATTATTTGCACTTTGAAGAGAGGCTCATTATTCTTTGTTTGACTTGTGTCCATGACAGAAAATAATAATAAAAAAAGACTTGTAGGAGGAGTGAAAAAAGAGAGAGAACCTTTTGTTTGTGCTTATGTTTCTTTGATAAATTCTGTTCTGCTGAATTATAGCTGAAAGCCCCTCATTAATTAGCAGTAATACTTACAATTTTTAACACCATAGAGAATACACAAGCTTTGAAGAATTGGGAAGGTGCAATATTTGCATGATAAGCCCAGGCATATTTTGTCCAGAGAGAGCTCATTACTTTTTTCTCTTTCAAAGAAAGTTAGCTGGCTGCCTCTCTCAAGGTAAACATTTTTATATTTTGAAAATGAGTAGAAGTCAAACATTTATTATTTTTTAAACCAGCAGTTTTCTAGCTTTTGAAAAAAGCTCTAAATTTTGGCACTATAAAGAAGTCATAATATTTCTTTTGTATCTGTAGACATTTTGGTTATTATTGTTAGGGTGGGAGCTAAAATGAGACTTGTTTGATAAATATTGGCAGTTGGGAGGTCTCTTAAGGTCCACCATGTTTGTCTAATTTGAGACTTGAAAAAAGCAAAGATTTTTCCCCCTTTTCATGAGAAATGGTATTTCCATTTAACTCTTCAATGACTGCACTTTATTTATTTATGTAACTTACTTGGCTATGGAGTTACTGAAATTCTATCTTCAATGTCACAGTCGGCTGTGACCTGTGACACACCATCTGATACAGGGAAGTCACTTGTTCTTAGTGTGTCAGGCTTTTCCACACATAATTGTTAATGCATTTACCAGTAACTGCCAGGTGTGGGTTTTCTCTTTGTTCTATGGCCTGCCGTATCTTTACATTAGACTGTAGATCAACTCCACTATCCCTCACAGCAAGTATGTGTCAGGCTTGTGGATTGATATCTGAGAGACTATCAAAGTTAGCTTGATGGGAGGGGATAAAGGACAAGATTCTAACTCTTTGAGAGGAGAAAATAAGTCTTCATCATGTGATCACCAAAGTTGAGGTGGAAAGGATTTTATCTTAGCAGTGACACATTAATGAAGGCTAGCTATTTATTTTCTCCAACTAGATTATTAGCTTCACAATTTATTTATATTTCTTTATTCTCTCTCATGATACCGAGCAAGCACAGTGATGTGTGTACAGTAGATGCTTAATAAATGCTTGTTGATTAATGGGTTGCTTAAATACAAGTTCCATCTGCGTGTGAAGCAGCACCAGCCTTAACTGTAAGTAAAGCAGATGGTTGTCAGGATTGGAAGGGCAAATGGTCACAGTGCGAGAACTTCTGCCATCAGATCCCCTTTTGTTTTTATCTTTTAGAGTTTTTTTTCCCCTAATCTTTGAGTTCTGTGTGACCTTTGACAAGTCTCATAACTCTCAGTGCCCCCAGGCATGTCTAAGACTACACAGAAAAGGTGCTTTGTATTGGTAGAAGGGTATTCCATACAGGAAACCATCCTCTAAACTGGTGTGGGGTAAAGTTACTTCAAATAAAAACTGGAGAGGGGGCACTAAACTATACATAAAGATCCTTTGGCTTCTGTATATTGACTTAGAAAACCACATATTAATATTACCTATATTCTAATGTCTTTTTATGTATTTTATTGAATATTTTCCAATTACATTTTAATCTGATACCCTAGCAGCATCAGTAGCAATATGTTTGGCATCTCTGCACTAGACCAGTGACATCACACATACAGGTTCCCTCCTCTAAGCCCCTGGTGTGTGAGGTCCTGGGCTTGTGTTGCTGGAGATATGAAGACAAAATTGAAGCAGCCCTTTCCTGCCAGAAGCCCACAATTGTCCCTATGGAAGAATAAACAAAGTTTTGAGGTCAGAGGACCTGGGTTCAGATCTGTGCTTCTTGGGCAAGTCTTGGGCTTCTCAACTGAAGACTAGATGACTTATAAAACCCCCTCTAGTTCTAAATCTCTGCTCTATAGTGAAGCCTGTTTAAACTCTGGATTCTCAGAATATTGATTTCTAGACACTGCTCCCTCCACATTGTGGCTTTTCCCACATCTTGCCTGTCATCCTTCAGTTATCTTTTCCACTGTTTTGATCTCTGCATAGTTTCCTTCCTTGTCCAGCTCCCTTCTCCCCACAGTTCTTGAGTGCCTCTCCTTTCAGCTCTTACAGCGTATTTTTCCCAGCACATGGTCAGATGGGGTTTGATGGAAGGCAGTACCATTTAAATGCCCAACTCAAGGGAGGGACCTTCTTCAATTCAATCTCATGGTGCACAATCACCTATGACTCTGGCTGGTATAAGGAGCAATGATGGTAGGTTTGGGGAAGCCTCCGTCTTGCATCAGGAGTTTGAAATTTACTGTCATTGTCAAACCCCAGATACTGTAAGACTAAGAAACAGCAGAAATAGTTCAACATGGATAAGCCCTTACTTGTCTCTAAATCCCTCTCTTTAGCTAATCAGTTGCTCTCTCTTTCACTTCAGTCTGCTTGGTTCTGTTTGCTCCCTACTGCTTTTCCACTCAATGGCTTCCTTTCTCCTATACCTGATCAAAAACTCAATCTACCTCTGTTTGCTCCATCCTTGTCTAGTTTGTCCAAACACTTGGGTTCCTGAAATAAGATATGACTGATATACATTGATTCTACACCTTGAATATTGATAAAAGAAACAATCTTCCAGGGGGAAAAGATTTCCTGAAAATAAATATATTATTTCATTTCAATTTCATTATTTCATATAATTTTAATGCATTTAAGGCTTTTCTTTATTCTAACTTGCCTTTAAGCCAGCAGTTTAAAAATAATTAGTCTAGTGCTGGCATATTTTTAAAGTTAAGTGAAGATTTTTATACATGTGACTAACAGTAGTCCAATCGGGCCAATTTAACAAGCAGTTGTTAAAGTACTCTTGGATCCTCCTGATTCTCACCTGAATGTCTGATCAGATGTCTCTGTTCAGAAATACAAAAGCAAAATGTTTCCCACTGTCAAATACATCACACATACAATTGATTTCACCAGGTCCCTGAGGCGGCTGTTGATGAAGTTGTGCTTATGATGCAAAGATTTACAGGGCATTGTTTTCTTTCTTTCTCTCTCTCTCTCTCTCTCTCTCTCTCTCTCTCTCTCTCTCTCTCTCTCTCTCTCTTTCTTTCTTTCTTTCTTTCTTTTTCAGCTCCTTGTCCCCAGACTCAAATTACCCTCAACATTTGCTGTAATGATGCAGGTACAATAGTTTTGCTTAATTACAGTTGGCTGTCTAAAACAACCTTTCCCTTGAGTCACTGAAAGTTTTATTGCAGCTCTTTAATACGATTACCAAAATTAATGGACTTGTAATTAGACATAGGTGAAACAAATCACAAGTTTGCCAAACACATACTTAATGGTTCTACTCAATGAGTTGAATATGAGAGTAAGTATATATGACATGAGCTTAGGACAATATACAAGCTAATACACACATCAAGATAGAACAATTAACAAATTAATCAGTTAGCTTGCAGTTGACACTTTTATGGTCAGATCTAATCATTTATTTTAATTAAAATCTTTTGCTGTCATTAGAAGCATGTGTTTACCAGTAAATGATAATGTGCTTGAATTTCCACATATCTTGCATTTTTCTTAGCAGAGACTACAGGCTCAGTCAATATTTTGACATATTGATACTTGTAATAAAGACACAAGATCTTATTTAAGCTAACAAATGGTTTTCTTTTATGGTAGAAGTCTAGACATAACTCTGATTCATTAATTTTCTACTTTTCTTCTCTGATACAGATTAACTGCCATTTGTCTTGTAGCGTATGTGTGTGTGTGTGTGTGTGTGTGTGTGTGTGTGTGTGTATGCAAAGGAAGGGTAGAAAGAAAGAATTGATGTGGGAGCTATCTTTCTTTCAAAGAATTCAAAACATTTGATACAAGTGATGTGACATCTTTCCAATATCCCCATCAAAGAGTGATAACATAGACTTTCTTTATAGTCAGAAGTTTGCTCAGTGATGTAACATGTCAACACAAGGTGTTTCTGAATTTCTGACAATATTTTAGTTAGAAGACTGCCCCTTTTTTTCTTTTTAAAAATTGATGTATCTTAGCATTCTTTGAAAAAATTTAGTTCCAAATTCTCTCCCTTTCACTCCTCCCCCACCCACTGAGAAAGAAATTAATACAATATCAATAATACATGTGAAGTCACGCAAAACATATTTATACATGTTGTAAAAATAAGCATAAAGAAGGTGAAAAAGTATGCTTCGGTCTACACTCAGTTCATCAGTTCCCCTTCTGGAGGTAGATAGCATTTTTCATTATGGATGCTTTGGAATTGTCTTGGATCAGTGTCTTGATCAGAGTAGCTAAGTCTTTCATTGTTGATCATCATTAAAATATTGGCATCACTGTGCAATGCTCTCCTTGATTCTGCTCATTTCACTTTGCATCAGCTCATATAAGACTTCCTAGGTTTTTCTGAAACCACCCTGCTCATCACTTCTTATATATAGCACAGTAGTATTCCATCACAATCATATACCACAACTTGTTCAGCTATTCCCCAACTGATGGGCATCCTCTCAATTTCCAATTCTTTGCCACCACCAAAAGAGCTGCTTGCTCTAAATATTTTTGTCCATATAGGTCTTTTTTTTCCCTTTTATTTGTTCTCTTTGGCATACAGACCTAGTAGTAGTATTGCTGGGTCAGAGTATGAACCGTTTTATAGCATTTTGGGCATGGATCCAGATTGTTCTTGCAGAATGGTTGGAGCAGTCCACAACTCCACCAATAGGGTATTAGGGTACTTATTTTTCCACATCCCCTCCAGCATTAATTATTTTTCCTTTCTGTCTGTTAGCCAATCTGATAGGTAAGAGATAGTATATCAGAATTGTTCTATTTTGCATTTCTCTGATCAACAGTGATTTAGAGCATTTTTATAACGTAACTACTGATAGCTTCGGCTCCTTATTCTGAAAGCTCCCTGTTCACATCCTTTGACCATATTCCAATTGGGGAATGCTCTTATTTTTATAAATATAGCTAAATTCTCTATATATTTGAGTAATGAGGGCTTGATCAGAGAAACTTGCTATAAAAATTTCCTCCAGTTTTCTGCTTTGTAATTTTGGCTGTATTGGTTTTGTTTGTGCAGAGACCTTTTAATTTCATGTAATCAAAATTATCTACTTTATTCCCCTTGAACCTCTTTGTGTCTTGTTTGGTCATAAAGTCTTCCCTCAATCATCCACTTATTTCTTAATATCTTTGGTAAAACTTGTTCCATAGTTTTTACATACAATTGGGAAAAGACTTGGAATTAGCAGGAGCTTTCAAAAAATCTCAGGAAAGAATTCCATTTGGCCAACGTCTGGGATCAGATTTCTTCCCTGTATGAATTATTGGTGATTAATTCATTTTGCCACCATTCTTCAGTCACTCAGCACATAGACTAAAGCATTTGACCACTTTCATTATTGTCTGAAACAAACAAAACCAAAACCCTCTCTTACCACATATCCATGCCCCTAAGTGCTGGTAAAAATACCTTCAAAATTATTGTCTTGTCTCGGCATGTTCAGTGGGACAAGCTAGAAAGGGAAGGGAAGAACTAGATTGGCAGCTGACGATGATGCTTCTGCAGGACTGCCTTGACAAAGGATAGCCATGTCTGTTTAGTTATATCCAACCACGGAGCTCCTCAGACTTGGGCTCTGGACCTTTAAAACTTCAGTTATCCTGTGGCCTGTTAGAGTCACATTAAGTTGAATGGTGACTCTTGTTAGGTGAGTGACTCGATGTTTACCTTTTTTTTTTCATTTTAGAGAGCATAGTGTTTTTTCATTATTAATGCATATATGAAAGAGATACATACAATATTCCTGCTCAGAGTGAATTAGAGTACCACATATTATAACTTTTTTCTCACTATAGAACTGGATATATATTCCTCCAGGAAAAAAATTGTTTTAGCTGAATAGTATGATTAAATCACATTGAATTATTAATATGCATTTATTAAATGTCCAGTATGTACAAGGTGCTGAGGGGACAAAGAGCTTGGTCTTGTTAAGGCTACAGGTGTCAAAATAAAAATATATATGTGTATATATATGTATGTGTGTATACACATGTGTATATATATATGTTTTATAAAATTTGGGGTATCGTTTTCATCCTACCTATGTGAACCTTGGGCAATTCAGTGAAACTTTCTTATCCCCAGTCTCCTCAACTCCAGAGTAGGGAAGGTGAACTTTTTGGACCTAGTCTCTAGGGTTCCTTTTAGCTCCAAAACTCTACAGTTCTTTCTTTTTCCTCTTGCTAAACCTTGACACACTATAAAACGTTACAAAGGTTTCTTCAACCCTTCCTTTCGAAGTCATTTCTCATCCGTAAAATGCAAGAAAATAAAGTTTTGTGGCCTGAAAACTTTTGTAAAATTCTATGACATCATGGTAATCTGTGGGCTTGGTAATCTTACATCAAGGAATGGTAATCCTTCAGATTCTTTCATCCTCCCCTTTGGAAGATCTGATCCAGAGATCTATCATTAAACTAACTCTTCTGACTTTTTTTCCCCCTAAGTATCTCCTAGACCTCTTGAGGCAGTTTCTCATCACTTGATACTTGATGCATGATTTTATTTTTTTTAATTTTGACTATTCCCTTGAGGTCCTCCACCCCAGATTTACAAATATTATGTTTTTACATCATAGTCATTTGCCAAAATATATCTCCCTTGGCTGTTGAACCCTCTGTTGCCACATAGAAAAGGCATCTAAATATAGCCAATCAACATAACACTTGTGCCTGATAGCTAATATGAGATTTGATGCCTGCTTCTCTATTGAGAAGATGAAATCCACTAATCAATCAAGGAGCATTTATTAACCACCCACTTTTTTTTTGCCAGGCATTATGTTACGAAACTGTATTGTTTAATCTTTTACTAGACCAAGATTAATCATGACAATTAATTAGAGTTAAGCTGGTCTTTGGGGGTAGTTTTTGTTTAGATTGTTGTAGACATATTATTTTCCTTGTTTTTTTTTTTTTTTTTACTTCAGACTGTACGAGTTTATTCTGTTCCTCCCTTATTATTAAAAAAAAAAATGTACCGGTACTGTGCTCATTCATTCAGGTCAGCCCTGAGTGAACTAGACAGTATTAGTACATTTTTAAAAACAATAAGCATCTCTATTTGTTGACACCATTACAAAAACTGGTAACATGAGCAACAGCAAAAAAGTTTACTTGAAGTTGAATTCAGGAGCTGCTACTATGCAAAATGTTAAGTTAAAAAGTATATAACATCCATGTTAAAATATTAAATTTTCAGAGACTAGCTTCTCTGAATCCTTAATCATTTCTTACAGTACAGCAACATTCTCTTGTATTCATATGATTCAATGTGTTTGTTTATGGCCCCCTTCACCCCAATTGGTAGACACCAACTTTGTATTTTAGTTTTAAAAGAGACAAGCTCCTATGGTAGGAGCTATTGTTAGTGTGATCTTTCTCCCCTATGTTTCATATTCTGAGTTTCCTTATAGTGAGAATTGCCTGTGTCTATTTTTTTCCTTTTTTCCCTAGGAAGTCAACAAACAGTTATTTAAGTACCTACTCTGTACAGGAACTGTGCTAAGTCTGATAGAAGGACCCTTACAGTGAAAATAACATGTCTCTGTCACGTATCTAACCAGAAATATCTATCTTCATATTTCGTTGGAAGCTACAAAGACTTTCATCATTCCTGAAGAGTAGAACACATCCAGTTAATTATTTGTGTGTGCATATACATGTCTGTGTGTGTGTGTGTGTGTGTGTGTATGTATGTGTGTGCACGAAAGGGGCTAGGTCAGGATAGAGGGAGGGGACCAAAAAAAAAAAGCACCAATTGCCAGAGTTTGGTCCACATGTGCCTTGCCTCTAGAATTCCAGTATGTGCTCCAAGCACAGCCACCAATATTCATCAAGATGCCTGTGGTGACCACCACAGCCCAGCTGAAAAACCATCTGCTATTGTAGCATTGGTTTCTGTGCATGAGCTTTTGTTTGGGAATGCAGCAATGTCCCCAGCCTCCAAAGAGCCAGTAGCCTAGTAACTGCTGCTTTTGTATGCTCCCCCCCTGATTGTAACTGCTGCATACCTCATGTTGCTTACTCTCACCCAGCTTCCCTTTGTTTCTTGGACCTCTCTCTGGCTCAGAGATTGATATGGTGCCCATGAGCTTCCATGGCCTCATGGGTGTTCAGGATGTATTAAATAATGTGATAGAAGAGAAAAATGCTCTTTCTCTGATGAAAGTTGAAACTCTTTAACTAGGGCTAAGACTCATCTGCACGCAGACCCCAGCTGCTGTCATTAATTCACTTCCTAAATCTCATTTATTTCCTCTCCTGAGGGTTTGTCAGTTCCTCAGTCATTGGCAAAACTCTGTTCTTTTCAGAGACAACTTCTTATAGCATCTTGTTCTCCTTTCCCCTGCCTCCTGCTATTCTTGGCCGGTAATCACTGCACATCCTTAGACATATTACACTATCACCAAGATATCCCTGGTGCATTTTTTCTTTTTATAGAAAAGAGGTCCATGTGATCACAGCACTCAAAGCATTTGTAGATATCCATTTCCCTGGACCACCACCCTTACTCTTCACATCATTAGTCCCATCTACTTTCTGGCTACTTTGATGTGGATGTTTTTTTCATCAGTATAAAGAAATCCCTCTACCAATGCAGATCGAAACTCTTAATGCCTTCTTGTTCTGTCTGATTATTTTCCTATATATCTCCACAGAAGCTTTGCCCAGCTTGTTGGGATTTTCTGCTGCCCTTTGGGTTATTTATAATCTTAAATTTTCTGAGATTCTATTTTTTTCTTCAATTTGCAGCCATTTAATATCTGTAAGGGGAAGAGCAAGGGGAAAGAGATGGGCTTTTGCTTCAATGAGAAGTCTGGGATCATTGAAATGCCTGTGTGGTTTCCCACATTCAGTCCAATCTAATCTCTTCTTCATATTCAACTTCGAACCCAGCTCATTTTCTATCTGTAACACCAGTTTAAAATACACGTATCAGTAGGCTAATTTGATAGGTAGGTAGTCCATCTACCTACAGTGTAACATGTTTCTTACCCACCTTCTTTTTCTATTTTTCCCATTATTTTTTCCAGTTTGTCTAGGTTAGGCCAGTCTCTTTGATGACAATGGGTTTCGCTAAGCAATATCTCTGCCTTCTGGGGCTTTATGAAATTAGCAATGTCATCTGTGAATAGGAGGAACATTGGGGAACCTTTCTGTCAAAAGGGAATCCTTTCTTTGGACTTTCAGTGGGACACCTTTACTGATACTGGCAAATGTCTTTGAACAGAAATCTCTCTGTTTAATGCCTCACTTAATGATGATGATAGCATCACCCCATATCCTCATAAATCTCCAAGCTACATGAAGCAAAAGACTTTTGAAGTATAGGGATCTGTCCAAGAAGGTAAAAATCACATGGAAATAAGATGAAGTGTGTAGCATTCTCATTTGTTGTGTCTGCTACTGGAGTTGTACCAAACATGGTTTTTTTGCATGAGCATGAGATGCAGAGCATGAGCCTATGTCCTATGTTTTTTTATCCAGCAACACAAGCAGCATTAATGCTATCTACCTCTTTAATAATCCATGCAACATTGAATATAAAAGAATAGTTGCAGGATAGCGACATGTCCCAACCTTGTCAATGGTAATCTCCTTGAAGACAGGGACTGTCTTTTGCCTCTCTTTTTATCCCTAGCACTTAGCATAGAAGCTGGCGCATAGAAGACACTTAATAAAAGTTCATTAAATGAATTAAATGAACTTCGTCAAAAAAGATGAGAAGAATGAGACAGTGATAACAACAATCGTATCGAACAACTCACATTTATATAGTAGTTAAAGCTTTGCAAAGCACTTTGATGTCAGTACAATCTCTGGGTGAATGGAAGATTGTTGACTGACATGAATTAAAAGTCCTGGAAAGTTCATTGCTTTGCCTCATTGGACTGTGACTTGGATTCAAATCTACACCCTGAAATTACTACCTGGACTTAGATTAAAATCTCTACCCTGAAAATTACTACCTACTTGACTTTGAGGAAGTCATTTCATTGCTTTGGGCCACAAGTTTCCTCATGTATAAAAAAAGAAAGATGACCTTGAAGGTCTCCTTCCAGTTTTAAGTCTATGAGTCATGATCCTACAACTTGCACTCTCTATTTTCACACTTTTGTCCTGAGAGAACTCTCTAGATATGGGGGGAGATGTTTATTGAAAAAGACAAAGTATGCATACTGGGCAGAGTGAAATAGAATATTGAAGCAATTAACAGTTTAATTCTAGGGCTAGGGAAGAAGGGTTAGCTATCTGCTGGAGTCATTGTCTCAATTCTCTGGTTCACTTAGTCACTGTACACCTGGCCCAAATGAGTTAGAATGATTAAAGCCAACTTTTGATTTCCAAGTAAATTAAATGAAAACAAATGATGTTTACATTGTCAAAGTTCTGACAAATGAAGCACCAACTGTGTGGAGTGCTGAAGTGTTTTGACGATTTGGGCTTTTCCTGAGAAAAAAGCAACACATAGTGTCAAGAGTTAAAACTGAGTTATAGGAATTCCTGAAAGAAAGAAAAAAAAAGAGTCTGGAGACTTAGTGCTAGTTTTGGTCCAACTCTAGCTTACACAAAATGAACATTTAAAATGTTAGGAGCATCTGTGAACACTCACAGCCTAACTGGATCATGAAAATGTAGCATTGTAAGCTTCTAAAGAACACATTGTTCAATAATTTTGATATTTTTCTAGAATGACAAGGTTGCCAGATGAATGTATTGAGAGAATTGGTATGAGGATTGCATTGGAACTATATTCAGTGTTTCATTCCTGCTTCAGTCATCAAATTAACTTGGATGTGCATACTTTCCCATTGACTGAACACTAACTGTGAACCCACAGAGAGAAGTGATAAAGTCTAATAGATGGCAAGGTTACAAATGCACCCAGAAATTTCATATGGTAAGAGAACAAAGCTCTTGTTGAAAGGAATAACAACAGCCCTAGAGGGTAGAAGGCATCCCATGGAATGTTATTCTGTCTGATTCAACTCAACAAGCAATTATTAAGCACCTATTATGAGTGAGGCATTGTGCCAGCATTTGGGGATACAAAGACAGAAATGAAATAAATGGCTACTTAAATGAAAATCTACATGCCAAAATTTTCCTAATCCCCGGTGGATTGTTTATTTATTTCAAGCAGTGACCTATATAAAAAGAAAATCTTAACAGTCCCTTGGAAGCCTGACAAATACACAGGAGGGCCAGTGAATACTACAGGAGAACTCAGAAAATAAGAATGTAATTTAATTTTTTTAAAAAGTGAATATTGAGTTTGTTAAGGCATAAAATTGCCCATATGATTTAGCTCTCTTTAGCTTGAGGCATTATGTCACAAAACTAGGATGTAACCATCATTTCCCATATGACCCTATCAAGACCTGAAATACAAGGCCTTGTCTTGGTACTTATTTCCAGAAAGAAATAGATGAGAGAGTTCAGAGAAGAGCAAAGACAGAGAGACTGATTTATGAGAATAAATTAAATTAAATTAATGTGAATAATTTGGTTCAGGGAAGAAGAGATAAATTTTGTGTGAATCTCTATCTCTAGTTAAAGCAATGTTATCAACCCTTTTGAATGTAAGAATTTATTTTTCCACACGAAAAAGTTCCATAGCCCTAATCTGATATCATCACCATCGTCACTGTGATGTTTACAAATGGTGTAGCATCCTTTTCACCTTCAAGCCTCATAACCTCCCTATGATGTTGATTCTACAGACTCTCTGGTCCTACTTTACAGATAAAGAAACAGGTTCAAGCGAAGTGACTGATATGTTCATGTTTGCATAGCTAGTGTGTCAGAGGTACCAACATCCTGGATTGAAGTCCAGGACTTTACCCATGATGCTGTGCTGCCTTTCATGTGTCACACCACCCCTTTCAATTCATTTATTCATTCACTCAAGAAGAATTTAAATGCCTTTTGTGTGCTAGATGCTGGAGATACAAAGACAAAAAAACAGTTCTTGCCCTCAAGGAGCTTATATTTGTAGCAACAATTCAGCTAGCAGCTACTGTGTCTGTGTAAAACCAACAACAACCAGCACACAGAAGGCTGCCAGCACAGGTTCTTTGATCTGCTTTACTAAGGAAAGCAATGTTAAGGGGTTAACAATCTTATTTTAATCACACATACCAATATAACTCAGGAGGAAAAGCCAGCAACCTGAGCTTCAGAACAAATACAAACAAATAACAAACATACACCATATAAACAGACCAAATCACAATTCATAGCTACCAGGAAAGCATCAACATCTGGGTTTATGAGCCAGGGAGCTCCTAATGATGGCTTGCTCAGAGTCACATGCCACTGTTTCCAGTGACTGAGAGCCCTAAAAGTCAAAGGCCTACCTTGGATCTTATATACTGGGTCAGGGCCCAAAGGATTAACACCTAATCAGCAAAAGGGTGTGACCCTGGGGTTTAGTACCTAGTTAGCAAAAGGGTGTGGGCCTGGGGCTTTCCACCTAGTAAGGCTTAATCAAAGGCATTTGATTACTTTAGCATTTCTGAAAGAGAAAACAGTAAAAAAAAAAAAAAGTCTCACCTTAATTACCAATACAACATTCTATTCAGAGAAAGCAAATTTTAAATAGAAAATTAAATAAAAAATATGCATAAATTCACTTCTGGGAGTAGGGCAAAAGTAACTGTAAAGATTGGGATAGACTCCTTTCCTATAGGAGGGACATATGAGTTGGGCTTTGAAGGGAGCTAGGATTTTTCTTGAACAGGTGATTTTGTTCATACTACATATTTTGTTAGAACTAAATGGCGATGCTTCACACACATACAGTATCTCAGTAGCGCTCATGGGCTTAAGACGTTGGAAGCCATTGAGTGAATGTCACAGTTCTGCAATTGCTTGCTCTTCAGCTTTTCTTTAGTCTATGTGTATGTGTAAATAAGAAACAACAATAATATAATAATAAGATCTAGCATTTGTATCTTTTACTTACACTTTACAAATATAATCTCATTTTATTTTCACAAAAATCCTAGGACATACATGCCATTAATATCCACACTTTACAAATAAGGAAACTGAGGCAGTCAGTGGTTAAGTGACTTGTCCAGGCTCATACAACTAATAGGTCAGATGTGAACTCCCAATTTTCTGCGTCCAGGTCTAACACCCTAGAGGTCTCTAAGTCTACTTTGTCAAATAAGATAACATTTGGAAAGCACTTAGCACAATTCCTGGTACATAATAGGTGCTTAATAAATGTGTGTTCCCATTTCATGCAGCCCCTATTGCAAATTCTACTCCTTTGGTGGTTAACACGTATTCTGCTTTGTATTATTATGGCCTAGAAATCCCATCCAAGGGCAGGGAATCATCTTTCTATCCACAGCACCTTGTAGTTAATTAGAATTACAGTTATCACCCATGTATTTGGTACTTTAAGGTGTACAAAACACATAACTCCCCATAGACCTGTGAGGTAGGAAGCGAGAGGTTATCATTCCCATTTTTCAGATGCTAAAACTTGCCTATGATCATAGAATGAGTACGTGTCAGAATCAGACTGAAACCATGAAAGCCCTTTTGAGGTCAAGTCCAGGGTTTTTGCTACTGTTCGCAATGCTTGCTGCTAAACACAGAGACCATCTCCGTTGAGATGTCTCTGAATTACAGGAGAGAGCCAGAGTAGTATAGTGAAGATCATAGCTCTGACCTTTATGCGATTAAAACAAGGAAAGTGCAGTACATCCATTATTTCATTCGGTTGGTTGTTGCCCTTCATTCTCAGAGGACCAAAATGACATCACTATATTAGAGTGAAGTTACAGTGTGTCCGACTAGGGCTGATCAAATGAATACAATTTCAGAATTTTCTACCATAGGTCAGGCACAAATAGTCCATGTGAACATTTGGGGTGGATACTCTAAATTTGCGCATCTCATGTTTCTTTTGGGTTACTTCTGTTCTGCTTTGCTTATAGAGCACAGCACCTTCTCTGATGAGAGCACGCCATGCGGGATAGT